>NC_090445.1:468773908-469410116 GCF_031143425.1 Pleurodeles waltl
AGACCGCGGCGGCCATTCAGACATTTCCTCTGGGCCGGCGGGCGCTCTCCAAAAGAGCGCCCGCCGGCCCAGAGGAAATGCCCCTGCAACGAGGACGCCGGCTCAGAATTGAGCCGGCGTAGTTGCAGGGGTGCGACGGGTGCAGTTGCACCCGTCGCGTATTTCAGTGTCTGCTTAGCAGACACTGAAATACTTTGCAGGGCCCTCTTACGGGGGCCCCCAGGGGCCCCGCGGCACCCCCTACCGCCATCCTGTTCCTGGCGGGTCGCTCCGCAGCCATGGAGGATTCACAAGGGCAGTGGTAAACCGGCGGGAGACCGCCGGTTTACCCTTTCTGGCCGCGGCTGAACCGCCGCGGTCAGAATGCCCTCGGGAGCACCGCCAGCCTGTTGGCGGTGCTCCCGTGGTCGGTGACCCTGGCGGTCACCGGCCGCCAGGGTCAGAATGACCCCCTTAGTGTTTTGTCTTTTTTGGGTATCAGAAAGTACAGTGAGTAAACTCCTGTGTTTAGTTCTTGTTTTGGTACTAATTCTATTGCTTCTTTTTGGAGCAGTGCTTGAACTTCTAATCCTAGAAGATTTATATGTTGTTTCGACATACTGTGTGTTTTCGGTGGGACTGTTGGAGGGAATTCGCGAAATTCTATGCAATAACCATGCTGGACAATTGCTAGTACCCAAGTATCTGTTGTTATCTCCTCCCAATGTTTGTAAAATTGGCTTAATCTTCCCCCCACAGGTGTTATGTGATGGGGATGTGTGACTTATGAGTCACTGCTTATTTTGAGGACTTTTGGGGCTTTGGAATTTTCCTCTACTTCTTTGGTAAGTGGGCCTTGTTTGTGATGTTGTGGTTTCTGTAGGTTGTCCTCGAAACCCTCCCCTAAAAGGTGTTTTGCGAAAGGTGCCTCTGCTCTGCGGGGAGTAGAGTGCACCCATGGCTTTTGCCGTATCAGTGTCTTTTTTGAGTTTCTCAATAGCAGTGTCGACTTCCGGCCCAAACAACTGCTGTTCATTAAATGGCATATTTAGCACGGCTTGTTGAATTTCCGGCTTGAAACCTGACGTGCGGAGCCATGCGTGCCTTCTTATTGTTATTGCAGTATTTACTGTCCTTGCAGCCGTATCTGCTGCATCCATTGAAGACCGTATCTGATTATTAGAGATACTTTGTCCTTCTTCCACCACTTGTTGTGCTCTTTTTTGGAACTCCTAGGCTAAGTGTTCTATCAAATGTTGCATCTCATCCCAGTGAGCTCTGTCATATCTTGCCAAAAGCGCTTGTGAATTGGCAATGCGCCATTGGTTTGCTGCTTGTGCTGCAACCCTTTTGCCCGCAGCATCAAATTTGCGACTCTCTTTGTCTGGAGGTGGTGCGTCTCTCGAGGTATGAGAGTTTGCTCTCTTACGAGCTGCCCCGACAACTACTGAGTCTGGAGTTAACTGCGTTGTAATATAAACAGGATCTGTTGGCGGTGGCTTGTACTTTTTCTCCACCCTTGGAGTTATGGCTCGGCCTTTAACAGGATCCTGAAAGATTTGTTTTGAATGTTTTAGCATTCCTGGGAGCATAGGTAGTCTTTGGTACTGGCTATGAGTGGAGGTTAGCGTGTTAAACAAGAAGTCATCCTCAATTGGCTCTGAATGCAAGGTGACGGTATGGAAAGCAGCTGCCCTTGCGATCACCTGTGTGTAAGATGTACTGTCCTCAGGAGGGGACGGCCTGGTAGGGTACGAGTCTGGGCTGTTGTCCGATACTGGAGCATCGTAAAGGTCCCATGCATCGGGATCATCTTGACTCATGGCAGTATGAGTCGGTGAGTGCATCAGTGGAGGAGTTGCTACTGGTGATGTGTGCACTGATGGTGGTGAAGAAGGTGGTGTAGTTGTTTTCTTTGCCACCTTTGCCTGTGGCTCCTTGTCCTTTTCGTGAAAGGCAAGTTTTCTTTTTGTTTTAATTGGAGGAAGAGTGGTTATCTTCCCTGTGTCTTGATGAATGTGGAGCCTCCTTTGAGTATAGTCTGGCTCTACAGCTTGAAGTTCCTCTCCAAATCTATGTTTTTTCATTTGTGAGGCTAATCCTTGTTCCTCTGTATAGGAACCTGTTCTCGGCTCCGAGGCTGGATGTTTCGGAACCGAAACTTTTTCGGAGGTCTTTTTAGGCTCCGAAGAAACCTTTGTAATTTTCGGCGTGGTGGTATCTCGGTGCCGAATTTGTTCGGTGCCGCTGTCACGGTGCTGAGATTTCTCAGAGCCGATGTCTCGGGTCCGAGATTGCTGTGTGGCGGTATCTCGACCGGAGTCGGATGACTTCGACACCAGCGTGCCTTTTTTCGGTGCCTTGGCTCGGTCACCGCTTTTTTGGGTAAAGCCATGGCCTGTTGGCGGTGGCGTCCCCTGGGCTCTTGTTGACTTCTCATGAGTCTTATGTTTCGACGTCTTACTCACGGTTTTAGGCGTTTCTACGGCCTCGAGCTCTTCCGAGTCCGATTCGTGGATAGAGAAAGCTTCCTCTTCTTTCTCGAAATGCTCTTGTTCTGTCGGCGTCGACGCCATCTGCAGTCTTCTGGCTCTTCGGTCTCTTAACGTCTTTCTGGACCGAAACGCTCGACAGGCCTCACAAGTATCTTCCTTGTGCTCTGGGGACAAGCACAAGTTACAGACCAGATGCTGATCCGTATACGGATACTTGTTATGGCATTTTGGACAGAAGCGGAATGGGGTCCGTTCAATCAGCCTTGAATTCACACGTGGCCGGGCCGACCAGGCCCCGACGGGAGAATCGAAAAAACCCCGAAGGGCCACCGGAACTCTTCTAAATTCGGTGTCGATCTGTTGTAACTAACCCGATACCGAACGCAAACAATACCGACGTTTTTTCCGAGATTCTAACTAACTTTCCGACCCGAAACACGGAGCGAAAAGGAACACGTCCGAACCCGATGGCGGAAAAAAAACAATCTAAGATGGAGTCGACGCCCATGTGCAATGGAGTCGAAATGGGAGGAGTCCCTCGGTCTCGTGACTCGAAAAGACTTCTTCGAAGAAAAACAACTTGTAACACTCCGAGCCCAACACCAGATGGCGGGATGTGCACAGCATGTGAATCTGCAGCTACACATGCCATCGAACGTATGGGTATATGGAAGTAAGCATCCTTGAGATCTAATGTTGACATGTAGTCTTGCTGTTTGAGCAAGGGGATCACGTCTTGAAGTGTTACCATGTGAAAGTCATCTGAATTGATGTAAAGATTTAGGGGGTCATTCTGACCCTGGCGGGTCAACGACCGCGGGAGCACCGCCAACAGGCTGGCGGTGCTCCCATGGGCATTCTGACCGCGGCGGTTTGGCCGCGGTCAGAAGCGGAAAACCGGCGGTCTCCCACCGGTTTTCCGCTGCCCATGGGAATCCTCCATGGCGGCGCAGCTTGCTGCGCCGCCATGGGGATTCCGACCCCGTCACTGCCATCCTGTTCCTGGTGGGTTTGCCCACCAGGAACAGGATGGCGGTGAGGGGTGTCGTGGGTCCCCTGGGGGCCCCTGCAGTGCCCATGCCAATGGCATGGGCACTGCAGGGGCCCCCGTAAGAGGGCCCCTAAAAGATTTTCAGTGTCTACCATGCAGACACTGAAAATCGCGACGGGTGCTACTGCACCCGTTGCACCCTTCCCACTCCACCGGCTCCATTCGGAGCCGGCTTCCTCGTGGGAAGGTGTTTCCCGCTGGGCTGGCGGGCGGCCTTCTGGCGGTCGCCCGCCAGCCCAGCGGGAAACCCAGAATAACCGCGGTGGTATTTTGACAGCGCAGCGGTATTCTGGCGGTCTCCACCAGGCCGGCGGCTTCCGCCGCCGGCCGGGGTCAGAATGACCCTCTTAGTGTTCTGAGATCTAAGATGGGTCTCAGAATTTTGTCCTTTTTTGGTATTAGAAAATACAGGGAATAAACGCCTGTTCCTTTCTGATGTTTGGGTACCAGTTCTATTGCCTCTTTTTGTAACAACGCTTGGACTTCTAGTTGCAATAGATCTAAGTGCTGTTTGGACATGTTCTGTGTTTTTGGAGGCACGTTTGGTGGTAATTGTAGGAATTCTATGCAATAACCATGTTGGATAATGGCTAGGACCCACAAGTCTATAGTTCTTTCTTCACAATTTTTGTAATAATCTGTGAGTCTCCCCCCCACTGATGTTGTGTGTTGGGGATTTGTGACATTGAAGTCACTGTTTAGTTTGTGGGGTCTTTGGGCTTTGGAATTTCCCTCTGGTTTTAGGGAACTGTCCACCTCTATATTGTCCCCGAAAGCCTCCTCCTTTTTGGTACTGGCCCAGGTATGTGGGTCCGGCCTGTGAGGTTGAGGGTTCTGTGCTTTGGGCTTGAAACCCCCCTCTAAAGTGTGGTTTCCAAAAGGTGCCTCTGCTCTGTGGGGAGTAGAGCACGCCCATGGCATTGGCCGTGTCAGTGTCTTTCTTTAGCTTCTCTATAGCTGTATCCATCTCCGGCCCAAACAACTGTTGTCCATTAAATGGCATATTAAGCACAGCCTGCTGGATCTCTGGCTTAAATACGGAGGTGCGTAGCCATGCGTGTCTCCGAATAGTGACCGTTGTGTTTACAGTTCTGGCTGCTGTGTCCGCTGCGTCCATAGCCGATCGTATCTGGTTGTTGGAGATACTTTGGCCCTCCTTCACCACTTGTTGTGCACGCTTTTGAAACTCCTTGCGAAGATGTTTAATAAAATGCTGCATTTCATCCCAATGAGTCCTGTCATATCTTGCCAATAAAGCCTGTGAATTGGCAATACGCCACTGATTGGCTGCCTGTGCTGCAACTCTTTTCTCCGCTGCATCAAACTTTCGACTTTCTTTGTCGGGTGGTGGTGCATCTCCAGAGATCTGTGAGTTTGCCCTTTTGTGGGCTGTGCCTACTACCACTGAGTCAGGTGTTAGTTGTTGCGTGATGTACACAGAGTCTGTAGGGGAGGCTTGTACTTTTTTTCGACCCTCGGAGTAATGGCTCTGCATTTGACTGGGTCTTGAAACACTTGTTCCCTGGTAACATCGGCAGACTCTGGTACTGGCTGTGTGTTGCTGACAAAACATTAAATAAAAAGTCATCCTCAATAGGTTCAGCATGCAGTGCTACATTGTGAAATGCAGCTGCTCTGGACACCACCTGCATGTAAGCAGTACTGTCTTCTGGTGGTGACGGTCTTGCCTGGTAGCAATCAGGACTATTGTCAGATACTGGTGCATCGTATAGATCCCATGCATCTCGGTCATCATGGCTCATCACTGTGTGCGTTGGAGATTGCATTATTGGGTGTGTTGCAATTGGTGACAGTTGCGGTGAGCGCTGTGGCGATGGTGGTGGCGAAAAACGTGGTGGAGTTTTTTCTTTAGCCACTTTTGCTTTTGGCTGTTTATCTGTGTCTTGGAAAGCAAGTTTCCTTTTCATTTTAATAGGGGGAAGAGTTCTTATTTTCCCTGTATCTTTTTGAATATGGAGCCTTCTTTGTGTATAGTCTGGCTCCCCCATCTCTAATTCTTGTCCAAATTTATGGCCTTGTAGTTGTGCTGAAAGGCCGTATTCTTCGGAATAAGAGCTTTTGTTTCGGCTCTGATGCTGGGTGTTTCGGCACCAAAACTTTTTCCGCAGTCTTTTTCGGCTCCGAAGCCACCTTTTTCGGTTTCGGGGTGGCGATCTCTCGGTGCCGACTTTGGTCGGAGCCGGTATCTCGATGTCGAGTTTGGTCGGAGCCAGTATCTCGGCGCCGAGTATACTCTGTGCCGGTATCTCGATCGGAGTCGGATGACTTCGACACGTGTGTGCCCTTTTTCGGTGCCGATGGTTGGTCATTGTGTTTACGGGTTAAACCATGGCCTGCTGGCGGTGGCGTCCCCTGGGCCTTCATTATTTTGGCGTGAGTTTTGGCCGGGGCAGTTTTACTCACGGTTTTCGTCGGCTGCTCACTTTCGGCCTCGTCCGAGTCCAAGTCGGCAATGGAGAAAGTCTCCTCTTCCTTGACGTTGTGGTGTCCTGACGGCACCAATGCCATTTGAAGCCTTCGAGCTCTCCGGTCCCGTAGCGTCTTCTTCGACCGAAATGCCCGACAGGCCTCGCAAGTATCCTCTTTGTGTTCGGGGGACAAACACAAATTACAGACCAAATGCTGATCTGTGTAAGGATACTTATTGTGGCATTCGGGGCAGAAGCGGAATGGGATCCGTTCCATGAGCCTTGAAGACGCACGCGGTGGGGCCGACCAGGCCCCGTCGGGGGTTAGAAGCCCCAAAGGGCTACCGGAGCTCTTCTTTTATTCAGTGTCGATCTGCTATAACTAACCCGATACCGAACACAAACAATACCGTCAAATTTTCCGAGATTTAACTAACTTTCCAAACCGAAATACGGAGCGAAGAGGAACACGTCCGAACCCGATGGCGGAAAGAAAACAATCTAAGATGGAGTCGACGCCCATGCGCAATGGAGCCGAAAGGGGAAGAGTCCCTCGATCTCGTAACTCGAAAAGACTTCTTCGAAGAAAATCAACTTGTAACACTCCAAGCCCAACACTAGATGGCGGGATATGCACAGCATGTGTATCTGCAGCTACACATGCCATCAAACATATATATATACATTTAATGCCATTTACTATGTTATTGTTTTACACCTAGAGTGAATGTAGTGCCAAGGTGCCATACACTTTTCACAAAAGGACAAAGGGGGTCATTCTGACCTCGGCGGTAAAAGGCGCTTACCGCCAGTCAGAAGACCGCCATAACACCGCCGCGGTAAACCGCCACGGTCATTCTGACCTGCAACTTGCAAACCGCCAAAAACCCGACATCCACAAAAGTCCGCCACACCAAAGGTCAGCGAAAAAATGGCGATGACCAAACCTCCACCGTCACGCTAACAGAAATACGCCCATACCATTCCGACCCACAAATCCACGCGGCGGTCTTTCAAACGCGGTATTCCATTGGCGGTACACACCGCCGCGGTCAAAATACACACACACATAGAAAACTCAGCCACATTGGTCAGTTTGAAACACACACACCTGATACACATACTAACACCACTCCCACACACCCAACACAATATAAAACACACACCCACATCACCCACAAACCCCTACGAACCGAAATTATTGACGAAGGCTAGAGAGAGAGCACAGAATAGACAATCCCACAACACAGAGGCACACAACACCATCACCCACACAGAATCCACGCACCAAACACCACACACCACCACACGCACCACACTCATCACCACAAACGCCACCCCACACCTCATCCACACCACCCCATGGCACCCCAAAGACACCCCAGGTTCACTGACGCAGAACTCAGGGTCATGGTGGAGGAAATAGTCTGTGTAGAGCCCCAGCTCTTCGGGGCACAGGTGCAGCACACCACAATTGCCAGGAAGATGGAGCTATGGCAAAGGATAGTGGACAGAGTCAACACGGTGGGACAGCATCCACGCAATCGGGATGACATAAGGAAGCGCTGGAACGACCTACGGGGGAACGTGCGTTCCATGGTATCAAGGCACAACATTGCGGTGCAGAAGACTGGCGGCGGACCCCCACCTACTCCCCCAGAATTTACAGCATGGGAGGAGGAAGTCTTGCACATCCTGCATCCTGAGGGCCTCGCAGGAGTAGGCGGAGGAATGGACTCTGGTAAGTCAAATCTTCACTACTGCTTCCCACCCCCACCCCACCTGCATGCCAAATCATACCCCCACCCTCACCCCCACCCCCATCACACCAACTCTTTGCAAATGGCTCACCATCACAACCCACCCATCCCAACACCAAGCCCTGCATGCAACCACAAAGCATGGACACCCATCACCAAAGCATGGCCACTGCACACACACATCACCCCCACAAGCCACCCTCACAAAAGCCCCCACAAGGGAATGCCTGCACTTGGGTACACGGACACCCACCCATCACACGAAATGCCACACACAGAAGCAATAACCATACCTTTATACCCCTGCAGGACCCGAACGCCACCACACCGCCACGGAGGGTCCAGAGATGTCCATCCCACCCCCAGAAGAGGCCCCCAACGATGACAGCAGCTCTGTCTCCCAGGACCCAGATGACCAGCCCGGCCCATCGGGGACCTCTGGACAGTCGGTTCTCCACAGACAGCCACAGGCTACACCAGACCCAACCCCCTCTGGGAACACCAGCACAGCTCCCACCCAGCGGGCCCATGCCTCTGTCTCCAGGACACGTCAATCAGCGGTGTGTCCACCACTACAGGGCACCCAGGTTGACCCACCACCCCAACAACAACAGGGACCTGGGGGCAGTGGTAGTGGGCACACCGTCCAGGGGACAGAGGCCCAGGAACACAGGGGAACTGGGAGGGCTGCTGTGCGACAGGGGGGGGACAGGCCCAGGGAACCGACTCTCCAAGAGGCCCTCTCCTCCATCATGGGAGCTTGCCACCACTCCCAGGAGACGATGGCGACGGAACTGGCCAGGTTCCAGGAGATCCAGGCACTGCAGGAGGAATGGTACATGGGGTTCAGAGAGGAACTGAGGAACATCGGTTCAGCAATGGGGACCATCGTCGTGGCCCTTAACCAGATAGTCACCACATTGCGGGACCATGTGGCACCCCAAAGGGCCACTGTCACTAGCCTAGGCCAGGAACAGCCTACCACCTCCGCCGGCGCTAGTGGACAGGAGGCCCCCACACAACAACAGGCCACCAGAACCCCACCTCCTGCAGAAGAAGAACCACCCCGCAAGCGGAACCTGAGATCTCACAAGAAGACAGAGTAGGATTGCAAGACCCCCGCCAGCATAAGATACCCCCTGATGTCATCCCACTGTCGCACATTGTCACCCTGTCCAACCTTTAACTGCCCCTGCTCCATCCTTCCACAGGCATATGGACAATGCACCTGTGCGACTGAGAACTGGACTCTGCCATGGACATTACTCCACCCCCACCCATCACCGTTTTACAATCATGTACCTATATGTAGCACTTAAAATAAATCACTTATTGCACTTAAAATAACAGGAGTCTGCTTGTATTCTTAACAAATGTATTACACATAACGGTGCAATAATGTCCAGTTACTTTGTGATGACAACATACCAATTTCAATAAGCTTTAGTCCATGGGCAAACAAAGCAGAAGTCACGCAGTGGGTCATACAGCTCTGAAAAGGGAAGGGAAAGTCACAAATCAGTTAACAGGAACTGGGGGGGAAACACAGACAGTGGAGACGCATGAGGCCTTAAGTAAATGTAAAATGGCGTGGGTGATTCTTACCTGTGTGCTACTGAAAATATTGTTGTATGACTGTATCCGTTGTCCGTGTCGTCCCCGTCATCTTCCTCCTCTTCACTCTCCACAGGCTCCACAGCTGCTACAACACCACCATCTGGACCATCCTCCTGCAGAAAAGGCACCTGGCGTCGCAAAGCAAGATTGTGAAGCATACAGCAGGCCACGATGATATGGCACACCTTCTTTGGTGAGTACATTAGGGATCCCCCTGTCATATGCAGGCACCAAAACCTGGCCTTCAGGACCCGGAAGGTCCTTTCTATGATCCTCCTAGTTCGCCCATGGGCCTCATTGTACCGTTCCTCTGCCCTGGTCCGGGGATTCCTCACTGGGGTCAGTAGCCACGACAGGTTGGGGTAACCAGAGTCACCAATTAGCCACACACGGTGTCTCTGTAGCTGTTCCATCACATAAGGGATGCTGCTATTTCGCATGACATACGCGTCATGCACTGACCCAGGGAACTTGGCATTTAAATGGGAGATGTACTGGTCAGCCAAACAGACCACCTGGACATTCATCGAATGATAACTTTTTCTGTTTCTGTACACCTGCTCACTTTCTTTGGGGGGAACCAAAGCCACATGGGTCCCATCAATGGCACCAATGATGTTGGGGATATGTCCAAGGGCATAGAAATCACCCTTCACTGTAGCCAAATCGCCCACCTCAGGGAAAATAATGTAGGCGGAGACATCCCAGATGATATGGCCACTGTTGTCTGAAAAGACCCACTTGCCAAAAAATGGAGTACTGACAGAACCTGCACAAGAGGGGGAATCCCTGTGGGTTGGCGGATGGGGGACATCAGGTCTGGCTCCAGCTGGGCACATAGTTCATGTATAGTTGCTCTGTCAAGCCTGTATGTAAGTATGATATGTCGTTCTTCCATTGTCGACAGGTCCACCAGCGGTCGGTACACGGGAGGATTCATCCTTCTCCTCGCAAGTCCCAGCAGATGGTGCCTAGGAAGGACAACATGGAGCACAGAGTCAAGCAACCCACAGGTTCGTTCACACAGCTTGCACAGTACACGAATCGCTATGCATTGAAAGGCTTGTATGAGTGGCAATGCAAGGCCTAGGCCTGTGTGACGCAGTAGAAATTCAGCCATGTGGGCCCTTGAAATGGCGGCTGCCTGACCTGTGAAATGTGACAGTGGGATGTGAGGTCAATGCGCTGGCGTGGCACACAGTGGCGGTAGGCGGTCGAAGACCGCGGTGCTAAGCCGCATTGGTTAACATTGCACCCTATGGGTTTCAGTAGCCAATGAGGATGGGCGCCTGCGGTCGCGGTACGCACAGCCGCGGTACGCACCGCCGCGGGCGTGACCGCCATTTTCTATCTGATTAATCACTCGAGACCTGATCATCCACAGGAGAGGACCGAAACTGCAAGTGCTGCTGTGACCTCGGTCTGGGAGATACAATGGCTGCTGCGACTGGGGAAAGGGCCCCTGCCTTCACTTCTGAAGAATTGGAGAAACTTGTTGATGGGGTCCTCCCCCAGTATGCGCTACTCTACGGTCCTCCAGACCAACAGGTGAGTACACAGGGTGCACGTTGAATGGGCTATGCCTGTGTTGAGTGGGGTGTATGTAAGATGGTGGGGAGGGGAGCGAATGAGGAGTGCAACGCACGAAAGATGAGAGCATGTGCCACATGGCAAGGTTGGGGAGAGGGGGGCCACTCACATTGACCAGGCAGAAAAGTGATGAGATTTCCTTTACCTCCCTGTACATGTCACATAGGTCAGCGCCCATCAGAAGATCGACATTTGGCGTGCCATCGCCAAGGACGTCCGGGCCCTGGGGGTCCACAACAGACGGGGCACCCACTGCTGAAAGAGGTGGGAGGACATCCGCCGCGGGACCAGAAAGACCGCCGAGTCTCTGCTGGGGACGGCCTCCCAACGTAGGAGGGGTGCCAGCCGCCAATTGACCCCCCTGATGTCCCGGATCCTGGCGGTGGCCTACCCCGATTTGGATGGGCGCGTGAGGACATCACAGCAGACACAAGGGGGTGAGTATCAGCACATTCTGCTATCTTTGCGCGCAGTGAAGGTGTCTGGGTGGGGGAGGAGGGCTGTGGCTATCTCTAGGCCAGGGCGCATTCTGTAGGCTAGGCCCCTCCGTTAGGCATGGCCCTGTGCCCCCACCCCCCACCTCTGTAGGGTGCCAAGTACAGCTATCCATGGTCCGGCCTCACCCATGTGTGCATTTGTCGTCCATAGACCTGTAGGCCTAGTCACAATAACTGAGTAGTGTACCCCGATTGCGCGGCCTAGTGCAGGGGGCTTCTGTGTCTGTCCTCTCCGACAACGGTGTTGCCAATGCATGCACTCAACCTGTCTTCATTTCTCCCCCCCCCCATTTTCTTTGTCTTCCTGTTCATGTGTGCATTAGCATCATCAGGCGGAGGAGAAGTGGCATCGGCGCACGAGGGAGCTGCATCTCACATGTCCCCGGAGGGCCATTCAACAGACTCCGAGTACACCAGTGAGACGGAGGGCGAGTGGAGCTCCACAACGGGGACCCGTGGAGACGTCAGCGACACCGACACGTCCTCGGAAGGGAGCTCCCTTGCGGTGGCGGCAACATCCGTGCCCACCGCCACAACAGGTACAGCCGCCACCCAGCGCACCAGCCCCGCCCTCCCAGCAGCCCCTCAGCGTTCGCCCCGTGCCCGCTCGGCCAGGAAGGCGGGCATCTCCTTTGCCCCAGGCACCTCAGGCCCTGCCCAAGTTACCCCTGCTGCCCTCAGTGAGGAGGTCATTGACCTCCTCAGGACCATCATTGTTGGGCAGTCTACCCTTTTGAATGCCATCCAGGGTGTAGAAAGGGAGGTGCATCGGAGCAATGCATACCTGGAGGGCATTCATTCGGGTCAGGCTGCCCATCAGCGATCGTTCAACGCTCTGGCCTCAGCACTGACGGCAGCCATTGTCCCTGTCTCCAGCCTCCCTCTTCTGACTCCCTCCACCCAGTCCCAGTCTCCTGTTCCTCTGCCTATCCCATCCACACCATCAGACCAGCCTGCACACACCTCTACACCCAAGGGCAGCTCATCCAGACATAAGCACCACAGATCCCACAAGCATTCACCCAAGCAACATCCAGATGCAGACATGCCAACAGTCACTACCACCTCTGTGTCCCCCACCTCCTCATCTCCCTCCTCCCTCCCTGTGACGTCTCCACTCACACCTGCATGCACACCATCATCAGCCAGTACTTCCATCACCAGCACACCCTCCATTACAGTCCGCACACGTGCAGTCACCACCCACACTGCCATTTACACGTCCCCTGTGTCCTCTCCCAGTGTGTCTGTCACCCCCTCTTCCAAACCACACAAACGCAGGCAGCCACCCACCCAACAGCCATCCACCTCACGACAGCCTCCGTCACAAGCACCTGCACCCAAAGACAGCACACTTGACTCTTCTACAACCACATCCTCTTCCTCCACTCCCATACCCACTACACCTACCCATCCCTGTCCTTCCAAAGTGCTTTTCCTTTCCAACCTTGAGCTCGTTCCAATCACTGACCCACCCCCTCCATCTGGTAAAAGTCAAAAAAGCACCTCAGCCACCACCAGCCCTGCATCTACTATGACCATAGTGCAGGGCTATTGGAGTCCACCAGCTCCTAGGGCAGGAACATCGGCCAGCAGCAAGGGGACAGCCAGCCCACCCCCTGTGAAGAGGACAAAAAAAACTAAGGGCCGGCACGACAAGCCTGAGACGGCTGCCACCAAGGACAGTAGCCTTGCCCCGTCACCTGCCACATCATCAAAGGGAGGCAAGGGCCACAGAGCTTCAGCGAAGGAGGGCAAGGGCAGCAGGGCGGAGAAGTCAGGTAGCAGGCGAGCTGCCCAGGAGGGCCCCACCAGCCCCATTCCGGTTGTGACGGACGACACCCATGGGCCCAGGACTCCATCACAGGAGGGCCCCGCGACCGCAAGGTCGGATGGCGACTGAGCGGAAAGTCTTGGCCAGGTCTGGCTCCCTAGAAACACAGGACAAGCACCGCTGAACAGGGCCCGCCGTGACAAGAACCGCTGAACAGGGCCCCGCCGTGACAAGAACCGCTGAACAGGGCCCGCCGTGACAAGAACCGCTGAACAGGGCCCCGCCGTGAGCAGAACCGCTGAACAGGGCCCGCCGTGAGAAGCACCGCTGAACAGGGCCCGCCGTGACAAGAACCGCTGAACAGGGGCCCGCCGTGAGAAGCACCGCTGAACAGGGCCCCGCTGTGACAAGAACCGCTGAACAGGGCCCCGCCGTGACAAGAACCGCTGAACAGGGCCCCGCCGTGAGCAGAACCGCCGAACAGGGCCCCGCCGTGAGCAGAACCGCCGAACAGGGCCCCGCCGTGAGCAGAACCGCTGAACAGGGCCCCGCCGTGAGAAGAACCGCCGAACAGGGCCCCGCCGTGACAAGAACCGCCGAACAGGGCCCCGCCGTGAGAAGAACCGCTGAACAGGGCCCCGCCGTGAGAAGCACCGCCGAACAGGGGCCCGCCGTGACAAGAACCGCTGAACAGGGCCCTGCCGTGAGCAGAACCGCTGAACAGGGCCCCGCCGTGAGAAGCACTGCTGAACAGGTTCCCGCCGTGACAAGAACCGCTGAACAGGGCCCCGCCGTGAGAAGAACCGCTGAACAGGGCCCCGCCGTGAGAAGCACCGCTGAACAGGGGCCCGCCGTGACAAGAACCGCTGAACATGGCCCCGCCGTGAGAAGCACCGCTGAACAGGGCCCCGCCGTGACAAGAACCGCTGAATAGGGCCCCGCCGTGAGAAGAACCTCTGAACAGGGCCCGCCGTGAGAAGCCGTGACAAGAACCGCTGAACAGGGCCCCGCTGTGAGAAGCACAGCTGAACAGGGGCCCGCCGTGACAAGAACCGCTGAACAGGGGCCCGCCGTGACAAGAACCGCTCCGCTGGGCCCTTCCTGTCAAGCACCGCTCCGCTGGGCCCTTCCTGTCAAGCACCGCTCCGCTGGCCACCGCCGTCTCAAGCACCGCTCCGCTGGGCCCTTCCTGTCAAGCACCGCTCCGCTGGGCCCTTCCTGTCAAGCACCGCTCCGCTGGGCCCTTCATCTCAAGCACCGCTCTGCTGGGCCCTTCCTGTCAAGCAGCGCTCCGCTGGGCCCTTCATCTCAAGCACCACTCCGCTGGGCCCTTCCTGTCAAGCACCGCTCCGCTGGGCACCGCCGTCTCAAGCACCGCTCCGCTGGGCCCTTCATCTCAAGCACCGCTCCGCTGGGCCCTTCCTGTCAAGCACCGCTCCGCTGGGCACCGCCGTCTCAAGCACTGCTCCGCTGGGCCCTTCATCTCAAGCACCGCTCCGCTGGGCCCTTCCTGTCAAGCACCGCTCTGCTGGGCCCTTCATCTCAAGCACCGTTCCGCTGGGCCCTTCCTATCAAGCACCGCTCCGCTGGGCACCGCCGTCTCAAGCACCGCTCCGCTGGGCCCTTCATCTCAAGCACCGCTCCGCTGGGCCCTTCCTGTCAAGCACCGCTCCGCTGGGCCCTTCCTGTCAAGCACCGCTCCGCTGGGCCCTTCATCTCAAGCACCGATCCGCTGGGCCCTTCCTGTCAAGCACCGCTCCGCTGGCCACCGCCGTCTCAAGCACCGCTCCGCTGGGCCCTTCCTGTCAAGCACCGCTCCGCTGGGCCCTTCCTGTCAAGCCCAGCTCCGCTGGGCCCTTCATCTCAAGCACCGCTCCGCTGGCCACCGCCGTCTCAAGCACCGCTCCGCTGGCCACCGCCGTCTCAATCACCGCTCCGCTGGGCCCTTCATCTCAAGCATCGCTCCGCTGGGCACCGCCGTCTCAAGCACCGCTCCGCTGGGCCCTTCATCTCAAGCACCGCTCCGCAGGCCACCGCCGTCTCAAGCACCGCTCCGCTGGCCACCGCCGTCTCAAGCACCGCTCCGCTGGGCCCTTCCTGTCAAGCACCGCACTGCTGGGCACCGCCGTCTCAAGCACCGCTCCGCTGGGCCCTTCCTGTCAAGCACCGCTCCGCTGGGCAACGCCGTCTCAAGCACCGCTGGCCCATTGACAGTGCCGGTTCTGTGTCGAGCAGGGCTTCACGAAGCACTCTGGGCACCATGCCTCCTCCATTAACAGTGGAGTCGGTAATCCATCTGATGGACTGTGGCTTGGCACTTCCCAGGATGGAACAGTGGGCAAGCCACACACTGTAGAGACTTGAGAGACTGTACTCCTGGTAGATGAGCAGGTAGACAATAGCTGGTAGGATGTTTAATTCGGGTTCCATGCTGTCCTCCTTCCTCGTGGAGTGTGTAGAGGTGAGCGTTTTCCCGTTCGTAGTCTGTTTCCGCCGTGTTTTTATCGGCGGGGCTCCCGCCCCGGAAAAGGTGGCGGATTGGTGAGTTGTGATAGGGTGGGCGGTACATTGTCTGCCGCCTGCCTGTTGGCGGTGACCGCTGCGCTGTTTGTCTGTCCCGCCGTGGCGGTCGGAGTGTTAAAGTGGCGGGCTGTGTTGGCGGTTCCCGCCAGGGTCAGAATTCAATTTTTTTGACCGCCTGCCTGTTGGCGGGTTGGCCGCTGCTTTATCACCGACCGCCAGGGTTGGAATGACCCCCAAAGTAGTGATGAGAATTACATTAGACATTTAGCAATTGTCCTAAGATCATCTATAACATGTGGATCTAGCAACGAGAATGAATCCTTAATCAGATCAACTGGTTAGATGCACCAACAAGAGACAAAAGGAAACTGCTAGACATCCTGGTGTAGAGAAAGCCAACTCATACAGCTACAGAGGTATACCATGTAGAAGAGGTTAAAAGTGAAATGAAAGCAAGAGAAAATGAGAATATAGACTAGAATATGACAGAAATATACAGAAAGGATGCAAAGCAATCATCCTATGCTTTGCATCCTTCCTGTATTCTGCAGTATTCTGCTCTATGTCCACAGAATGCAGATTAACATAAAGGGCCAGATGTAGGAAGGAAGCAATTTGCGAGTTGCAAATTGCGAGTCCTTCCGACTCGCAATTTGCAACTCGCAAATTGCTATGCAGTACGGTGTCTCAGACACCGACTGCAACTCGCTATGGGGTCGCAATGACCCACCTCATGAATATTCATGAGGTGGGTCGCAAATTGCGGCCCCATAGCGAGTATAGGCACTCGCTAACATGGAGGCCTGCTGTAGTCAGCAGGCCTCCATGTTAGCGACCTGCTTTTCAATAAAGCAGTTTTTTTTTTTTTTTAAATGTAGCCCGTTTTCCCTAAGGGAAAACGAGCTGCATTTAAAAAAATCCGAAACCTTTTGTTTCGGTTTTTTCAGGGCAGGGAGTGGTCCCTTGGACCACTCCCTGCCCTGAACAAATATTTTGGGGTCCATTCACAAAGGGGTAGGGGGCCCTATAGAGACCCCTTCCCGTTTGCGAATGGGTTACCATCCACTTCAAGTGGATGGTAACTGCGACTCCATTTGCGACCGCATAAGCAATGCAATGCGATTCGGAAATGCATTTTGCGAGTCGGTAACGACTCGCAAAATGCATTTCTGCATAGGAAACACGCATTTGCGAGTCGCAAACGGCAAATTTTGCCGTTTGCGACTCGCAAAGTGCTTCCTACATCTGGCCCAAAATGTGTGCTAATGTTGGCAAACAGTATCTAGTAGCAAGTCTGGAAGTAAAGACATTACATGTGGAAATATGCTAGAAATGTTTTGAAGTACAGAAAAGGAAAATTAGAGAACATGAGAACGATGTATGATAAATTATGCATGGTAGCAACTGTAAATAAGCATTTGCAATGCAATAGGTCTCACATTTGCAAGAGATAGAACTATTGACGTTGTTAATGTCTAAATTGACTTTTCTTGCCACATTAATTGGTAAACCCTGCCTTATAATTTGGTTCTTACGTACTACATAATTCCAGTGGCCCTGCATATAACTAAAGCACATCCATATACCTTCTTCCTCTAGCTGCAGCAAAAAATGAAATGTTTCTGTTTAGCATCCTAATTTCAACCTGCTATGCTAATTATATGCACATTCACATCCTAGGAATTGGGAGTCCAGTAACTTTAGCTGCTGGGTTCAACTCTTTTACTGACCATTAATATGACAATGCCTGTCGTTAGGTGACAGCAGGCGGAAAGGGAGGGTGAGACTAAAGACAAAGATAGCAGATGGCTGAATGGTGTCAATATGCACGCAGCCCAAAGTGAAACCTAACAGGACAATGGACCTATGTTAAGAAATGGTAGGCCCCTCTGAATCACCATCACTGTTTGGGCCCTCAGGGCTGCACATTCACATGGTAAGCATTTTCAACCAGGCACAATTCCTGAGTGACAGTTGACGTAAAAACTTAGGTGGTCATTATTACAATGGCTGTGACTGTTAAAGTGGTGGTAATACCACCAAACAGGCTGGCGGTAATTATTGCCAAATTATGACCATGGCAGTGATAACTCCCATAGACAGCCAATGTACCAGCCCAACCGCCAGGGTACTAACACTACTGACCGCGGCAGTAGCTATCAACAGCCAGGCTGAATACAAGGTACCGCCCACCATCTTATGACATAGCAAACCACCAGAATTTCCGCAGCGGTACCAATGCCGTCAAAACCCTGGCGGTATCAAAACCCAGAAGACGAAAGACTTACCATCAGAAACACAGAGAAGAACAACGCCGCCATGGAATCGGAGCTTCAAGTCTTCCCGATGCTCATCTATGCCATGCTCCACCTGGAACACCAAAGCCGACGAAGACGACAATGGTAAGTACAGCCGCCTAGCACACAAAGGAGGGAGGAAAAGGAGAGTGACACACACACGCACAACACACACCATTCACACACACCATACACACAACCAGCTGCAGAGGAAAACCAGTCTCACAAGACACACGTCATAATAATGCAAGGACAACATTTAGTCAGAACTGATAGTGTACTTTGATGCCAACAGCCACCATAATGTCCATGTGACAAGAGAAATATGAGTCACTGTTCATAAAGGGCCAATGAGCAGTCCAAAGTCCAAAAGGCCCACATGGCCACAGGGCACAGTTCACGACCCAAATTGTTCCCTGATGAAATCCGCACTACACTGTGCAGGGGCATCATGTTGGGAATGGCCAGGCACCTCAAGGGGCAGGGGGGCTGGGGGTGGGATAACTTCAGCTGAAGTGGGGAACTTGCCCACTGGTTCTGGAGGGGGCTCCATGCCCATTTCTCTTTGCTGGGGAGTGCAAGGTCACAGTCTCTGAAGTGGGGAACTTGCCCACTGGTTCTGGAGGGGGCTCCATGCACATTTCCCATTGCTGGGGAGTGCAAGGTCACAGTCTCTGAGGTGGGGAACTTGCCCACTGGTTCTGGAGGGGGCTCCTTGTACACCAGTCCCTGAAGGGTGGGCTACATGCCCTCTGCTGGAGATGAGGGCTGCTGTGTCCCAGCTGGAGGTCAGGGCTGCTGTTTCCCAGCTGGAGGTGAGGGTTGCTGTTTCCCAGCTGGAGGTCAGGGCTGCTGTGTTCCAGCTGGAGCTCAGGGCTCCTTGCCCACTGCTGTTGGAGGGGGCCTCTTGCCTCTCTTAGTTGGAGTGGGAAGCTTCCCTTTCTTGGGTGGTAGAGTGGGATCCTTCCCTCTCGGGTGATGGAGTGGGATCATTCCCTCTTGGATGGAGTGGGATGATTCCCCCTCTTGGGTGGTGGAGTGGGATCCTTTTTTTTCTTGCCTCCACGACTAGGAGGTGCCTCCACAGTCCCCGTGGACTGTTTGGCTAAGGTGCTGGGTTGGGTCGTTGTGACCCTGCTCTTACGGGAAGACGAGGGGTAGAGAAGGAAGGAAATGTGGTAAAGTTGTACAAGGAAAAGCTTCATAGGGATGGTGTGGCGGGATGAGGGAGGAGGGATGGGAGTGGAGGTTGAGGGAGTGGTTGCTGGAGGTGTATGTCTGATGGACATGGGTGCAGGTACATGGGCAATGTGCTGATGCGAGGTGGATGGCTGCTGGGTGTCTGAGTGAGTACATTTGTGTCTTAGGAGGGGGGCAGACAAGGTGGGAGAGGACACGGGACATGTGGATGGATGTTGTGGAGTTGTCTGCAAGTGAGGTGTGTGTGCTGCTTGGTGTGGTGATGGTGGCTGTTGATGCAGTGCATGCAGGTGTGAGTGCGGATGTGACAGTGAAGGAGTGGGAGGAGGAGGGGGTGACAGTGGAGGCAGTGGATGTTGTTGTGTGTGTAACTGTCTGTTGTTTGTGTGAGTGCTTGTGGCCTGAAATGTTTTGCCTGTGTATGTCTGTGCCTCTCTTGTGTGATGTTTTGTTTGCATGCTTGCATGTATGTGTGCATGGGATGGGTTGGAGTTGAGGAGATTGGGACCGGGAAGTTGGACTGGGTAGTTGGAGGGGGGACAGTAGGAACACAGACAATGGGTGCCATCAGAGAGAAGGCCAGAGCCTGGAACGATCTCTGTTGGGCCGCAAATCCACTGTGAATGCCCTACAGGAATGCACTGCATTGCTGCATCTGGGATGCCAGCCCCTGGATGGCATTCAAAATGGTTGACTGCCCTACAGAGATGGATCTCAGGAGGTCAATAGCCTCCTCACTGAGGGCAACGGGGCTTACTGGGGCAGGGCCTGAAGTGCCTGGGGCGAAGGAGATGCCCACCCTCCTGGGTGAGCAGGCACGGGCAACTCGGTGAGGGACTACTGGGAGGGTGTCCCTCGGTGAAGGGCTTTTGGGAAGGTGGTGCTGGTACAGGGGTGGCATCTGTACCTGTAGCTGGGGTGGTCCAAGAGGTGTCCGCCACCCCAGGGATCTCCTATTGGAGGAGGAATCTGAGTCAGTGTTGACACCTCCTGTCTCCGCCGTGGTGCTCCCCTCGCCCTCCGTCCCACTGGTCCCGTCGGTGGACTCTACCTTCTGGGTCCTGTGGGATGCAGGTCCTTCCTTCGTCGATGCTCCTGCTCCTCCGCCAGATGATACTAATGCACATATGGACAGGATGACAGAAGAAAAAAGGGGGAGAGCGAGAAAGGGAGCACTGGGTCAATTGCAGCACCAACACCACAGATGGCATACACATTACCGTCCCACACAGGGATTAGGATTGAGTACCATGCATCGCACTAGCAATCCATTGGCTAGGTACTTCAACAAGATGCGAGCCGACCCCCGCCAACTGCACCCCTCCTGGGAGTCACTAAGCCCTGTCTGACATGGAATGCAACCTAGCTAGGTTACCAGATTTAGCAATACAACCATTACCCTTGAGCTGGATCACGCTGCGATCTCTGACCTGGCATTAAGGGGCACCCACTAACTGACTGACACCCACCACCAGGATCCCACCTACCAATTATAGTTATAATGCCCATTGTACTCACCCCCTTGTGGCTGCTGTGATGCCCTCAAGCACCCATCCAGCTCTGGGTAGGCCACTTCCAGTATGAGGGCTGGGAGGGTCAGGTTTCGACAGGCACCCCGCCCTCATTGGGAGGCCATCCCCAGCTGGGCCTCTGCAGTCTTCCAGGCCCAGCGTCTCAGGTCCTCCCACCTTTTCCTACAGTGGGTGCTCTGCCTGCTGTAGACCCCCAGGGTCCACACGTCCTTGGCAATGGCACGTCACAATCCCTTCTTCTGAAGGGCGCTGACCTGCATAGGAAACACAGACAGGACGACGCCATTACACATACAATCCAGCCTGTCACACATATGGCCCACAAATCCCATTTCCATCTTCATTGGCATACACATCACCCAGCGCCCACCATGTACACTACCACCAGCCATACCACCTTCCCAAATGACACGATGCTTCATGTCCGCGGCAGGGTACACCATCACCGCTGCTAGTGATCCCTATTGACTACTGTACTCCATAGAGCCCCATATTAGCTAATAGGGAATAGCACGGAGGTCCAAGACTACCTTCCGCCATGACGCCCAACGCCGGCAGAATTACCTCACTTCCACCTGTCCCTACATATAGGACGGGCGGTCACCATTTTATGGTGGTGGACAACATTCAGAAAATTAAGAACTGCATCACTGCTGTGAATTGCACATACATTGCCATTCCGATTGTCCCATCACATCACTGTTCTATGTACAGTGAGGTGGTGATTCCATTGTTCAGATTGTGACACCCTACTCACTCTTGTGTCATTTAGATACCTACCACTGCGGAGGAATCGGAGGAGGAGACAAGACCCTGTGTACAGACCCCTTGTGGACTTGGCAACTCACCTATATACTGGACAGGGCCACTATCACAGAGCTGTGTGCTCAATTGGAGCCTGATCGGATGTCAGCTGTCCGTCATCCCACTGGGATCCCCCCTCTTGTGCATGTTCTGGCAGTGCTCCATTTCCTGGCAACAGTTCTTTCCAAGTGACAGTGGCCTTGGCAGCAGGAATGTCACAGCCAATGTTCTCAATCGTGCTGGCAAGGGTTTTGTCTGCCCCGGTGAAACACATGTGCAGCTACATTGCTTTCCCCCGGGTGGAAGATTTGGCCACTGTGAAGGCAGGATTCTATGCAATGGAACATTTACCCAATATTATTGGGGCGATTGACGGTACACATGTTGTGTTTGCCCAAACCGCCCCCCGCCAGAATGAACAGGTGTTCAGGAATCGGAAGAGTTTCCATTCACTCAATGTGCAAATGGTGTATCCTGGGACGGTGCATGACGCCTTCATCCTGAGGAATAGCAGCATCCCAAATGTGATGGCACAACTACAGAGACACAGAGTGTGGGTAATTGGTGAGCCTGACTCCCCACCCAATATATGTCAGTGTATGCCTTCTGGTGTTAACCCCATACCATTGTTTAAGGCTGCTTGTCCCTCAATACTTGCAGGTGACTCTGGCTACCCAAACCTATCGTGGCTCCTGACCCCTGTGAGTAATGCCAAGACAGGGGCTGAGAATCGTTATAATGATGCACATGTGCGAACCAGGAGGATTATTGAAAGGACCTTTGGCCTCGTAAAGGCCAGGTTCAGATGCCTCCATCTAACAGGTGAATCCCTGTGCTACTCACCCGAGAAGATCTGCCAGGTAGTAGGTGCATGATGCATGTTGCACAACCTGGCGCTCAGACGACATGTGCCTTATTTGCAGGAGGAGACTGGAAATGCCCTTGTGGCAGCAGTGGTCCCTGAGGACAGTGAGGAGGAGGGGGCAGAGGATGAGGATGTGGACAACCGAAAATCAGTTATACGTCAATACTTCCAATGACACACAGGTGAGACAGTCAAACTGACCATTCCTCTCATTATTGATGTTTTCTGTCTGGCTGTAGCAGGATTGCATTCACTTCCTTTGCATCTCTACTTACTGTCCCCTATGGCTTCTCATTTTGCAGATGTTGGTGATGTAAGTACTGTGTACTGATGTGATGACTACAGCCAGATACAGGTCATTAAATGTATGTTATCACAGTGTTCAGATCATTTGCACATGTTTCCATATATGCACATTTTCATCACATCAAAAACACTTTCACTCAGGTTGTGTTCAAGGGTCTTTATTGTAGTGCAAATAATTGACGCAAAAGCTCAATGGAAGGGGGTGATGGTTGAGGAAAGTCCAGGGTATTTTTCCAGTCTGTCTGTAGCACAGGTCCAGTGTCCAAGGGACCATTGGAAGGGAAGCAAAGGCAGTTCTAAGTGGAAAGATGGCAGGATGGGACACAATGAGGATATTCAGGAGGGTCTAATTTCCTGGCAGTGGTCTTGACAAGTGTCTCTGGCTTCTGTCTGGGTCGCAGGGAATGTGTGTGGGGTGGTTCACCTTCTGCAGGGGGAGAGGTGCTGTTGGCCTGTGGGTCCTGTGGCAGAGCCTCCTGCCCACTACCTGCAGTGGAAGTGGTGGGCTGGTCAGTAGACTGGCCAGTGGTAGGGGCCCGCTGGTGTGCTGTCCATTCTCTCATGATGTTGGCCATATCTGCCAGCACCCATGGTATGGAGACCATGGTGGTGTTGAGGGCCTTCAAATCCTCCCTTATCACCTGATGGTGTCCCTCCTGCAGCTGCTTGTTCTCCTGCATGTTGGTGAGGATCTGGCCCATCTTGTTCTGGGATTGTTGGTGGGAACCCAGGACAATAGTGAGTGCATCCTGGAGAGTCGGTTCCATGGGCCTGTCCCTCCCCCGGCACACAGCAGTCCTCCCAGTGTCCCTGTTCCCCTGTGTCTCTGTCCCCTGAACGGTGTGCCCACTGCCACTCACCTCAGGTCCCTGATTGTCTTTGGGGTGAGGTGTGGACTGGGGTCCCTGTACTTGTGGGCTCACTGCTGATTGACGTGTCGTGGGGACGTTGGGTGGGTGCTGTGGTGTTGGATACTGAAGGGGGAGGCTCTGTGGTGGACTGTGAGTGGGCTGGGGTGGTCGACTGACCAGTGGTCCCTGATGGGCCAGATAGTTCATCCAGATCCTGAAGTCCAGAGTTACTTTCATCACTTAGGGATATCTGTTCTGGATAATCATGGCACGTCCTCGCCGCTGAGATTGGCTGGGGCACCTATGGGGATGTAAGTGGTGTATTATAATTCATGTCTATGACATTTTGTATATCTCTAGCTTCCCCTCTATTGTTGCTGTTGCCTGCCACCTTTGTTTGTGTATGTTGATGTACTGTGGAATTGTTAGTTCCCCATGCTGTGCATGCTTTGGTGATGGCTGTACATGCAGGGCTGGGAGGGATGTCCATGCATTGGTATAGCATGCAAAGCTTGGCATTTGATGATAGTCAGATGTGTAGGTGCAGTGTGTGGGATGGAGTGGAGTGGAGTGATGGGAATGAAGGTGATGGGTTGTGATAGCACGCTGGTATGGGGGTAATAAGTAGTAAATGTTGACTTACCATTGTCCAGTCCTCCGGCTACTCCAGCGAGTCCCCCAGAATGCAGTATTGCCAGTACCTGCTCCTCCCATGCTGTGAGGGAGGAGGTGGGGGTTCACCGCCAGTCCTCTGTATGGCGAGCTGGTGCCTTGCTGCTATGGAACGTACTTTCCCCCATAGGTCGTTCCACCTCTTGCTGATGTCATCCCTTGTTCTTGGGTGCGGTCCCACGGCGTTGACCCTGTTCACGATTCTCCGCCATAGCTTCATCTTCCTGGCAATGGATATTTGCTCCAAACAGCTGTGGCTCTACCCTATTTCCTCGACCATGACCTGCAACTCCTCATCAGTGAAACAGGGGTGCTTGGTGGGAGGGTGTTGAGTAATGTGGTGGGGTGTGTCTCGCAGACAGAAGTGTGGGTAGTTGTGGTGTGTGTAGTTGTCTCAGTGATCTTCGTGTTAGTACCGTGGCCATTACTGGTATTCGTAAAGGGTTGTGGGTAATGTGGGTGAGTGTTTTATAGTGCTATGGGAGGGTGTTGTGTGTGTATCAGTGTCAGGCGTGTGATTTTTGTTTAGGCCTATGTTGTGTTGGTTTGTATTTGGGTGGCCATTTTGAGCGCGAAGGTGTGTACAGTCAATGGTTTACTGCCACTGAATGTCCGCCGTGGTGACTCGTGGGTCATAGTGTGATGGGCGTTGTTTTGTTGGCGTAACGGTGTGGGTGTTCGTACTGGC
The DNA here is from genome assembly GCF_031143425.1 of Pleurodeles waltl. Taxonomy (NCBI): domain Eukaryota; kingdom Metazoa; phylum Chordata; class Amphibia; order Caudata; family Salamandridae; genus Pleurodeles; species Pleurodeles waltl. Next base: position 468,798,839 of record NC_090445.1, read on the forward strand.
ACTTTAAAACTGACCTTTGGGCTGGCTTATTTGTATATGTGGCAGTATTCTGTTGGTTTGGGGTTTGTGTGTCCTAACATGGCGAATGGATATTCGCCACCACGGCAGTATGTTGGCGGCCGTCAACGCGACAGTAAGCGGCATTTACCCCCAATGTCATAATGAGGGCCTTAGATCTTAGGGGGCAGTATATCTGAAACAAAGAATGACAAAGCCCTTGCACCATGTAGTTGTGTATGTATTGGCACCTCGGTGGCGCGCCATATGCTCGCTCAAGTCTGCGTGTCAGTGACAAGAAGCTGCTAGAAATCTATCATACCTCAAATTGCACCAAAGCCACATTACTGAGCAACAAGTCGAGCAATGCACCTCCAGAGCAGAACGACTGGTAAAGTGTTTTGGAGCACACACGTCCATATGCCTAACGCTAACCAGATTTAGCTAGCCACTATGAGGTTTTCTAACTAATACATTGGTACTTTCTACCACATTATAGCTCTTCTGCCACAGACTTGACTATTTATAATAAGCCCTCATTGATAGGTCTAAACCAATCCGAGGCCTACAACTTAAGAGAGGCCTTGAATTGGAATATCCCGGAGCCAAGAGGGTTCCAATGCTGCCAGAACATTCCATTTAGAGAGGGTCGATTGATCTAGTATGTTGTAATTGAAAACGCTATAACAGCTAGCATTGAACCTTTTCCACTCAGATGCTTTCAGTGGAACTCCAGGCATTAACATGATATAATTGCATTAACTGGCGAGGATCCCTACTTTCTAAATCGGAGTCGACGTATATTATTGTTTCACTAAACAAATTTAACGTGACTCGCATTGCTTTTTTCCGCTGCTTGTCGTCTGTCAAGTTAAGCCCCTCTGCTCCTGACATTGTTTACTGATTACATAAAGCAATTATGCAAAGCACATATATACGTATTAAATCTCACATAGAGTGCCTTTACATAAATTATGAGATTATAATTATTGTTGAAGGGTCCTAGTTGCTATTCCATTAATTACCACCAAGAATTGGAATGAACAGAATTATAATTTGGACCGAACGCACCACAAGACCTGAACATGAAAAAAAACATGTATGCCGTTTGCCCTTGAGGAGAGCCACACGGTTATAGGATGGTTTCCTTTTTACGCAGTTTGAGTGAAACTAATTAATTGTGATTCACTCAAGGGATTTCTGGTTTTCAGTTTGACTGGTGTACAGGATGTGGCAAAACCTATAGTATGGATACATGGTACTGAGCAGCAAATGGGAGAGGTCTGAAGAGTGAACCAGCACAAGCAGGAGACTGCCTGACAATTGGGTCATTGTGAATGACTTTTTTTTTCTAATGAAATACGTTGTTAACTTAATTTAATTTGCCCTTGACAATCACATTGAAGCATGTTGTTGGTTATTCTGTTTCTACAGTGGTGTTGGAATTTTTTTTTCGGCATGAGCATTTCTGGCCATTGACATCACAGCGAAAGTTGTACATACGGTGAAAACAAGCCCTTGAGGAGAGATAAGAAGATGACTGCACTACTTCAAGTTGTGAAAACGTCTGAACAGAAATTGGAAAATAAGGATGGAAAAGTATTTTATTTATATTTTAGCAGAATGAAAAGTCTTGCAAGCATTGTTGCCTAGCATTTCAACAAGCAGAGCAGCCTGAGAAGATTTATGGCCCCAATAAAGGAGAAAAGCAATGCCCTGTGTGCGATGTTGTGAGTGCTGGCAGGGAGGTGCCCTGGAGAGAGACATTCGAGATGTGATGGAAGGCCAAGCAAGTTTCACATCATTGCTTCATGGTTTAGCTACTTTCTACCAGAAAGGGCATATTGTGGCTTTTGTGAGCATTGAGGTAAAGTACCAGGTGTTTTTTTTTGGTAAAATAAGGTTATTTTAGGAGACAGAAATAAACAAGGACAGCACTGGAATAAAGCCAAAACAAATGTCACCAACATGGGAGGAGATGGGAGGAACGGAATGCTGCAATAAAACACCAGAGTAAAACAACCGTAGTGAAAGGGGAACACAAAGAAATAACAAAAATAGTCAGCTACAGCAACAGATAAAGAAACCAAAGTGGAATAATACAGTAGTTGGTCACTGCTCTGAAACAGAAAAAGAGGGAGAAAAAGGCGGAACTGATCACTAGCGAGCAAGAATGTTTAACCGACACTGCAACTAATAAATGAAATTGCGTTAAGCCATAAGAAGTATACTAAAAGTATACACGACGTCGAGCGCATACGCTTGACCTAAAAATGTACTGCTAGGTATGGCAGAGGAGCTGGTGAAACCATAAACACAAACAAAAGTGTGGAGGAAACAGGAATACATTTTACTTCCCAAAAAGTAATAGGTGTATGGGAGGATTAATGTGAGCAAGTTTATCTAATTGATGAGGATGCCGTCACCAAAATGATATGGAGATAGTACTACATTTGAACACCAAGAGCACTAGTGTTGACAATTTGCGGAACTATAATTTTTCTAAATATCTAAATAAGTTCACTGAAACACTAGGATTGTTGGATGTTTTTACACACAAGATTCAATAAAGGTTGTAGGGGATGGTGTTGTGTATTTTGAGCTGAACAATTTAACCAGATGCACATGGGTACACTGGCAACTGTTGACAAGTCAGACTTGCTAAGCTATAAGTTTTGTGGGAGAATGGAAAATATAGGTCTTCAGTCTACAACTTGGAAAATTAATATATTAATGTAAGACCTGTCACATCGTTTGTAACTCAATTAGAAGTGTGCCTGTACAGCAGAATGAGCTAGCGTTTGCTGCAGAAAATACGATGTTTTTCAAACAATAAGGTACGGGATTTCCAAAAGGATATGTTAACAAGGGTAGAACAGATAATAGGCAGGATAAAGGCTTCAGGGAAGGGATGGCATGATTGGAGATCTGTGGATGACAAAAAGAGAAAATGTCTACTAAATTCGTTATGTTGCATATTTAGGACGTTACAGCTGGAGAAAGAACTGAATTGAAGGAATGTGTATTTAAAGGAATAAGGAGGATGCTCAATCGGACAACTAGGATACAGTAACTATAATGAAGAGTTGGCCTTGAATGATGGAGAATGAGAAAGATAAATTTTAAAAAAATATGAAAAAGTTAAACGGAATGAGAGGAGACTTGAAAAATATTAAGGACTTATATGTGATGGTAGATCAATTGTGTCTAGAAAATGATTTGCTCAGTACTTGTGTGAACAACTTCTGAGGAAAGAGAAAATTGGAACCTGCCAAGTCTGGGTAAACAGAACATCACAAAAGACAATGAGTGGTATCTCGTGATCAACAAAAGAATTGCCATGCATGTGCCAACAGCTATAATATAAATACATCACAGTCACAGCTAGTATGTGAAAATCTTCACTAAATCATGTAAATAAGAGCTGATTTTCAGAACCAATTAATTATTTGGGAGTCGAGTCAAAACATCAAACAAATTACACTATTATTTTTATGGGCATTTAGAACAATACTTCATTCTACTACCAGATGCCTATCTTTCTATCACTCAAATGGAAAGAAGTGAGTACTAAAGAAATACTCCCAATGCTGGTGAAAAAAGCACTCATATGAGTGGAAAAATAAGCGTTAGGAAAAAAAACAGAAGGAGAAATTAAGATCAAAGGGCAGGAGTCCAGAATTTACAAGTCAGCGGGGAAGACTGGGTGGATTTTAAAAGAAACAAAATGTTACAACACGTGAAACAAAAATAATGAAAAATATAATTAAACCTTAAAATGGTCAGATAATGTCGAGGTCTGGCAATGTAGGCTAAGTACTACGAGAAAAAATTAATGAGTCAAATACAACTTGAAAAGATATTTGTCATGATACCTTAGTTGCATTTTATTTGGTCTGTTTTTAATTAGTACTATGAAAAAGAGATATGAATAACATAAGCAGTATTACGGAATACTCGTGTTCAAAATATCACATCTTTTTTAATGTTCAAAGTACAAAGTTATTACAGTCACATGAGGCCACGCTTATGAAAAGCTAACTGGCAGTTCCAGTCTCTCACACAATAAACCTCAATTTGGAAACATCTCTTTAAACCCATGTTTTTACAGGCACCTGTTTTAACATACCATCTCACGGCATGACCCACTACCACACCATAGACAAAGAACTCATATAAAAAGTTAAAGGGAATGTAAATGTTGATGTGGAATGTTTAGGCATGAAGTGCGGAGAGAATGTGAATGTTGGTGTGTGGAATATTTGTATATAAACCAGGTGCGACGTTGGGAGAACCTTTGTGGCACTGCGAGAAAAGGGAATCTCTGTACTACTACTCAGTACCCAGCTTCTTGATGAAACCAACCTTCACCAGCGTCTCTAGTATTGTTTTTCAACATTCTAGAAGTGCTTAAGAAACGATCTATACTGTGGTTGATAGGAAGTTGTTTTAAAATGCCAAAACAAAGTAAACATCTTAAAGTGTCCACCAGCACAGGTTCCCCATAATGCCTGGTTGCACGCAAAATGGTTGTCCTAAATATTCATCATATTACACCGATATAGTTCACCACTTAATTTATTTCTATTCACTTCAGGCATGTAGTTATATATCAATATGAGGGGCACTGATGCCTCAATCTGATAATTATTGTACCTATGACTTATTTATGAACTTGTGGAAGCACTCTATTTCCTGGTTTACCAACACGTTTCTTGCTCAGATAGGAACTTTTCTTCAATTCTGTCTTAGTTCTACTTTTGTTTTCTTATCTCAATGACAATCGTGTTGGTGCATATATACGTTATTTTTCTTACTACTAATCGTCCCTTCACCAACTTGTACTCCATGTGCCTCAAATATTTAAGACTTCACTGTCTAGTTAGTGATATTTCTCTACAGAGGTATATCTATTACATATAGGGAAAACTAGGAAGAGATGGAACAGTTTAAAGTTCTCATAGCTGTTTTTAATATTTATTTTCTTAATGTCCCAGTGTATTTTACCCAATAGAGTGTGTCTTACTTCTTTCGTGCTCACTATTTAATCCTGCATAATTCTGATGACCTAATCACTGTATTCATTTGTATATATCTAGCTATTCTCGAACTGATGACCATCTACATACTGTCAATTATACCGTAAGGAGTGCACACACAAGCTCTTGATTATTTGTGGCTTGGTTTCCCTGGTAAGTTAGCATTTCTTCAATGTTAATTCAGGACCAGACTGGCACTTTCCAGTGGGCTAAAGGCTGCTTTTAGGGCTGGATAGCCACCCATGACCCAAACCTGAAAGCAGCTATTGCTGTATTGTAGACAAAACCCCAACCAATATCCATATACAATATGGGAATTCTTACTCCTCAGACTAAGAGCAGCAATTGTATGTTACGTGTATGTCCAGGCCTTCACAACAAGCAGCTTGAAAATGGTTGCAAAGCACATGCACAGTGGTATTGGAAATGTAATCTATTTCATCTGTGCGTAATCTGACTGAAGAGGAAGAAAGCATGTAAAGCTGAAATTGTGTGTGCCAACACGATTGAGACTCACTGGGTTATGGCTGGTCTCAGTCTACATTCGCATAGACAACAAAAGAACATGGGCTGGAATGTGGCCCTATCTAATTATCAGTTATTGACAGTAACGGAAACATTAACCCATTATTTTGCTTTTCTGAGGAAGAAAGACATACAGACCGCCATTTGTGGGCGCAGTGGCTTAGTAGTCAGCTAGCACTCTCTATCGCCGTTGAGCGTATCAGTCCCAAGTACATTTTGACTCAAACATTATTACTGATTGTAGCCCAGGACACTGGGAATAGGACCACCAGAAGAGCAGACTCCTGCAATACGGATGTATCTACCAAGGCACACTCCTTTCTGGAATAATAGTGATGTACATATCTGGACACTGTATATCTGTGACACTTTTTGAGTAGGTGCACACTCTATAAAAAAACCCTGACTGATTGAAAAATATCCTAGCTGGACTATGGTGCATGGGCTACAGTAGGCAAGCATTTTGGAGTATGCATTACCGAGCATGATCAGGAAATAAGGGGAGCAAAGGGCAAGGAGTGTAGCTAGAAGATCCACTATGGGATCTTGGAAAAAGTCTTGTAGCTAACCAGCCAGTATATGAATTTGCCAGCTTTAGCCCCTTTTTAGCAGACACACCAATGAGACAGCTTTTAGGTCAGCTGGGTACTACGAAGGGCCAGTTGCTTCAGGACAAGGCTGTTTCAAGCTGGAAGAACAACACTGCCTCACACTCCAAGTTAAGCATTTTAGCTCAAGGGTAGTTATTACAGATTCCTCTTACCTTATGCCAACTCTTCCCCCAGTTAACAGATTTAAAAGCCTCAAAGGGAGTGTGGGCTGAAGAAAGAGAGGCTATGTTTAATTTTAAATAATCTACATACTCCTCTTACAGTTTTTTTGTGAAATCCTCATCCACCAGGTGTTCAAGGGCTGTATAAACACCAAGATCTCCAATCTCCTACCCTTCCCAACACTCATGCCCAGACACACGTGCAGTTCTACTGTGGAGATATCAAACAACCCCCCAAGAAAGAATACATAATTCAGATACCCAAAGACAAGTCAGTGGTAGCAGAAAGAAATAATAGAGCCAGGAAAACAACTGGTGGGATTCTCAAAAATAAGGAACAGGCACCCAGGCTCTGCGCCCAAAATATCCTGCCAACCCCTCCAGTCCTCAATTTGGCAGGTATGCCTTACATCACATTGCATTTGACATCTAGTTTAGTCCTGCTTTCAATCCTGGGTACCGCAAGAGTAAAGGCCTTCCAGAACAAAACAGCCACACTGAACCCCCTAACAAAACCATTGTAATAAATATATCCAAAATGCACCAGAAAAGTGCAATTGGTACCAAGGGGGGGAGACTCCTGCTGAAAGATTATCCAGGGAGTTCTGTTTGCAAACTGCAGCACAGTGCCTCATTTCATTCTATCATTAAAGCTACTTACATTGCAAGTCACATTACCATACCTAAAAACCTCGCCTGATCAGGTTGTGGACAGCTTTGAATATTGTCATATTATGGTGCCAAGCCCTGCCAAATGTAGAACCAACATAAATTAACAGAATCCATCCCTCAACTATCCATCTCTGTATACTGCCACCCGGAAGAAGTTTCCATCTAAACCCCATCTACAACTGAGCATGAAAAACCACTAAGCATCCACTGTAGTTAAATCACCAATCCAAATAAATTAATTCTCACTGACCTAAAGGTGCTAATCATTACACTCTTCCTCCAAACCAGAAGATCAACTAACCATCTACAAATTGTAACAACACCTCCCTCCACCCATAACCATCCCAATGCAGTACAGGAGCTTGATAGTGTAAGATATAGAACACCCTTCCACCCACCTTCGCCCTTGCTAGGTGTTTTTTTTTATTACCAAATTTGTATTGATTTTACAGAGCACATATTATCCAGTGGAACACTGTCATCAATAGCAAAGCTTCTCTAGAAGACAGTAATAAATAAAACAATAATTTAAACAGTCCCATCATGACCATATTACGCGGTAAGCCCACCATTTCCCCCATATTTTATGTTTCTGGGTACAGCCACGTGACTAATTTATCGGTTTTTCGTGTTGAGCACACCAGTCAACTCATTTGCGCCATAGTTGCATTAAGGGCAGTGAAGGATGTTTCCGTAAGTGGGCAATGTCTCTTTTGGCTACCATATAGGCCACCCCTATAAAAATCCTCTCGGAACGTGGTCCCCCCAGTACCTCCAGAAGACCTAGCAGTGCAGCCCAGGGGTCTTTGTCAATCAAGTAACTCAGAACTGCAGACAGCTGATGACCCACACCATCCAAGAAGGAACGCAACACTGGGCTATCCCACGCCACATGGTAGATGTCTGCAGTGGGGAAAGCTCAGCGCGCACATGCAGACTGTGCTGACAGAGACATCCTTGTATACGGTGTGGAGACAGGTACATCAGGTGTAAGTAGTCAACCTGGATCATGTGCAGTCAAGAAGACATCGTCAGCTTCCTAGGGGCCAGGCATGCCTCCTTCCAGTCATCATCATCCAGTTGCCCCACCCATCCCTCCCATCTCTGGCGCAGAGAGGAGAAGCCATCAGGATCACTGATAATCAAGGAGCGATAGATCACAGAGACTGCTACTTTACCCAAGCGCACCTGGAGGATTTTAGCTTCAAGGGGCTAGATTCAGGGAGCTGGGCTTCCCGGGGAGGTGGGCCCATAGGGCAAATCGTAAGTGAATAAAAGGGAATCACTGTTTGAGAGACAAGGTGTAGTTATCTCTCAATCCAGTGAAGGACATCAAGGCCTAATTCTAGTAGACATCTCCCCAGTATGTGATACCAAAACAGTCCCACAGGAAAAGCTTTTGAGGTGGACACCTGTTGAAGCCAGGTGCCCCGCCAAAGAGGAATCAACTCTGCCAGGCAGCGATCCCAGCAGATAAGGCGCAGAACTGCCCTCCAACATAGTGTTGCCACATGAGTGCAGGATGGTACAGTTAGGGGCATTCGACCTCCATAAAGCAGATCAAGAAGCCCTTCAAAGCCCACAAGGTGAGGCTGTGAGTGATAGATAGGCAGGGTCGTCCCAGAACCCTGTAAACCATTAATTTATGGGTACCAAATGTGGCACTAGATAATAAGCGCAGATGTTGGACACAATAAAGCCCCCGTTAAAGTGGGACTTTCATGCTGAAGTGAATGCCACTCAATGGCGCTTACAGGATGTAAGTATGGAGGTCAGAGAGTGGAACCATTCACGGGGTGGGGGTCAGATAAATAAAGTTTGCCAAGACGTATAAATATTGAAGGAAGATATTGTCAACATAGAGAGCTATTCAGCCTTCAGATCCATTGCCCCACTTCTAGCCAGAGATCTCAGCATCACAGCAAATCAGACAGGCCAACGGTTCAATAGCCAAGGCGAAAAAAGTAATGGAGAGCAGTGACAGCCTTGACGTGTACCTCCATAGATCGGAAAGGAGGGGGTTAAAATCCCATCAACGCAGACCTGAGCCATAGGAGCATTATGTAGGAGATGTGCCATTCTATGGAAAAGTTGGCCCAGTCCTGTTCATCGGAGGACTGCATCCAGGAAAGACCAGAAAACCATGTTTAAAGCCTTACAAAAATCTACTAAGAGAAGGGCCAGGTTAAGGCCTATGTGATGGGTCTGAGAGAGGGCCAGAGGGCACTCAACGGATACAGTGGTGCGTACTTCTACCCGGCATGAAGCAAAGTTGATCGGAATGAATAAGGTGGGAAAGTGTTTGACTTAATCTGGCAGCAAGGATTTTAACGAAGATCTTAATATCTGCATTCATGAGCAGGATTGGGGGATATGAAGCACCAGTCCCCAGGAAGTCCCATTTTTGGAATTACAATAATAGTAGCACAGTCGAGGTCTGGGGGAATGATCTTTGCCGTAGTGCATCCACATGGAGGGACACCAGGTGAGGTATCAGAACAGTACAAAATCTTAGATGGGGAAGCCATATGGACCGGGGGTCATGCCTCATCGGAGTCCAGGTCGACCTCTTCAGTCGTTAAAGCTACATCTAGATCGTGGTCTACGGAATATGGGATTGAGTGTAAAGTGTAAAGTGTAAAGAGATATTCCATAGAAGGGGTCTCTAGGACTCCCAGACGGGGTGGGAGTGCACTCTTCATAGAGGTCCCAATAAAATGCTTCAAAAGCTTGAGCAATCTCCAGAAGCTCCTCTTGGAGGTCACCTGCTAAATCTCTGATGGCCTGCACTATTCTGGAAGAAACACCGCAGGTCGCCAGCCAGTATGACAATTTGTCGGATTTGTCTCCAAATTCATCCATCCATTGGGTCGAGGCCCTCCAGCAGTGCTTTGCCTTTTCAAGGGAGACCTGCTGCAGTTTGAACCGTGCTTTTGCCAATAAACAGCTCACATCTCCTGTAGCAAAGCCATGAACCTGGTGTTCTAAGGTGAGAATTTGGGCTTCTAGATCTGTCACCTGTGCCTTTTGTAGGGATTCCTATCGTCGCATGTAGCCTTTAAGTATTCCTCTCAAGGTAGGCTTACCTGCTGCCCCAGCGTTGCTGCTGAGGATACGGAACCCAGGTTGGTTTTAAAAAGAGGCCTTTAGTTCCTTCTTACAAAGGTGGCACATTCAGGGTCCGTTAGATACCATGCGTTGAATCTGAAGACAGGCGTCAAGCCTGCAGTTGGGTACCCCATTCAGTAAGGAGAGGGCGTGGTCAGGCATTTTGTGAGGGAGAATCCGAATGGACCAAAGCGACAGGAGATCAGCTGCCGGCAACCAAAGCAGGTCAATCTGTGATTCCATATTGTGGGCTGCGGACTGATGAGTGTATAAACGTTGTGAGGGGTTTCACAAATGCCTTGCATCACAGAGGCCTATGGAGTCTGCCCAGGTGATTAGACATTAGTGTCTGCTTGCTGGGACGGGGGAGGGTCATCTGCAGAATCCCTCCAGGGGTCAGGAACTGCATTAAAATCCCCACCCATGAAGGATGTCTTGGTGGGCAGAGGGCCACTATTAGGAAGCAGAGGACCTGTAAGATGGGCTGCAGCAGCTGAGGAAGGTCATAGCAGGAGATAAAATAGTAATATCGGGCAACCAAGCATCCTTCAATTCACCAGTACCTCCCTCTGGGATCTTTGTGTACCTTAGTGACAGTCAATTTGAAGGACTTGTGTAAGAGAAGGGCGACACCCCGTGATCTCCTGTTGAAACCCGAGTGGAAGGCTCTGTCGTAGCCAAAGCGACATAGGAAGGGGTGCTGCGAATCCAAAAGCTATGTCTCCTGCAATAGGACTACATCAGGTCTATAATGTTTAATATAGAGTAATACCGCAAATCACTTTATAGGATTCAAAAGACAGTTAACATTCCAGGAGAGGATTTTAATCATATAGGAGGGTCATGTGATAGATCGCAAGTGTGGAACGGTCAGTGGGAGGCCGTCTGTGAATAGTGACCAACTGTATAGTCAATGAGTTAGAAGTATTGCATTGGAGAGCTCATAAAATAAATACCTCCAAAGCAAGAACAAACTTACAACAAAATAACAAACCACATGAACCAGCAGAGTCCCCCACACAACTCTCCCCAACCCAAACTTCTACCCCTGAACCATCTGTCGCTCCTAAACAAAACACAAGTTACAAAACGAACAACAATAAAAACTCAGGGGGATTCAATGGCACCGTATGTCACCCATAGCTCGGATCTTATGGATGACAGCGGTAGTACAAGTGACTAGAAACTAAAATGCCTTTGTTTAAGAGTCGTACGTAAAGTTATCTAAATAACTATCAGGACATTGGAGTGCGGCATATAACTCCCCTGCCTCCTGCAGCCAAATGGTCAAGTGCGGAGGTATACAATACCACTTCGAGGCTCTGCAATTTAGTCCCCCCCTTGTGGACCCGCTCCTTCTTCCAGGGGCCACCTCACGGAGGGGGAAGGTCAGGCCAAAGAGTCAGGTATGCTACCCAGGGAGCAAAACAACTGTGGGGTGGCTGCGAGACTGCCACCAGGCTCCCCATCGGCTAGAGATTTAGCTACCGTATGGTGGGGCTCGCAGAGTTCCTCACCCCTTGTCGAATGGGTCTCAATTTCGGGATCTGGAGCGCTTCCTTTGGAGCCCCTGGGGAAGGAGCGGCGAGAGGCGGTCAAACTGAGCCAAATCTACTTAGTCTTCAGGGTTTGGGAAGGTGCAGCGATTGTTTTAGGCCACCCATTCCCAAGCCTCTTCAGGAGTATCAAAGAAATGGGTTGAGGATTGGAAGATGACTAAGGCAGACTGGAAAAAAACATGTAGTGAAGATTGAGAGCACAAAGTTTCTGCTTGACCGTGTTAAAGGAACACCATCTCTGATGGACTGCCTTCATGACCCTGAAGTTCGAGTGTTCTAGAACTGGATGGTTCCGAGCCTCATGTAGAATGGTGTCACAGTCATGAAAATTAAGGAGCTGTAGTATCACCGGATCGGGAGGGGTTTCTTGGCCAGGCCCCAGTGTGCTCTCTCAATAACAAAGCAGTGAGGCAGTTTTTATATCGGGACCCATGATCTGAACCAACATTCCAGACGTTCACCCAATTCTGGGCCCTCTACTGCCTCTGGAAGTTCTAAGGCCCTCATTATGAACTTGGTGGTAAATCCCACTTACCGCCATGCTGACTGCCACCAACATACCGCCACCGCAGCGGATTACCGCCACCCATAATATGACACACGCATAGCAATCTGTCACTATACAGCCACACACACAAGTCCGCCAGACCAAAGGTCGGTGATAAACCGGCGGGACCAAAACCCACACCGTTATGCCAACAGAAATACGCCCACAGCATTACAACCCACGAATCAATGGCGCTAAACCATTGGCGGTGCATACCGCTGTGCTCATAATACACACACACTAACAAAACAACACCACATTGGACAATTCAAACAACACACACCTGACACCCATACACACACCACACCCACACCCTCACAGCACTATAAAACACACACCCACATTACCCACAACCCTTTACCATTACAAACAAGTGCCACAAGAGAGATAGCAAGACCACAGACACACCACCATCACCTATACACCATCCACACACCCCACATCACACGCCCCAACACAGCACCCCACACACACTCACCCACACCACTCACAATACACCCATGGCACCGCAATGACACCTCAGGTTCTCTGAGGAGGAGCTAAGGGTCATTAAAGGAGGAAATCATCAGGTTAGAGCCACAGCTATTCGGATCACAGGTGCAGCAGACATCCATTGCAAGGAAGATGAAGCTATGGGAGAGAACCGTGGACAGGGTCAACGCCATGGGACAGCATCCCAGAACAAGGGATGACATCAGGAAGAGGTGGAATGACCTACGGGGGAAGGTACGTTCCACAGCAGCAAGATACCAACTAGCTGTACAGAGGACTGGCGGTAGACCCCCACTTCCTCCCCCACAACTAACAACATGGGAGGAGCAAGTCTTGGCGATCATGCATCCTGAGGGCCTGGCAGGAGTAGGAGGAGGACTGGACTCTTGTAAGTCAAATTTCTATTACTATCACCCCACCTACCTGCATGCCATCACAAACCCCTACCCTCACTCCCATCACTTCACCACCTCCAACATACCCCACCATCACAACCCACTCATCCCAATACGAAGCCATGCATGTAACACCAATGCATGGACACCACTCACAGACCTGCATGGACACCTATCACTAAAGCATGCACATTACAGAGAATCACTTAGCCCACAAAATCACTACTCACATAAGGCAAAGCTGCCAGGGCAATAACAACCATGCAGGGCAACACACCCATGCACAAGATGACACACACAGAAACAATAACACTGCACTTACATCCCCACAGGTCCCCCACCCAACTTCACCGGAGAGGAGATGCCAGCAACTTCCAGTCCACCCCCAGAAGAGGCCCACAGTGATGACAGCAGCTCTGGATGCCTGGATCTGGATGACCAACCTGGCCCATCAGGGATCTCCGGGCAGTCGGTTACCCAGGCACAGTCCCATACCACCACAGAGCCTCTCCCCTCAGGAAACACCACCACAGTACCCACCCAGAAGGCCCATACCTGCATCCCCAGGACACATAAATCAGCAGTGTGTCCACCACTACAGGGACCCCAGGCCACCCCACAAACACAGGACGATCAGGGACCTGGGGTCACTGGCGGTGGGCACACGGTTCAGGGGACAGAGGCACAGGACAACAGGCCCCGGGAACTGACTTTCTAGGAGGCACTTACCAACATCCTGGGAGCATACCACCATTCCCAGGAGACGATGGGCCAAATACTAGACAAGTTGCAGGAGACCCAGCGGCTGCAGAAGGGACAGTACCTGGGGATCAGGGAGGACTTGAAGGACATCAACACCACCCTGGTCACCATTGCAAGGGTGCTGGCTGACATGGGCAACACCATGAGGGAGGCAGTGGAACACAATCGGGCCCCTGACAGTAGCCAAACCGATGAGCAGCCTTCCACCTTGGCTGCCGCTAGTGGACAGGAGGCCCTGCCACAGGACCAACAGGCCACCAGCACCCCACCCCCTGCAGAAGGAGAACCACCCGGCAAATGGTCCCAGCGATCCAGGCAGAAGACAGAGAACATTGCCAAGACCCCCGCCAGGAAATAGGGCTCTCCTGAATGTCACCCTTGTGTCCCACTCTGTCACCCTGACCACCTTGAACTGCCATTGCTCCCCTTCCCAAGACCCCTTGGGCAATGCACCTGTGATACAAATAGACTTTCCTCCATCCTGGACTTTCCTCCATCATCAACACAGCCCATTGCACATCCCCCTCTAATCATTAGCACTTACATAAACACCATTTGAAAAAAAACATGTATGCAGTCTGTCAAATCATTTAACAATGTATTTGTTTAACAAGCTTTAAACACTGCAATATAACTGTGCAGTATTGTATACATAGGAATAACCTGTAGTTGGCAGCAGTCCACACACCAGGAGCAACAGTGGGACACAGATATCTGAAAACAGAGATGCCAAAGTGTACAGTAAGTGGGCATAGAATTTTGAAAATTAGCCTGCCAGTGACAATGGCAAATACAAAACTGTCAATGTAAAGTGTAATTACAGTGTCTTACCTGTGTGTCATTTGAAGTACAGTCTTATAATAGCACTTCTGTTCCTATCCTCATCCTCTGCCTCCTCATCTTCACTGTCCACAGGGTCCACTGCTGCCACACGCCCATCTCCAGCCTCATCCTCCTGTAGAAAAGGCACTTGGCGACGTAAGGCAAGGTTGTGCAACATACAGCATGCCACCATGATCTGGCACACTTTCTTGGGTGATTAGTACAGGGATCCACTTGTTATATGGAGGCAACAAAACCTGGCCTTCAGGAGGCCAAAGGTCTTCTCTATAATTCTTCTTGTTCGCCCATGTGCCTCATTGTAACGTTCCTCTGCCCTTGTCCTGGGATTCCTCACAGGGGTCAGTAGCCATGAGAGGTTGGGGTAACCAGAGTCACCTGCAAATATTGGGGGACAACTGTTAGCCACACACTAACCCTTTGGGCCACACCATACACCAACATCCACTGGGTGGGAACCAGGGCTCACCTATTAGCCACACCCTGTGCCTCTGGAGATGAGCCATCACATATGGGATGCTGCTATTCCTTAGGATAAAGCCATAATGTACAGACACAGGTTACTTTGCATTGACATGGAAGATGTACTGGTCCGCCAGGCACACTATCTGCACAATCATCGAGTGAAAGCTCTTTCGATTTCTGTACACCTGTTCATTTCTCAAGGGGGGTGGGGGAACAAATGCAATATGTGTTCCATCAATAGTCCCAATATTGTTGGGGATATATCCCATTGCATAGAAATCAGCTTTCACTGTGGCCAAATCCTCCACCTGGGGGAAAACGATGTAGCTCCTCAATGAACATTGGCTGAGACATTCCTGCTGCCAAGCCCACTATCACCTGGAAGGAGCTACTTGCCAGGAAATGGAGCACAGAGAGGACTTGCACAAGAGGGGGGATCCCGGTGGGCTGACGGATAGCAGATATCAGGTCAGGTTCCACTTGGGCAAACTGCTCTGTGATTATGGCCCTGTCCAGTCTATAGGTGAGGATAATGTGCCTGTCATCCATTGTTGCCAAGTCCACCAGGGGCCTGTACACGGGGGAAGTCTCCATCTCTGATTCATCCGCAGCGGTTGCAATCTAGGGGGCAAACGGTGAGTAGCTGGTCAGTATCCCATATTTCAAAACACTACACTGCATTGCATGTTGTGTCTGTAACACAAGATTGTTGTATAGGCCCAAATGGTGCATATGTGTACTGTGATGCAGTTAAGTGCCATGGCCTGCCCTTTCCCCTGAAATGGCGTCCGCCTGTCCTGTATAAAGTGACATGTGGAAATGAGGTAATTCCGCTGACCTTGTGCGCCATTGCGGGAGGCGGTCGAAAACCGCCGTGCAACTCCTCACTGGATCCCATTCGGCCCTATGGGTTACAGTGGCCAATGGTGATGTACGCCGGCGGTGACGGTACGCACTACTGTGGACGTGACCGCCATTTTCTATCTGTTCACCCACTTGCTACCTGACCTTCAACAGAAGAGGACCTACACTGCAAGCGCTGCTGTGACCTGTGTCTGGAACTGACCATGGCTCGTGTGACTGGGGAAAGGGCCCTGCCTTCACCGCTGCGGAGTTGGAGAGATGGGGTCCTACCACAGTACCCAATGCTGTGTGGGCCTCCAGACCAACAGGTGGGTACACTGTGAGCACGATGCATGGGGCATGAATGCATGGAATGCTGTGTGTGAGGGTCTCGTGTAAAGGGGATGACGGGGTTGGTGGAAGGGCCCTGGGCAGCGTGCTGCATATATGGTGGGCATTGTCTGTGCGTAAGGGGATGGGAAGGCTATGGTGGGATATTAGTGTAACAGGCCGGAAGGTCTGACTGATACCTTTTTTCTATGTGTTTTTCTATGCAGGTCAGCACCCAACAGAAAAAGGGTATATGGCGTGCCATCGCCAAGGACATGCGGACCCTGGGGGTTTATGGCAGGCGGAGCACCCAGTCGGAAACGGTGGGAGGACTGAGACACTGGGCAAGGAAGACGGCGGAGGCCCAGTTGGGGATGGCCTCCCAACGAGGAAGGGGTGCCATCGAACCATGACCCCCTTGATGGCCCGCATACTGGCAGTTGCCTATCCGGAGCTGGATAGGCGCTTGAGGGCATCACAGCAGCCACAAGGGGGTGAGTACAGTTTCCAAATATACTATTTGCGCGTGGTGGGGTGGTCTCTGGGTGGGGGATGTGGGCCTGTTGGTGCCCCTAGGCCAGGCTGGACATTGCAGGGTAGGTCCCATGTTGGGCAGGGTATGATGTGAACCACCTCCAACCAAGTTAGTAGGCATTCACTACTGGGCAGGGGTCTGTGAGTCTCTGGTATGCTGTTAGCGGCGGTCATATAGGGAACCCTACCAGCCCAGACATTTCTGGCTTGTGTGGATTCTCCAAAGTTTTCTTACCCAGAATAACCTGCAAAGGTGAAATGTTGAATAAAAACAATTTTTCCTTGCATTTCTGTCACACAAACTACAGGAATATGCTGGGATCCACAAAATTCCTACCACCCAATGTTGCCCCACCTGTCCTGATAAAAACGCTATCCCACTTGAGTGCCTGTACCTAGTGCCTGCGTCAGGAATGGATCACCCCAGGGTCAACAGTTGCCCTCATGTAAGGACTAACATTGACCATTGTGTGATCTGTCACAGGCACTAGGCCTACCACACAAGTGAGGTACCATGTTTATCTGGAGACTTGGCGGAATGCTGGGTGAAAGGAAAATTATGGCTCCTCTCAGATTCCAGAACTTTCCAGCACCGAAATGTGAGGTAAAAGTGTTTTGTTTGCCAAATTTTGAGGTTTGTAAAGGATTCTGGGTAACAGAACCTGGTGAGAGCCCCACAAGTCACCCCATTCTGAATTCCACTAGGTGTCTAATTTTAAAAAATGTATAGGTTTCCTGAGGAGCCGGCTGAACTAGAGGCCAAAATCCACAGCTAGGCACTTTACAAAAAACAGGTCAGTTTTCTTTGGGAAAATGTGATGTGTCCAAGTTGTGTTTTGGGGCATTTCCTGTTGCGGGCACTAGGCCTACCCACACAAGTGAGGCACCATTTTTATTGGGAGACCTGGAGAAATGCTGGGTGGAAGGAAGTTTGTGGCTCCTCTCAGATTCCAAAACTTTGCATCACCGATATGTAAGGGAATAGTGTTTTTGTTTTGCCAAATGGTGAGGTTTGAAAAGGATTCTGGGTAACAGAACCTGGTGAGAGCCCCACAAGCCACTCCATCCTGGATTTCCCTAGGTGTCTAGTTTTCAAAAATACACAGGTTGGGTAGTTTTCCCTAGGTGCAGGCTGAGCTAGAGGCCAAAATCCATAGCTAGGCACTTTCCAAAAAACACGTCAGATTTCAATGTAAAAATGTGATGTGTCCATGTTGCATTTCCTGTTGCGGGCACACTACGCCTACCCACGCAAGTGAGGTACCATTTTTATCGGGACACTTGGGGGAATACAGATTAGAAGAACAAGTGTCTATTTGGGAAATACCCAGGGTAGTATGGGGACCTCGGAATTCAGAGATGTGCAAATAACCACTGCTTCTCAACACCTTATCTTGTGCCCATTTTGGAAATACAAAGGTTTCCTTGATGCCTATTTTTCACTCTTTATATTTCACCAAATGAATTGCTGTACAACCGGTATACAATGAAAACCCATTTACAGGTGCAGCTCATTTATTGGCTCTGGGTACCTAGGGTTCTTGATGAACCTATAACCCTATATATGCCCGCAGCCAGAAGAGTCCAGCAGACGTAACAGTATACGGCTTTCAAAAATCTGCCATAGCTGGAAAAAGTTATAGAAGAAAACGTGGACAGAAATGGCACTTTCTTATCTCAATTTTAATATATTTTTATTTCAGCTATTACTTTCTGAAGGAAAACCTTGGAAGGATCTACACAAACAACCCCTTGCTGAATTCAGAATTTTGTCTACTTTTCCGAAATGTTTATCTGTCCAGGGATCCAGCATTGGTTTCACACCCATTTCTGTCACTAACTCGAAGGAGGCTGAAAGCACAACAAATAGTAAAAATGGGGTATGTCCAAGTAAAATGCCAAAATTGTGTTGCAAAATGTGGTTTTCTGATTCAAGACTGCCTGTTCCTGAAAGCTGGGAAGATGGTGATTGATTTTAGTATCACAAACACTTTGTTGATCCCATTTTCAGGGAAAAAACACATGCTTTCTTCTGCAGCCTTGTTTTCCAATTTTTCTAAAAAAAACTAATTTTAGCTGTATTTTGGCTAATTTCTTGGTCTCCTCCAGGGGAACCCACAAACTCTGGGTACCTCTAGAATCCCTAGTATGTTGAAACAAAGGACGCAAATTTGGCGTGGATAGCTTATGAGGACAAAAGGTTATGAAGGCCTATGCGCAAACTATCCTAAATAGCCAAAAAAAGGGTTCAGCGCAGGGTGGGGGGGAGGGGGAGGGCAGGGGGAGAGTGGGGGACAACCGGGGCAGCAGCTAATGGGTTAAAGAGAAAAAGAAAAAACATATCTAGCAGAAATAAAATAATTTAATGCAGATTAAATTCCTCTCCTGAAGAGAGAAAATATTTTTCAAAGCTGCTTGACCAGTTAGGGAATCAGTATTTGCATCTGAATGAAGGCAATAATGGTTAGTATTCAGTGACTTCTGTCGTGCAGCTCTACATGCATCAGCTAGACGAACATTCCGTAGCCAAACTGTGATTGCTGTCTTAGCCCTCATGGAATGGGCTTTTGGGTAATTAGAAAGAACCTTGTTTGCTAACTGACGGCATTTCTTATAGAATTATTATAACTGGGTAAAACTATAACTCTCCTCACATCTAGAGAATGTAAGAAGTGTTCTTCTGGAGAGTATGGTGTGAGAAAGAAAGATGGGAGAGTAATTATTTACATTGCTGGCAGCCCATCACAACGGCCTTTATAATCAGAATAGACTATGGAAACCCACTATATGTAGGGGTTAACAATATGTTTTTAGCTCGCCCCCAAAGGCATTCATAATCTGGTATTCAGATGTATCTGTGCTTTCTTTCGCGACCAGTGTCAGGCCCCCTATTGAATTCTCTTTACTGACTGCACATTCAGAAGTGGGCCATTTCATGTCAACAGAGCACTGTGTTCTGGCGGTACCCAAAAACTCCACACTCGCATCAGTTTCTACCATCATAGCAGGATTCTCTGATTTTCTGCACAAGCTTTGGCAAAACCCTGCCGTATTCATTAAAAAAGGAGTGGTGGCCGCGCCATCGCTTACTTGACTTCCTGGCCTTGGAACAAACATCTGCTTACCATTCGCTCATGCCGGAAATTAGATACTTTTAAAAATCTTCTTAAAATCTGGCTTTTCTAAGCAGCGCCCCCGGGACATGTTTCAACAGGGACTTATCTATATTCCATCAGCATTAGGAATTTCCTTTGGGAGTGAAATTGGTGCTATCCAGAAAACATTTAAGAAACCATAATAGCATGAAAAACTGTACATCGTTCTTTCATAGAAAGAGCCTAAATTCCACTAACTCTACGTGCTGATGTGATAGTATTAAGGCAGGTTTTTTTTTTACCATGATAGATGCTACAAAGAATAGGCACAAACGGTGGACCCATCATTTTTGAATACACCATATTGTATTCTAAGAGGAGATCTGATAGGTAGAAACATTTTAAGTCCTTGTAGAAAATCTTTCTCTGTTTATCTCTTAAAAAAAGATATCTCATGAGGGCTATTCCTGTATGCCATAATGACTGCAAGATTTCATTTAGGCAAATTACAGTTCTGACTGTACCAAATACAGCAACAGGAAAGAATAACTTTTTGCTGGCAGATAATAGGGTCATAAGTCTTTTGCTGGCACCAGAGACCATTTTCGTCTCATTTAAATTAGTAGCAGGCTCTAGTAGAAGGTTGCTTTGCTTTTTTTTAAGATGTTCAGGCATGCGTGTGGTAAATTAAAATGTTAATTTTGTGAGAACTCAGGATTCATGAATAGGTGGTTCAGATATCTGGTCAGCAGGTTGTATTTACAATGCAACCGCTTGCATGTTGTTGACATCTGTGGTAGATCCAGAATAAAGAGGATCATAGTCACTCAGCAATTCCATAGTTTCAGAATGTCTCCTGAAATCAACGAGATTGGAGTAGAAGTGTAAGCAATGCCTTTGACCAGGGAATCAAAAGAGCATTGCCTAGCGACCCGGGTTCCTGAAACCAAGGAAAAGCTTTTGCATTTCCAAGGAGGTTGAACTCTGCAAATCCCCATTCTATGAAGTTTGGCATTACAATTCATCATCAAGGACCCACTTGTGGTTGTCTCAATCTCATGTCACCCCTTTCTTCAGGTAATTCTACTGTCCCTTTGTATGACGACTGTCTTTGTTGTCAGAGCTGGTAGGAAGGCTGCCATACAAACCATCCTTCCTTGACCACAGAACTTGCACGGCAAGAGATCCCAGGTGTTCTCCCCATCCTAACAAAGAAGTATCCATGCCAACTGTTTGTAGTCCCATCTCTTGATGAAAAAGAATCACTTCAGTCAAGTTTTCATTCCTTCCCATCAGGACCGATGTTTTGTAACTTTGACATATATTTTTCTTCCCCGCTGTTGGATTTCTGGGACCACTGATCCTCAAAGCATTGGCTTTTTTCTGTAATCCTCATCACCTTAGCTTGTTCAATGCCCCTAGGGATTTTGCACCAAGGACTGATTGGCACATCTTACCGTACTTGTAGCATTACAACTCCATTTGGTAGCTCTGCAACATTATGGAGTGACAAGACAGAGAGTATCAATTACTGGCTTGGTATAATCACTAGACCAGTCTTTATCCATTTGCCTCCAGCCAGTCTATTATCGGATACCAAAATTGAGTTTTCTTTTACCTGGTGCTGACCTTATTCTACTGATAAGTTCTTTTCACTACTTTGATCCATTCTTTAACATTTGGAGGAATGGAGTCTATCCATTTTCTACAAATCATGTGTCTTGCATCAAGTGGAAAATTGAATTCCCGTCCTGTTTATTACCATCACCTTTGAATGCACCCAGTAGTATTAAAGGTGGGCTTGCCCCAGAGTCATGTTTGGTAATGGCTGAAACCATTCTACTTACAACTTCTCAGAATATTTTTAGGCATATCGCGAACATACGTACATCATCTATGTTGGGATTACCAAATTTCTTACATATAATTCCATGGTAGGGTAAACAAATATTCCTTTGGAAGGTAGTGGACTTCACAATGGAATAAAGTTTATTAATAAATAGCTGCTATAGTTCTCAATATCTGTCACCATAGATGTATCAGAGAACTCTTTTTGTCTTCAGCTTAACATAAGCAGCCATACCCCTTGGCCGTTTCGCCAGCCGAGTGTAATGTCCTATCAAGGTCCACAGCTTTAATACTCTCTCCTTCCTAAGCGACATACCACTAGGAAAGCTGGAAGTACTTGAATTTTAATAATGTGGTCTCAGATTCAACAGTTAAGTGGTCTAATGATTTTAACCTTTTTTCTCTAATAAGACTTAAGGCACCTTTCAGGTATTACGAGATACCAAGCCAGACCTATAATAGCAAGTAATCACAATTAAAGATCAAACATATGTCTGATGTTATACCATGTTATAGACCTCTCCAATCAGACCTTAAGTTTTTTGCAAAAATATTGGAAGCCAGATTTATGTAAAAAAAAAAAAAAAAAAAAAAAAAAAAAGTCGAACACACTGCAACATTAGGTCATGACTAAAATATGCATCCTTTATCGGCGTTATCCGGTGAACCCAAAAGCATCCGAAAGATTTTCAGCTACGAGGTCAGTTATACAACTACTCATCTCGGAGTTACAGGTGACGAATTTTAACTTCCTTCTGGGTTTTTTCAAGGACATCCTTTATTCTCCTAGCAGCCTAAACAATAATGGCCATGGAGTTAGTTACCATACACAGCTTAAATTGACACTATAAAATTAGGTGGAATCCCAAATTGTTTTAAATACACCCACAAACAGACCTAGTACACCTGATCAAAGACTTTGGCAGCATCAAAAGTCTTTAAGGCTAACTAGGAGTAGTAAGCAATGTCTACAACTCCATTGGACTGGTGAGTTACATCACGTGAGTTACATCACGTAGGTTCAGATGTACAAAGCCTTTTACTGGTATGTACCAACCCTATTTTGTGAACCTGTAACCCATTATCGATTCGCAAAACAGCGTTTGCAATTCGCTAATAGGAAGGGGCATGCTGAGGGTGTCCCTTCCTAATAGCGAGTCGCACTAGTATGTAGGAGTACTTTGCAACAGGGAATACGGTCGTGAAACATTCATAGATTACCACCAACTTGGAGTTCCCACGGACAACTGCCCATTCTAAAAAAAATAAAAGAAAACCTTTCATTTTGTTTTTTGAAAAGCATCCTGCTTTCCTCTAAGGAAAACAGGCTGCATTAAAAAAAACTGCTTTATTTAAAAAGCAGTCACAAACATGGTGGTCCGCTGATCCCAGCATGCCACCATCCCTGTGAGTGCCCGCCATTTCCCATAAGTCGCAAGGTGCGACCTGCTTCATGAAAATGAATGAGGCAGGTCCTTTGCGACTCATTTGGGAATCGCAAACAGTGTTAAATACACCCTGGTACACAGCAGTTTGCGATTTCTTAACAGCGAATCACAAAAAAAACTTTCTATTGGGAAATCACAAACAGAAGTCTATGTACACCTGGCTCCTAATTCTCTTTCGGGGATAAATCCTTTTTGATCTTTACTGGTCGATTTTCTCGCAAGGCCTGAAAATCTTTTTGTTAAGGTCCCTGCGAAGATTTTATAATCGCTATTCAGTAATGATATTGGTCGGTATGGTCCGCATCTAGTTGGGATCTTGTTAGGCTTAAGGAGAAACCATTGTTGTTGCTTTATCCCACAAAGGAAGAGCCTTTTGTCCTTTAATCAAAATAATGTTAGACAGCTCTTTCCAGACTGGAATAAATTATTTTTCTACGGCTTTAAAGAACTCTCCTGGAATGCAGTCTCGACTGGAAGTTGTCCTCTTTTTTATTTTCAAAATCGAAACTTTTATTTCTATCGCTGTAATTTCTTGAAATAGGTTTTCCTGACTCTGAGGTTCCTAATTGATAAAATGGAGAGCGTCAAGCCAAATGCTTTTATCTTTGGGTTATTATTAAAGGCCTGGTAGACGTTTTAAAAAACTTAACCAATTGGAGGTTCCTGGCTTTTGAATATTGCCTATACGTTTTGTTCTATTGATCTCTTAAAGTTGCATTAAATTTTTTCTAAGTCTACTTTAAATTCCTCATATGCCCTTGCAGGTTTTGGGTCTAATACTTGCCCTTCATGTCTACAAATCTGTGCTAATACCTACCGCTCTTTTATGTCACTAACCTTTTATACTCTTTAGTCAATGTCTCGTTAGAAAGTCAGCAGCTTTAGGAAAGTTATAATGTGGCCAGGTAGTGGAGCGGTCAAGAAGATTATCCATTAGTGAAATGAAATCACCTCCCCATAGTATTGGCTCTTTATATTCTATAACCTAAGGAAATTCTGTCTCAAAGAGGAGGGATTGTCAGTATTAGTACCATAACATCTCACTCATATAAACTGATGTAGCCCAATCTGTATTTGTACCCATCTCTCATTAACATCCACTTTAAGATGCCATGACTTAAATGTTCCAGTTGTTCCTGGCCAATGTTACCCTACCTTGTCGCAACCTGGACTCATAGCTGTTTATTAAATAAATTTCTAAAAAAAGGATCTCCTAGAGCAAGATAATTTGGTTACCTCATCCTCTCAAATATTCGGCAATATATATTTGCCTCTTTGTGACCTTAACCAATTTATATTTCAGGAAGCTACACTAATAATGTATTTAACCAGGTTTTACTGCTCCTTGCCCAATGTCGTTAACCTAACCTAAATCGATATTGAGTGTAGAAATTAGGCTATATTTTTTATTTCAACCCCAACGTGCTCCCCATCAGGGCACTCTAATCTGGGGAAATCCTCAATAATTTTATTGGCTCCGACTGCTCCATTTGTATGTCCTCCCCTCCCCAACAAAGATCATGTGGCAATATCCTATGTTTTATTGAATCCCTCCTTTATTTAATTTCAACCATATGCCCTCTTCTCAGACAAGAAAGGAGAAAGAAAACAAAAAACAAAATGGAAGTGAAGAAAGAGAAACAAACAAAAAGACCAAAAAGGATAAGGGGCAGATACATTTCAACTGTATCTCTAACAAAATCAGTGACCTTAAAGTATCAATTTACTTTTTTGTTATGTATAGAGTTTTGGGCTCTATTCCCAATCCCTCTTGATATAACAAGATCTGTGCACTTTGTTTCACATATATGACACAACTTCCTGAGGGGCATTGCCTTTTGGTAATTTCTTTTGAAGACTAGAGGTTGTGTTCCTTAGTTTTTCAGGGTTACATAATTTTGTGGACAATTTGCAGGCTGCAGAGGAATTTCCTAGCTAAATGGTGATCAGCCACATGATGTACTGGAAGGCAATCTCCTTAAAACTACAACAAGGCTCCAATCACAGGTGTTCTTCTGAACTACACTGCAGCTTACGATGGCAGGCCCTCACCAAAATGGTTATGTTACCTCGCTTACGCTATCATTTCTTGAACACTCTTCTCATTGATCTAATTTGGGCCAGTGGACGCCACAGGGTGAGCATTTTCAAACTCCAACTACCGTTCAATAAAGGAGGGATGGGTGCTTCAGATTTCAAGTCCTGCTCTGTAGTAGGGCAATTACAATGGCTCTCCTACTGGTTGGCCGGCCGTAACCTAGCAGAAATTGACTACACAGGTGCCGTGCTCAACTGGGTAAATTGCACAGTATGTTGTGTCTGTGCTCCATACTCCCTGCGGATAGCCCCCTGCTGCTGCGGATTGCCATTGCCTACTGGAAGATGGTCTTACAATAAACTACTTCACAGAACCATATGCTCCAAATATACCTCTTCCCGGCCTCCCCACTACTTATGGAATACTTACGTCAAACAGACTACAACCTTGGTCACAGGTGGGGGGGGGGGGATCACCATGTTAAGTGACCTCTCTACAGAGGGCACTCTACTGAGCCATGCTGATTTTGTACACAACCAGGGACTACCAGACACATTATTTTTAACCCAGTATAACCCGCTATAGACGGCAGCATTGGGCACTGGACAGAACTGAACCATACACATCTCATGGCGGACACTTGGTCAGATGGTTGTATCGAGACCTCAGTTTGCACCTACTGGCCAGTTTGGCCCCCTTGAGAGCCAAATGGGAAGCAGATCTGGCCTGAAACCTCCAAGATAAGAAATGGAACTTGTTGACAGAATACCCCTGGAAACTCCACCATGCACTTTAGGACTGTGCCTATGTATTTTGTCTTTGTGTATTATGTGGTGTTCCGGGCTGGGTGGTTTGTTTTATTTTTATATCTCAGGATTGTCTTACACTTTTAGGCAGGAATGTCTTCTTTTAATATGTCATGTGTGTTTAATTTATGGTGTGTTTTTAGCATGAATTTAGTCTCTGATTGTATTTATTCTAGATTTACTTTTTGCTTTTTTTGTATTGGATTTTATTATCTGTACAATAAATCATTATTCATATGATTCATATTTTAATTATGTTTACATGTTGGAAAAGTTCATACTACCATCAACTCATTTTACAGTTTAAAGAAAACCAATTTTATCACAGGAATATAGCAGAGGAAAATAACTATACATATTAAACTTTTGACATTAAGACAATAAAGTGCACAGAAATTAAAACACATATTCTGTATTTTCCCAATCTTAGAAGCATCTGTTATAATTAACAGGAAGAAGTGAAAGCAAAGATTGCACCTTGCCGTGAACTTAAGCAGCATACAAACACTACCGGCCTACCTATACCAATCTGCCTCATAGACTCAGAAATTTCCTATATGTACCAGACCTTAGTGCGTAACATAATTCTAGTCCCTTAATCTTTAGGATTTCATACCGCCAGTGTGGGAAAGTGGGAGAATCTTTTGACCATTAATTTTGCAGGACCACCGACTTTCCAATAAGAGTAATTATAAAAAGTTGTTTCTTCTGCATTGATTTCATATTAGAGTCGAATGAGTAGCCCAATACTGCTGTCTGTGTATTAATTGAGAATTTAATCTCTAACATGAGTGAGCAGTATTTCTGTAAATGGGCCCACAACTGCTTTATTTTTGGACAATCCCATATAAGATGTGTCCAATTACCCTCACCCTCCACAGAACACCTGAAACAGCTTGCCGGTATCTGAAAGTTAATTTTATTCTGTGAAACCGGTGTTCTACAGAGCAGCCATTTCGCATACGACAAAAATTCACCCCCTTTAATAAGGAAAAGTTAAACAGATTAATCTTATTCCAAGTCTCAGATGAAATCGAAAACCCTGCATAGACTGTCATTTGTCATGAAATTTCATAAGTACATGGGTTCACTTGTACTGTCTGAAAGTAGACACACAAATAAATGCTAATTGATCTATCTGTTTTAGTCTCAACCAAATCTACAACTAAGTCTACATTTGACATAATTCTTCTGGGATCTAATTCTGTTAGAAAGTGTCTTACACAAATAAACAACCATTGGATCAGCATTTTAGAGTGTCTAATCGTAGGTTCAACCGTGGTCCAACCCTTTATAGATGTTGAAAATAAAAAAATCTGAGATGCTCCGATATCCACTGCTCTCCCATCTGGAAGCATTTTTATTCATCTATTATGTCAGTTAGACAATTGACACCACTAACGGCAGGTATGTCATAATGTGTGAACAACTGCTCATTTCATTTTAGGGACCACTGTAGAACCTTATACCTAACCTTTCTGGGTAATTTCGTAAGGTGTAGGAAATCATCTACCTTATATTCCTGTACAATTTGATTTAAAAAAAAATATCAACCCATTTAGAAACTTCATGGGACTTAAACAAAGTCCACAGAAATAGTTGGCAAAAATTAGAAAAATTATTTGCAAAGTAGTACTATTTTAGATCAGGATGAGCAAGGCCCTCATCTTTCACTGGTCTATGTAGGTTACCTAACACTAATCTAGGTGTTTCATTAGACCAAAAAAGATGGAAATCATCCCCTCTTACTCTTTAAAAAACTTAATCCGATGGGCGCAAGGGATCGACAAAATAAAAAAATTGCAGAGAGGTAAAACTGACATGCGAATCAATGTGATGAGTCCCACTATCGGCGTTGGTAAGTTAAAACATCTAAAAAAAAAAGTGCCTTGACCTTACTGAGCAAAGAGTAGTGATTCAGTGCATATAAATTATCAATAAACACTCTTGTGTATATTTCTAAATAGTGCTTCGGTTAGGAATTGACAAGAGGGTGAAATTCAGGCAGTTGAGTTTCTAACGTGCAATTACATATTAAAATATCAGTTTTGAATCTATTAGTGTTGTATCTGCCTAAGGCTTGAAAGTCTTAAAAAATACCAAAGACCCTCTTCTGATTCTTCAGATTAGGCTTCAAAAACAGAGCAATATCGTCAGTGCAGAGTTTAATTTTAGTCATACTTCTTATCAGGGGCTCCATGCTCCGAACCACTCTTAAAGCTATAGCTAACAGCTCTCTGAAGAGAGAAAAAGTATAGGTGAAAGGGGGCAGACCTGCCTTGTCCCCCTATTCACATTTCGAGAACCATGGCAACAGAATTTATACTTAACCGGGCTACTGCATTTTTATACATTCATGAAGGATATGATCTGTATGAAACCGGAGGGAATACCAAGCTCTTCGAGAATGACAAAAAGGCTCTCCCAGCAGACCAGGTTGAATGCCTTCTCGGCATCTAACAGCAGTACTTCAACAGGAACCTGCTGCTGTTTAAAATAATCCAGAGCCTCAACCAAAAAAATTTGTGTTGGGGAACAGGTGTCCACTTGAAAGAAAACCACATTGTGGATGGGTGGACAATTGCTCCAACAATTTTGCTCACACAATTTGCAGGGAGTTTCATCACAATCTTATAATCAATGTTTGGAAGGCTGATCGGCCTGTGAGAGTTGATATTTTACCTACACTTAACGTTCTTTAAAAAACTAACCACATTTGCTGTATAAAATGATTCTGTGATTTCACCTCCACCTATAATGTGGTTAGCGAACTTTAACATATTGGGATTCAAAACAGGCCCAAACTTCTAATATAACTCGTCCGGTAAGCCATCTTCTCCATAGGCCTCCCCACTGGCCAGGGATTTAATAACACCCTTGATCTTTTCTAGGGATAATTGAGCCATCAGAGCACGTGATTGATTCTGATACAACTTTGGAATGGGGATTTGGCTCAAGAAGCATTTAAGATGGGCAATATCTACTGTTTGCTTCACACTATATACCTGCTCATAGTGTTTTAAAATTCCTGAATTTATTTGGGCCCAAAATCCAAGTCTTTGTTATCACATTGAAAAGTGACGTAATGCTGTTCTGAGCATGACGCTCACAGGCTTGCCAACCTAAGAGCTTTCCAGCATACTCACTTTCTTCAAACATCCTTTGAATTATTGGAAATGTACCCTTGCTCATAATAATAATTCTGCATTAGATCTGTAGCTTGCCTGAGTTTCAGTTTATTTACATGAGATGTAGTTCTAAAAATAAAATCACAATAGCCTGATGTAAAGCAGATTCTAACCTTGACCTGCTCTCAGGGAGGCACCTTTTTCTGTAATATCCCTGGAGGATTTGCAAGCACAGATGGCAGCTTTAAACACTTCCCATACATTTTCCACGCTGGCAGTACTTGTATTTGATTTTAAATTGTTTGAAATCTCAGTTTGCACATCACAGCACCAACCACAGTCTTCCAATTTTACTTTGTTGAATGTCCATCTCTCAGTACATCTATATCTAATGTAATCCCTGTCACTTCCATCTAGACCAAGGAGTGATCTGAAAACCAGTTTGCGACATGACTATAAATACTTAAACTCAGGTCAGATGAAGAGAGAAAATAGTTATCATGCTATAGATTTATATCTTTGCGAGAAGCAAGAATACTCAAAGCCTGGCTGGAAATTTCTGTCGCCATAAATCAACCAGATTTAAATTCTTCATACACTCAGACATGGCCCTGGCCACTGGGCTTGCTCTGTTTACAGGTGTCTGATGAGGAATCGAGTTCTGGATTTAACAGAAAATTAAAATCCCCATCCAAGATCAGCTTCCCCAGAATAGTTAAAAAGGTCTGACAAAGCTCAACCAGCAAGGCTGGGTCATCTAAAACCAGAGCATAAAATGTAGCAACAGTTATTCTAGCATAATTAATTACGCCACTGACCAAGGCCAACCTCCCACCACTATCTGCTTGGAAAGAGCTCATATCACATTGAAGATGTCTAGTTATATAAATTGCAAATTCCATGTGAGCTGCCTTGGCACTTGAAACACACTCATACCCCAACCCACTGATTAAACATTGTATAATTCAGATCCCCTTTTTCTCAAAAATGTTTTTCCTGAATTAATACAATAACTGGGAAATGTCCTTTCAACCAATCCTTGATTGCTCTGGCTTTGCGTTTATTATTGAAGAAAATTAGTTACTTACCTGTAACTGCAGTTCTCCAGTATTGGTATCTTTCATAGATTCACATGCTTGAATCATCCCCGTCGTCGAGGTGGGAGCCTCACGGTAAACTTAAATATATAAAAAGCAGTAAGTCAGTAAAAATAAAACCAGTAGGCCCTAGTAGGCCTCATAGGGTATTTTACAGTCTATCCACTTTGTTTTGTGAAAAGACCCAAACTTGAGTATCAACCAATCAGGATTCAGCCCCTCCCAAACACTCCCAACAGAGGCTGAATTCCCTCAGATTTTCTAGTAGGAGTGTGAAGTTTAATATCTGTATAATAGGGGGGCCTCTGAGGGGAGGAGGGTGGGTCGCATGTGAATCTATGAAAGATACCAATACTGGAGAACTGCAGTTACAGGTAAGTAACTAATTTTCTTCTCCAGCATTGGATCTTTCATAGATTCACATGCTTGAATCCGAGTAACGAGCAGTAATGTTTTCTTACTTACTGAATTACATTGACTGTAATTCCATCGTAATTCTATACGTGATGTGATTCACATTAGTTCAGTTTTAAATATGCACTTACATATAATTATATTTATATACACATACATACGAATATAAGAGCAATAAAATGTGTGTGGCAGGAAATCCTGACACAGTTTATGCTATTATCATGGAGAATACGACACGTTAAACAGTATAAGAAACTGAACCATTAATGACCATACCTCGAGTGTGGTGGTGGGATGTGTAAGAGGCTCACCTTAACGAAATAGATGCCTCAGCACTGCTTGTCCCACTGCTGTATCGACCTGGTTAGTCTCCTCTAGACAGTAATGTCTTGTAAATGTGTGTTGGCTGGACCATGTTGCTGCTCTACAGATGCTATGTAGTGGTACACCTGCAAAGAGTGCAGCTGAAGTGGCTACCGATCTTGTAGAGTGGGCTCTCACCCTGGTGTGGAGCGGCTTTCCTGCTTTTGAATGGCAGAATTGAATCGCCAGGCCAATCCATCTTGCTAAAGTCTGTTTGGACACCGCGTGTCCCTTCTTTGTTCCGCCGAATGCTACAAATAATTGATCCGACTGGCGGATGGCCTGAGTTTTCTGTAGATAAAACTTTAAGCATCTTTTAATATCGAGAGAATGTAATGTTTTTTCCGCCACTGTTTGCGGATTTGGAAAAAAGGTTTTTAAGATGATTGGTTCATTTAAATGAAATGTTGAGGGAACTTTCGGAATGAATTTAGGATTTGTCCGCAGGATGACACCTGAGTTTGTAAACTGGAGGAATGGCTGTTTGATGGTGAACGCCTGAATGTCACTGACTCTTTTTGCCGAAGTAAGAGCTAACAGTAACGCTGTTTTCCATGCGAGGAATTTTAGGTCAGCTTTGTGGATCGGCTCAAAAGGAGCTTTCATGAGTTGCATCAACACAACATTCAATGACCATAGAGGCGGGGGTTTCCTAATTGGCGGGAAGACCCGAAAAAGGCCCTTCATAAATTGTTTGACAATTCTTGTGGAACACAAAGAGAGTCTATCTGGTGATCTGCGGTATCTGGAGATTGCTGCCAGATGTACCCTTATGGAAGAATATGCAAGTCCTGATTTTGCCAGGAGCAGGAGATATGGAAGTATCTGTTCCGGAGTAGAAGATAAAGGATGTATATTTTCCGCTGCACACCAAACACAAAACCGTTTCCATTTAAGTCTATAGGTTTTGTTGGTAGTGTCAGCTCTAGCTTTTGCTAAGATGTCTCTACACTCTGGGGAAATTTTGAGATTTAAGTATTCATTGTGTTCAGGAGCCAAGCCGACAAATGAAGAGACGACGGATGTGGGTGTGTGACTTGTCCCTGGTGCATCGTTAAAAGAGTCGGACTCTGTCTGAGTGGTAGATGTGGTCGTTCGGAGAGCATGAGGAGCTCCGTATACCATATTTGTCTGGGCCATCTGGGAGCTATGAGTAGAAGTCGACACCCCTCCGTCTTCATTTTTCTGATGACTCTCGGAATGAGCGGGATCGGAGGAAAAGCGTAGGCATAAACTCCTGACCATCTCATCGAAAACGCATTCCCCCACGAATCTTTTTGGGGAAGCCAACTTGCGTAGAACTGGCATTTCTTGTTCTCGAGAGTGGCAAATAGGTCTAAGTTTGGTTTTCCCCATAATAGAAACAGGCCATTGAGAGTTTTCTGGTCTAGCTCCCACTCGTGATAAGGAATCACTGTCCTGCTCAAGGTGTCTGCTAGAACATTGATCTGTCCTGGCACATGCTCCGCTTTTAGTGAGATATTGTGTTTGATGGCCCATGTCCAAATTTGTTGGGCTAGCTGCGAGAGTTGTAGGGATCTTGTGCCTCCTTGCTTGTTTAGATAAAACATGCTGGTCATGTTGTCCATCCGGATTAAGACGCTTGAACATTGTATCTTTGGCAAGAAAGCTTTTAGAGCTAAGTGTATTGCTTTGAGTTCTAGATAATTGATGTGGAGCTGGCTCTCTTGCTGATTCCAGATTCCGCTGATTTGCAGGTACTGGCAGTGTGCACCCCATCCTTCGAGAGAGGCATCCGTTGTTACTATGTAACTTGGTGTTTGAAGAAGAAAAGACAGCCCTTTTGAGAAATTGGTTGGAGTCGCCCACCACCTCATAGTGTTCTTCATTAGAGGCGTTATGCGAATCTTGTCTTCGAAGGAGCCGAGGACCTGTGTCCATTGTATGTCCAATTGCTCTTGCAGGGGTCGCATATGGAGCCTGCAATCTGGGACTAACGGAATGCACGATGATATCATTCCGAGCAATGATTTGTAGATGCGGACTGAAACGAACTTTTTTCTGGATAGGTTGTCTGCCAACGAGGTTAACTTTTGTTTCCTCTCGTGTGATGGGTACGCTTTGCTGCGTACTGTGTCCAAAATTGCTCCCAAGAAACTCAATTCTTGTTTGGGGTATATCTGAGATTTCTGGTAGTTGACTACAAACCCCAGGCTGTGTAACAATTGAAGGCAATAGGAAATATGATTTGTTACTTGGAATTTTGAGGGTGCCTTTATAAGCCAGTCGTCCAGGTAAGGGAAGACCTGGATACCTGCCTGGCGAAGATGTGCTGCTACTGGAGCTAGCATTTTTGTGAAGATTCTGGGGGCTGATTTGAGACCGAATGGTAGAACCCGGAATTGGAGGTGCATACTTCCTACCCTGAACCTTAAAAATTTGCGATGGTTGCGATATATGGGGATATGAAAATAAGCATCCTGGAGGTCTAGGGATGCCATCCAATCGCCCGTGTTTAAGAGACGTAGGACATCCTGCAACGTTACCATCCTGAACGATTGTTTCTTTAGAAACTTGTTTAGTGCTCTCAAGTCCAGGATGGGGCGCCAGTCTCCTGAGGGTTTCTTGAGAAGGAAAAACCGGGAGTAGAATCCTTTGTTCCTTTGAGATAAAGGGACTGGTTCTATTGCTCCTTTTGTTAGCATTATCCTTACTTCCCTGAGAAGTTGGCTCAACCTCAGAGGCGGTGTACCCGATGGAGGGACACTCGGTGGTGTTTGGATGAATTCCAGAGTATGACCTCTGGTCACCACATCTAGTACCCATCTGTCCGATGTTATAGCCTTCCACTTGGGGAAATAAGAATTGATGCGACCTCCGACCTTCAATATTGATTGGGGAGGTGTTGAGAGTATCCTCTGGTCATTGCTTTCTGCCTGTATCTCTTGCTCGGGCAGCTCCTCTTCCTCTAGCCGGATGTTTGTACGCTGCGGCTGGTGGTAATCGATAATGCTGCTGTTGTTGATGGTGCTGATGTCCTGGTCCTGTGGAGGAAGATGGATATTGTGACCTGTATTGCTGGTATCCACCTCGAAAGGAGTAATTACCTCTACCCCTTGCTCCACGAAAAGGTAGTTTTTTATATTGCAGGGTACCTAGGGATTTTGCTGTATCGGTATCCGTCTTGATAGCCTGCAGCATATCATCGACATGTTTGCCAAACAAACTCTCTCCATCGAAGGGCATGTTGAGAACACGAGTCTGGACTTCTGGTCTGAATGAAGTAGCTTTAAGCCACCCTTGTCTACGCAGGACTGCTGCTCCAGCTAATTGTCGAAAACCAGTGAGGGAAATATCTATTGCACTGTCTATTATCTCTGCGGAAACCCTTTCTCCCTCCTGCAAGACCTTTTTAGCCTCCACCTTGAGATCTTCTGGCAGTGAATCTACAAAAGCGGACATGTCTGCCCACATCTGGCGATCATACCTTCCCAGGATGGCAAGGGAATTGGCCGCCTTGACCGTTACTGCAGCAACCGAGGAGAATTTCTTACCGATATTGTCTAGTCTCCTTCCCTCTTTATCTGGGGGAGACGCAATAGGTGTAGAGGGGTTTTTGGATCGTCGTTGAGCCGCCTGTGATATAACCGAGTCAGGTTTCGGCTGCGAGACTAAACAGGCCGGAGAATCATCTGGGGCCTTGTATTTTTTCTCTAGCCTTGGCATTTGCGAAGGCACTGTTGCCGGGTTTTTCATTGCCTTCAAACCCTCCTGCCATAAGAAATCCACAATCGGTATGGCTCTTACAGATCTCTTTGATGGCTCTTTAAAGTCATACAAAAAACACTCCGTTTCATGGGAAACAATTGCCAGGCCAAAACGTTTCGCCGCTCTCTCTATGATATTATGGAAACCTCCTATGTCTTCTGGAGGAGAATCCACTGGAGCTGCTGGAGGTGGAGATGGTGTGGGAACGAGATAGTCGTCCCATTCACTAGCCGCTGAATCTGCTAGCTCGCCCTCTTCCCTTTCGTCGTCCGACGAGAGGTAAGCTTCCGGAGCTTGGCTAGTTACAGGTCTACTAGCCTGTGGCGTTTCGGAAACATTAGTAGTTTGAGCTTGCTGGTAACTCTGAGGTCTAGGTGGCGTGGACTGAGTTGACGGTGGGAACCTTTTGTAGTAGTCCTTCAACATATGTTGTAAATCTGTCACTAATGTGCTAGGCATAGCTAGAGGCGATGGTTGGTTTGCCTGTGGATAAGATGTTGAAGCATAACTATGCTGGTAATGTTGATCCTCTTCTTCATCAAACTCTTGACATTTGACATTTAGTTGGGACGGGCTACTAGCTGTCCCAAACATTCCTTGATCCTCATCATCATCATCGTCTAAAAGATGTTGTGGTGGGTATGGCAGCACCTTACTTGGTGATGTATGTATCGGCAAAATGTCAGATAGCTTGTCCCCTATATTAATAAGGGAAAGGGGTAAGAATCTGGTGGAGTCCTCATGATGGTATGAGGAATGATCTGGTGAAATGTCCAAAGGTTTGTAAACTGTTAATGCTGTGGTGATCGTCGGATCCATCATCGACGGTTCCCTCGTCGACGGTTCCCTCGTCGACGGCTCCCTCGTCGACGGCTCCCTCGTCGACGGTACTGTCGTCGACGGGTCTCTCGTCGACGGGTCTCTCGTCGACGCTTCCGTCCATGACTGCGTCTTTGTCAATGGGTCCTTAGTCGACGGTCCCTTCGTCGACGGGTATTTTAGCGACGACGGTCGCTTCGCCGACGTAGTTTGCGTAGATGGGAGTGCCCTGGATGATTTGTGAACCCAGGAGGCCTCCGCTGTCGACGATGTGGTTGCAGACGAAGCTCTTTTGAAGATTTTTGCAGTAATAATCGTCGTCGATGACAAAGGCGACGACGTCATAATCATCGGTGAGGATGGTGTTGTGAACGTCGACGATACCGTGGTCGCTGTTACCGTCGACACTGTCGTCGACGGGGCGGTCGTCGACGGTTGTTTTTTCACCAAAAAGAGTTTTTCTGTCTCTTTTTGTGGTGACAGAGACAGGGATGGTTTCTTTGAGGTGCTTTTCCGATGTAACGGCGTAGTAGGTTCTGAATGAACCTTTTTTGGTCCATGTTTAACTGCCTCTTCAGTTAAGACTTGTTTAGTCTTTTTGTGCATTTTTCTTGGTGGTTCATCCGCACCTCTATCTCTCTCACCTGTTCTTTTCTGAGGGCGAGAAGTTTGTGGTGACTCTTCGCTGTCTGATGAAGGATGCTCTAAGGCTTTCTGTTTTTGCAGCCATAAGAGAAGTCTACCCTCTCGGTCTTTGAGGGTTTTTTGACTAAAGGTGCGACAGATTTTGCAGTCTCTCACCTTATGGTCTGGATGAAGGCAGTAAATACACTTCTTGTGGGGGTCATCAATATGTAGTCTCTTCTTCCCACAGTTGTCACAGTCTCTGAACAGACCCTTCTTTGCCTTTTCAGACATAGTAAAGTTGTAACTAGTTTCCTGAGAGAAAAAACAATCTTCAGTCAGAAAATAGGAAAAAAACTGAGCAGAGCTCAGGGAGACTCCCTTCACACGACGTGCGGTAGAAAATCTGAGGGAATTCAGCCTCTGTTGGGAGTGTTTGGGAGGGGCTGAATCCTGATTGGTTGATACTCAAGTTTGGGTCTTTTCACAAAACAAAGTGGATAGACTGTAAAATACCCTATGAGGCCTACTAGGGCCTACTGGTTTTATTTTTACTGACTTACTGCTTTTTATATATTTAAGTTTACCGTGAGGCTCCCACCTCGATGACGGGGATGATTCAAGCATGTGAATCTATGAAAGATCCAATGCTGGAGAAGTGCAAGTGATCATAATGTGGCTTCATCCGTACTAGAATCAGGAAAAGACCTCAGGAAAAAAAATACTGTATTAGGATTAACTTCTGAGTTGTTGGCTGAACACAAGAAATGGGTGGGAAGTGACGTGGACTAAAATTCTGCACCACTTTCTGAGGACGCCCATGCAAACAATTATTCACAAATTCTTATGATTTAATTCAGAGCCATGAATGCAATTTAAGTAGATACAACCAAGCCTGCCCCTTTCCTTTACTCCAAGTGCTTCCCTGAAACAGCTTACTTTGAAAGTGCGCTGTGCTCCCTCTCCCCTTCTTTTCCTCAAATGTTTCAAAAACATTTCATTAATGTCATCGAGATGAAATATCTCATCTCCTTAAAAAACATAAAGTGCTGCGCAGCAAAGTGCTTTGCAGGAATACTCATATACTAACATGCATGTGTTTCACGAACTCACCTTTTTATTGCATTGTTCCATATTTAAAGTGCTTAAATGCATATGGCTCTATTAGGGATACAGTGCAAAACATAAATGACCACGAGCTTTTATAGCAGCCACCTGGTACTGCTCCTGAACGCCCAACCCTTCACTATCCCTTATCTGCAAAAGTACTTGCAAGCTGCTGTTCCTATTGGTATGAACTCTTCCATTTTTTTCACTACAGTGACCCACCCCTTGAAGCTGAACTCACCTTTTGAAGGCCCTTCTCAAAAATTCCCTCAACTCCCCTGGGGAGAGAACAGCCCGTTGGGCACAAAAACCTCTATCACTTACTCGTGCCCTGTATTTGCGGCAAGATAGCACCCACCCGCCCCGTAGCAGAAACATATACCTCCATTCTGCACCCTAAAAAATAACATATCCTAGAGCGCGGACCATATACTTAGCCTAAGCTTTTATCCCCTTCATGGGGGGCATCAGCTGGATTAAGAACAGTTATCAACTTTTGCGTGCCTCCTCAGCGTATGAGAATATGTGAAACTGTCCTTTATAAAGATTTTTCAACTTTTGTTGTTGGAATATCATAGCCTTGCTGCCCCCAGACCTGATCTGGGTCACGAGCCCCAAGAATGTTTCTTCGACAGGCCGCTGTTGTTGACATTACCCAAAAACATGTGGATTTTCACATTCATCGCTATAGAGAATTCTTTCTATTTAATGGAGGCTTCCAGAATCTGATCTTTAATTTTATAATTGTTGAAAATCACTAAGATAGTTTACGCAAATTTCATGTTGGGGGTGCACTGAGCCGGGTCTCAAAGCACCCTCATAATTGTCAAGTCCTTATCAAAGCCTGGTAAAATATTCATTCCTATCAGCTTTTCCACAAGCTGTATTGGATTACAGTGGCCGTCAGACATCTCCTCTCCCTTCGGGACCTCAGGAAGTGTGAACTGGATCCCCTGTAAGATTTTCGAGAACTTTTATCCTGACAGCTGACGGATTTCTTTCTGAGCTGTCATTCAGTCAGCTTCCTGAACTCGCATCTCATCTTCCAAGGTGGGAACTCTGTTCTGCCTCTCGAAGACTCCCAGGAAGTTGATTCAAGGCCTCTTTAATTTTTTTAAGTCAGAGACACGGAGCCGCAATCTCCTCCCTCTGTTCTCACTTCAGTTCTCTTTTCTCATTAAGTATGCTTTCCAGTAAATCTGTCACGGATTCAGGCCCACTAGATCTTCGAGGCATGTGAGCCTCTACCTGACCTGGCTCTCGATCGAACACTTTTTCTTGCCGAATCCCCCCTCTCTAGGCAGCTTACGTATGCCAGTGACCTTCAGGTTGAAACTTGGGCACATTGGTGCTGAATGTAAGGCTTGACCCAGGGCTCCTTTGTGGCAATTCTGTTCTCTTATTTGCAAAGAGTCAGTTGCACTACTCTCCTCCAGTTGAATTTGCTCTTCGGCTGAACTTGATGATTTTGAAAAGTGGGGATACTTTTCTTTATCTGACCTCTTTACTCACAGATACCATGTTTATATCAGTCTCCCTCTGGAGGTCCTTGTGTACAAGGTCCTGATTCATGAGCTCTTTTACTGAAACATCCAGTATTGAAATACCTTGGGTGGATTTGTCTGAGCCCCACTCTTGCCAATCTTGTTCTACTGTGTACGCCCCCACTCCCCTCACAGATTAAACCATTGGTTCATCAGCTATTGCAAGTAGCACTTACTCTTCTGTAGAGGAGGGAGGGTCAGAGTCAATTGAGTTAGTGGAGCTTTCCATTCTTTTGCTGTCTCAGGAGAGATTGACTGATTAAGGCAGTTTGAGTCTGGTCTTAATTGGGGAGGGTTTTGCATCTTTTGCAGTAAGGCTGTGGCCATGTTGTTATCAGTGTTCCCTTCAGCTCAGAGCTGAAGGGATTCATGTTTAGGTGTGAAGTGACTCCCAAAGTGCAGATAAAGGGAGACAGACTGACCTTCTTCTGACAGGATGGTCATTTGAGATGTGCCCAGAATCTTAATTAACTTCAAAGGGTGTCTTCCCTGACACATGTAGATGTAGCTCATGCCTGAGCCTGAGGATCCACTTCCACTGGGAGAGGGGCCCACTCCCAGGGGGAGAGGAGCTGCCCACAGAACCAGTTCTGAGTGACCACAGAGGAGAGTTTGCCCATTATCATCACCACACCTCTGGGTGGACACAGGGAGGCCTGTACTGAGAAGAAAGGTTCAGCCTTCTTTGTTTCATGCAGAGAGGGAAGTTGTGGGATAGTTCACAGTTAAACACACATCAAGTGCTACAAAATTGATTGGGTAGTGTCACACCAGGGAACTTTTACCCCATTGGTTAGAAAGTGGTCAGGAGTTTTCCACACCTACAGGCTGGTTCTGGGCATAACTGTGTCTGCCCTCCCTCAGGACACCTTTCAAAACACCTCTGAACCTGTGGAAGAAGGATGATCTGTACCTACTATTGTGACCTGTGAGGAGAACCCTAAGGGCTGGATCTGCTGCAACTTGTATCCGGGACTGGCAACTGGTAAATATTTATCGAGGCTTGTCACTTAAGCATCTAACGCTTTGGTACAAGTTAGTCAAGTACCAAGAAACAGAGCAGCATTATTTGCTGGTTTGTGGCCAGTTCAGTGGAGTATTAGAACCATGAATGTCTAATGAACGCATGGTTGAGGTTTTCCTGGCAGTTTATATGGTGGACCATTAATTTTATACATCTGGTATACACGCTCCAAGGGATAGGAGGTAGTTGTAATGTCACTGAGGCTCTCAATATCTACATACCCATTGGGAAGGCAAGCTGGATATTGCTAACAGCTCAACACAACTCAAAATATTATGAGGCAGCGGGCAGCCTATGCTGAGCGAGTGGAAGGCTAAAGAGTTAGGAAAGTTGGCACAAAAAGGGGTTTTAGAGCTAGTGTTTGAGAGAGACTGGGGAATGTTTTACGGTGCCTGCTTCTAGTAAAAAAGTGAAGTAAGACCTCCGGAGGGGAACTGAAATGGAGCATGGCCTTTGGTGATTGATGATAGGCTAAGGAAGCATGCACTTTGGAAAGAGTGCGCAAACAGACTGCATGGAGATATTGTATGATGAAACAGAGAATGCATCCTAGAATGGAAGACTGTGAGAGCAAGTGGTGACAAATGGCATGGAAAGGAAAGGAGCCCTTTACAGAGTGATAGGAGGGAAGTGAAAATCTACCTGGTAAGAGAATGGAGAGCGGTGGAGTGGATGCTCTGGAGAGAATGTGGAGGATTAGGGAGTGTGGAAGCAGAAAGTACACATAAGCAGAGGAAACAAAAGCTTAGCATCCACAGCACATTTAATTAATTTAGGCAATAGGGGACACGTGGATCCCTTTACAGGACATGCAGATTCCTTTAACATTTGGCATAGCATTTCCACACCCCTATCTGTGTTTAGGTGCAATACAACTTTGTAAATCCAACTAAATGCATAACAATGTTCTGCACCACAGCAGTTAATAAGAC
This sequence comes from Pleurodeles waltl, assembly GCF_031143425.1. NCBI lineage: Eukaryota > Metazoa > Chordata > Amphibia > Caudata > Salamandridae > Pleurodeles > Pleurodeles waltl. The sequence continues at coordinate 468,839,735 of NC_090445.1, forward strand.
CCATGCTCAAAAGCAAAGGCCACAAAGAAAGCCATGCATTCATGTCATAATAGGGTAATGAGAACCCTGGCATATCCAGAGAACTGCTGTTCCTAATTCTTCCATAATGAGAATACTAAATAGGAGTTCTATCATCATCATACTGATGGCCATAATGGAGCCACGTAGACAGAGTTCCTACTTATGCAAGGGCTTTAATATTCAGAGACCAGATAGCAGTACATACAGTATGCATGAATGTAAAGATGATGAAAACGTTGTTACAATCCAAGCCTTGGAATATGAATCCTGGCATACTCAGAGAGTGAAATTATTAGAGGTTGTTGTGGGTTTATTATAGCGCCTTGCTTTGGCACACTTATTTTAGCTTAGGCCTGTGCCCCTTCAGCTACACACTTTTATTTCATTTATTCATTTTAATACATTTTAGCATACCTTACTTTTACCAGGGATGTTTACTTTTCTAATCAGCTGCTATTCTGCAAACGTTTTGTTGTTAATTCCCTTGCACAACATTTCACACTGTGCCTCTGCTCAAAGCTATACCTGATAGCTTATCTGTTATTGCCACCACAAGAGTGCATAGCCATCCTTTGACAGACGAGTTATCACGTCAGGCCTGTTCTCAGAATACAACATGTTTCATTATAAAAACATCACACAGGCCGAAAGAAGATTAAAGAGGTAATTCCAGCCAGAGTTGCCATCCTATGCTGTGTGCCACTTTATTGCAACTTTGCTGACCTCAGCCCTATCTCTATTCTACAGACAACTGAGGAGACGACAGGAAGACCTGTTTTCAGGTATGGGGAAGGAGTTCCTTCCAGGTACTAGTACGGGCACGAAAAGGGGTATCACTGCTATGCTCTCGCATAGATGCTAAGAAGTATAGTTAGGAAATCATAGACTCCTGTTTATTGCAGAATGCTGGGACTTTTCATTTGCTTCTAACTGTTGGTTACAATCAGCACTTCGATATCTTTCATCCTCCTAATAATCGCAGCTATGTTTTTAATCGTAGAATGCATTCCTTCTAATAAATACAATGAAAACTGTCCTGCTTCTCTTTGTTTACCTTCACTTGTGAGAGACTTGTGCAAATGAAAGGACTGAGATCTGCCAGCCACTACTTCCCTGAACAGTCACAATGTCATGTGTTCTAGGCTGTCACAACTCATCTTTACTTACTAGGTTTGGGTGAAGTGTTGCTAGCTAGCCAAAATGGTTAGGCTGAACATTACCAACAAGAAAGGGAACAACTCAGTCATCCACACATAGTGGTGCTGGGTCACAGTTCCTACAGTCAACGCAGATGCAAATACATTTCGTGTACAGAATAGTGAATGTACCACAATGATACAGAGCATATCAATAATTAGAGATACCTCTAACTTATCAAGAACACCATGATAGGTTTAATGGCACGCTCCCACACGTAATACAACTGGTTAGGTTAGGTCTCTTAAGCAACGATGGGCCTATCATGGCCAACACTGGCTAATTGGTTACACATATACCACATCGTAATGTACTAGGTATGCAAGCAGCTGAAGTGCATACTTTATACAACAGTTTAGTTGATATATAACCTTAAACACCGGCCCAGCAAGGGCTGCTCCAGCTATAAATCAATTTGCCGTCAAGGGAATAAATCCCCAAACTGTCCATTCAATAATGGAAAAAGTACCCACTGGGCAGGAAAAGATTCTGTTCTGGGTTGCACAAAAAACAACCCAGCTGGAAGCAGTGTTCCCTCATACTGGACCCCGAGATAAACATAGAATCCTCAGAGAGGCCTGCCTTTTAGAATGGTTCCATCTATAGAGGATTGTGCCACTGGGGACACAGTCTTTGCTGCAATATATACCACAACACATGGTACACTGAAACTTGCAAATCTTCTGGAAACAAATTCAAAATGAACACAGGGCAGCCTCTGCCCTGGCTTTAGGGATGAAGCTGATGCACAATTTTGACACTCTTCTCAATTATTTTAGGTAACATAAAAGGGAAAGCAGCAGCTTTAGCAATTCACCAGCGGCTTCGGAAGGTTCCTCAACAGGAACAGGAACGTGAGCTGCCAATGTTTATTTCTGAAATGTATAGGTCGAGATAGTCTGGGAACCAGACCAACTAAACCACAATTACATAGTACTTCAAGCAAGGAGGGTACTAAGCAGGCATAAGAGAATTCCAAAAAACACTGGGATAAACAAAAACCTAATAAAGATAGAAGAGTAGGCGGATATCTTGCCCTCTGCAATTCCAAAACGTATTTAATCAAAAAAAGTATGAACTTCTGCTTCTACAAGTCAAAGACAAAAACAAGACCCTTTGTGTCTCTGGATAAACCTATGATTTTGATTTCAATTACATTTTTATTGGAGGAAATTCAAGCTTTCCGTCCTCATGTTGAAGAAACCAATAATAAGCAACAAGCATTGGAGGAGTAGTAGTCATTAATGGAAAGAAGTGTTGCTGAATTTGAGTGTAAGTGACCTCCAAGTTGAAAGTAACAAAAAGCTTTCTATGCAGAAGGAAATAAATCTCCTAAAACCAAGGTGAAAAGCTGAAGATTTTTAAAACATAAATGGTCGCGGCTTGCTGGAAGGAAAAGAGGCGGGGAAGCTCATGGGTGGGGTTGGCTGGATGTTGACCAAAGAAAAGAAATATAATAATTTTTAAAATGTACCTTTTTTGCTGCGCCGCTACGCTTGCTCCATCCGCTCCTGTCCTCCACTCCGCCTGTTCCTAACACTGCTTTCATGCTGCTGGCACCATGAAAGCAGTGTTAGGATTGGACAGAGCGCCCAGGCAGGGCGCCCTGAATCTGAGTGAGAGTCTCTGCGTGCTGTTTCCAGCCCAGCAATGGTGTGCTGGATAGGAGGAAGCCTAGTTTTTCAGACGACAAAACATACATGCGCACTGAGCAGGAGTGTTGTGCATTCCCCCTCTGTCCCTGTCATGCCCGTGGCCCCACCCCTTTCACAGTAAAACCATAATGAACATAATTTATTACGGTTTTACTGTAAAAGTTTTGCAGCTGCTGCTGCTGGGAGGGAGGTGATGCTCCTCTTCTCTTGTTTTAAATACTTACTCTCTTTGGCTTCTGTTGTCTTTTGTGATTATTACTGCATTTATATACCTGTTTCTCTAATATAATCTCTTGTGTTGCCACTTTGATGACCCTGCAGTTTTCTGAATATGTGCTTTTTCTACACAATTTTGGTTAATATCTTGGCATGTTAAGGGTTTAAATAACCCAATTTAAAGACACTCTAATCTCACTTTAACACATTTTACCTTATCTTCTATAAGAAACCTACCTTTCAGACACAGAAATGCAAAACTGCAAAAATGTGGGTTAGTTAAGGTTGTTTTCCTCCTGCTTGTTACTGTTATTTACCTCTGGTAAAGCCTTATCTGGTAGAGACATATCTAGCCTGAGATTCCTTACTTTAGAATTTCCCCAGGCGTCAGACTGGAACCGGAAGATTTTTTTGTGAGCAGTTGCACACCAGTAGGTGGCGTCTTTTGGTTCCACGTACATCATCGGCAGTGACGTCCGTGGCACCTATATAGGCGCCACCTAGCTGCGCTGATGTCAGTTTATTTTCACATCTTTCCATACCAGAAGCACCAGAGCCTTGAAGAACACTGACCACTGATGTGGAAAACAAGGGCCCTGAAAGTGAAGCCTGGTCTCTAGAAATCCATTTACAGAGCGGGGAGGATGGGTGGGTCAGTAAGGAATCTCCAGCTAGATATACTCTCTAGCAGATAAGGCATTACCGAAGGTTAAGTAACTTGTTCATCTGATAGACTTCTCGCTGAAGATTCCTTACCTTAGAATAGATACCCAAGCAATACTATTCCCTGAGGTGAGTCTGGGGACCAATTCAAACAAGGAAGTCCTGCAGGACCGAACAGACAAAGTGTCCATCCCTATAGACTTGACTGTCCTGTCAGCAGTGCTTTGTGACTCTGTGGAAAGAGGCCCACATTACTGCCTGGCAGATATCAAGAACCGGAACTCTGCAGTGTCACAGCTATAGCTCTGATGGAATGAGCTTGTCAGCCATATGGAGGTTGCTTTTTGGCCAGTGCGTAACAGATCTTAATGCAGAGTACTACCCATCTGGAGATGGTCCACTCTTGCACAGCTGGTCCCTTCTTTGCTCCAACAAACCGCATGAAGAGTTGCCTCTTGGTTTCGGTGCCCGGGGTGCAGTAGAAGATGTGACAGGATTTACATGGGAGGTAGAGGCTTGGACCACCAAGCTCTCTGTGGTGGGGTGCTGGGTTAGGAAGTCTGGGTCCCCTGGAGCGGAGCAATGGCAGCAGACAATTGTCCTATTCACAGGAGACCCTGTACTGGGCTTGGACTATGTCCCCAGAAGGTTTGCCCCTGTCAAGGCATTAGTCTTGGCTGCTACTGACGACTGAAGGTCAAGGTCCTTGGCTGCCCTCCACACCACCATAGAGAATGATGCTCCCTCCTCAGTAGCCTTGGTAGAGAGAGAAATCATACCCGTATCTGGATAAGTATCCAATCTACTGGCTTCACCCAGTTCCTCAGACCAGTTCATATCAGGGTCTTTATAGAGCTGGCATTCTTCAGGGTCCATTGACCCCTCCCATTCCTCCACAATTCCTAGCCCATAAGAATAGGGCTCAGGCTCCAACCTGGAAGGCATGGCTCCAGACAACATCGATCAATACTCAGTGTCAGAGTCAGGGATCAGAATGGGGGGGCCTATGGGCACTGGGAGTGTCAGTGACAGGACAGGGATTGGTGGTACGACCAGTGCCGGTGGTATGACCAGTGCTGGTCCAGGTCCAGGAAATGGTCCTCAAGGCCCAACTGGAGCCGGGGCCGGAGCTGCCAGTGCAGAACCAGAAGGGGGCCTACTGGCCCCGGGGCCCAAAGTCATGCCAGAGTAGTCTGACAGCCCAAAGATTAGGCACAAGGCTTCACTGAACTCTTTTAGTTGGGCAGGGGTCGCTCTACCTCCCAAAGAGTCAGGAAGGCGCACAGTCAGCCAAGGCACATGCTCTACAGCGGAGGCAGGCCTTGATGCACATTGCTCTCTCATCTCGTCGGCCGACTGGCAAGGTGAAGTCAACTTCTTTTTCTTCTTATGATGGAACCTACCAAGGGGGCCGATGAGGCCAGCCTTCTTCAATGACATCCCTGCCACACCAGAAGGAAATCCTTAAAAAGGAGTTGACAAAATGTTGAAAAAGGTCAGTCAAAAAATTACTGATGGGGCAGTTCTTCTCAGTATCAACACTGGCTGACACAGAAAGAAAAAAACTGAAGTCAGCGCCTAGGTGGCACCTACATAGGTGCTGCAGGCATCAGGCGTCACTTCCGGCATGAATGACGCATGAAGAACCGAACTATGCCACCTACTGGCGCAGAGGGGTACTGCTAAAAAAAAATCTTCCAGATCCAGTCTGGCGCCTGTGGAAATTCTAAGGTAAGGATCTACCTTAAGCTAATCTACCTGCAGCTAAAAGTCTCTATCAGATATTTTATGTCACAAAATATTTAAATGTTAAGGTAAAATGCCAACAAATAAATACTGAAAGTAGATGGATTATTGTGAAACTAGTCATTAACAAAATTCCGACTGCTGTTTGCAATTTATGTGGCCCCCCTTAAAATGATTAAAGTTTTTTGATATAGCTAAGAAAGCTTTAGAATTCAATGATCATTACTTTGTCCTAGGAGGTAATTAAAATCAATTTGTAGATCCTTAAAGAGACAGACATTCTAAAGTTAAATGTGTTCCCAACAAAACGCATAAAGAGCTTACTTCAACAATTAATCAAAAGTGTTTTGAAAAATCATGAAGGAGAAGTAACCCAACTTGAAGAGAGTACTCCTTTGTTCTCTCCTGCTCATTGTTCACAATCCACAACAGACAATTTTTCTCAGGAATCCTGTGATTCAACACTTTAGAACTCTGAAGTCAGATCGATTTGGATAGTTGTTCATGCTCCTATGATCATACATATTGATTTAATCCCTTATCAAAAGCGTTTGAATAGCTGGAGATTTATTAACTCAAGGTTATGGGATGTTAACTTTACATTTTCATTTAAAACCTTGAATATTGAATTCTTTGATATTCAAAAACACTGAAATTCATCAATTCAATTGCTTTGGGGTGCTTTTAGGGCAACTGCTCATTGATTCATAACAGACATGTTTCTAAGGAAATAAAGGTATACTATATGAATCTAAGGCAGTTTTAATTAATGTTAAGGATTTAAAACATCAATTCTACACGTCAATGTCTAAGGAAGGCGTTGATAATCTGGATGAAGTTAAACTACATTTTAATAAAGTTTCCACTGATCATACTTCTACTATTCTTCTCTAAAGCAGTGCAAGGTTTTATGGGGGGTGTCACAATAATTTTTTTTAACTCTTTTTATTTGAATAGAGCTTGGGGGAACAGCAAGAATACAATGATATTGCAAACATACATGTGGTAAACATACCAGTGAAAGTTATTATCATCTACAGGGGAATAAATTGACCATGACAGAGGGGCACTTTTAAGGCCTCAAGTCATGCCCAGTGGAAAGTGACAGCCACAGCATCCCCACAGTTGCAAGCTGATGTATGTTATTGTGACCCAATGTTTACTCCGCCCTGAAGTTGCACCAGTGGCCCCAGATCCACTCCCATTTCTTGAGGCATCCTCAGCTCTGGTACACCACCTTCTCTGCCCTCTGGCACCAGTCTAGGTCTGATTTCCATCCCTTCGTAGCGGAGGTGCAGTAGACTTGCTCGATTGTCCGTGCAATTGGCGTCCCCAGCCACCAGTATAGTCCAGATTTTTAAATACTTTGGCCATGATTCCCCCCCCCTGAAATTTGCAGTAGGGTCCACTTTTCGGTCATGGGGACGGATAGCTCCAGGACCTGAGAGAACCTGCCTGTGACTTCCCTCCAGAAGGTATGAATCACTGGGCAGGACCATAGGATATGGAAAAAGGAACATTCCTATCCACAGCATCATTGGCATAAAGCTGTATCAGCCTTTTGGATCTTATAGAGAATTGTCCTAGACTAGTAGGATCTGTGTAGGACTCTCAATTGTATGAGCTAGAACCTTGCTTGAATAGCTATCTCTTGTGGACTCTGTAGTGCTCCTGCCCAGGCATCATCAGCTAGCCCTCCCAGGTCCCGGGATCATGCCTCTCTGGGGTGTTATTAGTTTCCTCTAGATTACTGAGATAGCATTGTCTGGTATGGGTTCTGTAAGTAGCTAATGGAGTGGTGGCTTGTAGTTTTACCCCTTCGACAATATGACATCGTACAGCATTACCTAGTTGGAGATGTTTGTATCATTCAGTCTCAGGCAGTTTGTATTCCTGAGAGAGAGACTCAAACACCAGGAGTGACTGGTCTCTCCAGATACCACCCAGTCACTCGATTCCTATCAACTACCACTTTGGAGAAGCTTGCCAGTCCACCCACTTCTTGTGGTAGATCGCTGTCCCACAGGGGCGTCATTTCAGTAAGTGTGCCTTTTGATCCCACTGCATTATTTGCCTCCCTCCAGACCTGCACCACTGACCGGGTGTCAGCTCATTCTCTACATGACGCATGTACAGGGCTGCCACGTAGACCCTCCTTCCAATCACTGCCCTGTCTATATGATATACCGCTTCCTCGCAGTCTGTGAAGACCCAGTCATGTATGACCGCCAGTTGTGAAGCCTAGTAGTATTTGCTAACATCTGGGAATGCCAGACCCCGCCATACCCCTCTCTGAAGTTTGCAGGGGGCAATGTGAGGGGCTGTACTACTCCATAGGTGGAGATGGAGTGCCAGATCGATCTGTCGGAAGAACTCCAGTGGAATCCTGTATGGTGTGTACTGGAAGATGTAAAGGAGACGAGGGAGTGACATCTTTTTATAGAATGCTGCTCTGCCCACAAATGACAAGGGTAATGACTTCCAATGTGCTACACCTTTATGAAGGCGGTCTATCTGTGGGAGTAGTTTTTTTTCAGGAAATCCAGTGGGTCTCTCATGATGTGGATCCTGAGATATGTACAGCTATCCAGTACCACCAGCACCTCACAGCATAAGGGGAGATGTAAAGGCCCACCAGCCAGTGGAAAAATCACGGATTTGGACCAGTTTATATGGTAACTTGAGTGATTCCCAAATCTGGAATATCTGCAGGATCCTATTAACAGACAGGGTTAGTTAAGTAAGGTAGAGCAGCTCATCGACAGTGTAAAGAGAGATATGTTTCTCCCCATCGCTGTTCAATCTCACCCCCTGTACCAATGGGTCCTGACATACGCAGGCCGCGAGCAGCCCTAGAGCCAACACAAAAATCATGGGAAAGAGAGGGCAGCGATGCCTTGTTCCCTTGTGCAGGGGCGAACGTGCAGGAGACCACACCATTCACTTTGACCCTTTCCAGTGGTTTGTGATAAGAGTAGTTTTTGGCCCAAATCCCAATTTCAACAACGTTGCTAAGTTATAATTCCATTCTATACTGCTGAATGCCATTTTGGGGTCTAAGACCATTAGGACCATACTGGGGTCCCTCGTCATATGTAGTGCAACGTATACACAGTGCAGGTTGAGCCTTGTGCTTCTGTGGGGCATGATGCCAAAATGATCTGGGTGGATTATCGTGGTAATGACCTTACGGAGCCTATTTGCCAGGGAGTTTGCTAGGACTTTGGCCTCAACATTTAATGAGGAGATCGGCCTTGTAAGAGCTACAGCCCGCTGGGGGTTTCCCTTTCGTGTGAACAATGCTTGTGGCAATACGTGGATGGTATGGTAGGGCACCTTCCTTCAGCACCGCCTGGTATATTGCTAGCATGTGTGGGGGGACCTTATCAACCATTCCTTTATATAACTCCACTGCTAGCCCATTAAGGCCCACTTCTTTCCCTGATTGAAGGTCTTTTAAGGCTAATGCTACCTCAGCCGCCATGAGATCTTCCATCGATTTGCTACCTAACGAACGGATGCGAATATCTTGCAGGAAGTCTACACACTCACTGGCTGACGTTGTTATGGACTGGTACAGCCCTTCATAGTAATCAGCGAAGGAATTGGTTAAGCCACTGCTGTTTGTCTGAAGTCTCCCTTCTTTGCCCATTACCATGAGTACCCAGGACCGTTCTTTATCCTTTTTGTCCAGCCGAGCCAGTAGCTTGCTGGCCTGGTCGGCCACATCATAAAATCGGTGCTGCATAGTCAGGGCATAATTACTGGCCTTCTCCTCTACCAGATCTTGATTATCACACTAGCGGCTGCGCAGTTGGTGGCACAGATCATCTGTATTCTCCTCCAGCAACCTGGATTCTAGGTCCATGGTATCTCTTTCTATTGCCACACATTTAGGATTTGTTTCTCAGTTTATCTTTAATGTGTGTATCACGTAGGTGCCATGGATCTAGCCTTGGGGCAATTACCAAGGCTTGGACCCTTCCTTGCAGTTGGAATTCCACTGGAGCGGGGTCAGGGTCTAATGTGCGCTGGCCGATATTTATTGGCCTTTGTACACTGAGTGAAGTGTTGGTCTATAAGAAGCTGCTATGTGTTGTTGAGAAATATGTGTATCCTCTACTGTCTGGGTTGTGTATGTGTCACAGTTCAATCAGCCCTACGGTGTCTATGAAGGAGCGTAGAGCCCGTCCCTCACCCCCCTGCAGTGACTCCTGACATTGTATCTAGTCCAGGGTCTATTACATCATTTGTATATCCACACACTATGAGAATCCCCAGTGGCAATTCCAGTAAGAGCGTGCTGATCTCAAGGAGGGCCTGGCTTGGAAGCAGTGGGACATGTATATGGAGCAAACAATTAGGGTTGTGACTTCCTGGGAGCTGGATAGGGCTACATATCTACCTTATAGGTCATGCTAAGTGTGTTTGGGGATAAGGGCGGATGATTTCTTAATTAGTGCCCCTACGCCCCTTCAGTCAGATGTGTAGCATGCATGCTCTATGAGTTTGCGTCCAAACCTACCTAGCGCTTTCTAGTATGTGCCCTGAAGGTGCGTTTCCTGAAGCAAGATTAGGTTGGAGGCAAATCTACGGCGGTACTGAAGGACCAATGGCCGTTTAATCTTGCTGCCTAGACCATTTATATTCCAGGTCCATATGTTCAGGTTAACACCATCAGTTGTGAGGTTAGGTTTAGGGTATGAGACGTTACGCCTTATTTATATATCACTATTGGGATGTGTCCCACTGACAGCTATACCATAAAGTCTGCCTACCCTATGTGGATCATGCCCCAATTAACTTTAACTGCATTTCAATTTACTACAAAACATAAACATAACTCTCAAATAATACTCCCCCATCCTGCTACCCTGCACTGTAAGTTATAAAGTACCCACCCCTCCATTTGTAGAGAGCATGTTGCCCCAAAAGCACAAATGTGTGGGTGTGCCAATGTGTTCAGCCAAGTCAGACTAGGGTAAGTTCTAAATTGAGTGATACCCCTGACAACAATAAAAGACCTTTAAAGTTAAGCTTGTTTTGCCCCCCATAGATTGACATCGCCCCTAGATATAAGAGTTACCATACCGCTTGATTTACGAGTCCGGCGTGTGGCTCCCAGGTGTTGCGTTCCTACAGTCAGGGTCTGTCACGGTTTGTCTTTGGCTTACCATCCAGGCCAGAGGGAGATGGTGTGCGGCCTTGGTTCTTGCAAGTCCGACTCTGGCCGAGCTAGGGACGACCCCTTCCGGTAGCCACGGTGCTGCTGACAGTAATACGCCATCACAGTCCGTGCCCTCCAGATGGATTCCCAGAGGAAAAATCCCATAGGGAAAAAACCTCCAGACAGGAACTCCCTGGAACAAAAAGGAGGACACAAGAAAAATCAGAACTTAGATTCCAGGAAGAAGTCAGGAAGAACAGAGGAAAAAACAGGAGCAAAAACTGGATTCCGAATAGAAGACTAGCCGGAGCGTGACTACCACAGAAGTGGTGCGACTCAAAGAGAAGAAAAATCAATCCCTTTACATACCCCTTGACAACAGGAAGATGAAAAACTGACATATTGGATTGGGAAAGGGTTATAGAACTTGATAGGAAAAGCTCCATAGTAAGAAGGGAATCAGATGCATGCAGGAAACAAGAAAAGAGAAAGGTATCCTGGGAGAGATGGAAAAAGAAGAAGAGGGAAAAGGGTGAGTGGAAGGTCGAGACGGAGTTCGCGGGCATTCCATATTAACATCTTCGCCGCGCACAATGTGCGGCGAGGACCGAAGCCCAATCCTGGGCCCCTGACCCCACCAGAGAGGACAGCATGAGGCTGGAAAAAAAGGGCTGCAGCAAGCCCCACGGCCTGTAAAATGGACCGTGGCCCCCAGCGCGGCTCGAGCGGGCAGCGTCACGTGCCCCGCATCATAACAGTAGGTTACCCCTCCCCCGAACCCCAGGTTTGTGAGGGAAAAGGCTGAAAAACCACGACGAACCAAGAGAGGAGCATGAACCGAAGAGTCGTCATCCCAGGAGCATTCACTCATAGGATAGCCCTTCCAATGGATGAGATATTGAAGACGTCCACGGAAGAACCGAGAGTCACAGATCTCCTGGACCTCGTATTCTAGCACATCGTCAACCAATTGAGGAGGAGCACTGTCTGTGAAAAGGATCAGGTACATATGGTTTAAGCTGACACACATGAAATACTGGAAGTATTTTCCAGGTCAGAGGTAAACAAAGACGAACAGAGACGGAATTGATCTTTTGAAGAATCGAAAATGGACCATAATACCGGGGTTTAAATTTATTTTGAGATAACCGGAGAGGTAAAAATTTAGAGGAAAGCCAGACCTTATCATTAATATGATAAGATGGAGCCTCACAACGTTTCTTGTCAGCCATTCTTTTGATGAGTATTTTGGTGGCTTGAAGATTTGAATGTATGACACGTTGGATGGTGCGTAGTCGTCGAACAAACATTGTGATGGCAGGAAGTGTAGCTCATTCTCTGAGTATAACAGGAAAGGCCTTAGGATGGAACCCATACAAGCAATAAAATGGGGAAACCTTAGAAGCACTACGTACTGCATTATTATATGAAAATTCGGCAAGAGGTAAGTACATGGACCAGTATCTTTGCGTAGCATTGCAGAAACTTTGTAGATACTGTTCAAGACCTGGATTTAACCGTTCTGTCTGTCCATTTGTCTGAGGATGAAAACCAGAGGAAAGAGGCACGTCGATCTTAAGTATTCTCCAGAATTGTTTCCAAAAGCGCGAGATGAATTGGGAACAACGGTCCGAGACAATGACCTGAGGGAGGACCATAAAGCCGAAAGATCTCCTTAATAAAGATTTGACTTAATTCTTTTGCAGTGGGTAACTTTTTTAATGCAGTGAAATGAGCCATTTTAGTGAATGAATCTACTGTCACCATTATTACTCAATTCCCAGTTGAGGAAGGCAGAGAACACATGAAGTCAGTGGAGACAGGGTGCCACGGAGCTGTGGAACCGGTAAGGGACGGAGCAATCCTGCTGGTCTATTACGAGATGTCTTTGCTTGTGTACAGATAGGACAAGAATTTGCATAACTTTCAGTGTCAGCCTTAAGAGTGGGCCACCAAAAGGAGCGAAGAAGGAGGTCTTTGGTGGTCTTGATTTCGCAATGACCTGCAATTGGGGAATCGTGGCACGATCGTAGGGCTTCTGTTTGGACTGTTTTAGTAGGCAGAAACAAGGCTATAATGTGGTAATAGTATTCCTTATCCTTGCGTAATTGTGAATGTCATTTATTCATTTCAGTTTCCCCTAGATTGGAATACTCAGATTAAACTTTGTCAAGAAAGGATTGCACTACTCCAATGATTTTATCAGGTTCAATTAGGTTTTGTGCAGTAGAATCACTACACTCAGGATAGCGTTGTGATAGGGCATCAGCCAAAATGTTTTGGGAGCCAGGGATATACGTGATATAAAAGTCATATTGGCTGAAAAAGAAAGCCCATTGGGCTTGATGACTATTTTGGCATTAAAAGTTTCTTAAACACTGCCAATTCCGGTGATCGGTTCTCGTCTCAAAAGGTTCTTTGGATCCCATAAGAAATTGTCTCCATTCCGTACAAGCCGTCTTCAAGGTGAGCAGGTCTCACTGGCTGAAAAAGAAAGCCCATTGGGCTTGATGACTATTTTGGCATTAAAAGTTTCTTAAACACTGCCAATTCCGGTGATCGGTTCTCGTCTCAAAAGGTTCTTTGGATCCCATAAGAAATTGTCTCCATTCCGTACAAGCCGTCTTCAAGGTGAGCAGGTCTCATTCTAACACTGAGTAATTACGTTCAGAGTCTGAAAGTATGTGGGAAAGGTAAAATACGGGATGTTCTAACTCATCATCACTTTGTTTTTGCAGCAAAGCAGCCCCTATTGCTTTTTCCGAGGCATCCGTGACAACAATGAATTGTTTGGTGGTATCTGGATGCCGTAAAATGGGAGCTTGAAGGAAGGCGTGTTTTAGTGTTTGGAAGGCTGCTTTCGCATCTTTGGTCCAATGAAAACCTTTCTGCAGATTTTCTTTCTTAAGAGTTTGTGTTATATGACTGGTCTGCTGGGCGAAATCAGCTATGAACTGACGGTAGAAATTGGCCAGTCCTAGAAAACACTGTGTTTCTTTGATGAAGGAAGGAGATGGCCAATCCAGAATGGCATGAACCTTGTCTGAGTCCATAGCAATCCCTACTTGGTTGATATGGTACCCCAAGTACCTCATTTCAGTCTGATCAAATTCACATTTTTCTGGTTTGAAGAATAGATGATGACGCCTAAGCCTCTCTAGGACTTGGACTACATGTTTAGTGTGTTGCTCAGGGCCAGTGGAGAAGATAAGAATATCATCTAAATACACAACCACTGTTTGGTGTAAAAGGTCAGAAAAGATGGCGTCCATGAATCTCTGAAATATAGAGGGAGCGATGGTATGCCCCATGGGCATTACTCGATACTCAAAATGACCAAAAGGGGTTCTGAAGGCAGTCTTCTATTCATCACCCTCTTTTATCCTTAATAGATGGTAGGCTCCCCTAAGATCTAATTTGGTAAATCTATTAGCTCCTCTGACAACTTCTAGAGTATCTTTAATGAGGGGCAGCGGGTAGCGATCTTTAAAAGTAATCATATTTAATCCGGTAAAGTCTAAGCAAGGGTGCAAGTCTTTTGTTTTGTTTGGTACGAAAAAGAGGGTAGCCCCTGCGGGAGAAGAAAGAGGAAGGAACAATCAGACCGCTCTGTATGTTCTCTTCCAGGTATCCTGAGAATCTTTTTCTCAGGCTCAATAAGAGAATACATTCTCCCAAAGGGGACTATAGCATTGGATTCTAAAGGAATGGCACAATCATATTCTCCATGAGGCGGAAGTACTGGTTTATCAGGTTTTTGAAAGACGTCTGCCTATTCCAGATAATGACTGGGTACACCTCGAAGGAGGTTGATGGAACAGTTTACTTTAGTTGATAACATTTTCTTCGGGGACCAATAGGTTCCTGCTAAATAACAGTGTTGTTGATAAAATTCGGAGGACGGTGAAATGGTTCTAGTTTGCCAATTAATATAGGGATTGTGCCAGGTTAGCCATGGAATACCTAGAACGTTGACGTGATTAGGTGAGGATATCAGATCAAAAGAAACATATTCCTGATGTCTCCCGAATTGTAAACACAAGGTAGGAGTGGTATTAATAACGGGACCAGAGGTTAACAGAGAACCATCCTCAGTATGGACTTGCTCTGGTATGACCTTGGGTACCCGACGAATCTTCCTTTCCAGAGCCCAAGTTTCATTTAAGTAGATACCACTGGCCCCACAATCCAACAAGGTTAAAGCTTTTTCTTCTTGGCCATCTGCTAATTGTAAGGTGATAGGTAAAAGAAAAAGACCGGTTATTTCTTGTCTGGAGGAACAAATGGAAGGTATCTCGGAATATCCCGTCCTCTGCCTTCTCACAGAGGACGGGAGTTTGTGTTTCCAAAAGGCCTTGCCGGACAAACAGGACAAGTACGAATTAGATGACCGGAACCATCACAATAAAGAAATAGGCCCTCATTACAACCTTGGCGGTAAATCCCACTTACTGCCGTGCTGAAGGCCGCCAACATACCGTGGCCGCGGCGGAAATCCGCTACAGGTATTACGACCCACAATACAGACACCCACACAAGTCCACCACACCAAAGGTCAGTGATAAACTGGCAATAGCAAAACCTATACTGTCACGCCAACAGTAATACGCCCACACTAATACGACCCACGAATTAATGCGGCGGTCTTTCAACCGTGGTAATCCATTGGCGGTACACACCGCTGCTCTCAAAATACACACATATTTACAAAACACAATCACATTGGACAATTCCAAATACACACACCTGATACACATACACACACCACACCCACAACACTATAAAACACACACCCACATTACCCACAACCCCTAACAATTTTTTGAAGATGCACAGAGAGAAAGAATAGCAAACACACCACCAGCATCCACAGGCACACAACACCATCACTCATACAACTTCCATGCACCTCAAAGAACACACACCAACACAACACATCACACAGCACAACAAACAGCACCTCACACATCACCCACACCACAATATAGCACCCCAAAGACACCCCAGGTTTTCTGAGGAGGAGCTCAGGGTCATGGTGGAGGAAATCATCCTGGTAGAGCCACACCTTTTCGGATCACAGGTGTAGCAGACCTCCATTGCTAGGAAGATGGACCTATGGCGGAGCATCGTAGACAGGGTCAACACAGTGGGACAGCACCCCAGAACACGCGATGACATCAGGAAGAGGTGGAACGACCTACGCAGGAATGTGCATTCTGTGGTATCCAGACACCAGGTAGCAGTACAGAGAACTGGCGGTGGACCCCCACCTCCTCCCCCACAACTAACAACATGGGAGGAGCAAGTCTTGGCAATCGTGCATCCTGAGGGCCTCGCAGGAGTAGCAGGAGGACTGGACTCTGGTAAGTCATATCTTTACTACTATATCCCCCACTGCACCTGCATGCCAACACATACCCCCACCCTCACCCCATCACTCCAACACCTCACATTTGCCCTACCATCACAATCCACCCATCCCAATACCAAGCCCTGCACGCAACACCTATGTATGGACCCCCATCACCAAAGCATGTCCAGTACAGATACCCTCCCAGACCCCAAAATCATTAATCACACAAGGGCAAACACAATAATGCAAGCACAGGAGTAGAGGGTAACTCACCCATGGCACACTCAGATACAGTAACTATGCATTTAAACCCCAACAGGATACATACCTAACATCACCGGACAGGAGGTGCCAGACATATCCAGTCCCCCTACAGAAGAGGCCCACAGTGACGACAGCAGCTCTGCACGCCTGGATCAAGATGACCAGCCCGGCCCATCAGGGACCTCTGGACAGTCGGTTCCCCTGCCACAGTCACAAACCACCACTGAACCTCCCCCGTCAGGAAACACGACCATAGCACCCACCCAGCGGGCCCATGCCACTGTCCCCAGAACACATCAATCAGCAGTGTTTCCACCACTACAGGGACCACAGGCAAACCCACCAACCCAAGACAATCAGGGACCTGGGGTCAGTGTCAGTGGGCACACTGTTCAAGGGACAGAGTCACAGGATAACAGGGAAACTGGGAAGACTGCTGTGCGACAGGGGTAGGACAGGCCCAGGGAACCCACTTTGCACGGTGCACTCTCCAACATCCTGGGAGCATACCATCATTCACAGAAGACCATGGGCACGGTACTGGCCAAGTTTCAGGAGACCCAGCGGCGGCAGGAGGAACACTACCTGGGGATCAGGGAGGACTTAAAGTCCATCAACACCACCCTGGTCACCATTGCAGGGGTGCTGGCAGACATGGCCAACACCATGAGGGACACAGTGGCACACAAACGTGCCCCTGACACTAGCCTGAACGATGAACAACCCTGCCCCTGCGCTAGTGGACAGGAGGTCCCACCACAGGACCAACAGGCCACCAGCACCCCACCCCCTGCAGAAGGAGAACCAGCCCGCAAATAGTCCCTGAGATCCAGGAACAAGACAGAGACATTGCCAATACCCCCGCCAGGAAATAACACTCTCCTGATTGTCACATGTCACAAATGTCACATGTGTAGCATCCATGGCACCAATGATGTTGGGGATATGTCAGAGGGCATAGAAGTCACCTTTCACTGTGGGCAAATCCTCCACCTGAGGAAAAACAATGTAGTTGCGCATTTGTTTCAGCAGGGCAGACAATACTCTGGACGACACGTTAGAGAACATTGGCTGTGACAGCCCTGATGCCATGGCCACTGTTGTCTGAAAGGACCCACTGGCCAGGAAATGGAGTACTGACAGGACCTGCGCTAGAGGGGGGATTCCTGTGGGATGGTGGACAGCTGACATCAGGTCTGGCTCCAATTGGGCACACATTTCATGGATTGTGGCACGATCAAGTCTGTAGGTGATAATGATGTGCCTGTCTTCCATTGTCGACAGGTCCACCAGAGGTCTGTATACCGGAGTATGACGCCATCTTATCACCTGCCCCAGCGGAAGTGCCTTATGGAGGAGAAGGGTGAGCAGAAGGTCATACACCACATAGGTTTCACAAGGGTGTTTAGAACAATCGTGATGTCATAGTTGTGTTGCGCTGTCTGTCCGTATTCCTGCCCAAAATTGCTGTGACGCAGTTAGTTGCCCTGCCATGTGCCCCCCTGAAATGGCGGCTGGTTGACCTGTAAGGAGGGACAAGGGGAAATGAGGTAACTGCGCTGGCGTTGCGCAGCATCGCGGTAGGTGGTCGAAGACTGCGGCACAAATCAGCATTGGTTACCATTGGGCCTTATGGGTTCCAGGAGCCAATGACAATGTACGGCGGCGGTGACGGTACGCACCGCAAAGGACGTGACCGCCATTTTCTATCTGTTCTCTCACTTGATACCTGACCTTCAACAGGAGAGGACCTACACTGCAAGTGCTGCTGTGACCTGAGTCAGGAAGCGACAATGGCTACAGTGTCTGGGGGAAGGGCCCCTGCCTTCACAGCAGAGGAGTTGGACATGCTGGTGGCTGGGGTCCTCCCCCAGTACACGCTACTCTACGGTCCTCCAGACAAACAGGTGAGTACACTGTGAGCATGATGCATGGCACATGAATGTATGGAGTGGCATGGATGGAAGATACGGGGGCAGAGGCCAGCATGTGAGGATGGCGTGTGTATGTTTTTCAGGGCGGTTTGTGGCCAATGAGTAAGAAGAACCGGACGGGGGAGTAACATTCTTACTTCACTTTTCTTTCACTTTTCCTCTAGATCAGCGCCCACCAGAAGAAGGATATTTGGCGTGCCATCGCCAAGGGAGTGCGGACCCTGGGGGTCTACCATAGACGGAGCACCCAACGCCGCAAAAGATGGGAGGACCTGCGCCGCTGGACCAAGAAGACGGTGGAGGCCCAGCTGGAAGGGGTGCCTGTCGCACCATGATCCCCCTGATGTACCGGATCCTGGCGGAGGCATATCATGAGTTGGATGGGCGCTTGAGGGCATCACAGCAGCCACATGGGAGTGAGTACAGTCTCGTCCAGCTGACTCTGCACGCATTACGAGGTTTCTGGTTGGGGGGAGTGGGCTGTGGGTTCCCCTATGCCAGGGCAAACACGCCAAGGTAGATCCATTGTTTGGCAGGCTCAGTGGCACTCCAAACCCAAAAGTGGTAGTGGCCCTCTACACCTAGTCAGGCCCCTGTGGGTTCCAGGTGTGCATCAAAAGGGTCTAGGCAGAGTCCCCCATGGGCACGTGTTTTTCCCCTGAACTGTTAGTGCATGGGCTAGTGCATAGGGCTGCTCCCTGTGTGTTGTGTCCGCCAACGGTAGTGGTGTTGCAGGCATTGACCATGTGTCTCTTCTGTCTTTCCTCCCCTTTTCGTTTTGTTACCCTGTCCTTGTGTGCATTAGCATCATCTGGCGGAGGAGCATTGGCACTGGAGCAGGAGGCAGCTGCAACCCACATGACCCCAGAGGGTGAATTTACAGAGTCTGAAGGCACCAGTGGGACGGAGGGCGAGGGGAGCTCCACGACGGGGGCAGGAGGAGACACCAGCGACAGTGGCAACTCCTCTGATGGGAGCTCCCTTGCAGGGGCAGGCACCTCTGTGCCCACTGCATCAACAGGTACAGCCGCCATCCCCCCTACCAGCACCACCCTCCCAGCAGCCCCTCAGCGTGTTTCCCATGCCCGCTCAACCAGGAGGGTGGGCATCGCCTTCGCCCAAGGCACCTCAGGCCCTGCCACAGTCAGCCCTGCTGCCCTCAGTGAGGAGGCTATTGACCTCCTGAGATCCCTCACTGTTGGGCAATCAACAATTTTGAATGCCATCCAGGGCGTCGAGAGGCATTTGCAGCAAACCAATTCATACCTGGTGGGCATTCATTCTGGCGTGGCGGCCCAACAGAGAGCATTCAGGCTCTGGCCTCAGCACTGATGGCAGCCACTGTCCCTGTGTCCAGCCTCCCCTCTCCAACTTCCACTACCCAGACCCAATCCCCTCTACCTCAGCTTATCCCAAGCACACCATTAGACCAGCATGCACACTCATAAACACACAAGAATGGACATGGCAAACATAAGCACCACACATCCCACAGGCACTCACACAAGCACCATCCCCATGCAGACACGCCAACATCCACTGCCTCCACTGTGTCCCTCTGCTCCACGTCCTCCTCCTCCCTCCCAGTCTCGGCTCCACTCACACCTGCATGCACTACATCCTCAGCCACTACCTCCATCACCAGCACGCCCATCACCACACACCGCTCACGTACAATCACCACCCCCACTACCATTCACACGTCCCCTGTGTCCTCTCCCAGTGTGTCTGTGAGCCCTCCTCCCAAAGTACACAAACGCAGGCACACACTCCCTCTCAACAGCCAACCACCTCACAACAGCCTCCAGCTCATGCACCTTCACCCAAACTCAGCAGACGTACACCTCCTACAACCACTACCTCTTCCTCCACTCCCAAACCCCCTCCATCTTCCCATCCCAGTGTGTCTAAAAATAAATTCCTGGGTAACATTGACCTCTTCCCTACACCTCCCCCCGTCCTTCCCCTAGGGCCAGGATGTCCAGATCCCTGCCCAGTACCTCAGCCACCAAATCCTCCATGACTGTGGTCCCTGCAAGTCCAGTAACATCGCGGGTGGCACCCATTAGCGCTGCCAGTGTGCCACCTAGCAAGGCCAAGGATCACCCTATTACGCCACCTGACAATGTGAAGAAGGGGCCCACATGCCGTAGGGAAAAGCGGCACCAACCACCCAGCATGGCCTCCTCCAAGACAAAAGGGGACAGTGCCAAGGTCCCTGAAGCGGCTTCCAAGGTGGGGAAGGGACACAAGGCAAAAGGGAAGTCAGCTCAGGACACGGAGCCTCCGGCTGGGGGACTGGTGTCACCCCTTCTGCCAAACAGAACAGCAACCTGTACAGCGGTGGACACCGCCGCAACCACCGCCACCTGTATGTCTGCTCAGCAACAGTCCCCAGCATCATCCCCAATGGGCAGCCGTCCGAGGCTGCAGGAGACGTCCTGCTGTCTCCCTCCACAGGTGCTGACACATGCACCACTTGCAGCATCTTCGCCACAGACACCGCCGCAACCACCGCCACCTGCCCCGTGATGTGCACAGACAGTGCCACTACAGCTAACATGAACAACATTCCCAGTGGGCAGCCATCCGAAGCTGCAGGAGACGTCCTGGACCCTGCACAGTACATGAGGCACCACAACCAGCACTGTTAGTACCAGCAGCTGGCAGGCAAAGTCACAGCAGGGTGGAGGGTGTCTCTGACTCCATGGAGTATCATGCTACCTGTTCCCAGGAAATCTCATGGCACACACACCTAGGTGAGGGAATGGGAACTGCCACACACCATGTGCAGCACTCTTGGCACCATGCCCCCTCCATAACCAGTGGAGAGATACATCCACTCACCCAGTCCTTGGCAGGATGAAGCACTCTGGGCACTAAGCCCCATCCAGAACCAGTGGAGAACAGCATCCACTCACCCAGTCCTTGGCAGGATGAAACTCTCTGGGCACCATGCCCCCTCCAGAACCAGTGGAGAAAAGCATCCACTAGAGAGACTGTGGCTTTGCACTCCCCAGGATAAAGCAGTGGGCAAACCACCCACTTGGGAGACTTGAGAGACTGTGGCTTTGCACTCCCCACGACCAAGCAGTGGGCAAACCACCCACTTTAGAGACTGTGGCTTTGCACTCCCCAGGATAAAGCAATGGGCAAACCACCCAATTGAGAGACTTGAGAGATTGTGGCTTTGCACTCCCCAGGAGCAATCTGGAGCAGTGGTGTCATCCCATCATCCGGCTGAGGTACCCCCACTACCCTTCCCCCTGATGTGCCTGTTTATTTTCGAACTAGTGCTCCAGCAGTGTTCTCTCCGTTTAGAGGCAGGTATCATGTGTGGGTTTCGCCCATGCATTTTGGGACCACTGGTCCACGGACAATGATTGGAACACTATACGGACTTGTGTAATTGCTGTACATATTTGAATATAATGATCTGTTACAGACCTGTTTCCATATCTGAATTTTCGATGATTACACTTGTTACAATCATTTCCTTTTGTCCTTGCCTTCTTACAGAGGGTTATGGGGTGTAACTGTAATGTTGCTGCATGTATTTGTGTGTATGGTGTTGTGGGTGAGGGTGGGGGTGTTGCGTGTTGCATGTGTGTGTCACTCTCTTTTTCCTCCCCCCTTCCCTGTGTGCTAGTTGCATTACTCACCGTGGTTGTCGCCACCTTTGCTGCTCCTGGTAAAAGAGGAGGTAAACCAACATTGGTAGAGCCTGTAAATCGGTCTCCATGGCGTCCTGGACCTCGTTGGGTGTCAAGAGGTGAGTGGTTTCCATTCCAAGTCCTGTTTCTGCCGTGCTTTTGATGGTGTTGGTACCGCCCAGGAAAAGGTGGCAGATTGGTGCCTTGTAATACAGTGGGCGGTACATTTTCTTCTGCCTGTCTGTTGGCAGTTACAGCCGTGGTGTTTGTTTCTACCGCTGTGGCGGTCGGAGTGTTAAAGTGGCTGTCTCCGCCATGGTCGTAATTCCATTTTTTTTTACCGCCTGCCTGTTGGCGGTATTACCGCCGCTTTAACACCGACAGCCAGGGTTGTAATGAGGGCCAAAGTCCCTTCCTTCGTCTAGTTTCACCCTCACTAGTCGATAAAGTTCCAAGAGCCATGTCAATTTGCATGGGTTCCTCATCGGTAGTTCCTTTAGTTTTAGGGCAAGCCTCTTCTGAACGATGAGAAAGCGCATGTGAAGTTACTGAATGTGATGGCATACGATTCTTTTTCTTCTCCATCCTGCGTTCGTTAAGACAGTACTCTATGGTGAGAGTTAAGTCCATCAGACTTTTGAGATCCTCTACTCTAGCAGGATGCATTATTTCATCTTTGATCTCCTCCGGCAGACCTCTTTGATAAAAAGTAAAAAGGGTACGTTCTACCCAAGAGGTTTCTGCTGCCAGTTGCCTAAACCGTGTGATGTATTGTAAGACATCCTGATTCCCTTGTTGGATGTCGCATAAGGTCAGGACGCTCAAACATCTGCTTAAAGGCAGCGATGAAGGCTGGAAAATTGGACAGACGGGAATCATTAGAGGTTACCAAAGTAGTTGCCCAGGCTAAGGGCAGGCCGGACAGGGCACTGATTAGGTATCCTACCTTGGTCTTGTCTTGCGTAAACTGAGACACTCTAAACGCAAAATAAACTGTTAAGGCATCTAGGAATTCTCGTCATTTGTTAGGATCCTCAGAAAAACAGGGTGTAGTGGCAGAAACGGTGAGAACATCAGTGTTCCTGGAAGTTAAGGCTTGCCGTAAGGGCCGTTTTCGTTTCGTAGCTGTTGTAGTTCCTGGGCTTGTTGTTGGATAGTCAAGAGCAATGTCTGATTTGTTTGTTCTGTCCTTGTCAAGGGATCCTCCAGGATACTGGACCATGACCGGAGTTTTGGGCATTGCAATCTGTCACGGTTTGTCTTTGGATTACCGTCCAGGCCAGAGGGAGATGGCGTGCGGCCTTGGTTCTTGCAAGTCCGACTCTGGCCGAGGTAGGGGCGACCCCTTCCGGTAGCCACGGTGCTGCTGACAGTAATACGCCACCACAGTCCATGCCCTCCAGAAGGAGTCCCAGAGGATAAACCCCATAGGGAAAAAGCCTCCAGACAGGAACTCCCTGGAACAAAAGGAGGACACAAGAAAAATCAGAACTTAGATGCAGGAAGAACTCAGGAAGAACATAGGAAAAAACAGGATCAAAAACTGGTTTCCGAATAGAAGACCAGCTGGAGCGCGACTACCACAGGAGAAGTGTTGCAACGCAAAGAGAAGACAAGCATTTACAATGCATCGGGTCTCGCGTTTGATCATGTTAGAGCTGATCGCGTTGTAAACTCCTAACCCGACTTTTCACCTATCGGGCAAAAGTGCATTTATGTACATAACCCGAAAAAGTGAAATCAAGTACCTAAAGCGCTCGACTTCTGCCAAGCGAGATCGGGCTCGTAAATTAGAGAAAAAAAAGTCCACGAGCCCGATGGAAAACAGCGAGCCTCGCATGTTTTCTGTACTTGGTCGCTGCGCTGGAGGAGGGCTTGCCACCGGAAAAGGCATGACGTATGCATGCCTTCGACTAATGAAAGCAAGCAGATTTGATTAGGGAAGCCCACCAACCAATAAAAAACACTGATGTGAAGTTGACAGGGCTCCGAGCCCTTTTATAAATACAAAAGAGTCTCCCTGCGAGCGCATGCAACGCAGGCTCGACCCTAAAAAATCAATCCCCTTATATACCCCTTGACAGGAGGTGACAAACAGGAAGATGAAAAACTGCCATCTTGGATTGGGAAAGGGTTATAGAACTAGATAGGAAAAGCACCATAGTAAGAAGGGAATCAGATGCATGCAAGGAACAAGAAAAGAGAAAGGTATGCCGGGAGAGATAGAACAATGGTTACCAGAAGAAGAGGGCAAAGAAAAGGCCATGTAATGGGCACCAGTTGAGTGGAAGGTCGAGGGGGGGTCTGCAGGCTTCCAATATTAACATCCTTGACGCGCATAACGCGTGGCGAGGACCGAAGCCCAAACCTGGGCCCCCGACCCCGCCGCAGCACAGAGGACAGCGTGAGGTCGGCAAAAAAGGGCCGCGGCTGGCCCCACGGACCGTAAAATAGTCTGCGGCCCCCGACGCGGTTCGAGCGGGCGGCGTTTGGTGGCCCCCGCGACATGACAGGGTCTCGTTGTTTACTCATGTCCAGCCGAGGACCTCTTTTGTGAGGTTTGGCCTCCCTTGTGCCTACCACTCACCATCCCTCAAGCCAGTCCCATGCTTCCTCTGGTTTTGCCCTTTGTGATGACTGAGTTTTGCCAGATACAGGACCATGTACTTTGGTTCTTGTCTCTCAAGACTTTTTTAACTGCATCGAAATTCCGGCGTAGTCTCTGTACCTGCAACATGAAGTTGGGGAAGAACCAGACAGTGCCATTTTCAGCATGTATGTCCCCATGTGTGCGAGCTGCCTGTAAGATCGCGTTGTGGTCCCTACAGTTGAAGTTTCTGGGGATTATTGTCCTTGGACTAGTGCCTGGATATGGCAGGTGTCCAGGGGCCTGATGGGCCCTCTCGATGGAGAAGAATATGGTCTTTTTGGGCAGAGGGTTTTGAGGATCAAGTCCTCTGGGAACAGGTTGACCCTGGGACCTTCCGCTCTCTCAGGGACACCCACCACTTGGATGTTATTCCAACGGGCTCTGCCGTCTTGGTCCTCTGGCTTTGAGGAAATTGCTGCATTTTATTTTGTCAAGAATTGGACCTGGTCTTCTAAGTGTTTGGTGATGGATTGTAGGTCAGTGATTTGTGTCTCCACCTATAGCTTCTCTTTGACTTTGCAGAAGTTTGCCCTCAAGAGGTTGACATCCACTGTAACAGGGCCTTTTGCATCCTGAGTCACGGCCATTATTTTGCACAGCGAGGGTACAGTAGGCTTGGGGAGGGGGAGAGGGAGTAAGGCTGATCATGGGCATGTTCTGTCAACTTCTGCATGGCTCGAAGTGTGGTCATGCTCACTGTGTACTTGACCAGGTTGTTGGACTGTGTGGGAGGGGGGCTGCGATTTCTGACCATGGCCACCGTCGCAGGGCCCGCTCAACTAGTAGCCCCTTTGGTTGAAGGTGGACCTCTAAGTGGGCAAAGGCAGAGCTTCACCGAGTAGGTGACAGTAAACTGGCTCTACAGCACGTCCAGGGCGGGTCACTCGCCACCAATATCTGGGTGAAGGGCCTTGCTCGTCCTTGGATGCGCTGGTCCCCCTTCACCTGGAGGCGCCCACGATCATGCAGGAAATTGCTCAATGGGGGCCTGCAGTCAAGTTGTGCCAGGGTGTTCACCAGCAGTGTCACACCACAGCCCCCGGCTCGCTGAACTCCCTCATGTCAATTAACAGGAGCTCTCCCCTCTCCCCGCCACCATCAGCGATCACTCCCCATACCAATACACTTTCCCCCAGCAGGTCTCTTCACTAGGTGCGGGCAGCTGTGAATCCTCAGGGTGTCGTGCCAGCCGGGGCCAAATGAATCTACGTGGCGCTCCTAAGCCATCTCAGGTCCGCTGTGCTGCCCTCCCCTGCCTCTGTTGCGGTTGTCTGGGGATGGCTCCCACCACCCTGATTCTCCTCCCCGCTGTGTCACAATTGCCAGGCGTCCCCCCTCCTCCCCCTTGTGGTGGCAGGTGTTTACCACTGCCAGGCTGCTTGAGGCAGCCCGGCCCAGGACAGGCCTCCGGCTGAGCAGGTGGTGGTATGTGGCCTACCTTGTCGGCCGCCTGTTATCGCCCTGGATGCGTCCCCCTCTCTTGGGGTTATCCGATCTGCCTCTGGTGGGAGGCTGTCCTGTGTGGGATATTTGCGCTGCCTCCCACAGGCTTTGTGAGTTGATGGGTCTATGAACTTCCAGTTGGCGAGCCCGGGCTAGGACTCCATTTTTGGCCGCAGTGTACCACGGAGGCTGGCTCTGAATATGTGTGCAACTGCGAATCAGTCCGGGGACCCCTGGGAACGGCATAATGACTGGCAATGACTAACTGGTCCTTCAGGAAGGATAGTGTGGCGGACTGATATTAGACAGCTACTGACCTGCACTAGTGTGCTGTCCAAGGGGTTGTAATAGTGTGCACAAGTTATTAGCAAATTTCCTAAAACCTAGGAGAGGATGATTGAAACTATTATAAACATCT
Organism: Pleurodeles waltl; assembly: GCF_031143425.1. Classification (NCBI taxonomy): domain Eukaryota; kingdom Metazoa; phylum Chordata; class Amphibia; order Caudata; family Salamandridae; genus Pleurodeles; species Pleurodeles waltl. The sequence goes on from NC_090445.1 coordinate 468,866,115, forward strand.
TTACACATTACTGAGATTAACTTAAAAAAATATGTTATTATTTCCTATTCAAATTCTATTAGGAGACCAGTCAATGTTGATTTAGAATTTTCCCATCTACAGCAAAATATATCTCACGGGAAAATAATCAAGAGAATGACTGTTTTGAAGAGTTGGATGGCCCACGGAGCAAACAGCTTTTCAGAAGAATTTTACTCTCATTTGTCCCCTATCCTGTTGCTTTATTTGAACTTTTTATCTATTGGTTTTGCAATGGCTTCTTTCAAGATGCTGTAATTTGTCTTACAAGGCAAATACCCTACTTTATCTAAAAAAATATATACTTACTTTGTTAATAAATATTGATAATTTTGCCAAACATGGTAACATGATATCTAGTCTTGTCGAAACTCACTGGTTGATAGAATTCTGGATTTATACAAGGGAGGTATCTTAGGATAATACCAGACTATCTTTTGAGGCGTTGAGTGAATCTAATAACTTCATAACTCCCAGGGCATTAATTACCATTGATGTATAAAAACTCTGTGATAGACTAGGATGGTATTTATCTTTAAATTATTTAAGTGGTATGGCTGTGGTCCCCAATTGATATCTATGATTTACTTACTATATATTTGTCCTAAAGCGTTTGCCCTTGTTATTGGGTTGATCTCACATTATTTCCCACTGATAAGAATGTCAGTGTTGTCATCTTTCTCATTAATCTTGCCATCAGAACTCTTTTCATCCAGACTCAGAAAGAACTCTAATATTTCTGGTGTGAATTATGGAACTGAACAATTAAAACTAGTTCGATATACCGATATTCGTATTTTTGTGTCTAACCCCAAAACCTCTCTGCCAGCCATTCTGGGGGAAATTATTTCTTCAGTTTCAGCATACAAAATTAATTCTGATAAACTTAAATTCTTCACTGTAGAAGACAAATGCTAATTTCTGCAGGGTTTTCTTGGAGTCCTTCTAAAATAAGGTATTCAGGCATATGGTTTACTAACTCAATTAGAGAGACATTCAAAATTAATTTTAAGGACCCTTTTATACAGTTTCTGGTGGTATAATTAAGTTGATAATGTATGCTATTTCCCTTCAAACAAACTTCCAAAAGATTAAAGAGTCAAAAAGGTTCAATCGCCTTCGAGTAGAAAATTAATGGGAGTGTCTAGTCACACCTCGCATAATATGATTCATGACCAGCTATTAATATTCCTGAAAATTAGCAATCAAGGCCACCATATCCAGATAAAGAAAGCAAGCCTGTGCGTTACTCTCACTACTCTCTGGCATGGGTACTGTCTCAATGGCCCTTTTGGCCAAGAGGGTCTATACTTCCTGCCAGAGTAAAGCAAGATGTCCTTGTGACACTATCTGGAGTACCCACTGCTCCAAGGTGATTGTCGACCACTGGAGCAGATGATGTTTGTTTCTGCCTCACTGAGAGTATGTGCGCTCGCTGGAGGGCATACAGCCAGAGGGGCAGACAGCTGCATGAGCCTCATAGGCAGACATGATCCCCACATCTCTTTGGGCCATGTGGTTCTTTCCCCGAAAGGACAGGGCCACCTGTGATATTGGGTAGGACTAGTAATGTGGACACCCAATATTGCCCCTGTCACATCTGTAGGGGGGCCAAAATCACTGCTGCTGCAGTCAGGTTGAAAGCAATAGCCCCAAAGATCAGTTGCTGACACTGCTCTTGCAAATGAGCTTGAGCACCACATCGGACTTCTCCCAGAACAGGTGGGACCCACTCAAGGGCATGTCAATCAACGATGATTGAACATCCCGGAGAACTCAGTGGAATGTAATCAAATGTGGCGGCGAAGCGCCACTGTAGAGGCCAAGGCTCTGCCAAGGGAGTCTGTGGTGACCAATCCACAATGAATGGCAAACTTAGCATCGTCCCTGGCATCCAGTACAGCCTGGTTGAGGATGACAGGAACATCCTCAGGCAGCATAGGACTGCAACTGAACCCCACAATGCATGTGAAAAGCGGCCCAAGAGGCAAGCGGTGTTCACCAATCGCAATGCAAGGCTGGTGGAAAAAAAGACGCGCTTCCTGAAGGTATCCAGCCTCTTGGATTACCTATCCGGTGATTTGGTAGGGAACACGTGTGAGTTGATTTTGACAGTGGAGGCCTGGACCACCAGGCTCTCTGGGGAAGGGTGAAGGGAAAGGAAGGCTGGGTCCTTGGGGCAGGATGATGCCGTCTGGCAATCATGTAGTGCAGAAGAGCCCTTGGTCAGGGTTTGGCTCAGGCCCTCAGGAGGGTGTTTCAATAAACAGAAGCAGTGGTTCTTGGGCCCCTTTCCCTACCTGAAGCACCTTGTTCAAGCCATTTGACTTGATCTCGATAGTGGAAAGTGGAGAGTCAAGAACCTCTGCAGTTCTGCGCATTGCTTGTGACGTGCCTTCCTCCGAGGCCTGAAGGGGACAACATGTCAGTGTATGGTGACATTTCAAGGCCACTGGCATCACCCAGCTCCACATACCAGTCATTGTCATCAGTAGGATCCTCCTCCTAAGAACCATACACGTCCTCCTCCGCTCCTTCATAAGGTCATAGGGTGATTCAGGTAGAGGAAAGTGAAGTTAATGGGGACAGGATAATGCTGGGGTCGATTCAAGAAGCCCAGAGACAGCACCAGGTCAATGTCAGGAAAGACAATGGGCTTGTTGTCAAGCGGCACCAACCACGCTGAGGCAGGCGCTAGCAAAATAGAGATGGGGTATATGGTGACCCCCTAGGTGGTGCTGTTCCGCATCCAGGAATGGTTCCCGAGGGCTTGGCTGGCATCAAGGGCAAAACTGCCAGCTGTATACCAGCCAGGGTACCTGTCAGCTCCATGGGTCCTGAAGGCGCACCAGAAGGAGTTGGGGCCCGAAGATGGCATGCAAAGCATCATAAAATTTCCATAACTGAGCAGGTTCAGCCCTGTTGGCAGGAAATTCTGGGTAGTGCAGGGCGGGCCCTGAAGTCAGCTCCGCAGGTGATGTGCGGGAGTGGGGCCAAGAAGCACGAGGTTGGACGGAGGAAGCTGAAGAACTCTTTGACTTCTTTTTGGGTTTATCCAACTTCGGCAGGTAGGCCTTGGATTTAAAAAAAAAAAAACGATTACAGGAACGACTCCTGGAACAGCCTCTAGAGTGTCCACAGGAACAATATCGGGAACAATGAGGAGCCTTCTTTTGCCATGCCACCAGGAGCTTCACAGCCCACTTGTTGATTGCCTTCAAGTGAATGGACTTGAACTACAGCAGGCCTTGCGGTTGTGGCCCAAGCCCAGGTGGGGATATGACAACAAGATCTGATGGTGGCAATCCCCACAAGGCTTGAAATATGAGGGTTTGGCACAGGACATGTCCCTAGCACACTAGGAGCAAGCTCAAAAACAGAATATCAACAAAATTTGAAAAAGTTGACCAAATAATCGTGAAGATAGCTCTCCAGATCAGCGCTGTTGGCACAGAAAGAAAGCAACTGATGGCAGCACACCACGGAAATGCTTATGAAGACACTGCATCATCACTTCTGATGCAGACTGGTCTGACACATGGGGGAAATTCCAAGGGAAAGAACCTGCGGTTAGAAGTCTGTATCTCTATCATGCCCTTTCTTGGGCCACACATTTTCTGTTACTGGCAACAGGTCCGTGTACACACACAGAGTAACTTGTTGCTCGGGTGAAGTGTGGAAATTGTAGTTAGTAGAACATTCACCTTTCCCCACAACTTGCAAACTTTTCAGTTGTAGAAATCAGGGAAATATCAGTTTTCTGAAGGACAGTTTGAATTTTGCCAGCTTTCTAGGTAAGGAAAAGTGGTGGTAATTATGCACGCCACACCACCTTGGACTCCTTTGGGTCCGTAATTTTCCAAAATGTCCAGGGTTGGAAGGTTTTTGGGCCCATCACTGCAGCTACTCTCATTCCTAAGGAATCTCATTTGGAAAGAATGACTTAAGCCCTTAGTTTGGGCCTTTAGACTTACACACATGGAGTAACTTTTTTTTAATCATTGGAAGTTCAGAAATGCTAGGTGATAGGACTTTTGCCACTACCCTGAAGGAAGTTCGAGGCCCTCCACCACTTGCGGGCACCCGTCTGCCCCTCATCCCTGGTGCCTAGTGGTAGGCGTATCTAGTGTGCTTTGTACTTTATATTTCGTTTTTGTAATTTGTATTTCGTTTTTATGCACTGTTTTTGACTTTATCTGTGCCCATTTTCTGCTCCGCTTCGTTTTACTCACTGTGATTTTGCCTGTTTTCAAATCCGTCTCTTGCCGGTTTTCCCGACCCTGCCGCTGCGTCCCCTGCAGCCCCACCCCCCTCGCGCCCCCATTGGCCACTCCTTCCCGCCTCCCAGCTGCTCCTCCCTCCCACCTCCCCTTCTTAATGGTGGCCGCTGGTGTGCCAGAGGCAAGCCCGTCCGCGCCTGGACCGCGCACAGCGCCCGTGCCCCTGGTCCACCCTCCTCCGGCGCCCTCAAGCGCCACTACTCCTCCACAGAGCTCCTTGCTCTCAACCCCAGCCGGCACACCGCCTGCGCCCAGGCCAAACCCAGACACACCCACGGATCTTTCACATGCCACTCATGCCACTTCTCCTGCACTCACACCACAAAGCACCACAACAACACCTAACACCCCAATCACCTCAACCGCATCCTCCTTAACACCCACTCTGTCCACAAGCACGCCATCGAGCTTTGGGACCTACTTACGACAAACTCTCCCGACATCGCCTTACTCACTGAAACATGGATGAACTCCTCTTTGGAACCCGACATCGCCATAGCCATCCCAGAAGGATACAAAAGCACCCGCAGAGACTGTATAAACAAACCAGGAGGAGGAATCGCCATAATACACAGAAATTCCATCAAGATTTCCACCAACACCAACAACACCCTAGACACCGCAGAGCACCTACACTTTCAGGTACACATCAACGCCAACATCACCCTAAGAGGAACCCTCATCTACAGACCACCAGGGCCCCACACCACATTCTGTGACATTATCGCCGACATTATCAGCTCCCACGTCCTCGCCTCCACGGACTACCTACTCCTCGGTGACCTAAACTTTCACCTGGAGAGCACCAACAACTGCAACTCCACTGCCCTGCTGGACAACCTCGCAAACCTTGGCCTCAAGCAACTGGTCACCTCACCCACCCATTCAGCCGGTCACACGCTAGACACCATCTTTTCTTCCAGCAGCCACATCGCCTTCACTCACACCACTGGACTTCACTGGACTGACCACCACTACGTCCACTTCTCCTTCCTGAAGCCCACCACCAACAACATCCTACCCCCTACCGCAAGTGGAACAAGATCTCCAAAGAACAACTCCACCTCCCAGTACCAACGACCCCAACTCCGCCGCTCTCAACCTCACATGATGGCTAGAAGCATGTGCAGACTCCCTCGCCCCACTCAAAAAAACCAACAACACCCACACCAACAACACAGCCCCCTGGTTCACCGCAGAACTTCAGTCTTCCAAACGAGAATGTTGAAAAATTGAGAAAGCCTGGCGCCAAGTGAGTTGTCAGTGAGCAACTTCTCCGCCCTCAAATCAGCCATGCGCAAACATCACCAGCTCATCCGGGCCACCAAATGATCCATCTACAATGAACACGTGGACGACAACGCACACAACAGCAAGGAACCTTTTGCCATCATCAAAGAACTCACCAAACCCAAATCCTGCGCCATCAACCCTCCACACTCCCAAGACCTCTGCAACTCCCTCTCAAACTACTTCCACCGCAAGATCGCAGACATACACAACAGATTCATATCGTCACCACCCACCATCACCACCACCGACAGAGCCAACACCACAGCACCCTGCCGCACCACTGTACTGAACACCTGGACCCCCACCAACGATGAAAAAAACTGCAAAACCTTGAGCTCCATCCACTCAGGCTCCCCAACAGACCCTTGCCCCCACCACATCTTCAACAAGGCCAGCCAAATCATCGTTCCCCAGCTCCGAGCCGTCATCAACAGCTCCTTTGAGACCGCAACCTTCCCAGATATTTGGAAACACGCCGAAGTCAACACTCTTCTCAAAAAACCCAAAGCAGCCCCTGAGGACCTCACAAACTACCGACCTATATGTCTACTCCCCTTCCCCGCAAAGGTCATAGAGAAGATAGTAAACAAACAACTGTCTCGCTTCCGGGAGGACAACAACATATCCAACGTCTCCCAGTCTGGATTCTGCAAAAACCACAGCACCGAGACTGCCCTCATCGCCTGCACAGACGACATCGGGACCAGATTGGACAAGGGTGAAACCGTCGCCCTCATCCTCCTAGACCTCTCCGCAGCATTCAACACGGTATGCCACCAAACTCTTCACACACGCCTCTTTGATGCCGGAATTCGCCACAAGCCCTGGACTGGCTCACCTCCTTCCTCTCCAAAAGAACCCAAAGAGTTCGCCTCCCTCCTTTCCTGTCTACAGCCACCAAGACCATCTGTGGGGTCCCCCAAGGATCCTCCCTCAGCTCCACCCTTTTCAATATCTACAGGGCTCCACTCGCCAGCATCATCCGCCCCCACGGCCTCACCATCATTTCATACGCTGACGACACCCAGCTCATCATCTCCCTTACGAGGAACCCATCTACTGCCAAGAATAACCTACACGCCGGACTCCTCGCCATCGCTAACTGGATGACAGCAAGCCACCTCAAATTGAACTCAGAAAAAAACATCATCATCTTCGGTCCCAACAAGACAGCATGGAACAACTCTTGGTGGCCCACCACCCTAGGACCACCCCCAACACTCAACACCCACACACGCAATCTCCGCTTCATACTGGACTCTTCTCTCTCCATGACTCATCAAATCAACGGCATATCATCCTCCTGCTTCAACACCCTCTGCATGCTACGCTAGACTTTCAAATGGATTCCTTTAGAAACAAGAACGGTCACCCACGCCCTCATAAGCAGCAGTCGATTACTGTTGCGCTGTCTTCTCTGGTCTCTGCGGCCCTCACGTCCTGTTCTGTCGTTTCTGGTGCGGTGCCCCCCCCCACCCCACCACCCCTCCCCACTCCTTGTGCCTCTAGCCATTCCCATGCCTCTTCTGGAGTCTGGAAGAAGGTGGTTTTGTCTTCAACAATCACCCATAGCTGGGCTGGAAAAAGAAGTAAGTATTGAATCCCATCGTCTCTGAGGGCCCTCTTCACCGACAAGAACGAGGCTCATTTGTTTTGAACTTCAATAGTAAAGTCTGGGAATAGCGTCACCGCACCATTTACCACCTTGAAAAACCCGGCCTCCCTGGCCCTCTGGAGTAGTGTATCCCTGTCTTTATAATGCATCAGTTTAGCCACTACCACACAAGGCGGCCTCCCCGGCGCCAGGGTTCTCGAGGGCACCCGATGCGCCCAAAGGAAAAGTAAAAAAAGTAAAGTAAAAAAAGTAAAAACGGAGTAAGGCGCTCCGGCGCCACCACCTTACTCATCCATTCCTCAAGAAACTTCACCATATTTGTGCCCTCTGCACCTTCCGGAAAACCGACGACTCATACATTATTCCTGCAGCTACTTCCTTCTGCGTCTTCCGTCCTACGCTCCAGGCGATGAACGCATTCGGTCAGGTGCACCACTGTGGCTGCAAGATCATCATGCTTCGGTGTTAGCTCCACCAGCGCTGTCTCCGCCTCCCTTACTCTGTCCGCTAGCTTTTGGTGGTCCGCCCTCAACGGGCCCACCTCCACCGCAACTTGACTGATATCATGTTGTAACGTTGCTTTGGTATCCTCAATTGCCCCCAGGATTTTATCCAGTGTGGCCTGCACCTTGGGTTGCGCTAGGTCTTCCATGTTCCCACTACTTTGATTGCTTGGGGTTTTGCGGCTCTTTACTTTTCCCCTATTCCTACTCCTGGAAGTCATTCGGGATGTGCAGTGTTTTATATTAAATGTCTAAGTAATAAGGTACCTCACGTGGTAAGGTCTCAGGCGTCTGCAGTTCCCCGCCAGGCCCCCCACGCTACGGACTGTTGGGCTGGTGCGACAGATCTCCTGCTTAGCGTGGGCTTCCTTTTCCGGCCTCAATTCGCACCGGAACTCTCTGTGTATCCACTATGTCTGCCCGTGTCCTCCAGGGTACCACCAGCCCTCACCCACCCCAGTTTATGGGGGGGTTAGTGAATCGATGCAGGGGGGGCGATATCTCAGTGGTGCTCCCTCCGTCTCCCAGGGGCCTCAACCGCTGCGGTTCGCTCCCTGCGCCCCCACGGCTCTTCTGCCAGGTCGGTGCTGCCGTTACCAGCTTCACTCTTCTCCGCCGTGGCGCCTCATCGGGCCCACCCCCCCCAAAGCCCCCAGTCCCCACCTGCGCCACTGCAGAAGGGTAATGGGGCCGCAGGTAAAGAGGGAGTGGGGGAGGGGTCCCCCGTACCTCTGTGGATCCTCTTCAGGCCCCAGGAGGGCTCCGGGCGTTTCCTGCGGCTTCTCACGTTCCCTCCGTACAGCCGTCAGCCCCACGCCTCCGTGGGTGCACCGTGCCTCAGGGCCAGGCTCCAATCCCCGGCTGGGGCCTCCTCGCTAGCTCTGCAAAGGGTCGCAGTCTCCAGCTCCCACCTGCGTCACCGCCGATGGGTAATGGGCACACGGGCGAAGGGGAGGTGGGGAGGAGACCCCCGTACCCCCACAGATCCTCCTTGGACTCCGTTAGGGCTCTGAGCGTCTCCCGCTGCCCCTCACGGTCTTTCAGTGCCACAGTCAGTCCCATGCCTACGTGCGCTCACCGCTGCTCAGGACTGGGCTCCGACCCTCGGTTGAGGCCTCCTCGCCAACTCTGCACAGGGTCGCCTCCGGGACTGCAGATTCGCCCCCACTGCACCTCACCGGACCCGGCAGTCACCCCTTACGCGACCTTCACTTCTGGCCCCCGGGAGGGGTCAATTTTTGCAGGATTATTATTAGGCCCCAAGTGAGCCGCGGCATCATGCGCCCGCCATTTTAGCTAGGTTAGCCACGCCCCCCAAAACCTTGATGACTTCACCTTGATTTCTAGAGGGGAAGATTTCAAGGGATCGGCATACTGCTCTGAGTTTTAGTACGTTACTTTGAAGAGCCTGGTCCTGTTCTGTTCCATAATCCCCCGTTATATGATTTTCTAGATTTCAAATGCAGTTCTGCTTGTTAAGCTTTTGGTCCAGGGCTTAAGAAAAAGGTAGTCCTTCCTTGAGATTGACATGATCCTGCCTTGACAACAGAATCTTCTTGGGTCATTCTATACCCACTCATTCAGGACAGCCCACTCAATTTCATTCTCCTTTTTTACCAGCTCTCCTCTATCTACTTATCTTAGCCTTTATACAAGCAAGAACTTGGGTGTGAAGTTTTAGAGAAAGGTGGCTAACCGGGATTAGGAGCTCTACACGTCTCCAGTTGTGGTCTGATTCAAACAGTTACTAACTTGCACCTCTACTTCTCCCCTGTTTCAATAGATGGGGAAGAAAGAGAAGGAGCAATAAAACTGACCACTGAGGGAGGAGGTGACTAGTACAACGGGAAGTGAAGACACTGACAAGGAAGGAGAAGAGATTGTGATGAGAACAGTGTGGCACTTAAGGAAAGTGAGGAACAAGGGAAAAAAAACACCCTAGTCACCAACTGCCAGACCAAATGCAGTGTGTACACTTGCAAATATCTTTCTAATGTATAAATGTATATTTTGACTTAAGAAGCACAGCACCAAGAGATTTCACATACATATTCTGAGTGCTCTGTTGCTGGATTTAAAGCAAGCATTTGAATGACAATGACAGTTTGCGGTCCAACTGTGGGTGCCCTTCATGAACAGTGAAAAGTTGTCCCTGTTGTCCACCCCCAGGTTATTCATTTAGGTGCCAATAATTACTTTTTTGATGCAGCCAATCTTTTATCCAAAAGCTCCTTGTCGTAGAGGGTGGACCTGGCCTGGCAGTTTGGGCTGGACTGTTCCCATGGGGAACAGGGTAAAGACTGATTTGCATATGGATGGGTCCAATCTGGGGTGCCGTGGTGGGCAAAAAAACAAAAGATTAAACCCAGATCTTTGTGACTTGGTGTGACTGTTTGCATTGTTCAGCATTCCGTTCATCATCTGTCCTTTTTGTTCTAATTACAGAGAGCATGTCCAGGGGTAGCAAACCTGAAACACAGTCCGTGATGCTGGACTTGGGGCACGAGCACCTGATCTCTGCTTCCCCCATAACCAGAATCTGAAAAAGCTTCCTTCTAATCTGGAGACCGGAAGCAAAAATGCAAACTACAAGAGCACAGAAAGTGAAACTAACAACGCTTGTTGTGTGCAGTCTGGAAGTGCAATCTACAGTGCATGTGATTTATACTGCTGCACTCCCACTTCCAAAAGAACGAAAACATACCCTTTCCCAATTAAATCTCTTAGCATGACAGGAACACAGAAGATGGAATATTGTTCTTTTATTACATTACAGGATGTTTTTTCAGGTCACAATGGGTGCCTTGTCACGTGGGTGTCCCCACCACCTGCAGATAGAGGGCAAGTGCCTTTTTTATGGTCCTCACTTTCTGAGGTAGATATTTGGAAGAGCAAGTTACCTACCTCTGGTAACAATCTTTATGATGGATACGCTATTGAATCAAATATTCCTCAACTTTTGAATTCCTTCATACGTTAGGCTGGATCTAGAAACGTTTCTTGCAATAATTCATGTCTATCTGCAGAAGTGTTATGGCAGAGCCACGTATTCGCACCACTCCTGAGCGGCAACAAAGTAAACCTCCATGCCCTCAGATATAGAGTGACTGACAAATTGATAGATGGACAGTGCGATGTGATCTAAATGGGACCTTATAAGTCCACTTCACAGAAAGGGAAAGAGGGTGAACAGTGAGGACTCTGGTGTGATTGCAACTACAAAAAGTAAGTAACTAGAGAAGTCTCCCCTTTTGAATAAATATTTTTAAAAAATCAAAGGTGGTGGGATTGCCGAGTAGACTTTACACCAGAAAATCCTGCAGGACCGAGCAGGTAATGTCATGCTCCTTGCGGACCAGACTCAATAAAGTAGGGCTTGGCGAATGTGTTAACCGATGCCCATGTAGCAGCATGCAGAAGACCAGCACCAGAAGACCCATAGCTAATAAAGAGGCGAGTGACTCTAGCTGAATGAGCCCAAACACCATTTGGAGACCTCCCCTTTGCAAACACATAAATACACACCACATCTAGACAGAGAGGATGATACATCTCAAAAAGGTCAGTTTCTGAAAAGCATATCCAAAGAAGAGTTGACCATCGACCCGTGCTCTGTAGTCCGATCCAGATGGGAGCTAAGGGGTCTCCAAAGGTCCAACCGGTGAAGCCTCTCCTTTGCCTTAAAGGTATGTTGAGAAGACAGCCTGCTCCACAAGGAATAACACCACCACTTTTGGAAGGAAGGATGCCACTGTCCCAAGTAGCAACTCATCGGAGAAGAAAGTGGTATAAGGAGGCTACAGTGACAATGCCTGCAGCTCACCAACGCTTCTCACAGAAGTGATTGCAGTGAGAAAAATTGTCTTAAGAGTTATCAAGCTCAGAGAAATGAAAAGAAAAACTGTGCATGGGTTCAAGAGGGGTGCACATTAATAGCATAAGACTAAGGTTAGATCCCACTGCGGCATAACAAAAGGTGCACGAAGAAACATAAGTAAGCCCTTTCAAAATACACATCACAACAGGTGATCAGAACAAAGAGGGCTGATCTGCAAACACAGAAATGCCTAAAGGACCAATACTTAACATTTAACGGTCCCCACAGCAAAGCCTTGCCAGGCCAAACACAGAACTAATTGAAGTACAGAATGGTTAGCCTGAAGTGGCTCAATCAGACTGTTCTCACAAAAGTCCTTGTGGATGGGTGACAAGCAGTCAAAATCATATGCAGCACTTTTGCAGGTAGACCAAAGTCACTCAGCTAGTTCCACTTAAACTCTGCATATAGATATGTGGGATGTAGATGTTTAGATGTGAAACCCTTTCCTGTTGTTAGGAATGCTAATCTTCCTGAAGAGGGGGACGAAGCGGAGGGCAGATGCTCAGACTTAGCAGATGGACCACCAGTCTCTGCAAGCCTAGTCCAGATGAGCGAAGCCTAGCCACTCCTGACCTTATTCAGATCTCTGGTAAGCAGCAGAAGAGGCAAATGTGTTAAACAGACCAAGGAAAGTTGGAACACATTACCAAGGGTGCGCATAGGACGAAGCTCCAGGAAGCCAAAAACAAGATACTGGGCATCTTTGGCAGTCGCAAAAAGATCTAACCAAAGCACACTCCCTAGGTGAAGACATGTTGCACTACTTCAAAATCCACTAGGGGTTGTCTGCTAAGTATTCAGTGAATGGGCCAGCTGAAAGTGCAAGTGCTGTCCAGTGTCCTCGCATCCTACGGGGGTTCCAACCAAGCAAATCTAGGGCCACTACATACAAGGAACAGTCCCACAATAAACTAAAAGTGTTCCAACCCCACAATGAAAGCAAGAAAATGCCTGTGGAACTGCAGGACAGGCACAAGGAATTACATATTCTGTAAGCCCTGGAACAACATCAAAACCTCATGGTCTGCAGCAAGAGGGGGCCTGGATCAGAGTCAGTATTCTGAATGTGTCCTTCTAAAAGAAAGTATTCAGAAAACAAAAATGTAAGAGGGATCTTATAGTCGGCTGTCCTTCTTGGGTGCCAGTATTTACCTTGAGCTGCATCCTATGTCCATCACTGCCTTGAAAACGCTCTACTGCCTCCTTGGAAAGCACTGTCTTTTATTCTTGTGAGAAAAAAGAGGCGGGATCCTCAGATGTCTGACCACAACAAGAGTAACATGAGGTGGGGTAAACAGAAGCGGGTGCATGTTATCATTTTAAAAAACTTCAAAGACCCACCAGCCTGAGATAATTGAACGTCAGTCGCTCTACACACTACCAGATGCAGGTAACCAATGGAGGGGCAGCCAAAGTGGTTTGGTTGCAGCCCCAGCAGGTGACCAGGAGGGCTGCTGCCCTTGCTGTTAGTCACAGCCTCCATCTCCACTTCATCTGCTGGAGTCACTGAAAAATAGAGTGGCTTGTTGGACAGGTTGCAAGGGTTGCTTCTGGTTATATACAAGGCCTCCCAAGTTGAACCAGAATTCCCAGTAATGCTAGTGAACCTGGTGGAAAGAGACAACCTATCCAGGGAGCGAGCTGTAGCTCTGATATCTCCAAAGTGCTCCAAGGCTAAATTGTTTTTTTTCCTTAATGCTTGGAGCCATCAAAAGACTTATCTATCAGGGACACTTACACTGCACCAGAAAAAATTGAGTGTGCATCCAGGAATGGTGCGTTACCACCACACTGGTGCCCAAGACACAGCTAATGCATCTATGGAGTCGAGACAGACCAGCAAAATGTATTTGGCAGCATCCTGTGAAATCTACCAGCAAACTTGTATGTGAACTCCTCTCATAAGACGGGCAAGATATCACTCACCATATTCCAAAAAGCAACACTGTACCTCCAGAGAAGGCAAACAGAATTGGGGGGTTTTCAGAGCCATGCTAAAGGAGAAGAACATTTTCTGATGCCTCAATGTGCTTTGATTCATTGTGTGACAGAGCCATGGGGAATCCATTAAGGTTCACCTTTCTAGCAGACACCTTACAGCTCCGCTTTCTGGAGTCAGATGTTATGTCAGAAACAGGCATATGGCACCTAGCAATAGGTTAAATGCCTGACGATGCTGAGCAAGGTACTTTACAAGGAACTGATTTAAGGGCAGCAACAGTTCAGAAGCACCTGACTTTAGTACAATTTCTATGAGGAAACTCACCAAGGTAGACAATTCTACCACCTCTGCAGGTTTGAACTACCACTGGGAAAGAGGAATTCTCTTCAGTAAGGGGACAAAATGGCAAGTCCAACTCAATCTCCGGAGACGAGTAAAAGCTTTTTGAAGACTATCAGCACGAGATGCTGTACAACATAATCTAAAGATTTTTTCTTTTTAAGAAAAGACTATAAAATGAACATGGTAACCCGGTTGTGTCATTTAGTGGGCATATGCATGTATTAAGACTAGCAACTGCATCACTGCATTTTCTGTTCATGTGTTTATATAGGGCAAGGGAGGGCCAGGGGCAGAGAAGCATACAGTTGAGAGACAGAAACATTGAAAAGGTGGAGAATCACACGAATGAACAAGAGCAGACAGCAGCATAGAGGAGAGCGGTGGGGCACAGAAGCATGAAGACAAATTACATCAACATGTGGGCACACAAGTATATGAGCAACATAGGGCAACATGAGCATGTGTAGGGAACAGAAGTGCAGGATGAGAGAAAGTGACGTGGTGGGGGTAGAGAGAAAAACACTTTTAAAATGTGCAGCTTAGACAAATGAGAAGTATGATGCGCACTGAATCCAGCATATAAAAAAAGAGGTTTTTGCACTGTTGTAAACAAAGTTAAACGGGATACATGCAGCATGTGACATTTACAGGACACTGGCCCTCATTATGACATTGGCGGTAAATGCCACTTACCGCCACTGCCGTCAACATACCGCCACAGATATCTGTTCACCATAATATGACACACACACACCAGTCTGTCACTATTCAGCCACAGACACAAGTCCGCCACACCAAAGGTCAGTGATAAACTGTCAGTATCAAAACCCACACTGTTACGCCAACAGAACAACGCCCACAACATTATGACCCACGAATCACCAGGGCAGACATTCAATGGCAGTAAACCATTGGCAGTACATACCGCCGCGCTCAAAATACACACACTCAAACAAAACAAAACCACATTGGACAAATAAAACTACACACACCTGACACCCATACATACACCACACCCACACCACTATAAAACACACACCCACATTACCCACAAACCTTTACCATTACAAACAATTGGCACAAGACTGACACAACGACCACAGACAAGACCAGAGACACACACCACCATCACCTATACATCACCCACGCACCACACAACACACACCCCAACACATCACCCTACACACCCTCACCCACACTACTCACACAACACCCACAGCACCATAACGGCACCCAGGGATTCTCTGAGGAGAAGCTAAAGGGTCATGGTGGAGGAAATCATCCAGGTAGAGCCTCAGCTATTTGGAGCACAGGTGCAGCAGATATCCATTGCTAGGAAGATGGAGCTGGGGTGGAGGATTGTGGACAGGGTCAACGCCGTTGGACAGGACCCAAGAACAAGGGATGACATCAAGAAGAGGTGGAATGACCTACGGGGGAAGGTACCTTCCATTGCAGCAAGACTCCAGCTCGCAGTACAGAGGACTGGCGGTGGACCCCACCTCCTCCCCCACAACTAACAACATGGGAGGAGCAAGTCTTGCCAATCATGCATCCTGAGGGCCTGGCAGGAGTAGGAGGAGGACTGGATTCTGGTAAGTCAACTCTCAACTATTTCTTTCACCCCCCCAACCTGCATGCCATCACATACCCCCACCCTCACTCCCATCACTCCAACACCTCCCACACACCCCACCATCACATCTCACCCATCTCAATCCCAAGCCCTGCATGCCATACCAATGCATGGCCACCACTCACAGACCTGCATGGACACCTGTCACTAAAGCATGCACATTAGAGAGAATCAGCGAATAGTTGCCAAAGGTTACAGTGAGTGGCCATAGAAGCGGGAAATAACAGCCTGCCAGTGACAATGTGAAACAAAAAAATGACAATAAAATGTGTAGTTACACTGTCTTACCTGTGTGTCATTGGAAGTATTGTCTAATCACTGCAGTTCTGTTGTCCTCATCCTCATCCTCTGCCTTCTCATCTTCAATGCCCACAGGGTCCACTGCTGCCACACGACCATCTCCAGCCTCCTCTTCCTGCAGAAAAGGCACATGTCGTCTCAAGGCAAGGTTATGCAACATGCAGCATGCCTCAATTATCTGGCAGACCTTCTTAGGTGAGTAGCACAATAGCACTCATGCCACCAGTTAGATGGAGGCACCAAAACCTGGCCTTCAGGAGGCCCTATGTACGTTCAATGATCCCTCTTGTTCGCCCATGTGCTTCATTATAACGTTCCTCAGTCCTTGTCCTGGGATTCTTCACAGGGGTCAGTAGCCATGGTAGGTTGGGGTAACCTGAGTCATCTGCAAATACTGAGGAACAACAGTTAGCTACACCATACCCATACACCAACATCCACTGGCTGGGAACCATGGCTCACCTATTAGCCATACCCTGTGCCTCTGTAGTTGGGCCATCACATTTGGGATGCTGCTATTCCTCAGGATAAATGCATCATGCACCGACCCAGGATACTTAGCATTGGCGTGGGAGATGTATTGGTCCGCCAGGCACACCATCTGCACATTCGAGTGCAAACATTTTCGATTTCTGAAGACCTGTTCATTTTGCAGGGGTGGGGGGAGATGGGGAACCAAATGCAATATGTGTTCCATCAATCGCCCCAATTATGTTGGGGATATGCCCCATTGCATAGATGTCAGCTTTCACCGTGGCCAAATGTGGGGGAAAACAATGTAGTTGCACATGTGTTTAATCAGGGCAGTCAACACTCTTGTCAGCACTATTGAGAACATTAGCTGTGACATTCCTGCTGCCAAGTACACTGACACTTGGAAAAAATCAGTTGCCAAGAAATGGAGCACAGATAGGACTTGCACAAGAAGGGGGATCCCAGTGGGGTGACGGATAGCAGATATCAGGTCAGGCTCCAGTTGGGCACACAGCTCCGTGATTGTGGCCCTGTCAAGTCTGTAGGGGAGGATAATGTGCCTGTATTTCATTGTTGCTAAGTCCACCAGGGGTCTGTACACGGGGGATGTCTCCATCTCCTATTCATCCTCAGCGGTTGCAATCTATGGGGCAAAAGAGTGAGAAGCGGTCATAAACTGTACACTGTAGCCACTACAGTACAATGCATGATGTGAATTTTAAATGTATTAGCGGCATATGTCCTGTATGTACAATTGTGATCTGTGATGCAGTTATGATCCATGGCCTGCCTCCCCCCATCCTCCTCCCCTGAAATGGCGTCTGCCAGTCCTGTATGGAGGGACAGGTGGAAGTGAGGTAATTCCGCTGACGTTGTGCGCCGTTGCGGGAGGCAGTCGGGAACCGCCGTGCAACGCCTCATTGGATACTATTGGGCCGTATGGGGTACAGTGGCCAATGGGGATGTACGCCGGCGTATGGTGGTGATGTATGCACCGCCAGGGACATCACCGCCATTTTCTATCTGTTCACTCACTTGCTACCTGACCTTCAACAGGAGAGGACCTACACTGCATGTGCTGCTGTGACCTGTGTCTGGAACCTACCAAGGCCAGTGTGACTGAGGAAAGGGCCCCTGCCTTCACCTCGGCGGAGTTGGAGAGACTAGTGGATGGGGTCCTACCCCAGTAAGGACTGCTGTATGGGACTCCAGACCAACAGGTGAGTACACTGTAAGCACGATGCATGGGGATGAATGCATGGAGTGGTGTGTGTGAAGGCCTCGTGTGTGTGTGTGTGGGGTGGACGGAGGTTGGTGGATGGGCAAGTGGCAGCGTGCAGCATGTATGCTGGGCTATGTCTGTGCAAATAGGGATGGGAAGGGCTATGGTGGGCCATGAGTGTAACAGCCAGGATGGCCTAACTAATACCCTTCCCTGTGTATATTTCCTCTGCAGGTCAGCGCCCATCAAAAGAAGGGTATATGGAGTGCCATTGCCAAGGGGGTGCGGACCCTATGTTTGGACGTGCAGGGCCTATGGCAGGCAGAGCACCCACTGTCGGAAACGGTTGGAGGACCTGAGATGCTGGGCACGGAAGACGGCGGAGGCCCAGCTGGGGATGGCTTCCCAACGAGGAAGGGGTGCCCATCGAACCCTGACCCCCCTGATGTCCGGCATACTGGCAGTGGCCTATCCGGAGCTGGATGGGCGCTTGAGGGTATCACAGCAGCCACAAGGGGGGAGTACAATGCCCATCATTACTACTTGCGCCTAGTGGGGTTGTATCCGGGTGGGGGATGTGTGTCTGTGGGTGCCCTAGGCCAGGCCTGACATTGCAGAGTAGGTCCCATGTTGGGCAGGGATCTGATGTGAAATTCCTCCAAACTGGCCAGTAGGCATCCACTACTAGGCAGGGCTGTGTGGGTCGCAGGTATGCTGCAGTTGGCGGTATGTGTCCCTCCCCATGCCCTGGTGACTAGCATTGTTACTGGTAGAGCATTGCATAGTGCGTAGGGCTGTTACATGTGTGAGGGTGGTGTGTACGCTAACAGTGGTGTTGGTGCAGCCATTGACCAAGTGTATCCTTTGTCTCTATCCCCCCTCCTTTTTGTTTTGTCTTACTGTCCCTTATGTGTATTAGCATACTCTGGCGGAGGAGCAGAGGCACCAGCGACGGAGGGAGCTGCATCCCACAGGTCCCAGGAGGCAGAGTCCACCGACGGTGAGGGCAACAGTGGGACGAAGGGCGAGAGGAGCGCCATGGCAGAGACTAGAGGGGATAGTTCAGACACGGATACCTCCTCCGATGGAAGCTCCCTGGTGGTGGCAGACACCTCTGTGCCCACTACAGCTACAGCCGCCACCCCCGTACCAGCACCGCCCTCCCAGCAGCCCCTCATCGAGCTGCCCGTGCCCACTCACACAGGAGGGTAGGCATCGCCTTCGTCCCAGGCACCTCAGGCCCTGCCCCAGTTAGTCCTGCTGCCCTGAGTGAGGAGGCTACCGACCTCCTGCGATCCATCTCTGTTAAGCAGTCAACCATTGTGAATGCCATCCAGAGGCTGGCAGCCCAAATGCAACAGACCAATGCATTTCTGGAGGGCATTCACACTGGCCTGGCAGCCCAACAGAGATCAATCCAGGCTCTGGCCTCCTCTCTGATGGCAGCAACTGTCCCCGTTCCCCCCGCCCCCCTCCAACTTCCTCTACCCAGTCCCATTCCCCTCAACCCCAACCTACCCCAAGCAAACAGGCAGATCAGCATGCACACAGGACAACACAAAAGAGTGGCACAGGCAAACACAGGCACCACACCTCATTCCACAGGCACTCACGCAAACACCATCCAGATGAAGACACACCAACATCCACTGCCTCCACTGTGTCCCCCTCCTCCTCCTCCTCCTCCACCTCACTCCCAGTTGCGTCTACACTCACACCTGCATGCACTACATCCTCATCCACTATTTCCATACCTAGCAGAACACACACCTCACTGACAGACACCACCCCAACAGCCATCCACACGTCCCCTGTGTCCTCTCTCACTATGCTGTGCCCCCTGCTCCCAAAGGACACAAACGCAAGCACTCAGACACCACCTCACAACAGCATCCAGCCCATGCACCTGCACCCAAACACAGCAGACAGACACCTCCTACAACCAATCCCTCTTCCTCTACTCCCAACCCTTCTCCCTCTTCCCGCCCCAATGTCCCAAAGAAGCTTTTCCTCTCCACCACTGACCTCTTCTCTACCCCCCCTTCCTTCACGTCTGGCCAGGGTGACTAAAACCCAGGCAAGCACCTCAGCCACCCAGTACACAGGCTCAGTAGTGTCCACAGCAACTCGTGGTGGGAAAGGATCCCCGGCACCAGGCAACCACACGGAAAGGGTGCCTGCCCCTAGTGCTGCCAGGAAGGGCAAGGAGCCCTCCCCAGGTACTGCCATGAAGGTCAAGGAGCAATCCCCAGCTGCTGCCAGGAAGGGCAAGGGGCCTGCTCCAGCAGGCGGAAAGGGCAAAGAGCCTGGTGCTGGGACATAGTCAGAGTCCCCACCACTAGCAGTGGGCAGCCGTCCGAGGCTGCAGGGGATGGGCAGGAGCTTCCCCCATTACCAGCAGCTGCAGGGGATGGGCAGGAGCTTCCCCCCACCACCACCAGCAGCAACAGCAGCACCACCACCAGCAGTGGGCAGCCGTCTGAGGCTGCAGGGGATGGGCAGGAGCTCCCCCCCACCACCACCAGCAGCAGCACCCCACCTCACATGATACAAGTCAAGATTCAGACACAAGTTTTTGCCATGATTACTAGGTCTTGCTTGACGCTCCGCCCACTTAAAGGAGTGCCCAATGATTGACAAAGACAAGCTGGCTGCCTCCGGGCCCAGAACTGAACCTGGAATGCACAAGGAAATAAAGCTGACATGAGCAAAATCTCAACAATCATCAATATATCTAACATAATGCCGGAAACAATCTGATGCTCATTGTCCTTACCTCATGAAACGTTCATTGTTCCATCCCCTTCTCCCAGCTTCTGTGCCCATGCCTATGTGAAACAAATTGGTACCATACTCAGAAGTGTTCAAACCGAGTCGACCTAAAGCGTTTCTCAGAACGGTCATTAACTGGAACGCTATGACTGGCATGTCATCCTCCTTGTGTTGAAAAACCTGTCCCAAACCTGATCTCCTCTGCACTTGAAGAGCCAAACACCACAAAACTAGGCAAACTCTCTCCAAAGGGTACGCTATAAGCCATACAGGTGTACTGAGTCCCTTATGCTCTGTTTTCGACATATGCAGCCACACCTGTATGCCACTGACATAGTACATTATTTCTTCCCATGCAAGGCCTTCCCTCTGTCTACCACCCAGCAAATCTGGGACCCTAAACGACCCGAAGAACATCCAAGACATTAATGTGCTAAAGAGCACCAGCTCCTCTTGCCCCTTGCAAATGTCAGGCAGTACTCACAGAGCATTCCCAAACGGACCCACTGTTACTGGCCACCTCTTGCCCATTGTAAATGTTAGGCAGTACTCACAGAGCGTTCCCCAAAAGACCCACTGTTGCTGGCCACCTCTTTACTCCCCATCTGCCCACCTCCCTAGCTCAACAGTCTCCAACCTAGTTCCCCAGCCAAAGGGGCATACCTCTACAACATCTTACCCATGATTGCTACGCCCGCTAACTACCCTCCTATCCTTACCCTGGACTGTCCTGCCAATTAATAGTAGAATGTACTGTACCACGTCATCTGTTCGAGCCCACTGCATAAGCTGCTTCTGCGCCCCACTACTCCAAAATTCCCCCATGCCTTAGCGTACGCTTCCCACATAGAAACTGCAGAGTTTACCACCAACAGCATCCTCTTTCTCGAATTCTCCACAGCAAGTGGGGCACCCAGGTCTTGTACCTCTCTGCATCTGTAGCCAGCCTACGGAATCTCGTCCACTGCGAAAGAGACAAAGCATCTGTGATGTCATTGTCCACACTTGGCGCATCTGGCTCTAAAGGAAATGTCATTCTGTGGGCAACTCAATACAAATATTCGCAGCAACTTCAATACCTGAGGATCGCACGCCGACTGTCAGTTATCTACTTGCACTACAGACATGCTGTTAATCTAAAAGAGCACCTTCTTATGAGCTAGCTCTGTCGCCCAAAAATTCACCGCTCCAACTATGGGAAAAGATTCCAAAAATGCAATACTACATCCTCCACTCCAGAGGCCATTCCTCCGCGCACCACTTACCCTGCCAGTATAATCCAAAACTCCTGTCCCCTGGCCGCATCTGAAAAAATTTGAGCATTCCACTCTATCTCCTACCAGGTCATCAATGGGATACCAATGAAGGAATCTAGAAAAAAAAGCGCCACATGCACAAATCTTCCTTTGCCCCCGCTGACAGCCACACATGATGGATTGGCAACGGTAATCTTGTCAGTGCCAATCCTAATCTCCTACAAAACGTCCTTCCCGCCCACATGAGTCTGCAAGCAAAAATGAGGGGCAAGCAAAAATGAGGGGTTCTAGAAGCGCCCGAATGTCCTTTACTTTGATCTTCTGTTAACGCATAATGTCACCTAGCAACAGTTGGATTGTCAGTTTCTTGTCCTGTGGGAGGCATGCCATCATTGTCTCCGGGTCTATTTCTATGCCCAGAAAGGTAAGCACTTGACTAGGAACAACTGTCTTTTCTGGCACCATGGGCACCCCTAAACTCCCATAATATCCTGAAAACTCAACAACAAACACCTACACCCTGTGGAGTGAGGCTTTCAGAAAAAGACAAAATCATCTAAAAAGAGTGTAACCTGTGTGTGTTCCGTCTGATAAGAAAATAACCGTTGCAGAAATGTGCTGAAAAACTCAAATAAGGTGCATGATAGGAAACAGCCCACTGGCAGTGTCTTGTCCGCATACAGCTATCCTTCAAACTGAATGCCCAACAGTTCAAAGTTGGTAGGGTGTACAGGCAGCAGACGGAAAGCTGCCTTGATGTTACTCTTGGATATAAGCGCCCCTTATTTGACCTCCTCTACCAATGCAAGGGCCAGATTCACCAATGAGCAAGACACCGAAACCTGATCTTCCGAAATAAAATCATTGACCAAGATTCCTTCCGGCCATGAGAGATGCTGAATTAGTCTGAATTGCCCTTTCCCCTTTTTGGGCACCACCCCGATAGGCGATACTATCAATTTTGCCATAGGCCAATAGTCAAAATTACCCTGCCATCTAGCCCCCCAGGACTTCTTTCATGAGCTTATCCCTGAGCACTTGCTTGTTCGAATGCACAGACTTCAAATTATCTGCGCCCTCTTGTACTTTCATAGCCCAGTCGAAAACCCCTGTGTAAGCCCTCCAACAGTAACTTTGCATTGCCCGCCGCCTGCAGTGTGCTAGCCAGAATGACAATCTGTCAAATATAATTGGAGTACGAGCTTTTACCCCCAGGTCCTTGTACACCCCTTCCTGCCTGGAAATGACCTGATTGTGTGTGTTGTTGGGTACCAATGTTGCCTTGCTGTTATGGTCATGTCCCTGCTCCCCTCAAGATAACTCTCCCGTGCCATAACAGTTGGCCAAGGCATGATTGCCCATGCATTTCGAGCACTCAAGCCAAAATTTACAGTGCTCCTTGGTACAGAGGTCCTGGTTGAAATCCCAGAAGGCTCCAGTCTGACTAATGGCTCACCCGGATGTATTGTTCAGCGTTTTGCCTGTAGACCACACCCCTGCCTGAATGGGACGTTTGCGGAAGGGGCGATATACGACAGGAAGCCCGCATGCAGTGAAGATCGTTATAACAATCTTGGCCGGTCTCATAGTATGCTGTCATAAGTCTGTGCCAATCTCTCCCCACTGTATCTCTGGGTCAACGGCCTTCCTTACCCTGAACTCCTCATTATACTGTACCAATGCAGAAACCCCATAATTGATCTGGGCCTTTCGGACGATGTCCATGTACTAGAGAAGAGACACTGAAATCTCTGGGTACTTTTCGTAGTACACACCTGCATAAATGAGGAAGGCTGCCGTCCAATTCTTAATAGCGACAGGCACCTTTGCCCAATTCGCCAATTCCTACTCCTCCTCTTTTGAGCCCTCCTTCACCCTCTGCTCCCTGTGAAGTAATTTTAGCATCTTTACATACCCCTTTTCCACATTCTATCTTTCATGGCCAACATGAGATGTGCCCCTAAAGGCTTAGAAGCCCCCATATACAACAGCTCCTTAACTTTCAACTTTATAATGACCCAGATTTGTTCTCCCCAACCTGCTTGTCCTCACTTGACGGCTGTACACTCACAGCTTGTCTGTCTGTTGCCTTACCTGAGATGTGGTAATACAGTTGGGCCCTTCAGACCCTCTCTCAGCCACCTTACCCCAGTTTTTTACTTCCCCTTTTGCTGGAACACTTCCCGGCCCTTGACTTCCAGCATCTGTCCCCACACATGTGTCCTTGAAACATACTCCTTTATTTAAGCGGGCCTCCCGGCAGTCCTGAGAATCCTACACCTCCAACTCCACAAACACCATCCTGTTAAGAAGAGTTCCATCACTTGAACGCTTACCTGGCACTAGAAGCGGTGCCCACTCTGGGGACTGCCATCTCACCCTTTGCATGTGTCTCTCCACCACCTCTTGGTGCCTGTACAGTGTCACTGGCATTGTCTCCTGTTGTCTCCAGTTTGACTCCTCGTGTTGTTCATATTCCTCCTGCACTTCCCCTTCCTCCAAGGTCTTGTTATCATAATCAAGTGGTGACAAGTCAACTACCTCAGACACACATACTCGCGCAGGTTAAACCGTGCCCCCGATGCACAGATACCTCGAGGGGCACCATAGTGTCATCCTCCATGAGGTGGTGAAAGGCCGCACTTTGCCCTCTTGCATACTCCTCTGCTGCATGCCTCCGACTCCTCTGTACCAGGATGCAGGAGGCTGCACCAAGCCCTCCATCTCTTGGCCACCCGTATGCTGCTGATGTGCTGCCCCACAATGCTCGCCACCCGGCCGCTTGGGGCCCAACCTTCTTTTCCCTTGTGGCACGAGAGCCAGACATAGCTCTTCGGTGTCTGCCGCGTTGACGTAGGTAATGTCCTGCAAGGAAGAAAAGAGGTTTGGGGTGCTGTTAATCCACCCTGGCTGCATGCCCACCAATGTCCCTGTCTTGGACCCACCCTCAATACCTTAACACCTTGAGTATCCGGGTTGTCCTCCAAGTACCTGCTGGCTAAGTCCAACCATGAGCTGCTCCCTGGTTCCCAAAGCTACTGCATCTCTGCGCTCAGCCATCTGGCCCTGCCTCAGCTGAACCCCTCTGCCATACACTTTTAAGGTTGACCTCTTAGCTATGCTGGACACCTCAAATCCTAGGTCACCTTGCAGACTCTCCTCTGGCCCCTCCTCCTCCACTTCTTCATTGTCATCACTCCATTCTAGTAGAGCAGCCGCCAGTGCAGAAGCTGGGCCCCTACCTCCCCTACTCACTGCCCTGTCCTCATGAATGCTTGTCACTTCACTGAACCCCACATGGGCCCTCTGTTCTGACCCCCCCTCATTTTGAGCGTGACCCAACTGGGGCCGGTTTCAGCCACTCCTTTGCTTCCGAAGAAATAGGAAGCCACCTTATCCAGGTGGAGCTCTCCTTGTTTGGGGTTTCCCTCATTTGGAGGCCTGCTTCTTCTATGCCCTAAACTGGGTCCTCTTTGTCCCTTTTCCCAAGCTTGGTACCTGCCTCCCCCTCCCACTTCATGCCAGCAGCTAACTGCAGTCCTTCGCATACCATTATTGCTCCGCTTGGAACCCAGCTGTCGGATGAGGCTGTAAGCTCCGTCGAGACCCCACCCCTGCCTTTCCTTGAAGAAACTTGTGTATTGTCTGAAATCCCACCCACAGACTCGAGGCCTCTCCATCTACAGGAGCAGGTCGTGCACTCTGCCCTGCCACCTCCCAGGACGCTCCCTGCGGGCACACAGCAGTATGGCACCATACAGGGGCTACACAACCTGCACCCTTGCCCACGGCCAAACTGGATGTCCCAAGCCCCCTACCTCTCATGCTCAGAGCCACTCGCGGACATGGGAGAGTTCCACCCACTTACCTGATCAGGCTGCATTACGGGGGCCTGGTGCAAAGGCGAACAAGCAAGGATCAGCTGCCACGACGCACTCAGATGCTCTAAGTGCCAGTCAGCCCCCCTCAAAAGAGATCGAACCTGCCAGCTTTCTTGATGAGTCACATGGCCTGCACAACATTTTCATCAGACAACATCTACCACATGTTAGTACTTAATCTTGCTGTCAGTATAACCGTTTAAGGACTGATAACACCACCTGCCACGGCCTACAAACCACATGGATATGCCAAAAAACAAACCCCCAGGTAACACAAGCCACAGTGTAACCATGATAAAATGGTGGCTGGTAACTTAACATGTGGGTTACATACGCTGTGTGCTACTACACAGCCCAACACAGACCAGGTGTAGTTGTTAGAATGCACCACTTCCCCAATAATCTAGGGAATTTGACCTCCCAGTGGTCGGCTGCGTCACCAAGACCCCATTCTTCGAGTAACACCAGTTCACAACCAAAGAAAAATATGTGCAACATTGTTTTGCATAAAGCAATTATCTTAACTACCCCAAGAGGATAAATCAGAGTATGAACATGATATGTATAATGGCAAAAGGCTGAGTTATGATTTTTTGCAAGCTGGTTATACTTGATTCAGTGTAATAAACTTAAACATAACTCATTTCTTGGGCACTGTGCATAAACAAATAAATCCAGCAACTCTCCCACTTGCTCACCCACCTCCGTCTTTCTGCATTTAACATATATTTGACCAGCATAATTTCTTAATTCGGATAAAAAATAAAAACAATCAATACAGCTTAGATGAAGCAAGCGAAATACCAGGCTATTAATTTGCATTACTCCAGTAAATTGGCAGCAATGCTAGAAGCCAAGTATGGAATGGCACTATATGGCATACGCCACAAGTCACCAACATACTAGCAATGTGTCAAAACAAAGTAGCTATTGTAGATCTCAACACATAAGCATGAAGCCCAATTGCTTAATTTGATAAGCATATCACTTTCCAAAACAAGTGCACGATTTAAACCACGGTATTTGTATCAGAATTAAATTTAAAGGATTAACCTAGTATAAATACAAATATTTGTATGATAAACCTTGGTTAAAAAAATGCTAATTGGAATGATCTACTGAAAAAAGTCAAAATTTAAACAAAAAGCAAAAACAACTTGTAACAGTTTTGCTAATAATCTGATAAAAAATAAATGCTTAGTTTAACAAAAAAAGGTGTGAAGAAATTGTAAAACTTAAGCGTGAAATGTGGACAATATAGTGGTAACACTCTCAATGTCTAAAAATCATAGAAATTTAAACATAGATGTTTTTATTTTTTTAAGTTGAAATCAAGCGAGAAAAGTTAAAAGGTTTAAGTTTTGCCTCTTGTTAATTGGTGTTTCTTGTTTATTTCTGACCCCTTTGTTAACTGTGCATAGCGTAGGAAATACACGCCCTAGTAAATAAAGCATTTTTTTTTAACAATCTATATCTTCTTATTGTCACTGCAAACTAACGGTATAGGCTGAAAGGGCTGTTTGAAGTTGACAGAGCCAGCACTGTGACTATACTACTGCCGACAATAAGCTGAAAACTTGTCACTGCTAGCCTTCACCAGTACTCCTCCCAGCTCTGTCGCTGTTCGACTGTGAGGAGGCATTAACGCAAGCAACAATGGATCAAGAACTGAAGCCATGGCTGGTGCTGAACAAGCATTGGGAGGACCTTTCTGGCTGAAGTCCAGTTAAAGCCCCACATGATTCATGGCCCAAAGGCAATTTAGAGGGACCTGGAATTGTCCAAAAAAGCTGTAGCATCACCCCCTTGAATACCCCATCTGTTACAGAGTCAATAATGGCCTGGGAAATTCAAGGCACATCAGTTCCAACCCTAGAACTGGATCGGAGTTGCACGGCTCCAAAAGAATCAGGTCATTCGAACGGTCACTGTGCAGCCTCTCCCTGTAGTAACAGCAAAAGAGAAGAGGGAACTCCGACCTAGACTTTAGACATTACCAACCATACTTCTTGTGTTTGGTGACATATGGATTTGCTTCCACACTATAAAAGTCCTTAGGGTGCATCATAAAGTACATCACAGGACTATAGATCACACTTGCAACTTAAGACCCAAAGGAGTGTGGATCTGTGATCAGTATTTTGGCAGGTTTGGCACATATCCACCCACCTCAGATCCCTACACTGGCTGCCCATCAACAAAAGGATAATTTTCAAAATCCTTGTCCATGCTCACAAAGCCCTCCACGTCACTGGACCGGCCCACCTCAACGAACGAGTCAACTTCCACATACCAACTCGACAGCTCCGCCCTGCCGACCTCGCCCTCGCTACAGTCCCCCGCATCCAATGCACCACCCCCGGCGGCAGATCCTTCTCCCACCTCGCCGCCAAAACCTGGAACTCCCTCCCCGCCAACCTATGCAAGACCCAGGACCTCCTAACCTTCAGAAAGCACCTCAAAACATGGCTTTTCGAGCAGTAACCCCCCCCCCCCCAGCGCCTTGAGACCCTATCGGGTGAGTAGTGCACTTAAGAAATGTATTTGATTGATTGACAGTTAAAGGCATGTAATCTTCAGGTGACTTTTTTTCCTAACATAACGGTCATAACAGATTTTTGGGGGAGTGGATAAACACAAACAAAATATTGAGAGCTGCACATCAGATCTGTGTCGAAAAGAGAGGGAAAAAAAGGAATTTAGATTAATGAGTTGACAAATGAAGCCCTGTACACAAGCCCATTGGTGAGTGCTTGATGACACCTTTTGTAGACTAAGAGGTGGAGAGCAAAAAAGGGTCAGTTAACTGCATTACACAGGTGAAGATGAGATCTCAACAGTGAGGATATTGGGAAGGATAGGGTCAGGTCAACACCCTTTATTTAATCTTATGATCCTAATATTCTTTTTAGAGGTCTTTTACTTCACCTGCAAACTGCCTGGTATGGCTTCATCTCCACATCCAACACTCCTTTTTCTAGTAATCTACTCCAGACCCCCGCACCCTCTCTTCTTCCATCCCCACCACGACCCCTTCAAACAAGCAGGTCAAGAAAAGAACATACTTGTAAAGCAGCAGCGCAAAGCATAGATCCAGAGAGAAAACTCAGATAAGGGGAACGCTCATATGAGAGCTAGATTGAGAAAGTGCTGCAGCAGAGTTCGGTTAATTTCTCAGTAAATCCGCTGAGCTTTCCAAACGCGGACAGGGCGGATTCTAAGGGTTTCTAAGCACAATGTGTAGCAGAAAAAAGGAACCTGAAGATGGCCTGCAGGTATAGAACGTAAACCTACCAGCTTACCGATCGTAGTGGATGCTCCAAATAATAGGGGTGAATAGGCCAATGAATTAAATGCATGTCTGTTCACACAGCTATGTTAAGTACACTGAGCATTACCAAATTAATAAGGAATAATTCCAAATCATGTGAGTCTACAAACACAATACTTGCAGAAACTTTTAGGAAAAATTTAACGAATATTTGCTTTGTCTGCTTAAAGCTACATATTCTGTCACACTTAGCAAAACAATATTTTCCCCAAATCCTATGTGCTTTTCTTCACTGTAACTTTATCGATTGAAAGGAGTTCGTCTCTAACTCTACTTAGATGCTTTGCATTTACATATGGAGTTGCTGTACGTGCTTTTTCATGCTTCCAATTTATATGCGCCAACGTTTTTTAGCCCATCTTAAACAGGTCCCCTGTTTTTCCCTGAACAGGATGAAAATGCCAATAGTCTTTTTCCTAGATCCTTACTAAAGAGTGATCACATTACAGTATGTGTGATTACCTATATTTTTACAGAAAAAAAATATTCTTACTTATGAAATTCTGCTTATTGTCAACAAGTCCCAGAGGTAGCTTCAGGAAAAAAACGGAATGGGAGTTCACTGGTTAATTTTTAGAGGACCATAGGCCAACTTGAGGGAACTGCAAATGAAAAAAAATCAATCATCAAACCTGGTTGTGGTTTTCAATATGTGTATTCATCTACTAATTTATGCATTATCTCTCAACTTTTCACAAACACTGCTTTCACAGATACAAAGCCACAAAACACACTTAAATATACGTTGTTTTAAACAATCCAGAATGGTTTAGCACTATGCTAAAAAAGTAAGCTGGTCAAGTACCTGAATAACTATCGCAAAAAAGATAATGATTCACAAAACTGCGCTATAATAAACCAAATTATTCAGCGAAACTACCCAAAACAGAGTTGATATTTGGGGAAACAGAAAAAATGAAAATAGCATTTTTTTAAACGAGGAGAATGCGAATTTAAAAAATCAGCCTTCCCAGTGTTGCGACGAAAATAGAAGAGCAACAACAATGAATCTTGAGAAACTGCTGAGTCACAGAACCATGATTCAAAATATGTTTATCCACAAAAGAAATGAATGACGAGGAACAAAAATGACGTGAGAAAGGACAGCATGTCTCATTTTTTACTTAGATGACCAGAATAAAGTGTATTTTCTTTTCGCACTACACTGCAGCAAAACGTAAACTTCGCTCCCTGCGTGTATAGGATAATTTCTGGACCCCGACCAGTACTCGGGCTAGGTCATCATAACGCAAGTGATCGTAAATATATAATTTAATACATAACCCAGTTCTCATTACTTCAGTTAAAAAGCATAGAATGGTTTTCCTTTGTTAGGCTCCTATATTTCAGTTTAGATGAAAGCAGGTAGAATGTGCCCAATACGGTTATTGTAATGTATGCATCATTTTTCCTACAGAAAAAATATGGCCGGCCTCTCTATTTTTCACTACGCAGCACACACCTACAAAATCCAGTACTAGCATACAGTTTCTGTGACACGCAAACAATCGAAAGGGAAATCAACGCCCGGCTAAATACCTTTCATTTATTGACTACCAACAAGAACATTAAGTTGAGAGAAAGGAAAAAGTAAAAGATTATAAATTTAAAATTATTAAAGTCCAACGTGCTGCATGCAATACGAAAGCTTAGGTACAGCCAAGCGTTAGTTGCTGAATTGGTAGTTTATTAACTTGAAAGCCAGTAATAACCCTTCAGCTCCCAGTGACTCAACAATTGGAACAATACAAATAACTAGCTAAACAGTTAAAAATCAAAAAACACTTTCTGCATACTGGTTTTGATCCGTTTATTTCAGTGCATCTGTGCACTGATCTTGGACTGCGTAAATGGTAGAACAGAGGCAAGTAAACAGATGAGCCTTTGATTTCCAGTGCTGTGCCCCTTAATAATAATAAAAAAAATGTGAATATGCTACACTTCTACCTAGAATCGGACAAGCATGAATAATGGCTTACTTAATATACTAATAACTAACTAACCACAAATCACATTTTCAGATACGTATTAGCTAAGCGTACTAGTCTGAGCAATCACCTACCATGCACTTCATCATGCGTTCTTATTGCCAAAGAAGCTGCATTGTCTACTCGTCTCTAGATATACTGAACAGTCACCACATTCTATGAGATGCTAACATGAAGCCATATCCCCACAGGGTTTGATTAAGCGATGCAAAGTAAAAACTGGCTTCGACACTGTCCAGAAGAGCTCTCCAAAATAAAACAACAAAAAACAGGGAATACAAAACACAAACAATGGGAAGCAAAGAAATTACAGTAGCTTCACTTAACTCGGTCTTGGATAAGGTTGAACTTTTAATTTTCTGAATAGTAAACTGAACATATTAGAATTGAAAACAACTCAATATCAGCTGTTTGCAAGCTTATGTTAAGATCTGTAGGCCTGAACTACAGCTAAGAGCACGATAATGTGAGCAAAGAATGGGACTAAGGTGACTTCCAACCGGAGGGGGAGGAGGCTTCGGGTGTGTGTGTGTGTGTGTGTGTGTGTGTTTTTCTTCTTTCATACTTAACCTTACCACACAAGGAATGTCAATCACTCACTCTGACAACCTCATAAACACACACTCTTTTCCCTCTTGATCCAAAATGAGAATAACCAAATTTCTAAACTTGGCGTTGGCTAATTACAGGCTCATATGAGATTAACAAAGAAACGTCTAAAAGGTAGTATCATGAAGTGATTATCACCTCCAATCACACTTGTCACAGGACGATGTCTGCTCTTTGAAAGCTGAATCTGCAACGTGCTTCATGGCCACTATTACAATGCTTAAGCAAATCAAATATGTAAATAAGGGTGGAACATACTAGTGCCTAGACCTCTTGGACAGAGCTTGGAATTGTTGCACGTTTGACTATCACTGCATGTGTGTACTACCCGTAACCCCATAGGAACCACAGTTTAATTCGAGGAAAGTGCTCTTTTATGTTAATACAAATATTAGTAAAATATCACAGCTACAAACAATAGGAGATACAATAAACAACAATTACATTTATATATGAAAATAAAAAAAGGAAAACAAGACGCTAAGGCAAGGTCAAAGGTAAAAGAAACAAAAAAAGTAATGAGTCAATCATTGCTATTCATCATACATATATGAGGCCATGCAGTTACAAGAGGTCACTGTAAACTTATGTCACGTGGTTGAGATAGAAAACCACAGCCTGTGGTAATTATTTTTCTTTGTTTGCTTTCATATATACATGTATCTGTTGTTAAGGTACAGCCTTGAAAAAAGCGTCAGGGCCCCGAGCCACATGGCAAGAAACAAGTGTTACTGAAAAAGACAGTTTGATGGTGTTTACTGCATCTCCTGTTGTCTGTAACGGTGACATTTTTAAATGTTGTGCATCTATGATAATCCTTTTAAAATAAATATTTGTAGAGAAGGGGGAGTGAGGTAAATGAGACAGGAGAATAACTTTGGGATCAGAATATCCTTCACTAAACCTACACTTCATAGCACACATTTCCTACATAACGTGACAGTTCTCTCTGAGGCCAGGACATAAAAACGTATTACCGCAATAGTATGTAGAATTTAAAAAAAACAAAAGTAACATGCGATGGGCACAAGTGATGATCAGTACAACACAGCATATGCTATTTGTTTTTTAAAGCAATGATAGTTTATTTGCTGCCACAATTGGAAATTATCTCGACAGCGATCATGACGTTACTGTACGATGTATGTAGATAACATGTACTCGTATCCAGTCCCAAAAAGCCTTTCACCTGCTTTTACAAATTCCACCAACACAACTGAGCGTTCAGACTGTGGCCCTCCCAGGGCCAATCACATACCTGCTCACCCTCTGACGTTAATAAGGCAGCACTAAAGGGAACAATATCACATGTGAACTGGGAGGATGCCAACATGGAGACGCTGAAAAGAGCAAGGTAAACAACTTCCCAGAGTCTAAGTAAGGACGTTTACTCTCTGAACATGATCGTTTCCTTTCTGCCCGTATTCAAGCCACTCTCCACTGATCAGCAAATCTGCCTTTATCAAAAAGAATGTTGTTATCCGTTTTCGTAGACAATTACAGGGCGCCATGGCTGGTATTTAAACAATGCGTTACCTTTGCCACCTACTGTACGTACACAATCACCAACTTCCAAGCTACAAATACATAGTGCGCCAATGTAAATCCCTAAACAAAAAATACAGATATGCACAACACACACTATATATTTCTGCAGAAAAGCAAGATACGTTAAGCTACAAGTATAGGCCTAAAAATAGGCACGAGGAAAAGAAAAGATTAGTTCTGCAAGCAATTTCCTTGGAATAACCATTCGCTTTATAGCCCGAGACCATACAAGCTGTCACATTTTAATTACATAACATCAAATAAAGGATGATAGACAGGAGAAATCCAATACAAGTACCTGGTTTACTGGCATGATGACATAGATCTGGGTGTGAATAGTGAGGATAAATAGGGCATCACATACCAAATAAAACAGATTAAGTCCCACACATACCTGCTTAATCAATCCAAAAGCGACGTTCCTTTACTGACAGAATGCCATTTATCTGTTCCCATAAATCCACTCTCTTTATAAAAACGTTCGAAAATATCCACATTTTAACCATTTCAGCATCTCCTCCTGTATTTGTGCAATTGAGCACGTAGTATATTTTGCATCCTGCACTATAAATATCAGTTCCAACAGGCGCCTACCAGATATTTATTTTGAACGACGATATATAGCTGCAGAAGGTGAATACACAATGCAGGATGAGCCATGTTGCTCTTCTCTGTTTTTTTCTCTTCTTGCTGCGGCACGACTGCTTCCAGCTGACCCATCCATAAAGCCTGCTCTCGCTCGCTTGCTTTTCAGAGCAGTGTGACGCAGCTCAAAATCCTCCAGCCTGCTCTCAGTGTCATTACAGGAGAACTGCAGCTTCTCGAAAGAATCAATGCCAGCAGCAACGCCAGAGTTGGCCAGTGAATCTAGGAACTAACACTATTCACAACTCTGCGCCAGCATGAAATGAAGCGTTTCACTTTGAACTTTCTCGCCATCTGTTTAAGAAGCACACGCTGTTCAAAAAATCTTCTCGATCACAATTTCTTCACCCTACACTCGTATGCATACAACGGCGAGTGAAATTAAAGGAGACAACCAATACAAACAACTCCTCTTGGAAACACTGCTGGTATGAAGTGAGCAACTAGGCTTTGCAGTAATCTTCATGTTCCCAAAAAATGACTGTCCACGTGGAAGTAAAACAACATAGTTGGATTGATGGCTACTTCTGCCTTTCATAGTGATAGCATCTTGCTTATTATCAGGTTATCAGTTTGCGTCCAACTCATGGGATCTCCGAAACTGCTTCTTAAGCTATTTAAAAATAAAGATGTGCACACTATTATTGAATGATGCAGGAACGCAGTACTTACTCAAAAGTATGATTATCTCAGGATTCTAAATGAGCTAGTAGGGCGAACCAAAAAACAAGGCCAGCGAAGTTTAGGAGAATGGGCGCTTGTACAAAAAGTTAATGGCTAGAAGTACAACATTCACCATGAAGATAATTTTTTCGTTCCGATTTATCAAAATGACACATTAGGAAGACTGCTCCAAAATAATCATATGAAAATGGAGGCCTCGATGTTTAGTATAATGACCATTTCTCTACAGTTTACATTTCGAAATGTATACTATTTCTCGGAATTTACACGCTCCCCGAAGTCAGAGAGGCTCTTTTAGAGAACAAGAAGCTGTACAAGAAGTCCGGGAACGCAGTCATGCTGGAGAACTTCCTTGCAAACAGTGCCCCTGTAGAATACTTGGAGGCCAGTTTTGGTGAAGACTCAAGTGCTCAAAGTCACACTGTCACTATCTCACCATGTCATTATAGGAACGGCTCATGCAAGGTGAAGGCTTATATTTTTTTATTTGCCGAATTGACGGTTAGCATAGAAGCAGCCTTTTATGTGATGTATTAAAATAGCCAAAGCCTGAATGGGCTGTTTTTTTTAAACCACACTTTTTCAGTCTGGAGATGGCAGATATTCAGAAATATATTTGGAAACTGTCTGGATTGTTAATTTAACTTTACTGTCAAAATGAGCTGCCTAAGATGACTGTGCTGCAGTTGCTGAGCTTTGCAGTTACCGCCTCAGGCTTGTAATGGGGTGGAACCTTAAAAATGGTGATATGGATAAGAACTAATTAAAACACCCCAGCTTAATAGAAGTGCCTAGTGGCACAGCACTAGCTGCTGCCGCCTTAACAGACTATGTGGACAGTAACTCTCTCCCCCCACATTTCTAAAACACACAATTTCCTCCTGGTAAGAGCTTGCTACTCAAAGAACTAGCACTTATAAAAGCACAATGTTCAAGTGCTCTCTAGAACCTCCCTCCGAACTTAGGCCCTACCCCCGATAATAGCTGCAGTGCAGCTGCTTAAGTCTCCACAGCTCCACACCCAAAACAAAAAAATACAAAAATACAAATAAAAGTACAATTAAAAAGAACATTGTTAGACTTTTCATCCTTGGCGTGGTCTCCCTTAACTTTTTGCCTCTGTTCCCCAGGTTATTGATGTGTGCTGGACTCTGATTTTGCTGTTTTTATTACTCTGGGCACTTTACCACTGCTAACCAGTCCTTAAGTGCAAGTGCTCCTGTTTAAAACGTGTATGTAACTGGTTCTCCATGATTGGCATATTTGTTTTACTGTTAAGTCCCTAGTAAAGTGCACTAGAGGTGCCCAGGGCCTGTAAATCAAATGTTACTAGTGGGCCTGCAGCACTGGTTGTCCCACCCACACAAGTAACCCTGTAATCATGTCTCAGACCTGCCACTGCAGTGTCTGTAAATGTATTTTTACACTATAAATTCGACTTGGCAAGTGTACCCACTTGCCAGGCCTAAACCTTCCCTTTTCTTACATGTAAGGCACCCCTAAGTAGGCCCTAGGTAGCCCCAAGGGCAGGGTGCAGTGTATGGATAAAGTAGGACATATAGTAATGTGGTTTATATGTCCTGACAGTGAAATACTGCCAATTTCGTTTTTCACTGTTGCAAGGCCTGTCTCTCTCATAGGATAATATGGGGGCTACCTTTAAATATCATTAAAGTGTAGATTCCCCTAGAGAGTAGATGGGCATGTGGAGTTTGGGGTCCCTGAACTCACAATTTAAAAATACATCTTTTTAGTAAAGTTGATTTTAAAATTGTGCGTTTGAAAATGCCACTTTTAGAAAGTGAGCCTTTTCTTGCTTAAACCATTCTGTGACTCTGCCTTGTTTGTGGATTCCCTGTCTGGGTCAGTTTGACAGTTGGGTTGTTTTTCACCTCACACCAGACAGTGACACAAAGGGAGCTGGGGTGTAACCTACATTTCCTAATTAGCCATCTCTGCTAGGAGGACTGTGTCTGCCTCTGACAATGCAGGGTCCAACCCCCTGGTGTGTGTCTGAGGCCTTGCCTGGGCAAGGCAGGATTTCACAAGTAGGTGTGAGTCCCCTTTAAAGAAAGGTGACTTCAAAGACTAAAATGGGTATAAGAAGGGCACCCAAATCTACATACTTAAGAAACACTTCTGGAAACAAGAGGAACCTCTGCCTGGAGAAGAGCTGAGGAAGAAGTGCTGCCCTGTCTGTGACTGTGCTTTGTGGAGCTTTCCTGCAGTGCTGCTTCTGCCAGAGTAAGAGGGCAAAGACTGGACTTTGTGTGCCTTCCATCTTGTGAAGAAATTTCCAAGGGCTTGATTTAGAACTTGCCTCCTGTTGTTTGAAGTCTCAGGGACAGAAAAGACTTCTCTCTGCCAGCACCTGGAGACTCTGGAGAGACTCCTGCTCTGACAAGTGGTGCCCTATCCAGTCCCTGGGTCCTTGAAAGGAAAGCTGGTGGAAATCCAAGGAAATCGACTTCGGACGACTCCGGACCGACGCCGCTGCTGAATCCGGTAACGCCGCCTGCACCCGACGCCGTGACCTTCGCTGGAACGCAACGCTCTTCGCAGGCCCGACGCCGCTGCAGCCCCGCTGAAGTCCGCGACTCCGTGGAAGTCGCCGCACCACGTCGTGACCGACGCCGCTCGAAGTGCGTGGATTCAACTTTTCGCACAGACGCCGCGATCCCCGACTTCACTCATCGGCTTGTTTTCACTCTTCACCAAAGGTACTGTACTTGGGGGTCTACACGACTCCGTGTCCGGCGCCGCTGGTGTTGGCTTGTTGGGAACGACTCCGTCACGCCGCCGTGTTAACATCTCATCGAAGCATTTTTGTTTCTAAGCGCTATTTTTGAGTTTAATCTTTAAAAATTCATAACTTGACTTGTGTATGTTGGATTTTTGTCGTTTTGGTCTTGTTTTGTTTAGATAAATATTTCCTAAACTGGTGTTGTGCCATTTTGTAGTGTTTTCATTAAGTTACTGTGTGTGTTGGTACAAATAGTTTACACCTAGCACTCTGAAGTTAAGACTACTGCTCTGCCAAGCTACCAAGGGGGTAAGCAGGGGTTAGCTGAGGGTGATTCTCTTTTACCCTGACTAGAGTGAGGGTCCTTGCTTGAACAGGGGATAACCTGACTGTCAACCAAAGAACCCATTTCTAACAAACATCCAAACAAAAGCTTTTTTCAATATGCCTCAACCAATGTCCTGGAAGTTCCACTAGACTGTGATTAAACATATTCGTCAGTGTGATGAGTTAGCTTTATGGCTATGTACCCTAATTATTGCTGGAAAAAAAATAATCATAAAATTGACCAAAATGTATCCTGGGATCAGTGCACATTAACTGTAGAAATTTGCCTGAGAATTTACAACCAAATAGGTTTCTTCAACGTGCAAAAAGGCTGAAATGTTTCTACATCCCATATATGTAAATAAAGGGGAACAAGTGATAAAGGACAGAATAAAAAACATGCTTAGAGACCCCTTGCACCATAAGACCTCCAACCCCACTTAGAGCCTTTGTAGTCAGAAATAGTATCAAACCTAGTCAGTTGTGAGTCTCAGCAAAGGCATGTGTGCATACTAAAGAGCACGTTAAGACAGGAATAGACCGACCACACAACCAAACAAGTTTCGAGAAGTTGAGCAGAACATTCAGCGATTATGTCAAACAGGACCGTGCACGGAAACTGGTAACCACTTTGCAAATCTGCTAGAGGCGAGAGCTGGAAAGCACCAACCATACAGGAGCTCACTCTCCAGCTAAAGGGTTTTTCATACCCATGTGCATCTGCCCACGGAAAGCGAATACGCTTGGTGCATACCTGGCTGGAGGCATACCTACACATCCGGCACTCAACTGTCCATACTAAAGGTCAGATAGCTAGGACCAATCAAGTTTCAGCATGCCACGACTAAACACTGCTAGGCCCACATACATGCGCTTAATTGTATGGTAACCACAAGGAGGGGGAAATTAAGCTCTTTTGTTTCTGAGAATTGCTATATCTACTTTTTTGTTTGTATATCCTTTGTGGAAATTGCTTAGGTCAATGATGAAACTGGATCCTTTCTGTGACTTTTCTTTCTGTGTTTTGTTGCCATAAATACAGCTGTCTGTGAGCAGTTCATTGGAATCAAACTTTCACCTCTACAGAGGTGACTGATCTCCCGGCTGTTGTGATTCAATCTATATTGCTCTGCGAATTGGGCCTTGCGTTTCTTTTATTATAGGTTTTCCTCCAACAAAGTGGCGCACCAAGGCAGGAGTCCTGTCTGTCCTTGCCGACTGCTGTGTCTGGAATACCACTACTCCCCTATTGGAAAAGACGGATGCACAACTAAAGTAAGGTGAGCAGATGCCAATTTCATTGACGTTCTACCTATTTCATGGGGACGGGTAGGACCGGAGCTGCCGTCTTTAAAGTGAGGACAACGCGGACTCCATTTCTCTGAAATGATTTTTACAATACCTTTGGTAAATGATAATATGGATGACATGTCTTTTAGGTAATCACATGCAAACTTATGTATGATTGATATCACACACAATAGTCTAGTTATCTTGCAGAAGGTAAACTTGACTTGAGTAGTAGAAAGTGGTCAAAAGTAAATACGATTTAGAACTAGATGTTTTGATACTGATATTATGACAAAGGTCGGTCAACAAGCTGGTGTCATTAAACCTTATGTAAACTGAAAACATATTATCTAAACCAATGTAAAATCTAAGTCTTAAGTTCATAAGTTAACCTCTCTACGAGTCTTGAGGGAAGTGACCAATTTTTTATCATAATCATAAGGGAGAAGAGTAGAGGGGTGGCTGGATCCCCCTTAAACAGCGCAGGACAGAGGGTGTTCCACTATGGCTCTTTGATTTTGTTGGCTATAATTAGTTGTTGTATTTTCCTTTTCTGTTTCTTTGAGTTTGTCTGCACCTCCCTGGTACACAGACCTCCACCCTCACCATGCAACTCAATTTGACCTGAGACGCTACCTGACAGCCAAAGGTTTTTCACCTGGGTGCCTGAGCTGTTACTGTGTCAGACTGGGTCTCGTGTGAGTCCCTGGTCCTCAGAGGCGGGTGTTTTGGGTTTCATGGTGGTCTATTCCAGGCAACTGACTTACGTTTTCGATTGGGTTATTCCTCTCGTATTCAGTGCACTTGTTGGCATTCTTGACGAGGGTGATTTGACTTTTGTTATTGATTATGTCTTCCCCATATTTTAGATATCATGTATGTTTTAACATTTTCACTATCGTCACATGGTACCTAGTGTTTATTTATTTCCCGGTCTTTATTATATCCATCTTAGTAGGTCAGTGACTATTCTTCTTTCCCCATTGTTCCCCAGGACAGGGCTTTAGGAGCCTCTAGGGTGTGGGTAGGACACACCTAGGCCGTTAGGATAGGGTTACTCCCGCTTCCTTGTGTATGAATGTATATGAATGAAACAGGGTTCATCTCCAGGCACTTACAGTTTTGTGCTGAGTATGCATATTTATGGTGAACTAATACCAGACCTTGCCCCCAAAATGTTAGCTTGATCAAGTGCTGCTTCCTACTAATAATATTGTGAAGGACTGAATGTATAAGAGATACATGTAAATGTAATTTCCCCATGTCATCCAAGGGTATGAGTTTTGGGAACTAGTCCCAGACACATGCTATTGCTTCCTTTGTCCAGGGTGGGTGGACATTTTTGTTATGCTATATGGATAGTTACTATATCAATGACTAAGGGGATTTTGGACACTACCACGGACTGTCTAGAACCTTGATGCAAGTATACTGGTTTGGTCCTTGAAACTTTACATGCTGTTCATGTGGCTAACAACCAGCTTCAAAATGGGGCAAAGGGAGGAAACTGTTGCACCAATCTGTTCTTCTCGCACAACTGCATGTGAACAGGGGTTGGGAGACAAGAATGGAGGTGATTTAGTGGCACAAAAGAGACCACTACCCTATACGAGAATGCCAGAACGGAATCCAGCAAATGTGTTTTTTTCCAATTTTCCCACAAAGAACTTGCAACAAGCGACTTCAAGGTTTTAGTGTTTGAGGATGCATTGTATAGCATTTTTCAGGCTGCTTAGAGACACTTGACAAATGTTCATGAAATTCTCTACAATATTATCCACTAGTGTTCCAAACAAGATGTAGGAATTCCCTCCTGTGTGACAAAGGGTCTCGTCTGGCCTCAGAAATATGATAACCCTTATTTCCTGTCTCCAATTAAGGCCTCTGCACCTATTTGTCTCATTTTGGAAATGGCTACTAAAATGCGAGAGTGGCATATGCATCAGTAGAATTTATTCCGGGAGCTGAAAGAGGCTCACCATAATAAAAGAGACCAGAATGATAGTGCAATACCACTTCCCATACAAATGCTTGCCAGGAAAGCCACATCCAAATATACAGAACTGTTACATAAACTTACTGACTCACAACTTGAAATTTTGTAATGGCCTCCATCTGCGGGTTCCTGAGATAGCTGGCTGCATTACTGCTCCTACAGCGTAACTGGGGTGAAGAAGACTCTTCTCTCTCTATTGGCCTCTATGACCAATACATTAGAGTCTCATGCATGGTGTTAGAAGTTAGCCTTAGTAACCAGAACATGGCTGATAAGTATAACATGCCCTTGAATGTGTGTTGTTTTACTGCAAGTGATTAAAAGATGTGTGATTCCAAAAGATACTGCCCCAACTTCAGCAAGTGGTGGTATAAACATAGATGTTTAGAAAGTATATTCAAGACCTTAATGGCCAAATATTTCAGGTACAAATACAAGAATGTGTACCCTCTGGCACCCTGATGTCGACAGAAATAAAGAGTGAAACAACAGGCCCAAAGTTTTCTCCTTCCCTTGGTTCTTGATGGAGAAAGACCACTTTTCTCCATTTCAGGAACATCAGGACAGTTGGTGGTTCGGGAGTAAATAATGCTTTTACATTCATGTTAAGAGATACCTAAAAGAGTTGCTGGAATGTGTTCCAAGCTTCAGCTGCTTTTGCGGTGCTCACGGTATGAGGAAGGAATAAATGTGCAACATCGTGCTTGTAAAAAAAGGGGAACTGGTACCCGACACTAGCAATGCCTGCAATGCACAAGCCCCTCTAGCCTCACTGAACTATTCACTGTGTATCGCAGTTAATAGTCGCAAGAAAGAAGTGCATGAGAGGGAACATCTTTACCTCAAGCTTCTGCCGTTTTCTGTTTGAAAGAATAACAGTACATAATTCCCCATTAGTGCGAAAAGTGTGAAAGCCACTATTCATTCAATGTGAAATTAATAGTGATCGTAACAGAATTAAAAGATACAAAGGCTTTCATTGTTACATCTGCTGAGGCATTTTTCCAGGCTTATGCTTTAAACAAGGTTAATGAATCTTTTCACCCAGCATGAAAGGGTGGAGAAATAGTTCAATCAAAACTTAAAACAACAGAATGTAAAATAACAGTGTGACCTATGTGGCCACACAAAGAAAACTCTAGTCTGAAATAAGGATAAGGGTTTTTATTAGAAGCTCAGACTCTAAGTCATGAAGACAACTTTCAAAACAAAGTTATAACAATACAGAATTTACCATGGGTTGACCAAGGAAATGAAAAAGATTCCAACAAACAAAGGACAGAACATTTGTCAAAAGCAATGCAAAACATCAGAAGGATAATCTGATGCATAGAAAACAAGCACTGTTTAGTTCTTTCAAGCATGAAGACAATTTAAAAGTCATCTAAGCTTAGCTAGGTAGGGCAAGGGAAAACCCTACAGATTAGCAAGTCAAAAGTTAGCATGTGCTGGGATAAAACACATGACGATAATAAGTAAAAAGAAAAAGGACAAACAGAATTTGGAAAAACGACATTTGGGGCAAAAGGTGACTAATAAAGTTTGGCAAAAAGTAGGTAAAAAGGGAAGGCGTCAGCATTTCAGAAGCTCGGTCAAGAGTCTCCTTTTTCTTGAGGAAAGAGAAACAAAATTTCAACGTCTCAGCAAAGCAGTGGAATAAAGGGTAGGGGTAGAGAGGCCTGTACCTCTCAGAGTTCAAGGGATCTGCTCCTAAAGGGGAAGGCAAGAAGAGTGCTGCTAGTCCAGCTGGGGAACGGTATATTAAAGTACAAGTGCAAGATGATTTGCTTATCCATCACTCCACATGACTCAGAAAGTGTAATTGTCCAATGAAAGTTCACCATATTACATGGGACTGCAACATCCGGAAAGATTCCCAAGTCCATCATGTGAAAGGCATCCATCTCATATCATCCATATGGGTTCAAACAACTGTATAGAATCCATTTTCACAGTTCCCCAATGTACTGGACTCAAGGTTAGTTTCTCAGGCTAATTATGCGTAAAACAATAGGACTTCTATTACCAAGCTAGCATTTCATGAAAACGAAGTCTGAAGGAAAAACTTAATTACCATGAATGACTAAACAATTTTCTACAATGTCAGGAAACAGGGCCTTGAAGGCCTCAATTAAGCTAAGAAAAGCAAATTGAAATGACACATCCATTTATAAAACAATGCACATATAACATTCAAAATTATAAGTTCATCATTAACAAGTTTTGTCAGTTTTCATGTTACTTTAACTGTAGTGCAAAACTGCATTTTTCACCACTTGCATGTAACATTTAAAACAATACTTTTTAGAAATCTATTGTTGTTTTAGTGCAAACTATTAATTAGCACGATAAAGAATCAAATTGGTTATAAATAAACTTTTAGGGCTATACCACCTCATTTTAGTTCTCTATTCTACAGCGAATGCACATAGCTATAGGCTTTCAGTGTACTTTAAGACTAGCTTATTAGGAATTCAAATAACAAAATGTAAATTCTGTCACATATAGATGATTACTGTGACGTCAAAGCAGCATTATAATTTTCTGCTACATTACCTCCATCACTT
Organism: Pleurodeles waltl; assembly: GCF_031143425.1. Lineage (NCBI taxonomy): Eukaryota > Metazoa > Chordata > Amphibia > Caudata > Salamandridae > Pleurodeles > Pleurodeles waltl. The sequence continues at coordinate 468,909,257 of NC_090445.1, forward strand.
TGCCCTCCCAATAGTGCCCACCATGCCCCCATACTGCTTGCCACAGAAACACAACAAGCACTCCACACATTATACAGAGACTGCACAATTGCAGTGAATTAAAGGAAAGTCCCTCTGAACACGAAAAGCAGCTGTGGGAATCCAGGGGCTTCTCTCAGACAGCCTAAGACCTCATCAATAGGCAAGTGTCCAATAGGCAAGGCCGTTATGCCCCAGTCCCTCCTCCTCATTGCCCTTAACGAACAACACCTTCCCCATACATCAGTGGACAATGTGTCTATGATCACATGACAAGATTTGTTTGTTTCCAACATGCACAAGTTGCTATCAATGTGCATCCACAACAGCGCGATATGCCAGCAGTATTCTCCCAAACCAACCTCACCTTGAAGGTAACATCATCCACCATTTCAAGACCGCAGGGGCCCTTCAAAGCCCTATACCTTGCCTTTGTTGACATGATTGAAAAATGCAATAATTACCATTACCTCACTGTTATTGTCTGCCCATTCTCTATCAAAGCTGGCACTTATGCCCATTGTGATGCCCAGTCTGCTCTTAATTTTCTGGTCTGCGAGGTGATATCCTGTTGGGGCATCCCAGAGGGGATCCTATCCAACAATGGCACACACTTTGTTAATAAACATTTTGCCCATCTCACTACGATGATCAGCATCAAACATAAACTTTCTTCTATCAACCCCAAAGTAATGAAATTGTTGAGCGCCTTAAAGGCCTTCTGAAAAATTAAATAAGCAAACTGTGTGCAACATCACACAAGAAATTTTCCATACTGCCTCAAAGTAGCTTTATTTCATCGTAAGAACAACCCTAGTACCCATCATTACTTAACTCCACATCAGATAGTAACAGGCAGGGCAATTCTGTCCCACTACACTCCTCTCCAGTATGACACATGCCACTCACTTTTAGGGAAGACTATTTTTGATCACAACCCCGTAGAAATAACTTTACTGCAGGGCCGCGTGCCGATCCCGATGCCCACAAGGCGTCTGCAGCCGGCCCTCCTGGTGAATGTTTTCAGGGAGACACTGACCACTATCATTGACACCTTCTTTACAGGGAATGACGGTATGGCCTCTTCCCCTGTAGTAGAGTGGGAGGACTTTTAAGGTCGTAGTCCGTGGTCTCCTATTGGTGCAGTGGTGCAAGCCATGCAGGAGGTTGCATGGGAGATTACACAACTGAAGGACAGGTTGAGCCCCCTAGAAATGAAGGCGCACAATGGAGTAAAAAGCCTATGCCCTCAAACTACATAAGGAGACGGACAATTTGGGGCTATTGCTAGCACGCCTGATTTGATCCAATGTCATACCCACACTAATTTTATCCATACAAGAAACTGTTCATCACGTGCTCGATACTCAGACTATTAACGGGGTGTTCTGTGATTTCTATGCTCCTATATACACAGACCCACCTTCCCTGGACCCTGCAACAGTTGCCCCATTCTTACGATGGGAGACACTACTTAGTGTCGTCAGAGAGGAAAACCTTAAGTGGGTCCATATGGTCAGGAGAAATACGTAAGGCCATCAGGGAACTCGCCAGAAACATAACACTGGGATCAGACAATATATCAATAGAATTTTATTCCACATACCCCTCGAAGTTAGTGCAGCACTTAACAAAGCTATATAATTCCTCCTTGGAGGAGGGCTTGCTTCCTCCTTCTACTAGAGAGGCAGTGGTAACATCACTGCTGAAGCCCAGAAGACCGCCTGTGGAACTTACTTTGTACCGATCCCTTTCCCTCTTAAATACGGAATAGAAGATCTTGATTATGATCCCTGTCTGCTGACTTCTCCCTTTGCTCCTGCAGCTGCTGCATGGGGATCAATGTGGCTTTGCACCTCATCTAAATATCTTGCTGAATATTCATTGGTTGTTCAATTTCATGACTTAATTCCGTGATCGTTACCCATTTGCCGGTTGTGCCTCATTAGATATTTACCAAGCCTTTGACACCCTGGGGTGGGATTTTATGTTGGCAGCACTAGTCCGCTATGGAATCCCGCAGGCATACATTCAATGGGTCACCCTCTTGAATACAGCCCAACGGCCAGAGCCAGGATAGGATCTCATATTTCAGCTGCATATCAGGTCGCATGTGGGACAAGACAGGTTTGTCCCTTATCACCGCTCTTATTTGTCCAGGCGCTAGAACCTCTAACACAGCATTTTTGTCAGGAGTCTGACTGATGAGAGTATACAGTTGGGCCGGCGATGCACTCTTGTGTTCTTATATGCAGATGACAGGATCCTTTATGTCTGGGACCACCGTACTGGATTATAGGGCATACCCAACATAGTGGCATCCTTGGCAGGACTTTCTGGTCTTCAAATCAATACTGAAAAGTCCTGCGCTTTTCAGTTGTTGATAATCGTATAGGCCATGCTTTGTGCTCCGGGAAGGATATCTACCTTTTGCTGCTCACACTTTTCACTACCTGGGTATTCTTATCTATCGAGATACAAAAGACTTGCTTGAAGGCAACCTTGTGAGGGTAAACAATTCCTCTAAATCACAAATAACTTTTTGAGTCACTGTCCAATTCGGTCGGGGGACAGCAGGTTCTGGTGAAGATGATTATGTTACTGCGCCTTCTGTATTATTTTGTGAACCTTCCAGTGGCAGTGCCAGCTTGGGTGTTCTGATTGTTGAATACTTTATTAGAGGAACTCGCCTGGGGTACTGGGCACCACTGAGTCGGCCTTACTAAATTGCAGCTTCCCATTACTAAGGGTGGACTGCAGGCCCCGACTTGAAGGAATACTGCATAATAGGGCAATTACAACGGCTGTCATGTTGGCTAGTGGGTCACAATTTATCGTAGATAGGTTACACACTGGTCCAGATTGACCGCAATCAACTCTATAGATTCATATGCCCCAGTGTGCCCCCTCCTTGGTCGCCTCACTGTATGCACTGAATGTTCCTCTCTGCATTCTTCATACCTCTTTTGGAATGCTTACGGTGCATCGACTGGTTCCCTGGGTCAACAAGGAGTATCAATAGTGGGACCACTGTTTCAGGTTCCATGCAGATTTTGTGCACATACAGAGGCTTCCCAATACATTATTTATGACACCTCAGCAACAATATGTGCGGCAACAATGGGCCCCACAAGGGAATGAACCCCCATGAACTGCTTCAGGCAATGCACACCATGAGGAATGGGAGACATCTTGTTCGCTGACTCTACCTTGGGCTTCGGTCGCACCTGGATGTATCGCTGTTTCCTTTAGAACAGACCTCATTCAGGAAATCCCCGACAAATACTGGGCACATATACTTGAATATTCCAAATGCATCGACTGCAATTTTAGATTGAAATTGATCAGTTTTTCTATTCTGCATAGGGTGTATCTAACACCACATAGGCTTGCTAAGATGTTCCCCACCAACTTCTCGGGATGCCCCTGTTGTAAGGCTCTAGAAACTGACCTCTTACATATGCTATAGACTTGTCCCCATTTAGCCAAATACTGGGCAAGAGTAGCATTGGTCTAGTCGGATGTAACAGGGTTGGATCAATGGGGGTACATCGGCAGAGTGTCTTCTTGGCCTCCATCCACGACCATGAGGTTCCAAGGTGATATTGTGGTTTGAAGAACTGGCCTTATTTTGGCAAAGAAGCTTATAACGCAACAATCGAAGTCCCCGATAGCCCTGAGGTTTAGCAAATGGCGAGACGAGGTGTCCTACTGGGGACTTGCGAAGAGTGATGCTCTTTGTCGAGAGGAGTATCACAGCCTCTGCAAAAAGCCCATCTCTCTGGAGTGGGATAGTCTTTTAGAGGGGTTTAAAGCGCAGGAAGTGGCACCTGATTGACTGACCTTTGCACATATTTTACAATAATCTCGGTGCTGCTTTTTTGGCAATGCCTTACACCCAGTGAGTCTGTCGATGATGCAGTGGGGTACTCTTTTGGATGCCGTTTATGATAGTAACTTTGGTTTATTGTTTCTTTGTTTACATTACCATGATATATCCTGTAATATTCATGATTCGACTGGGGCTCAATATAACGACTGCTTCATCACTGTTATTCCTACATCAGTTGTTGTTGTCAGAAATGTCATGTCTTAACAAAATGCAATAAACTTTGTGTTAAAAAAAAAATAGGCAGGACAATAAAAACTAATGTTCCAGAGACACGGAAGAGATTGCAAGCTGAGAGTGCGCCTGAATTTGTACAGTCAAAAATGCTTGTCTACATTTCTGAGCTAACTAAAGCTGCAAGGTTCTTCACTAAAGAGGTCACACATGTATCAGACAAGCGGGCAAACACACCTCCTGCAGACGTCCCACGACAGTCAATACCACTGACCACCCCTGTCTACATCAGAAGCTTTTTCTAGAAGTGGAAAGACCCTAAGTTTCAAGTACCATTCCCAGTCGCAGAAAGCACAGACACTGCAGTGAAAGTACAAGGCAACAAACCATGGATCCATCAGACAGCCGTCTGGCTGGACCCAACTTCCCCATTCATCCCTTCAGCTACAGAGATGGAAAAAGAAGAGGAGAACAGGAGAAGCAACCGGAACGGAACCCCCTTCGGCCGCTCAAATAAAACACTGCACATTCCAAGTTATGCATTTCATTTTTAGGTATCGTCTGCATGCGTTCATGCTTGCAAAATATTTTGTTATTAAAAAAAAAAAAAAACTTAAAAGGGGCTTAGAACCAGCCTCTTACTTACCTGAACTTACCATTGGCTTACTCTAACGTCGCTCTGATTAAAGTGCTTCCCATTGGCCAGCACACTGTCTTCAGGTCACTTCCTGTCGTCGTCTTCGCCGATCTTGCTGTGGAGTTGCCTGCGGACCAAGTATTCCTTCTAGGGACTTCTAATTGGACAATAGTCAGTGTCCTTCCTCTTTGGCACAACGCAGAAGGTACTTAGTTTTTTCTTTTGGTTCCTGCTCCGTTGCGGTATGTTGTTTGCTCATGTCGCTGTCTGGTTTACATGATCACGGGTTACATTAGAGAAGGGTTCCTGCTCCATGGTGGTATGTTGTTTGCTCATGACCTGGCGGGCACTCCCTAGGCCTCTAGGATCTTCGCATTGGCCGTCCCCAAATTACTACCAAGAGTCCTTTGTAATATGCATGACTGTGTCCTCATTACCTCCTCTAGTTCCTCACTCTACCCCACTGGACCTCATCTTTGGAAACATCGAGGAGTAAAAGGGCACCTTTTGCCTTCAACCAAGGATGGGGGCAAGGGAGGATTCCCTGGCAGCCACAGTTGTCTCAATGATAGAGTACGCTTGTGGGAAGTCGGAAGATGTCCAAAGAGACATGCGCTTCTGAAAGGCCGGCAGGGCTCTGGGTCAGTCGTGTGCAAGGCTAAGCAAGCCCTGGGAGGGGTGGCTCTGCCCCAGCCCTGCTGGACATTATGATGCAAGCCACCGGCCTGTCTGGCAGAGGTCAGGGAGTCCCTTGACAGTATGCCTCTGATCAAATAGTTTGTCACCACCTCTAGGTGCTTTAAAGCCATTTGGTGTTGCACACTAAACCACTTCTTGATACTGAGCCTGTCTTGTTCCTTCCTTCTGGTGCATAAGAGCCTCTGTAAGAATCCCCAGCCTCGTGCTGAGAAGACACAGTGTTCTGCTAATAGTGCCTTGTGGCACTGTCTGGTCGCAGTCGACAAGGGCAGCTTGCTGTCCGACCACCTTCTTATCTGCAGGCGGTCCAGCCAATCTCACCCTTATCCACATTGATCGGCAATCTCCGTGCTTGTTTCTCTGGCTGTGATATTAACAGAGGGGACTGCAGCTGATTCCTGCCCTGGTTGGTCACCCAAGGAGAGCCGGACAGGCCAGTGGCGAGTGCGTCAGGGCAGTTATTGCCTAACTGGCGGCACTAGGTTAGGAGGGCGACTCTGTGGCAATGGTGGGATCCTTGGTGGGGATGAGTGGGTGGCCATGTACAACACATGCATACTGTCTAACCGGCACAAAACCTCACTTCTAAGCCCTATGCTCCTATAATGGCTGACAACCATCAGACCAAGTGACTGCCAGGTGCAATACATCAGGCTCAGGAAGGGCTTTCATTAGATTTGGAGAGATTCACACTGCTCTCTCCCTCCATCCCCCGCCCTCCCTTCTTTTCTGGAGCTTCCGCCAGCACCTTTGCTTACTGGAATCTGTCGTCCCCTGCTTATGCCATCACAAAACAATGACTACATGTCCCAGAATTCAACGCTGGTAAGAGCTCAGCACCAAATTCAGGAAACTTGAGAGCACTGTTCTTCAAAGACACACTCTTTCCAAGCCTCTCACACATAACTTTACTAAATACATCCTTCATCTTATAAGTTCGTCCCCTCCTTCACAGTCCCACAACCTTCCCTCCAGGAACCTCACATTTCCTACTTTTACGTATCTACATTCCCACATCCTCACACTTACAAAAAGGTTATAATAATGTTTATTTTAAATTTGATAAACCGTTCATAGTTGTTTATGTTGTGATGTATGCTGAATTAATAAACAACAACATAAACAACTATGAACAGTTGATCAAATTTCAAACAAATATTATTATAACCTTTTTCTAATATTTATAATCCAGTTACATAGTAAGATAGAATGCAAAAGAAAAAACAAAGGTGAAACCTATTGCTTGTTGTCTTTCCTCCTATGGGTACTAATACTAATGATGTTGTCCTGGGGGGGGTCGAGGTATTACCAGACCCACCTCAACGTTGGGTCGACATGTTTCGCGTCTATGGGGTCCCACAGGATCCAGCGACGCTTCTTCAGGACCTAGTAACAAAACAACGTGCTTCTCTGCAAATAAACTATAGTGGCTCTTGCCTTTATCAACTAACAGTCAAAAGGAAAGGAGTATTATTATCACCAGTCACTTACATGAGTCCTTTATGACCCAGTCTGTCATTCCTACTCGTCGCCCCTCCTACACTGAGACAGGGCTTCATGGGATAACGCGGTCATTCCGGGAGCGCGACCAAGGGGTAGGTGAGTGCCGTCTACCGGTTCCACCCAAAGCCGTGTGGACCAGGTTTATGCGTTATCCCATGAAGCCCTGTCTCAGTGTAGGAGGGGCGACGAGTGGGAATGACATGCACTGGACCTCATAATCCTCCGAATCCCCTTATTTCTTGATACATCTTAGGGAGGTCTCACCTGCTGTCTGAATTAGTACTTACAAGTAATAACAAGGTTAAGCCACTACCCCCTGATTGAGCAGGCAGACCAGGCCTGAGCATCACAGGTTATGTTTTTGCCCAGGACAAATGGCATACTGGGGCCTAGTTCACATGTAGAGCAATATCATTATGCAATGGGACTGAGCCCCTTGCATTAAGATTATAGACAATATAATAGGACACTGTCAACAAATATGTTATGCAAACACACAGAGATGTACGTGGACAGTAACTACCACACACCCTAGAATAGCAATAAAATTAATGCAATTTTCTCTTTGTTTCTGAGGAAATGGGATCATAAAAGTTGGCAGTAACCTCAATTGCAACACCACCATATACAACGCCGAGATGCAGGGGGCACCTCAGCTTGATGAAACACTATTGGCAGTGCGGGGCCAGGCTCCTCATGCAACTACCCTGAACTGAAATGGCTGTTCACTTCTAACTTTGCACACACCCTCCTGGTCATAACATGAGTGAACATTTCACAATGACTTGACCATCCTTTAACTACCCTTCTTCGTCATCATCGGAAGAAAAGGGCTGTGGAATATTTTGGGTTTTTTTTCAGTCTGGGAAAAGGTTCTGCAAGAGTACAGACTGTTTAGCGATGCCCAGCTGTTCTTTGAAGCTTCCTACCTTTCGTTCAGACCAAGCAAACTGATTGTGTATCTGGCTCGGTAATATTCCCTGCACCCTGAAGCCATCAAAGATTAGACTGGTTTCATATGCAACAGGCAGACATATGACAATATATGGCTCACACTGCACAATATCTTTAAGTACACAAAAAGCATGCAACCAAGGTGGATTTGGCCTTTTTGGCTTCCGTTCCGATATAGACTGTAATACATTTCAATGGTAGCGGCAAATTGCCAAGCCTCTGCTTCAATAGTGTTGATTAAGCATTTATCATGCCCATTAGAAATATTCAAAGAGAATCAGTAGGGGTTTCCAGTATGCTAACTCAGTATAGAGCAAATCTCAGATCCTAAAATCTTCTTATGTACTATTTAATGCTCAACTGAGAATTTTGAAAGAATGGTCTAAAATAAAGATGGGTCTACATCAATCATGCACAATTAGTAGATCTTTATGGCACCTGATCTAGTTAGACAAAAGGAAAATACGACAAAATGAGTGTATTATCACACCTACAGGTCTGAGATAAGATGGCAGAAAAGATGGGTCTCACAACTTTTTCATCCCTGTTTACACTTTAAGATAAAGTAGAGTCATTTCAGATGTATTTCAGGTAGAATCTACAAAACCCTGGAGACATTTATCATCCACGCTCTACTGAGTGGATCCCATAGGACAAACTTACCTCCTACGTGGCAGGCAGATTATAAAAAACTTTAACTAAGGAACTCTGCAACAGTTGTAGAGCAGAATGCCCTCAACCCACTTTAAGGGACAAGGTGGGCCTGAAACCTGAGGTCGATGGTAAAGCAGCAATGGTTTTAGCAAAGTAAGCTAAAGATCTCAAGAAAGGGAGTTAATCACTCCTGGTGCTCATGCAAGAGAAGCTGTTGGACACTGCGGGCACCCTCACAAAAGTCCTTGATATGGTAAAAGAAGCTGGAGAATCAGCCTCTCTAATATCTCTTGATATCCTATCAGGTTGAGCCCAGTGGGCGATCATATTTCTCAAACATCCCAATTGCGCCATTTCTATGAAGCATAGAGGATCCGTACTTATTAAAGTAGACCCGAAGATCAGGAACCTGGCCTTTTCTGAAGCTGGACCCATAGCTCGTGGAGGCCCTTTCAGGGATCCCTTCCTGAAAGATTTGGACAAATTTGTAGCTACCTTAAAGTCCCATGACAAAGTTCAGACATCCATTAAGGTGGTCTTTGATTCCCCGAAGATTCTTTTAGGTGTGCTTGAGTTAGGGGGTGCTGAACCGGCCTCTTTCGCAATCAATGCCCTCGACAAAGGACTATACAGTAAAGGGGAGGACCAGAACCGGGTTCGCAGGAGGAGGGGCAGAGGAATAGATTCTAAAAGATCTGCTGAGGTGCCTCGAACTCAGGTAATCTCTCTGTTGAGTACTCTTCTAGTTCCCACATAAATGCAGGAGGATGACTGGTAAAGTCGGCTCACAATTGTGAGTGTTCGTCCTATGCGTGTTGCAAACTGTCTGGGATTACCATATAGAGTTCTAGGATTCATCAAAACCGGCCACTTAGCTTCTCCCTCTACTTTTTTCAGAAGCAGAATCCTACTTAATAGACTAAGAAGTTGAAAAAATCCTACCTAATAGATCAAGAAGTTGAACAAATCCTACGTAATAGACCAAGAAGTTGCAGATTTTCTAGACAAAGAAGCCATAGCTATGACAATGCTGTACCTGCGCAGCTTTGTGAGCAATGTTTTCCTGTTGTTGAAGAAAGGTAAGGGGCACCATCTAGTGATCAGTCTCAAACAATTCAATGGCTTACTGATTTATCACCATTTGAAGACGGGGGTATTCAATTCACCTTCTAAGGAACATCCTGATGCAAGGGGACTGAAGGATACAGCCGGACCTCAAAGATGCTTATCTGACTATTCCAGTTTTATCACCACACTGCAAGTTCCTCCAGATGATAAGGAGACTGTGAGTGATTACGTTCAAAACCCTTCCCTTTACTCTGTCCTCTGCGCCGTGATACCTCAGGAAAGTGTTAAAACCAGGGATGGGGATGCTAAGGGTCAAAGGATACAACTTATTGAATATCTAGATGACATCTTCACCATGGATCTATGTTGCAAGACATTGTTGAGCTAACTCAAGACAGCAGTCTCCTTGTTAGAAAGATTGAGTTTTGTAGTAAACACAAACAAGTTGATAATACCGTCTCAAAAGACTGCCTTGTAATACATTCCATCAAAACAACTCTATAGCTTCCATTCTGGAAGGTGGCAAAGGTAAGACAAGAGCTAAGGAGAATGTGGGAGAAATCCAAAACATCTAGATGTCATATTGCAAGACTGGTTGGTTTTCTGTCATCATCCATCCAAGCCATCTTTCTGGGACTGCTTTCACTACAGGGCACTCAAGAGGCTCAAAACAGCACATCTTATGAGAGGACTGTCATTCAGAGTTGATTGCTCTTTAGCAGGATGCCAAGGACGAGATCGGCTGGTGGTCAAGCCACAAAGAGGCTTCGAATGAAAGAGCCTTTTTCATATCCAATCCTGATCTTATGGTCGAATCGCATTCCAACAAAATAGGCTAGGGAGCACGCTGTGGAGAACTGTCTACAGAAGGATAATGGTCAGAACAGACCAGCTGCCAAGAATTCCTAAGGGGTTCCATCACCGTGAAAAGTTAGACAAAGGAGAAGGCTCAATGTTGCTTTCTGTTGAAGATGGGCAACATCTCACCAATAGGCTACATCAGTCATTTGGAGGGAACGAAGTCCAAGATTTTGGCGGGCTTGGTCAAGGATTTTTGGCATTTCTGCCTAAAAAAAAAGATAGCAGTAATAACAGAATATCTTCCAGAAGAGAAGAATATTGTGGACGATTGGCATTCAATGCATCTTCAAGACTAAAGTCTGTAGAAGGTGGACCATAGTGTTCACAGAAAGATGGTAGATGGCAGCAGTTTTTGGTAGACTTGTTCGCATCATGCCTAGACTTCCAAATTCAGTCCGAAACCTGATACAGGAGTAGTGGTCACAGATGCTTGGAGCCTTGAAAAAGGGTATACATTCCCACCATTTGCGATGTTCACAAGAAATTCAACTCAAGTTAGGAGACACAACAAGGATGTACTACTAATCACCCAATTGGGGAAGTATGGCATCAGATTCTGATGAAAAATTATTTGAAATTACCCAACCCTCTCACCAAGGGTCACAACATCCTTCTGAGTCCAGAAGTCCATTCACATCTTCTGGCATCAGAGGCACCTCTATGCTACATGGAATTACTGGGGAAGATGGAAATCCCAGTCCTTGTGGAACAGGCTGAGGCGGTCATTACCAAAGCCTGGACAGAGAGCACCAAACAAGACAGATTGGCTTTTAAAAAATAGTTGGTTCGTGTTTGTAATGGGGTACAGAGCTCATGGTGACCAACCTTGTTCACGAAAGCGAACGGCTTACAAGTCGGTAAATATGTTTCTCTCAGCCACATGAGCAGGCCAGGTGGCAGTGGATGATACCTGGTGGGTATGATACTCGAGTGTCTGCACTGGTGTATAAGCCCTATTTCTTGTGACCTATTGAGAAGGTGTGCCTGCATTTCTTCTGACAGTGGATGGGTGAGTTGGAGGAGCAGTGTCAAATTCTAGGCAACAGCAGTAAGAAATGGTGGAAAGCATCCGCTGATTCAATGTTACAGCTACCCGTTGGTGGAGGTATAACTTCGCCCAAAAGGCATCTGGTATTTTAAAGGGTGGGGTGGGAGAAATATGAGAGTAAGGACAATTTTTAATGACAGTGTGCCTCTAACTTAGGCATCTCTAGCCTTGCAGCAGCTACTGCCAAAACAGCTCCTCAGAAGTAGTCTAAACTGATGCTGTTCTTCTTGAAAGAATTGCTGCTGGTACAGTTGCTTTAGAATACTGGGTCTGGCCTTCAGGTTGCATAGGTTACATACAATCCCAGCAACTAATCTTTGGGTCTTGGACTTGGGTAAGCCCCAATATTTAAATATTATATGTGTCTTCTTTAATTTCTTCAGCATGTCACTAACCAGAGGTCAGAGAAGGTGCTGGCCACCAGAGGGTAGCCCTATGAGGTGCTGCTGAACCTCTGGGCAGAAGACCGAGATTCTGCATCCAGTGAGGCAATGTAGAAGAATGCTTGTACCAACCTGCCTGGAAGAAATGTCAGCCACATCCAAAGCACACCTGATGCTTGCACTGGAAAGGACCTTGCCCTTGTATAATACCCCCTTTTCCCACTTTTAAATTCCTGAGATGTTGCAAGAAATAATTCATTTTCTACCATTGGTGCCTTTCTTAGTATGCATATAGGACCATGGATTTAGCAATACGACAATGCACTGAACCACCTGTCCTACAGTATTGATCTTTTTACTATTAGTCCAGAGGTGTAAAGCCCATGGTACCTGCCATGAGGGCCCTTTCCATGCTGTTTGCATCACAACTGAGTCTTGAGTCTCATGATTACTAATAAGCAAAGACTTGAAGTGGGCAGACTTGAACCCCCTCATCTGTGGCATAACTACCTTTTGATTTGGTCCTTAAAGTTCTCTTTCAAGCACTTGAGCATCGACTTGGTAAGAACTGGGTGTTCCTCTCCATCTTATAAACAGGGTCTGAGATTACAGTCTGCCGGAAACATGCATTTTCCGTACCTCTTGTGTGTAAATCACAGAGAACAATTAGTCATGTTGCTTATCTCGATGTTAGCACTATTGGAAAAAATCTAATCTAGGGTGGCACCAAGGTAATGGGGCATGGAGGCCTACACTTAACTCGACAGTGACTCTTTACTGTCACTGTTGAAAAAGAATAACTCTAGGTTATCTAGAAGCTTACCAGACACAACCAAAGGATGGAGGAATATAGTATGTATCCATTAATGGATTGATAATAAGGAGGTCCTGTCCCCTTACCAAGCCGGGAAAATAAGCACCACAGACCAGGTTATTTAATTTTTGCTATTAAATTGGAGGCAGTATATATGTTGCCTTTTATCATCTCAAATCAGCTTTTGATCTGGATCCCCGGAAGAAATTGTGGCAGGTTCTTTCTGTCATGGGTATGCCTTTGAATTTGTGGAGAGTGATAATTCGATAGCATGAGGGCAATTATGCCCAGGTTCAATGGTGTAATCAGGGAGAACTGTCTGAATCCTTTCCCACTGTCAAGGAGGTATGTCAAGATTGTGTCTTAGCTCTCACCTGATTTTCTTTATTTCTAAACAATGCTGTTTCCTTTTTGTCTGGTCTCCCCACTGATGCCCCTACCCTGGCTAGTACCAAAAAACCTATCTTGTTGTTTGCAGACAACACTTTACTGATCTCTAGGACACCCAGCGGCCTTCAGCGAGACCTATTTCGGGTCCAAGAATTTTGCATAGCCTGCGGACTCCAATTCTGCAAAGTCCAAGTTTATGGTCCTAAAGAAGCAAAAGTCCTTTAAGAAGAGAGTTGAGCTGGGGGGCATACTACTGAAAAGGGTAGCTGTGGTTACATATTTGGGTGTGACCTTATTCTCGACTCTGGCATGGAAATCGCAGGTTGACTTAATGACCATAAAACAAACAGATTTCTGGTACCATATTTATAGTAGGGGTAGATTTGGATAATTAGAACTAGGGCTGTAAATATCCCTTAATACAACATGTGATTATTTTTTTTTTGGTGTCAACTGGTTTATGCATTCTTGTCAGTGATTGTTTTTTTTTTTATTATTTCAAACTTATGATCTGTATTGGCCCTTGTTTTTAGACCTTTATTTTCTAGGAGCTAGTGTACTCCCTTTCTTTACATGTTGGGTCATTACCATATTTTATATGTATCTATCAGAACACAGCGTTTTTCAATGTATTTTCTTAATGTATCTAAAGCTCCGTATGCTGCAATGCTCTGGCTCTCATACTCAAATGTATTGTTTTATATGTTGTTTTATTGATGTATACGCATTTATCTTTTACACGCTTTTATGACTTAATTGTTGAATAAAGCTTATTATGACTATAGCATGTGAATCTAGAACAGGCTCACGCTGCAAAATCGCTTTCTTGCGTAGGTTAATGAAAATGTACATCTGTTCGTGGCATCAGTCGCTGGAGATTCACATGTTCTGCATAGCTCGCCATCTGGTGTTGGGTCGGAGTGTTACAAGTTGTTTTTCTTCGAAGAAGTCTTTCGAGTCACGGGACCGAGTGACTCCTCCTTCTGTCTCCATTGCGCATGGGCGTCGACTCCATCTTCGATTGTTTTCCCCGCAGAGGGTGAGGTAGGAGTTGTGTTGTAGTAATAGTGCCCATGCAATGGAGTGACTAAGTATGTACCTATTTAAGGTTAAAATAATATATATACATATGTACAAAGTTGACGCTAACTTCCAAACTGCTACAGGCTCCCGGGGAGGTGGGTGGGCACATGTGAATCTCCAGCGACTGATGCCACGAACAGATGTACACTGGGTAAGTGACATTTTCAGTTCGATGGCATCTGTCGCTGTAGATACACATGTTCTGCATAGACTAGTAAGCAGTTATCTCCCCAAAAGCGGTGGCTCAGCCTGTAGGAATGGAAGTGGTTTGAAATAATGTTCTTAACACGGCTTGACCTACTGTGGCTTGCTGTGCGGATAGCACGTCTACACAGTAGTGCTTGGTGAACGTGTGTGGCGTAGACCATGTGGCTGCCTTACATATTTCTTGCATTGGGATGTTTCCTAGAAAGGCCATGGTAGCACCTTTTTTTCTGGTTGAGTGTGCCCTTGGTGTAATGGGCAGTTGTTGTTTTGCTTTAAGGTAGCAGATTTGGATGCATTTAACTATCCATCTGGCTATACCTTGTTTTGATATTGGGTTTCCTGCATGAGGTTTTTGGAATGCAATAAATAGTTGTTTAGTCTTTCTGATGTTTTTCGTTCTGTCAATGTAGTACATTAATGCTCTTTTGACATCTAATGTATGTAGTGCCCTCTCAGCTACGGAATCTGGCTGTGGGAAGAACACTGGTAGTTCCACTGTTTGATTTAGGTGGAACGGTGAAATAACCTTTGGTACAAATTTAGGATTAGTCCTTAGGACGACTTTATTTTTGTGTAGTTGTATAAAAGGTTCTTGTATTGTAAACGCCTGAATTTCGCTTACTCTTCTTAGAGATGTAATGGTGATGAGAAATGCAACCTTCCAGGTTAGGAACTGTATTTCGCAAGAGTGCATGGGTTCAAAAGGTGGACCCATGAGTCTTGTTAAGACAACATTTAAGTTCCATGAAGGAACAGGTGGTGTTCTTGGTGGTATAATTCTTTTAAGGCCTTCCATGAATGCTTTAATGACTGGTATCCTATATAGGGAAGTTGAATAGGTAGTCTGCAGGTATGCAGATATTGCCGCAAGGTGTATTTTAATGGAAGAGAAGGCTAGGTTAGATTTTTGTAAGTGAAGCAAGTAACCCACTACATCCTTTGGAGTTGCGTGTAAAGGTTGGATCTGATTATGATGGCAGTAGCAAACAAACCTCTTCCATTTACTTGCATAGCAGTGCCTAGTGGACGGCCTTCTGGCTTGCTTTATGACTTCCATACATTCTTGGGTAAGTTGTAAGTGTCCGAATTCTAGGATTTCAGGAGCCAGATTGCTAGATTCAGCGATGCTGGATCTGGATGTCTGATCTGTTGGTTGTGTTGTGTTAACAGATCCGGCCTGTTGGGCAATTTGATGTGGGGTACTACTGATAGGTCTAGCAGTGTTGTGTACCAGGGTTGCCTTGCCCAAGTTGGTGCTATTAATATGAGTTTGAGTTTGTTTTGATTCAATTTGTTTACCAGATAAGGAAGGAGAGGGAGAGGAGGAAAAGCGTAGGCAAATATCCCTGACCAGTTCATCCATAGGGCATTGCCTTGGGACTGCCTGTGTGGGTATCTGGATGCGAAGTTTTGGCATTTTGCGTTCTCTCTTGTTGCAAACAAGTCTATTTGAGGTGTTCCCCAGAGTCTGAAGTAAGTGTTCAGAATTTGGGGGTGAATTTCCCATTCGTGGACCTGTTGGTGATCTCGAGAGAGATTGTCTGCAAGTTGATTCTGGATCCCTGGAATAAACTGCGCTATTAGGCGAATGTGGTTGTGAATTGCCCATCGCCATATCTTCTGTGCTAGAAGGCTCAACTGCGTTGAGTGTGTCCCCCCCTGTTTGTTTAGATAATACATTGTTGTCATGTTGTCTGTTTTGACAAGAATGTATTTGTGAGTTATAATTGGTTGGAAAGCCCTTAATGCTTGAAAAACTGCTAGCATTTCTAGGTGATTTATATGCAGTTTTGTTTGATGTATGTTCCATTGTCCTTGTATGCTGTGTTGATCGAGGTGTGCTCCCCACCCTGTCATGGAAGCATCTGTTGTTATTACGTATTGTGGCACTGGGTCTTGGAATGGCCGCCCTTTGTTTAAATTTATACTGTTCCACCATAGAAGCGAGAGGTAAGTTTGGCGGTCTATCAACACCAGATCTAGAAGGTGACCCTGTGCTTGTGACCATTGTGATGCTAGGCACTGTTGTAAGGGCCTCATGTGTAGTCTTGCGTTCGGGACAATGGCTATGCATGAAGACATCATGCCTAGGAGTTGTAATATCATCTTTGCTTGTATTGTTTGTGTTGGATACATGCGTTGTATGATCTTGTTGAAATTTTGAATTCTTTGTGGACTTGGAGTGGCTACTCCTTTTGTTGTGTCTATTATGGCTCCCAGGTATTGTTGTACTTTGCACGGCAAAATGTTGGATTTTGCAAAGTTGACGGTGAAACCTAGTTTGTAGAGGGTTTGTATGATTTGATTTGTGTGGTGTAAGCACTTTGTTAGTGAATTGGTTTTGATTAGCCAGTCGTCTAGATACGGGAATACATGTATTTGCTGCCTTCTGATGTGTGCAGCCACTACTGCTAGACATTTTGTAAAGACTCTTGGTGCGGTTGTTAAACCAAAAGGCAATACTTTGAATTGGTAATGTATTCCTTTGAATACGAACCGTAGGTATTTTCTGTGCGATTGATGTATTGGTATATGGAAATACGCGTCTTTGAGGTCTAAGGTGGTCATGTAGTCCTGTAGTTTTAGCAATGGTAACACTTCTTGTAGCGTGACCATGTGAAAGTGGTCTGATTTGATGTAGGTGTTTAGTATTCTGAGGTCTAGGATTGGTCTCAGTGTTTTGTCCTTTTTTGGTATTAAGAAGTACAGTGAATAGACTCCTGTGTTTGTTTGTGTGTTTGGTACTAATTCGATTGCATTCTTTTGCAATAGTGCTTGAACTTCTATTTCCAGAAGTTCGGAATGTTGTTTTGATAAATTCTGTGCTTTTGGTGGTATGTTTGGAGGGAATTGTAGGAATTCTATGCAATAACCATGTTGGATAATTGCTAAGACCCAAGTGTCTGTAGTTATTTCCTCCCATGCTTTGTAATAATGACCTATTCTTCCCCCCACTGGTGTTGTGTGGAGGGGGTGAGTGACATCTGAGTCACTGCTTGGTTGTAGGGGTTTTGGGGCTTTGAAATTTTCCTCTATTCCTAGGGAATTGCCCTCCTCTGTATTGGCCCCGAAAGCCTCCCCTGTACTGTCCCTGGTAGCTGGACGGTGTTGCCTGCGAGGTGCTGGCTTGTGTGGCCTGACCCCGAAACCCCCCTCTAAAGGGTGTCTTGCGGAAGGTGCTGTAGGTTCCTCTGCTCTGCGGGGAGTAGAGTGCGCCCATGGCTTTAGCAGTGTCAGTGTCTTTTTTAAGTTTTTCGATTGCCGTGTCCACTTCTGGTCCGAACAGTTGTTTTTCGTTGAATGGCATATTGAGCACTGCCTGCTGTATCTCTGGTTTGAACCCAGACGTTCTTAGCCATGCGTGCCTTCTAATGGTCACAGATGTATTAATTGTTCTTGCAGCTGTGTCTGCTGCGTCCATAGAGGATCGTATCTGGTTATTTGATATGTTCTGTCCTTCCTCAACCACCTGCTTTGCCCTCTTTTGTAGTTCCTTGGGTAGATGCTCGATGAGGTGTTGCATCTCATCCCAATGGGCTCTGTCATAGCGCGCAAGTAGTGCTTGAGAGTTATCGATGCGCCACTGGTTTGCAGCTTGTACTGCGACTCTTTTCCCAGCTGCATCAAACTTGCGGCTCTTTTTATCTGGGGGTGGTGCATCCCCAGATGTGTGGGAGTTGGCTCTTTTCCGAGCTGCTCCTACTACGACGGAATCTGGTGGCAGCTGTGTGGTGATGAAAACAGGGTCTGTAGGAGGTGCCTTATATTTCTTTTCCACCCTTGGCGTTATTGCCCTACTTTTGACCGGCTCCTTGAAGATTTCCTTTGCGTGCCGAAGCATACCTGGCAGCATAGGCAGGCTTTGGTAGGAGCTGTGGGTGGAGGAGAGGGTGTTGAATAAAAAGTCATCCTCGACTTGTTCTGAGTGGAGGTTTACGTTGTGGAATTGTGCTGCTCTAGCCACCACTTGAGAATATGCTGTGCTGTCTTCTGGTGGTGAGGGCTTTGTTGGATATGCCTCCGGACTGTTGTCCGACACTGGGGCGTCATATAAGTCCCAAGCGTCTTGATCCTGGTCACCTTGGCTCATGGTGGTGTGAGCCGGGGAATGTGACGGAGTTTGCGCTGGTGAGACGTTAATTACAGGTGGAGGAGAGGGTGGCGGAGTCATCTTTTTCACCATTTTTGTTTGTGGCGCCTGGTCTGTTTGAAACTCCAGTCTCCTTTTTCTCCTAATAGGGGGAAGGGTGCTTATTTTTCCTGTTCCCTGCTGTATGAAAATAAGTTTTTGCGTATGGTCCACTTCGGTGGATTGCAGCTCTTCCTCAAACCTATGCTTTCGCATCTGAGAGGACAGTGATTGGTCCTCTGTATAAGAGCCTGGACCTGGGTCGGTTACGGGTTGTTTCGGCACCGAAACCCTGCCTGTATCTTTTTTCGGCTCCGAGGTGGCTTTTTTCTTTTTTGGAGTCAAAACCTCTCGGCGTCGATCTTCGTCGGTGCCGCTGTCTCGGCGTCGAGCCGTTTCTACACCGCTATCTCGGTGTCGTTGCTTTTCTCTAGCACTTTCTCGATCCCGAGAAGGCTGCGTGCCGGTGTCTCGACCGGAGTCGGACGATCTCGGCACTGTTTGGGCCTTTTTCGGTGCCGATGGTCGGTCACCGAATTTATGGGTGGAGCCATGGCCTGGTGGCAGTGGCGTCCTCTGGGCCTTGTCACTTTTCTTATGTGTTGTTTTCGACGTCTTACTCACGGTTCTTTGATCGTCGAATTCCTCGGAGTCCGATTCGTGGATCGAAAAGGTTTCTTCTTCCTCTTGTTCCTCGAACTCTCTGTGCGCTGTCGGCGTGGACGCCATCTGAAGTCTCCTGGCTCGACGGTCACGGAGTGTCTTTCGGGACCGGAACGCGCGACAGGCCTCGCAAGTCTCCTCACTGTGCTCAGGTGACAGACCAAATGTTGGTCTGTATATGGGTATTTGTTGTGGCATTTGGGACAAAAACGGAACGGGGTCCGTTCCATCGGCGTTGTTCGACACGCGGTCCGGCCGACCAGGCCCCGACGGGGGATCGAAAACTACCCCGAAGGGCACCGGAGCGCGTCGATCTTCGATGCGGTGTTGAATCTAACTACGCCGATCCCGAACGCAACAATACCGACGAAAATCTTCCGATATTTACTAACTTTCCGTTCCGAAACTCGGAGCGACAGAAACACGTCCGAACCCGATGGCGGAAAACAATCGAAGATGGAGTCGACGCCCATGCGCAATGGAGACAGAAGGAGGAGTCACTCGGTCCCGTTACTCGAAAGACTTCTTCGAAGAAAAACAACTTGTAACACTCCGACCCAACACCAGATGGCGAGCTATGCAGAACATGTGTATCTACAGCGACAGATGCCATCGAACATTTGCGTTATCTGGGACATACAGGAGCCATATCACTGGGGCAAGATACTTCTGGAACTGTAAAGGGGAGAGTTTCCAGCTCAAGTTCAGGTCCCGGAGTTAGCCTATCAATATTATTATATTTCTCATATCCTTGATCTTACTGGCGAAACATCTGGCCATCTCCTCACTTCTTTGCTTTGCCATTCTTGGGGAGGGCATGGGCTTTTCAAGGCTGATCATGTGGTACATTAAAAAGTATTTTGATTCAGTCTTTCATCCTGTCTTTTTTAGGACAAAGAACTTATTCATGCAGAGGAGTTTCTTGTAAACGTTTTCTGCTTATAATGCAGAGACGTTGGATTTAGATGGAGATTTCCTCCACCCTTCTGGGCACAACAAGCTTTCTTCATGTTTAGTCCTTTCAGGGACTCATACATTTAACATTTCATGAAGTGTGCTCTACTGGAGGATCATGTCAACATGATCTACTTTATAGTGGTTGGAGGGGTTGCCTAGCTAAAAATTAGTATTCTGCTCATCTTTATTTGCATTAATAACAGTTTTTCGACATCTTTTTTTGACCAAAGAGGTCTTCTGTAGGTCCCTGGGTGGGGATGGTAGGAAGGATGTGGAAAGGGTTATGGACAATGTCAGACCAGGCTACAGTGAGGAGACTTAGGTCTGGAAAAGTTCAGATTTTTTAGATCACATGATCCCTTTGTTATATTTGGACATATAACTATGTGGGATCAGAGAGTTCTCAGTTAAGGAATGATTAAAGATTGGATTTATGGATGTCACTACTTTTCACTCTGGGATAGTAAAGTGGTCAAGGAAATAATCTTTTTTGTAAATAGTTTTACATAGCATGAACTCATTCAAGTTGGGGTTCAGCGTGCTGTACATCGCATCAAACACACACATATTTATATCCATTTTGACTCAAAATAGGTCCAGGAATTTACAGTGCTTTATGCAGGGTACAATTATAATTGGGCAGCACATCATCAGCATATGGGTACATTCATCTCATTTTTATAACTGTTGATGCGCCTGGTCCTTAATAAGTAAACTTACAAGGGGACGCGTATAGGCGGATGAACCTTTTGGATTGCATGGATGATACTAATCACGGAGTGACCAGTGGCATCAATAATCAATGTAATCAATCAGTAACCACCGAGAGAATCATTAGTCAACAAACAATTATAACCAAGATTTCATGAATAACCACAACTCAGTAAGGCATTTAACAATTTTTATTTCCCTACTGATTACAAACTATTTCATCTAGGTAACTCAAACTTTATTTAATCAGCTCAGAATTAGTTTATTAGCAACCGCAAATAACAAAATCTAATCAAACTTTAGAAAAGATATGTTCAAAAGCTTCAGCATAAGCCAACAAAAATGGATATAACAACGTTAATATCAGAGTTCAGCAATCTGTCCGTCAATCATTTGTCACTGTCAACGTCACCCAGCGAGAAACCTACCTAACCCAGATTAGCATCAGCATGTGCGACTTCATGCAAAAACAATTTAGAAAAATATGAAATTAGAAAATATCTAGCTAGAAGAAAAACTATAAAACAGTGCAGTTGGTACCTAGAAGAAAAGGCACAAGTTAATCAGTCACATTGTCATAGCTACCTATCCATGGAATGGATCAGCAATAAAGTCAGTCTTCGTCTTCAGGTCATCAAAAGATCAGCAACGCATCAGACTCTCAAGAGTATGAGCCCAACAACAGAATCTCGAAACACGTCTCCCGACGTCATCAAATCTCCCCTCCCATCTCGAATTTGCCCTCGCATCTGAAGTTTTAGCCCCTTGTCATGACTTTTTATTAGAGTTTTTCAGTCTATTCCCCTAATTCCTAATTGGTTAGTCAATCAGCAGATATGACTCTAACCGATAATATTAATTTTACAAATCTAGGAGTTCTAATATTTCTACTTTCTCATTTCATGGACTGGTCCACTATACGATGTCTTCATCATCCGGCTCTTCAGGTATCGAAAATGTTGCGTGTTCCTCTTCAGTCAGTGGTCTCATTGTTCAAGTTCTGGGAAAGTACATTTAGCCTACTCTACACATAATTGTAACAATTAGACTTCATCATCTCCTGTCCGTTGGTACATTGCAGAATATTCTAGCTAAGCAACTATAACATGGTATGGTTCAGGGTCAGGTCAGTAGTGTCGCTTTCCTCCAGCATGTTCTACTAAATCAGCTTCTGTATGAGGCCTGGCAAGAATGCCACAAGATCAGCTAAGTTAATTCTAAAAATTAATGCAAAACATAGGTTATACATCTCAATATGACATATTACTACATAATTCATATATATATTTTCAGTATTTCACACATTTTTAGTTAATTTTAGTACAACATTCGTGTAAGTGGCTGCCATTCTCCGTGGGCACATTTTTAAACGTGCACATTATTTTCTCTACAATTAATTTCTCTACAAACTTTTCATTAATCAAAACACATAAACATTGATTAATAATTTCTAATTAGCATATCTGCGTCAACAGTCCCTCCTCTGATGACTAAATATGTCATCACACCTTTCTTTCCCTATCTCCTTACTATTGTTAGGTATGTAAGAGCAGCAATGCCTAGAGTTAATCATCTTATAGACTCCTCTGCCCTTTGCTAAAAAAATGTCTAAAGCAAGCCTATTTTGAAGCGCTGTAGCTCTATCCGCGGTTAATTCAGTATCTATCAGGAGTTTGCCCCTGTAAAGTTTGTCAGCATGTTATCCACAAAAGTAGACAACTTTCGTATCTTGATCGAATTTAAAATGACTCCCACTGAAGGAATCACTGCACCAAAGATATCTCCCACAATTGCAGAAGAGGTTTCCTTTGTCTGTTGCTTATGATGTCGTTCAGTCAATTTCAGAAACTTCTTTAAGTCATCTATCTGGTAAATTTTAGGGAAAACTATCCCCAAATAACACGTCCCATACCATCCTCTAGGAAGACGGTAGTAAGCATTAAGTCCACAAACATAGCAGATTCCAGGAATCGCAGGGTCCTGACCATTCAGCATAAAAGTCCATTTACTCTGAAACAAAAGCACATGCCTACATTCACTCGTTCCCACAAATAAAGTGTCAGTGTGTGATTTTGGCCTATATATATAAAGCTTCCCTACGTGTAATGCATCTAATGCTAATTTCCCTTGCGTTTTAATAGCAGTGTAAGCATAATCATTGTTGTAAGTTCTTTTCTCCAAGCCTTTTTCTAATTTCTCTTTCAATGCCTTTCTCCTATCATAAGTATGCCTTATAAAGCTCTTTTCCAAAGGTGTAAGCAAGCATGTCAAATTATTTTTATGCACGTACGCAATTCCAAATGTTAGTGTAGGCTTAAAGAATCCCCTAACTAGTACTATATCATGCTCTCTAGCTACTTTACTCGGATATCTAATAATAGGAACAACCAAAAACACGACATCATGATTAGAATAAAAATACTGTATATACTCTTGGTTATAGAATCTTGCAATAGCAAGCTACAGCCTATCCCATAATTTAAAAGAAGGCTATGGTACGTAACTCCCCCTTCTACTGATGAAGGTATTTGCATACACACAAGACAATTCCTCGTATCCATCGTTTCAACATACTCACTCAATAAGCGATAGAAAACAGTAGAAAAAAGTTCTCCTTGACCATTAGTATAGTCATGCAAATACTTCTCAACTAACTTAAACCTCTCTAAAGCTTTTAGTGTAGTAGTTTCAGGAGCAGAAGTAATAGTAGCTCTTTTCATATCATGAACAGACATTCCCACAATCATTATTATAAACATTATTCCACACATAATTGCCAATCCATCACTCATATCTATAGCGCTTAATATTTCTATCTTGATTATTTAACTCAGCCATGATCTGTAAAGAATCAGAAAGCAGAAGTAACTCTTAGATAAAGTGCAGTACAAAAAAAAATCTAAAAAGAAGGAAAAATTATTTCTCACAGTTCAGTTTTACATCCAGGAACCCCTTTTCCTTTGTCAAAATCATAGCAGCTTGTCACATCCGGTTTTCAATTGTCAAATCAGGTTATCAATGTATTTTTTGTTTTTATTTTCAAACAGTCTCTTTCTTAAGGTTTTGCAGATCAGCTCAACAATGCAGCTTCCCGATCACCTTCAGGTTACATCAAAATACTGACTTAGAACTTTTCCATAAAAAAAAATAGACATAAACCCGTGTTGCCATTTATTGGTAGTTGCATATGCCCATTCAGGACCTACGTATCGCCAATTTGCTATTCTCTTTCTTTTCAACCTTCGGTCACCACTTAATTCTCCTTCACTCAATTCTTCCTTTCTCGTAGTGTCAACTTCTTCCTCTGTTGTTTCATTTGTGACCAATTCCTTTTTCTTCCCAATCTGCGATTCAGGCCAATTATCTCCTTTCTTTTTCCTTCTGTCAATATTCTTCTCAGGATTGGACTCTTCTCTTTCTCTATAGTGTTTTCTCTGGATGGACCTGCAAAGGGTTCAAGAGGAGTGGGATCACTTTGATCCGTCTCAACTCTTTCCCCCTCTTGGTCTGGCACTTGTTCTGTTTTTCAGCGCTGTCTGCTTCTTGGAGTACCTCTGCTGAGCTAGGCTCTCCTGCTGTATCCTTCGAGATAGGTTCTCGCACACCCTCCTGTAATTCTTCACTCTTGTCTCTTACAGAGGTTATAGAGCCATCTTCCACAAGCTCTGGTTCAATTTCAGGCTCTATTAGCTCTTTTATGGCTCAGATGCGGCGACCTGTTTCCCTGTTGTTGGTGCTCTCATACAACACTTCTTCATGATCTGGTGGACACACTACTCTCTTTATATGGCTCGCGTGTATCCAGTTTGGGAGTCCTGCACACTTCACAGCTGTCTTAGTTGTTAACACCACCTGGTAAAGACCCCTCCAACGCAGCGCCAAACAAGTCTTGCGAACATGCTTTTTGACAACGACCCTGTCTCCGGCTCTTAGATTGTGACCTGGATTGTGGATGGGTGGCAGGGTGGTGGCCTGCACCTGGTGAGAGAAAGAGCGAATCACATCAGCTAGACTCTTGCAGTAGTCCAACACCATATCATCTGTAATGTTTACAAGTGCATTGGCTGGAACTGCTGATAATCTTATTGCTCTGCCCATGAGGATCTCATGGGGCGACAACCCGGTCTTCCTGTCAGGTGTGTTTCTCATTGACATCAATACAAAAGGCAATGCATCTGGCCAATTCAGATTTGTAGCTGCACACATCTAGGCAATTCTTGATTTTAAGGTATCATTCATCTGTTCCACTAGCCCTGATGCTTCAGGGTGACAGCTACAATGCAACTTTTGCTCGATATTTAGTGCTGCACATATGAGTTTAATCACCTCGTTATTGAAGTGAGTTCACCTATCTGATTCTAAAGAGATCGGAAACCCGAAATGTGGTACCAACTCCCTAAGCAACAGCTTTGCTACTGTGAGACTGTCCTTCCTTCTTGTAGGGTATGCTTCAATCCAGTGACTAACAACACACACAATCACCAACATGTACTTCAAACCTCCACACGCAGGCATTTCAATGAAATCCAGTTGCATTCTGCTGAATGGTCCTCCTGCTCTTCCAATGTGGCTCAAGTTCACCACTGTCCCTTTTCCCACGTTAAGTTGCTGACATACTGCCTCTGCTGCTTGCCTGAATTTAGGGTTAAACCAATTAAACAATCTAACCATGGCATCCCTCCCAATATGTGCCTGTCCGTGATAATACCTGGCCATGTGGGACAGTAAATTATTTGGCAGAACCATCTATCTCTCCTCAGAAACCCAAATCTCGTCAGCTCTTTGGACAATGGATATTTTACCCAGAGTCATTTCTCTTCCTTGTCAACATTACTCTGGAATGTTTCCAACTCTCGAAAGTATTGATCACTTTTAATGCAAAACTTGTACATGTATTGTCTTCTTCTGTCATCAATTCCCACTTGTCTTTGAACGATATACAAATCAATGCGCAAAACCTTGCGACTTGATCGGCATATCCATTTCCCAATGAGATGTAATCTTGAGCCTTTTGATGTGCACTACATTTTACCACGCCAATTTCTTCAGATAACTGTATTGCATACAACTCTTATCTTGTCGCCATTTCTCACTGGTGTACCAGTAGAGGTCAGAAAACCTCTTTGCGACCACAACTGACCAAAATCATGAACAATTCCAAATCCATATTGGCTGTCAGTATGGATGGTGACTCTCAGTCTCGCAGAAACATGGCATGCTCTAGTAAGAGCTACTAATTCTGCCACTTGTGCAGAATATACACCTCGAAGCCAGGATACTTCCAAGGCACCTGTGATTGTGCATACAGCATATCCTGCTCTCAATGTCCCTGTACCATCTCTGAGACATGAGCCATAAACAAAGACAAATTGATCATTTTCTTCCAAACGTGTATCTCTGATATCAGGCCTTGGTTTTGTTCACAGTTCAGTTACCTCAAGACTATCATGCTCGATGTCTTCCTCTTTTTCAATTTCAACAGTATCACTCAGAAGTGATGTTGCTGGGTTCAACACTGCACATCTTTTCAATGTTTCATTTGGAGCACCTAATATGCTCATCTCATACCTTGTCAGCCTTGCACCAGTCAAATACTGTGTGTTCGTCCTTGTCTGTAAAATCTCAGAGTGTGGTACCATTACCATCAAAGGGTATCCCATCACTACTTTCTCACATTGAGAAAGACTTTGACCAACTGCAGCAAGTGCACGCAGACAACCTGGTAAAGCTGCTGCGACTGGGTCCAAGGTAGGCTGAAAAATAAGCTACTGGGCGATAAGCACCTCCATGGACCTGTGTCAAAACAAAGAACAAGCATTACGTTCATGACAAAACAATGTGAATGGCTTTGTGTAATCAGGCATTTCCAACGCTGGAGCTCTGCACAAACTCTCCCTCAATTCAGTGAGCGCTTTCATCTGATCCTCATCTAATGTAATGGGGTCAGTAACTTCCTTATGTGTCAGTAGCTGCAACGGTTTGGCAATCTCAGCAAAATATGGAATCCACTGTTGACAATAACCTACCTTTCCCAGAAATATTCTGACATCTCTCTGTGAAGTCGGAGGACTTCTCTGCAGGATCATTGGTATCCTCTCTCTGGAGATTCTCCTTGACCCTTTCTCAATCTGGTGTCCTGTTTATTTCACTGACTTCTGACAATACTGCAATTTCAAAGGTGACACTTTATGTCTAAATTTCCCCAAATGATTTAACAGGGCAATCGAGTCATACGTACACTCGTCCCTTGTCTTGGATGCAATCAGCAAATCATCAATGTACTGCATTAGAGTCGATTGGTACGGTAGTTCCAATGACGCCAAATTCTTTTTCAGAAACTGATTGAAGAGAGACGGTGACTCCGAATACCCTTGTGGAAGTCTGCACCAGCTGTAGATTCTGTCTAGGAATTTGAAACTAAAAAGAAACTGACTATCCTCATGAAGAAGCACAGAAAAGAAAGCTTGTGACAGATCAAAAACTGTGAACCACTCTGCATCGCATGGAATCTGAAACAGTATCACTGCTGGATTTGGTACTACAGGACAACACTTGACCACCATGTCGTTCACTTTTTGTAAGTCCTGCACAATACGTACTTTCCCACGCTGTTTCTTCAAGCCCATTATCGGTGAATTACATGGACTGCTCAACACTTCTTTCAAGACTCCCTGTTTCAGAAAATCTCCAATTATCTGTGCCACTTTCATCAGAACATCTTGTGCCATGTTATATTGTGGAAGCTGCGGAAACGCTATATTTGGCTTCAAAATGATCTTAAATCCCTCCCTTGAATAAGCCCACTTCTTTACCTTTCAGGTCCCACACATTTTCCTGTACTGTTCCCTGCAAGTCTGCATGCAATTCTTTCACAGTAAACATCGTGAAAAACAAAATCAACGGGTACTCTTCATTAATATTTTCATTTGCTGTTTCGGATGTCTGTTCTTCCTCATCATCGCTATTAGTCTGGATCTCTATTCTTGAATTCGAACAATTAACGGAACATTTTGTCTTGCACAACAAGACCCTTCCTAATAGAGATCCTGGACTTGAGTGGCAAACTACAAACTTATGCAGTCCCTGGAAGTTGCCAATTTCAACCTGCACAGGATCTGTGATTGGATTTGTTAACTGCCTGTTTGCTACTCCCACAACTTGAACTGTTCTGCCTGAAAGAGGCAAGTTCGGAACTTCTGCACTTCTCACTGTAGAGCATGTAGCCCCTGTGTCCACTAAGAATGAACCTCTGTGACCCATCACCTTTCCCTTCACAAATGGTCCTCTCTGATCTACTTCTAATGATGCTGCAAGCATATATGGCTCTTCATCCGAACTCATACTCATCCATTCATCGTTTATTTCACTCTCACTATGTAATGGGAATTAGTTCACTGTGTCATTACTTCTGTCTTGTCTCTGACCTGTGACCTGCTGAGTAAGCATCATCTGTTGCTGTTCCATCGAGGCTTGAGGTATCTGCATTTGCTGTCTAGGTACCACTGGAACCTGCTGCTGCATTGGTTGCAATTGTGTCACTTGTGTACGAGGCACTTGCACTGGCTGCATGGGTTGGAAATTTTGCACTTGATTCTGAATGTTCTGATTAAGTCCTCTCATTCTAGGGCCTTTCATATTTTGAAATGTATTGACATGACCACCTTGCTGAACAACACCATCCTGCACCATCATCGGACACTCCCGCTTCCAGTGTCCCACGTTTCCGCGAAAATGACATGGTAACATCTTTCACCCTGTGCATATCATTCTGAACCACCACAGTATTAAAATCCAGACCGCTAGTCATATTGACTCCACGACCCCTACCTCTCATCTGAGGTTGGAACATAATGTTTCCCTGCGGCATCTGTTGCACTGAAGCTCCTTGCACTCCTGTCTGAGCTGCCTTAATCTGCATTACCATCGCCTTCTCCTTCTACTTTTTCTGCTTCAACTCAATTTCATCGCTACAGTATTTCACATACTGCAACACCTCATCAATCGGCTTCACTTGGCAGCAAATCAAATGACTCTTAATCATCTGCCCTATTTCAGGTCTCAATCCTTCGACGAACCTGAACACAAAGTGCAACAGGTCTTCAGCTCAATTGCTTCCTTGCAACTGTACTCTGTGAATGCTTTCAGCAATCTCTCATAAAAGGTACGTATTGGCTCTTTCGTCTCTTGCACTGTCCTGTCGATTCTCTGCCAGTCGATATTTTTCGGAGAAATTCTCGTCTTCAGGAACTCAATCACCTTATAATAGTGTTTCATCACTTCAGGAGATGGTGCACCTGTAACTCTATCCCTTCCCGGTTCACTCGTCAGGAAATCTACTGCTCTCTTGCATTCAACCCACAAATCAGCTGGAACCACCATTTCCAACAAGGTACTCAATGCTTCTCACAAACATTAAGAAAGCTTCACAAATCTATCTGTCTGCTGGTACCACTCAACCGGTTTCTCCCTCAGTTTTGGGTAATCATTTGTGAATGACAGTATATCACTCCTCTGCCATGTAACATGAACAAACTGCCCCCCACCCCCACTTCTGGAATTTCCCTTAACGGTAAAAATCTTTACTGAATCCTTTTCTATCGGAACACCTTCAGACCCTTCTTGTGAATCTCGTTTCCGTTTATCCTTCTTCTTTGCCCATCTGCCTTCCCACTTCTCTAGTACTCCCCAAATCTGAGCACTCTGCAATAACTCTTTTAGGTGCGCTTTCATTCATCCCTGCTGACCTCATTTGCTCAAAATCCTTTGCCTCAAAATCTAACCTGTAACTTGTTCTCTCAATCTCTATGTCATGTTTTTACACCAGATCTGCCAATTTCTGATGTATCTTGCTCACTTCCCTTGTAATCCTTGGACACAAATACCTCCGCTCTTCTTCTTTGTAGGATTCTAACCTGTTCACTCCCATCGTTCCCTCAACTAGCTTAGTTATTTCTGTAGCTAATATTACACGATTTATCTGCTCTTCACCCTTGGATGTATTTCAAAGAGTATTTAAACTATCCAACCACTCACTCAATTGCTGTGCTGTCAATCCCTGTAACAAGATGTTACTCGCATCTGGCAATGGCATCTGTATCACAGCACCTGGAGTTTGCGGTGTCAAGAGCTTCAAACTCTGACTTGCACTTGGACCATTTACCGCATTTGGAAGCACAACAAGTGGATTAAGATCCATTAAAGGTCTAGATCCATCAAAGATCTGACCAATGGGCGACATCACCTGCACATGATCGCTCACTCCCCTCCTCACGAAGCTCTGGACATTTCACCCTGTTCTCCTGCATTTGATTTCTTTTGCGCAAACAATGGTACCGCTGGACCAACAGTAATCGGCAGTGATATGGCATCTGGTGCTGTTCGGACGCCTGCATTTTGTGGAAGGGCTACTCCCATAGCCTGATTCATCACTGGTGCCATACCTGACTGTGTCCCTGTCCTTGCCGTAAACTTTGGCAAACCCTGTGGTTGTGCCTGAGGCAACAACATTGGAGTCGGCTCAGTCTGAACTACCATTGGCCTAGGAAGCACTTGCTCCGATGGCACCACTATGTTCGAAGTTGTCTCAAGGACTGGTACATCTGGATAAATTCTCTATCAATGGTGGGTGCATCTGCGCTTGGACCACCGAAGTAGTCACTGCATTAGGAGTACTTTGCCTACCCCTTGTACTTGTCCATTATCTGTCTGCACTGATTCCACTGTTCCCGTCACTTGAGCTGGAGCAGTCGACTTAGAACTAATTCTTGGATCCCCTTCATGCGCCGCATGTGTAATAAGATCCTCAACATATGAATCTTCTTCGTCTACATAAGTCTTTTTCTTCTTTTTATTCCCTGAACTCTTGTCATCATCCTCTTTTTCATCTGACTCCACTTCCTCTGCAATAGCAGGGAACAATCTAACACCCTGTAAAGTTGTCGTTCTCCACTTTTTCTGTTCCCAATCCCATCTTGCCTCTGCCAAAGACTTCTCTACCTTCCTTATTCTTCTCTGGAATTTCATCTCTTGCTGTTGTCTGGCTATAAGCTCCCAAACCGCTAAAGCCTCAAACTGAGCTGGTCTCAGCAGTGGCTTTGTATCATTTAATGTCATTCGCTACTGATCCAAAATTCTCAAATTAAACGCTCCATGCTCTGGAAAAGCTAAAGCTCCCTGTTTCTCTGTCAACTGCACCACTGCTTTAACCAAAGACATGGCGCAACACCTTGCTCCTCCATCACAATATATGTCGGAGAATTTTCTAGTGGGGTTGGCTCCCCCACTGTCGCCTCCATATAAGAATCACCCTTCCTGGAACTTCTGAAAGCTTTGAAAAACTTCATTTTCAATATCTTTGTGTATATTTGATTCAACAAGGAAATTACTTTTACTCCCAAGATTCCTTTCACCCTCTCGCTCAACCAATTGTCTCCTATGGACCGCTGCCAATCCAATCGCGACTCTTCTTACTAAACAACCTATCCAAGGGTGGCTCACTCTCACGTCACACTCACACAATGCGGCTGACAAAGTCTTGCGGCTTGTCCTACTGAACTCCAACTCATACAAAACTAATGTGAAATTATTGCGAGCACTCAACCAAAACAAATCAGCTGGTTTACTACAGGAAAGTACATAATCGCTTCAGAGACCTTACGGATTTTCACTGATGGCACTTTCGCTCATGCAGCTATCTCCCACATTCGCAAGCAAAATTCGACCCACAAATTTCACTCTCAACTGATCAATGTGTCTTTCCTGGTGCACACAGGACTCGCCAAATCTCAGTCGAAATTTCTCTTACCCACTTAACTCACACACCGACTTGTTGACCACGCCCGCTCAACCTACTAAAGCAGACAGATTACAACATATAACCAAGTGTCTCCTACACTTGTCAATTTACTCCGGAGTCTTATACCACGCAGTGTCTGTACAACACCAACAGTCACGTGGACAATTTTTAAGCACAAGCACCTGGTCCTTAATAAGTAAACTTACAAGGGGACGCGTATAGGCCAATTAACCTTTTGGATCGCACAGAGTATCCTAATCACGTAGTGACCAGTGGCATCAATAATCAATGTAATCAATCAGTAACCACTAAGAGAATCATTAGTCAATAAACAATTATAACCAAGATTTCATGAATAACCACAACTCAAAGTGTTTAACAATTTTTATTTCCCTATTGATTACAATCTATTTCATCTGGATAACTCAAACTTTATATAATCAGCTCAGAATTAGTTTATTAGCAACCTCCAATAACATAATTCAATCAAACTTTAGAAAACATACGTTCAAAAGCTTTAGCATAAGCCAACAAAAATGGATAGCAGAGTTCAGCAATCTGTCCGTCAATTATTTGTCACTGTCAACGTCACCCAGAGAAAAACCTACCTAACCCAGATTAGCATCAGCATGTGGGACTTCATGCAAAAACAATTTAGAAAAATATGAATTTAGAAAACATCTAGCTAGAAGAAAAACTATAAAACAGAGCAATTGGTACCTACAAGAAAAGGCACAAGTTAGTCAGTCACATTGTCATAGCTACCTATCCACGGAATGGATCAGCAACAAAGTCAGCCTTCGTCTTCAGGTCATCAATAGATCAGCAACGCATCAGGCTCTCAAGAGTATGAGCCCAATGACAGAATCTCGAACCGCGTCTCATGATGTCATCACATCTCCCCTCGCAGCTGAAGTTTTAGCCCCTTGTCATGACTTTTCATTAGTTTTTCAGTTCATCCCCCTAATTGGTCAGTCAATCCGCAGATATGACTCTAATCTATAATATTAATTTTACAAATCTATGAGTTCTAATATTTCTTCTTTCTCAGTTCATGGATTGGTCCACTGTACGGTGTCTTCATCATCCGGCCCTTCAGGTATTGAAAATGTTGCGTGTTCCTCTTCAATCAGTGCTCTCATTGTTCAAGTCCTGGAAAAGTACATTTAGCCTACTCTACATATAATTGTATCAATTTGACTTCATCATCTCTTGTCCGTCTGTACATTGCAGAATATTCTAGCTAAGCAACTTTAACATGGGGTGGTTCAGGGTCATGTCAGTATTGTCGTTTCCATCAGCATGTTCTAGTAAATCAGCTTCTGAATGAGGCCTGGCAAGTAAGCCACGACTTCAGCTAAGTTAATTCTACAAATTAATGCAAAATATAGGTTATACATCTCAATAGGACATATTACATTATTCATATATATTTTCAGTATTTCACACATTTTTTGTAAATTTTAGTACAACTTTCGTTTAAGTGCCTGCCATTCTCCGTGGGCACATTTACAAATGTGCACATTGTTTACTCTACAATTAATTTCTCAACAAACTTTTAATTAATCAAAACACACAAAAACTCATTAATAATGTCTAATTAGCATATCTGCGTCAACACAACAAACCTGCAAACTGGTAGGAAAAACAGAACAGGTTAGAATGAGCCATTTTCAGCAACGTACATAATGCAGAAAACAATTACAGAATTATTATCTTCCATCAATGATTTAGCAGCGATTACTAACAATCTGAGACTAGGATGAAAATGAATTCAAATCACCAATATGCTAAACTTATCTATTTACATAGCATAAATATATTAACTAACATCAGTTTCAACGACAATATATTAAGGAAGGCCAGGACAGCAGAGCAGTAACAGCCAAATAGATTAATGTGGGCACATGCAGAAAGGAGCCGATTGGTTTTATAGTTTGGATTCAACAAAAATGTTTCTTTCATGGGGAACTGTGATTTTGTGGTGTCCGATAGGTGAAAAAGACATTTCATTATTTCATTTAGCTGTAGTTTTCCACATAATTAATAAGACCCTCACGCTCATAGAACTTCTCAGATGATTACAATCTTGAGCACTTAAAGTTTTATTGCATTACAAAGTGTGGAGGAAAAGTTATAAATTAAGAGTAGCTATTATACAGAAAAATCAGTTTGTATAGATATTCTACGCCAACAAGCAGAGCAAAAAAGTCAAGTCTGTCCAGACATACAGCCTGCCCCTTCACTATGCAGTAACACAACAATGGAAGAAAAGAGAAAATGCCAGCACTGCCTTCCTTGTTCACCCAAGGAACCTTTAATTCTAGTGGCTATATGAGCAACCATTTTTACTTCAAACACGGCTGGCTCTATTCATGCCCAGAGGCTACTGTAGCAGTGTAGACAATGGGGCGTGGCCGACTTCAGCAAAAATAATCCTCCAACCTCATCCTCCTGGGGACGACATGCTAGAGACCAATGTTCACTCACTTAGCGCAAGTGTCCATTCAGAAACATGATGCAACTCCATATAAGGAACATAGGAGAGCCACCCTGAACAAACACTTTATTCGTCCTCCCTTCTCTCGTTTAGCATTATATTTAACACTCCATGGGGCCCTACCAAGGCACCCCATCACAGCTGCAGGTTACAAGGGAGCACAAGAATCTAATGTTGCCTTTCCCCAAGAGCTGCAGTCTGAAAGTGCATCTCATGTGCCCATATGTGAACAGCATCAGGAAGACCCACTTGCTGAGTTGATAGCACACATCAGGCAATAATCTCATACCTTGATAACAGCAGAGATGGAACTTACTGTAGAAAGGCAGATCGTTTTGCACCACTTCCAAGAGGACCTATTGATTAGAAGGTCAAAGACAACATTAAGAGAACTTGCTTACTGGAATATATAATTCTGAGATCTGTCAGAACAGAAGGGCATTCAGTTGACTACTGACCAATGATACGACACCAGCCCAACGTGGAATTTATGTGGTGTAACAAGTTTTTGTTCTGTGGTGACCTGTGTATGCCACAGCATACTGGTAGGCTTGAAGAGAAACAATTTATAAAACCAAAATGAGAACCAAAAAATGCATTTTGTAAATGGTGATAATTATGCTCATTTTTAAAAAAAATCGATCACTAATCTAAATAAGTAACATTTCCAACTTTATTTCTTTTTAGGAAAAAAATAAATGAAAAATATTTTGACATGCTAAAGCTGAAACTTCTAGTTCATTTTTAAAAAGGAAAAAAAATAAAAAAGGAAAAGGAGTCTGCTAAATCTGACTCTCACTTCGAGGGAGTTATGAAACTTTCAATTTAGGGCAACTAAGTGCTCAGGAAGAAAGAGTGCAGTGTCCGTTACACCAGCAACTTTTGATTAAAACGTCAGTAAACAAAGATAGCATCAAAGTTTACAAGGGAGAAGCTTCAGTGATCGTTAATTCATCTTTCCTGTACTTTTTAATTGAGTAACTAGTCATCTACAAACTAAAAGAAAGACAACTACATACAGACAGTATATATTTTAAAGATTACAAAATGTTTCTTTCTAAATCTTAATTATTTTGTATAAATAATGAAAATGTCACTTACCAAGTGTACATCTGTTCGTGGCATCAGTCGTAGTAGATTCGCATGTTTTGCAATAGCTCGCCATCTGGTGTTGGGCCGGAGTGTTACAAGTTGTTTTTCTTCGAAGAAGTCTTTCGAGTCACGGGACCGAGTGACTCCTCCTTTTGTCTCCATTGCGCATGGGCGTCGACTCCATCTTCGATTGTTTTTCCCCGCAGAGGGTGAGGTAGGAG
Source organism: Pleurodeles waltl (assembly GCF_031143425.1). NCBI lineage: Eukaryota > Metazoa > Chordata > Amphibia > Caudata > Salamandridae > Pleurodeles > Pleurodeles waltl. The sequence continues at coordinate 468,944,707 of NC_090445.1, forward strand.
TTGAATTGTAGTAATAGTGCCCATGCAATGGAGTGACTAAGTATGCACCTATTTAAGGTTGAGATGATACATATATAAATAGTTGAAGGTAACTTCCAAACTGCTACAGGCTCCCGGGGAGGCGGGTGGGCACATGCGAATCTACTGCGACTGATGCCACGAACAGATGTACACTGGGTAAGTGACATTTTCAGTTCTATGGCATCTGTCGCTGTAGATATGCATGTTTTGCATAGACTAGTAAGCAGTTATCTCCCCAAAAGCGGTGGATCAGCCTGTAGGAGTGGAAGTAGTCTGAAATAATGTTCTTAATACGGCTTGACCTACTGTGGCTTGTTGTGCGGATAACACGTCTACACAGTAGTGCTTGGTGAATGTGTGAGGCGTAGACCATGTGGCTGCCTTACATATTTCTTGCATTGGGATGTTTCCTAGAAAGGCCATGGTAGCACCTTTCTTTCTGGTTGAGTATGCCCTTGGTGTAATGGGCAGCTGTCGTTTAGCTTTAAGGTAGCAGATTTGGATGCATTTAACTATCCATCTGGCTATACCTTGTTTTGATATTGGGTTTCCTGCATGAGGTTTTTGAAATGCAATAAATAGTTGTTTAGTCTTTCTGCTGTTTTTTGTTCTGTCAATGTAATACATCAATGCTCTTTTGACATCTAATGAATGTAGTGCCCTTTCAGCTACGGTATCTGGCTGTGGAAAGAACACTGGAAGTTCCACTGTTTGATTTAGATGGAACAGTGAAATAACCTTTGGCAAAAATTTAGGATTGGTCCTTAGGACGACCTTATTCTTGTGTAGTTGTATAAAAGGTTCCTGTATTGTAAACGCCTGAATCTCGCTTACTCTTCTTAGGGAAGTAATGGCGATGAGAAATGCCACCTTCCAGGTTAGGAACTGTATTTCGCAGGAGTGCATGGGTTCAAAAGGTGGACCCATAAGTCTAGTTAGGACAACATTTAGGTTCCATGAAGGAACAGGTGGTGTTCTTGGTGGTATAATTCTCCTAAGGCCCTCCATGAATGCTTTAATGACTGGTATCTTATATAGGGAAGTTGAATAGGTAGTCTGCAGGTATGCAGATATTGCTGCAAGGTGTATTTTAATGGAAGAGAAAGCCAGGTTAGATTTTTGTAAGTGAAGCAAGTAACCCACTACATGTTCTGGAGTTGTGTGTAATGGTTGTATTTGATTAATATGGCAGTAGCAAACAAACCTCTTCCATTTACTTGCATAGCAGTGCCTGGTGGATGGCCTTCTGGCTTGTTTTATGACTTCCATACATTCTTGGGTAAGTTGTAAGTGCCCGAATTCTAGGATTTCAGGAGCCAGATTGCTAGATTCAGCGATGCTGGATCTGGGTGTCTGATCTTTTGGTTGTGCTGTGTCAACAGATCTGGCCTGTTGGGCAATTTGATGCAGGGTACTACTGATAGGTCTAGCAGCGTTGTGTACCAGGGTTGCCTTGCCCAAGTTGGTGCTATTAATATGAGTTTGAGTTTGTTTTGACTGAGTTTGTTTACCAGGTAAGGAAGGAGAGGGAGAGGAGGAAAAGCGTAAGCAAATATCCCTGACCAGTTCATCCATAGGGCATTGCCTTGGGACTGTTTGTGTGGGTATCTGGATGCGAAGTTTTGGCATTTTGCGTTCTCCTTTGTCGCAAACAAGTCTATCTGAGGTGTTCCCCAGAGTTTGAAATAAGTGTTCAGAATTTGGGGGTGAATTTCCCATTCGTGGACCTGTTGGTGATCTCGAGAGAGATTGTCTGCGAGTTGATTTTGGATCCCTGGTATAAATTGTGCTATTAGGCGAATTTGGTTGTGAATTGCCCAACGCCAAATCTTTTGTGCTAGCAGGCTTAACTGCGTGGAGTGCGTCCCCCCTTGCTTGTTTAGATAATACATTGTTGTCATGTTGTCTGTTTTGACGAGAATGTATTTGTGAACTATTATTGGTTGGAAAGCTTTTAGTGCTTGAAAAACTGCTAGAAGTTCTAGGTGATTTATATGCAGTTTTGTTTGATGTACGTTCCATTGTCCTTGTATGCTGTGTTGATCGAGGTGTGCTCCCCACCCTGTCATGGAAGCATCTGTTATTACGTATTGTGGCACTGGGTCTTGGAAAGGCCGCCCTTTGTTTAAATTTATGTTGTTCCACCACAGAAGCGAGAGGTAAGTTTGGCGGTCTATTAACACCAGATCTAGAAGGTGACCCTGTGCTTGTGACCATTGTGATGCTAGGCACTGTTGTAAGGGCCTCATGTGCAGTCTTGCGTTTGGGACAATGGCTATGCATGAAGACATCATGCCTAGGAGTTGTAGTACCATCTTTGCTTGTATCCTTTGTGTTGGATACATGCGTTGTATGATGGTGTTGAAATTTTGAATTCTTTGGGGACTTGGAGTGGCTACTCCTTTTGATGTGTCTATTATGGCTCCCAGGTATTGTTGTACCTTGCGCGGCAGAATTTTGGATTTTGTGACATTGACGGTGAACCCTAGTTTGAAGAGGGTTTGTATGATATGATTTGTGTGATATGAGCACTCTATTAACGAATGGGCCTTGATTAGCCAGTCGTCTAGATATGGGAACACATGTATTTGCTGCCTTCTTATGTGTGCAGCGACTACCGCTAGACATTTGGTAAAGACTCTTGGTGCGGTTGTTAATCCGAAAGGCAGTACCTTGAATTGGTAATGTATTCCCTTGAATACAAACCTTAGGTATTTCCTGTGCGATGGGTGTATTGGTATATGGAAATAAGCATCCTTGAGGTCTAAAGTTGCCATGTAGTCGTGTAGTTTTAGCAATGGCAATACTTCTTGTAGTGTGACCATGTGAAAGTGGTCTGATTTGATGAAAGTGTTCACTACTCTGAGGTCTAGGATTGGTCTCAGCGTTTTGTCCTTCTTTGGTATCAGAAAGTACAGTGAGTAAACTCCTGTGTTTATTTGTGTGTTTGGCACTAATTCGATTGCATTCTTTTGCAATAGTGGCTGCACTTCTATCTCCAGGAGATTGGAATGGTGTGTTGTCAAATTTTGTGCTTTTGGTGGTATGTTTGGAGGGAATTGTAGAAATTCTATGCAATAACCATGTTGGATAATTGCTAGAACCCAAGTGTCTGTAGTGATTTCCTCCCATGCTTTGTAATAATGACTTATTATTCCCCCCACTGGTGTTGTGTGGAGGGGGTGAGTGACATGTGAGTCACTGTTTAGTAGTAGGGGTTTTGGGGCTCTGAAATCTTCCTCTATTTCTAGGGAATTGCCCTCCTCTATATTGTCCCCGAAAACCTCCTCTATACTGTCCCTGGTAACTGGACGGTGTTGCTTGTGAGGTGCTGGCTTGTGTGCTCTGACCCCGAAACCCCCCTCGAAAGGGTGTTTTACGGAATGTGCTGTAATTGCCTCTGCTCTGCGGGGAGTAGAGTGCGCCCATGGCTTTGGCAGTGTCCGTATCTTTTTTGAGTTTCTCAAATCGCTGTGTCCACTTCTGGACCGAACAGTTCTGTTTCGTTAAAAGGCATATTGAGAACTGCTTGTTGAATCTCTGGTTTAAATCCAGACGTTCGGAGCCATGCATGCCTTCTGATAGTTACAGATGTATTAATTGTCCTTGCAGCTGTATCTGCAGCGTCCATGGAGGAGCGGATCTGGTTGTTGGAAATGGTCTGTCCCTCCTCAACCACTTGTTTTGCCCTATTTTGTAAGTCCTTGGGCAGATGTTCAATGAGATGTTGCATCTCGTCCCAGTGGGCTCTGTCATAGCGCGCAAGTAGTGCCTGGGAGTTCGCGATGCGCCACTGGTTTGCAGCTTGTGCTGCGACTCTCTTACCAGCTGCATCGAACTTGCGGCTTTCTTTATCTGGGGGTGGTGCATCTCCAGATGTGTGGGAGTTGGCCCTTTTCCTAGCTGCTCCTACAACAACAGAGTCTGGTGGCAGCTGTGTAGTGATGAAAACCGGGTCTGTAGGAGGCGCCTTATACTTTTTTTCCACCCTTGGTGTGATAGCCCTACTTTTGACCGGCTCCTTAAAGATGTCTTTTGCGTGCCGGAGCATACCAGGGAGCATAGGCAGGCTTTGGTATGAGCGGTGGGTGGAGGAGAGTGTGTTGAATAAAAAATCATCCTCGACCTGTTCTGAGTGGAGGCTTACGTTGTGAAATTGTGCTGCTCTAGCCACCACTTGAGAATACGCGGTGCTGTCCTCTGGTGGAGATGGCTTCGTAGGGTATGCCTCCGGACTGTTATCTGACACTGGGGCGTCGTATAGGTCCCATGCGTCTTGATCTTGGTCACACTGGCTTATGGTGGTGTGAGCTGGGGAGTGTGATGGAGTTTGTGCTGGTGAGACGTTAATCACAGGCGGAGGAGAGGGTGGTGGGGTAACTCTTTTCACCACTTTTGGTTGTGGTGTCTGTTCAGTTTGGAACTCCAACCTTCTCTTTCTTCTAATGGGGGGAAGGGTGCTTATTTTTCCTGTCCCCTGCTGTATGAAAATACGCTTTTGCGTATGGTCTACATCAGTTGATTGTAGCTCTTCCTCAAACCTTTTGCATTTGGGAGGTTAGCGAGTGCTCTTCTGTATAAGAGCCTGAAGCTGGGTCGCTTGCAGTTTGTTTCGGCACCGAAACCCTGTCTGCGTGTTTTTTCGGCTCCGAGATGACTTTTTTCTTTTTCGGGGCCGAAACCTCTCGGCGTCGATCTTTTTCGGTGCCGCTGTCTCGGCGTCGAGCCGTGTCCACACCGGCATCTCGGTGTCGAGGCTTGTCTCCAGCACTTTCTCGGTCCCGAGAAGGCTGCGTGCCGGTGTCTCGACCGGAGTCGGACGATCTCGGCACTGTTTGGGCCTTTTTCGGTGCCGACGGTCGGTCACCGAATTTATGGGTGGAGCCATGGCCTGATGGCAGTGGCGTCCCCTGGGCCTTGTAAATCTTCTTCTGTGTGGTTTTCGACGTCTTACTCACGGTTTGTGTATCGTCGAATCCTTCGGAGTCCGATTCTTGGATCGAGAAGGTACCTTCCTCTTCTTGTTCCTCGAACTCTCGGTGGGCTGTCGGCGTTGACGCCATCTGAAGTCTTCTGGCTCGACGGTCTCGGAGTGTTTTTCGGGACCGGAACGCACGACAGGCCTCGCAGGTGTCTTCACTGTGCTCAGGTGACAGGCACAGGTTACAGACCAAGTGTTGGTCTGTATAGGGGTATTTATTGTGGCATTTGGGGCAGAAACGGAACGGGGTCCGTTCCATCGGCGTTCTTCAGCACGCGGTCGGGCCGACCAGGCCCCGACGGGGGATCGAAAAACGACCCCGAAGGGCACCGGAGCTCTTCGATCTTCGATGCGGTGTTGAATCTAACTACGCCGATCCCGAACGCAACAATACTGACGAAAATCTTCCGAAATTAGCTATCTTTCCGTTCCGAAACTCGGAGCGACAGGAACACGTCCGAACCCGATGGCGGAAAAAAAACAATCGAAGATGGAGTCGACGCCCATGCGCAATGGAGACAAAAGGAGGAGTCACTCGGTCCCGTGACTCGAAAGACTTCTTCGAAGAAAAACAACTTGTAACACTCCGGCCCAACACCAGATGGCGAGCTATTGCAAAACATGCGTATCTACAGCGACAGATGCCATCGAACATTATGTTATGCATGCTTTAGATTTATAACTTTAAAAGTTCCTATTAACCCCGCAAATAAGCAGCACTATGAAGTGGTTCTGATAAAGATCATAAGATCCCGTAGACTTTTTAAGATTACAAATATATAATGCTTCATAGTCTATTATAGGATTGTGTCTAGTATTTCAAAATATATAACAAAGAGTCAAGCTCATACACACACATACATACATATATACTCTACCTCTCACCAACTCTCTGAAAGCTATTACACTGTTCTTCAATTTAGTACCTTTGATCCTACCAGACCAGAGAGCATGATGTGATTCATAAAGACTTGCTTGGAGAGGGCGATGCCAGTACAGATAACCACACCTTTCTGATATCTATAATGTTAAAATAATATCACAGATCTTTTGACATTCACTTTTGAATAGAACTCTGCATGATAAGTGGGATATGGGAAGCATATTGGGAGGAAAATGGTTTGATTAAAGTGGAAATTTTAATTTACCTTTGGCAGGACAATAAGGCAAGTTCAAGAAATCACTGCTACTATGAAGAACTGCAAATGGTCTATGAAAACATAATCCCCTCTCCCCCACTTCTATATGTAAAAGCCATCAACAAATCTATTTGCAACTAGTATTGAAGGATACTTTTATGGACCAATTAAAAGAGGATCAATCAAAGTGGACAGGATTAAATTTAGTTCTCAAACAGCAGAAGTCCTTTACATAAGGGGAAGTACTTTCTTCCAACCTTTCAAAAAACATACATATCACTGAAAGGTAAAGACAAACGAAGACTGTTAAGGGCTTTTCTTGCACTCCATTATGACGGCCAAGTGGACTTTTAAGGAAGAAGGCATTACATCTGGCTAACCAAAGAAGGTAAGCCAAGAAATTAAGTATTTATCTGGCATTGATATATTCTAATCTGACCCTCAGAGGCACCGGGTAAGGAACCACTTACTGCCAGATAACTAGCTTGTTTCAAAAAGAGCTTCAGATGATCATGCTGAATCAGGATCGAGGCAGTTATAGTGACATGTGGTAGGCTCTATTTTAAGATCTGGTCTGCCATTCCAAAGAGGAGACCTGCAAATAGTAATCTCCAATATGGTCACTGTAGGAGGCTGGCTCTCTATATAGCGTACAAATATGATGTGCACTGTGCAGAGAGTCTGAGCAACCCCACCTTGGTTTACAGAGGTAAAAACTAGTGCTCTGTTTTTTATTGCAGTTTGGTCGAGCAGTTAGGCGAATCTTGGAGAAGTGCTAAGCATTTGTTGTACTCACAGTATCAATGAATGTGGAAAAGCACTAAAAAGAATAACAAGACCTATTTACAGAAATACTTCAGATTTGCACAAAGGTGCCCTTGGAAGCAGGTCACTTTCAGGGTGGATTCCAGGTCATCAGTGCCACTATGCGGGGTGGTTCTTATGTGTCCTGAAGTTCCTCGACTTGGGCTTGCTCCTGGACCTCAGAGTCCAGAGTGAACTTTTCTTCTGGGTGTCCGATGTTGGGGGTTCAGTACCCCTGGCTACTGCACTGCTGAGCCGCAGGAGGTCACAGTACCACCAAATTTGGCACACTTGCAGGATTTGCCCTCTGGGTCAGTCAGGTGGAAGTTGGTCCAGCTGCTGTGTCTGGTTGATTGGTCAGCAGCCAGTCAGTGAACTGGACTTCACTGGTCTCTGGTCTTTGCTTATTTGTTGCAGAGAGTGATGCCTTTACTCTGAAGGGAGATCTTCGGCAATTTTCAGACAGATGAAGGTCCTCTGGGGTTTTGTAGCATCCATCCGATGTCCATGCAACCTGTAAGTGGCGACTGTCGAGTCCTGGGTGCAGCAGGCACTGTTTGGCACCTTTTTATTTGTACAGAAGGAATGCAGTTCGTGAGCCTTGGGTCTTCTTTGTTGCTGGCCTCCTTGTCTCCTTGGTTTAGTTAGCTTTTAGTGGAGTCTCTAGTAGTGACCAATGGGTCATCAACCTTAGGCCGGCTACACCCACTATGTGACCACTTCATGTGTGCAGAGGTCACTTCCCTATCCCTGATAGGCTATTTCCCTACCATGCAAGATGGAGGAAAATTAAATGGAGAGGTCACCTCGTATGAAGCACCTTAGGGGTGGTGCAAGCTGGGGATAACCACTCATGTCCTCTGTGCATTCCCCGCTGTTGCTCCTGCCAAAAATGGGGGTTTGCAACGGGGACGGCCATCTGGTACTAGCAGTAGGGCTGGGGGTCAAGTTTCAAAGGTGATAAGTCCTTTGAAGATCATGGGCAGTGCACATTCCTGGCAGAGGAGGTGTAACACCTCTGCTCAAGAAGGGCTTTGTTTTCTGAACCCAGAGCGCACAGGCTCTCACCCCAGGGATCCAGAATCTTGTCTAGGTGTGTTGGGCTGGTTGGGACCGGCCAGCAACCATGCTAGGGTTAGTTAGATTTTGCAGAGGGCACCTCTAATGTGTCCCCTGGATACATTTTGCCATAAATACAATACTGGTACCAGTTTGGATGTATTGTTCTGAGTTCTTCAGAGTGGCCATCAGGTAGACATTAAACTCGTACTGATCAATCTCCAGCAGACGCATTTAAAATGGCTGCTCTGTTCACTTACTGGGTCCCAGGTTTGGCAAAGACACAGTAGGGACATATTGCTAATGCATCTATGCCCACACATGCATTATACTGCACTCTGCCTTATGGCTGGAGGGCCTACCAGAGGGGTGGCTTACCTATAGTGCAGGCAGTGTGTAGTGGACAGCTCTCACACTCTGTTTGCCATGTCAGTTTTGCGACTGCTTCAGGACACTCAGCTTGCAATGGTAGTGCTGGGTGCACTTGGATACAGTCCCTGGGGATGGCACAATCTGTGCTGCTGCCCTCAGGGGCCTACCCTTAGTACCCCATGCCCTGGGTACCTAGGTACCATTTACTAGGGAATTATAGTGGCAGCTAAAGGTGCTGCCAATTATGCCAATGCATCAGTTTTGAGAAAGAGATCTGGCACAGAGGATCTGGTTAGCAGGGGCCCTGGGCACTAATAACTTTGAAACCACATCAAAATAGCAAGCACAATGATGGGGGCCAACAATTTCAAAAGAGGCACTTTCTCACACTCACCTCCCCACCCCCCAACAAAAGAGGAATAGACTATCATTTCCTTAGTGAGTCTTCAGCATCTAAGTGGAAGAACCTGGAAAGGCCATCTGCATTGGCATGGGCAGTCCTAGGTCTGTGTTTCACTTGGAAGTCCATCCTCTGTAAGGAAACAGACCACCTAAGCAGTTTGAGGTGTTCCCCCTCATTTGTTGCAAAGATCTGAGAGGCCTGTGGTCTATTTGAACTATGAACCTGTTTGGTCTATTTGAACCAAACAGGTATGGCCTCAGCTTCTTCCAGGCCCAGACCACAGCAAAGGCTTCCTTCTCTATGGCACTATGGCCCTCATTATGACCCTGGCGGTGTTGCACCGCCAGGGCCAACGGGGGCGGGAGCACCGCCGACAGGCCGGCGGTGCTCCCTTGGGCATTCTGACCGCGGCACTTTGGCCGTGGTCAGAAATGGAAAACCGGCGGTCTCCCGCCGGTTTTCCCTTGCCCATTTGAATCCCCCATGGCGGCGCAGCTCGCTGCGCCGCCATGGGGGATTCTGACACCCCCTACCGCCATCCTGTTCCTGGCGGTTCGCCCGCCAGGAACAGGATGGCGGTAGGGGGTGTCGCGGGGCCCCTGGGGGCCCCTGCAGTGCCCATGCCAATGGCATGGGCACTGCAGGGGCCCCCGTAAGAGGGCCCCGCTAGTATTTCACTGTCTGCATAGCAGACAGTGAAATACGCGACGGGTGCAGTAGCACCCGTCGCACCTTCCCACTCCGCCGGCTCGATTACGAGCCGGCTTCATGGTGGGAAGGTTGTTTTCCCCTGGGCTGCCGGGCGGCCTTTCGGCGGCCGCCCGCCAGCCCAGGGGAAAAGTCAAAATACCCGCCGCGGTCTTGCGACCGCGGTACGGTATTTTGACGGCAGGACTTTGGCGGGCGGCCTCCGCCGCCCGCCAAGGTCCGAATGAGGGCCTATGTTTTTATTCCCTAGGGAGTAGTCTTCTGCTTATAAAAGCAACAGGCTGGTCATGTCCCTCATAATTTGTCTTGGCTAGGACCACCCCCTAACCCCAGTTCCGAGGCATCTGTTTGGACAATAAACTGCCTTGGAGTAGTTTGGAGCTTGTAGGACTGGAGCAGTGCACATAGCATTCTTCAGACTGGCAAAGACACTTTGACAACTCACTTTTCAGTTAACCTTTTTGGGCATTTTCTTGGAGGTTAATTCTGTCTGTGTGTGTGGGGGGGGGGAGGGGGGGCTGTATGGTGCAATAACCCTTCACCAATCTTCTGTAATACCCAACCAAGCCCATGAATGCCCTGACCTGAGTCTGGTTTGTGGGAGGTTCCAAAGCCAGAATGGTCTTGGGTTGGAGGGGTTGGACTTGGCCTCCGCCTACCAGGTGGCCCAAGAAAACAACTTTATCCGGCTGTACCTGGCACTTATTGGCCTGCCTTTTGCAGGGCTTCAAGGACGTTTCCTACATTGGTCAGATGATCGCATCAAGTGGAACTGTAGAAAATTATGTCATCCAATTAAGATGTGCTAAAGGATTACAGCCCAGCAAGGACTTCGTTCACCAATCTTTGGAAAGTGGCAGGGGCATTCTTCATTCAATCCAAAATGCATAACAGTAAACTGATAAGGCCCACTTGGAGTTGAGAATGCAGACCTCTTTTTAGCTCCTGGTGTCAGGCCAATCTGCCAGTACCCAAATGTCAAATCAAAACTACTTTATATTTGGATGCTACTTGTCTATGAGCTCATTAGCTCTAGAAATTGGGTGTGCATCTGTCTTAGTTACTCATATTAGGCTCCTGTAATCAACGCAGAACCTCTGGAGTAAGGTTTGGAGACTAAAACTACTGAGCTAGCCCAGGGGGTCTCTGAAGGTTCAATGACACCCAAATCCAACATTTTCTTGACTTCTGTCTGGATGCCCGACCCAACAGGGTCTGTTTGTAAATTATGTTCTTGAGAGGCAATCTGTCTCCAGTGTCCACATCATGGTTACACCAATCAGTCTTACCAGGGGTCAATGAGAATAACTCAGTATACTGGTGGAGGACTTGCCTGCAATCAGCCTGATGTTGCTCTGTGAGGGTGTCTTATAAGACCACTCCATCCACAGAACCATCTTGGGTTACTGGAGAGGAGCTCAGGGAGAGGTTCACTCTATTCTTCCTGCCCTTCATCTGTAACCATGTGTATGGCCACATCTGCTCTATCATAGCAGTGTTGTAGGCGGTGGGTATGAATTATTCTTTTGGGATTTCAGGAACTGCCCAGGTCAACTAAGCCAGTGACCTTGCCTTTCTTTTCAAGTAGGTCTCGGGCTGCAAACCCAGATATGCCCCAGTTAAAAAATCCTTTGCAGGGACCAAACCTTGTTTACAGAGACCAATTCTTGTTGGAACTAATGCTTGTTAGAGACCAATGCTTGTTTGGGAACAAGTGTTGCACAATCCTTCAGCATCCCTATGACTCAGACTGGATGTGGCTCCCTATGACTCAGACTGAGTGTTGCTGGATGCAGCAGATATTAAAACCACACCTGGCCTGAGTGAATTGCTTGCTGTAAAGGTCACCAGCTGCAGAGAAGGAATCTCCGCTCCTACACTTTTGATCTTCACATTCTGTTTTGTCCAGCATCTTGGAGGCCACTTATGGAAGAAGAAGAAGAGACCGAGGGAAATAACCTTTAAAAAGGTATTAACGCGCTGCACACAATTTAAGACCATTTATGGCTAAAACTTGATACTTGCTGACTTAAAACCTGAATAGCGAATGTTTCAGGATGCGATGCGCCTAACAGGGAACATATTTGGGTTTTAAGGTCATTGTGATGTTCACCACTTGTCATGCTATAACACGTATTGTAGTTGCTTGCATTATACCACAGAAAGGAGTTTCTATTGAACAATTATGAAAACGATATACTGTGACTATGTTTACTAAAGCTGTGTTTAAAGTGGAGTCACTAATGTTCGATTACTGTGAATACGATTATTATCACTGAGTTCAAAGTGGCATTTGCATTATTTCAAATTGTTGCTGGTGATGGGGAACATTCTGTGTCTGGCGCTTAAACAAAGTTGAAGCTTATCTTTGCCATGCTCAAAATTATGCTGTGATGTAACAGTGATAGGCTGGTTGTTCATGAAGTTGAACGCAATTGATTAACCCTATGTTTTCACATTAATACAACATGGACCTTCATATTAACCCTATGTTTTCAGTGTGATTTAAACACTGTATTGCATTTCTCGCACTACTAGCACAGTACAATGAACCCATGAATATCTGGAGAATGTAATTCCCTGAGAATTTGTTCTTATTAATGTTGCCTATGTAAATGTCTGTGAATCGAGTGAGTCAGCATCTTGGAAATCTCATCAAGGTGAAACACGCAAGCTATCCACTGCACGTCAAGGAACATCTAGGGAGGCCTAATTGAGTTGAGGAGGGACTATTCTGGGATCACAGTGGGAGTAGTTATAGACAGTTTAGGAGGTTCAAGGCTCTTATTTAATTACAGGTAATCCACATCATTTCTGTAAATTCCTAGAGGGAGGGACAGACATCAAAAGCAGGAAAGGGGACCCCAACAGGTACATCTCGCTTACACATCATAGTTTAACAGTAGAGTATACATGGGTTATGAAATATTATTTATATATTAGTTATTAGACTGATGTGCAATTTATCATAGGAAATTCTGACTCTTCAAGGACCATCACAAGGTGTCCAGCCCCACGACTCTAGGGTCTCTCTCCTTCTCTCATCCATCCCCTTTCCCCCGGGACGTTGCAGTGATGATCATGTGTATTTAAGTGGGAGGAACACAAGGTTTAGGTGGAACTAGGAACAAGCAGCTTGGTCAACACTGTGTCTCTGTGGGACCAACAGGTTAGTGCTTGAAAGTATGGCATACGGCCCAGGCCACTTGTCTTGGAGAGCCCTAGGAACCAACACCCAACTTTCTGCCCTGGTTGGAATTCAAGCATAGCTGCTTTTTGGTCATACCAGTGCTTTTGCAGCTCCTGAGTGGCCTGCAGGTTTTGGCTTGATTTTCCATGTACTCTGCCAACCTTGAACATAGGCCAAGTACATAGTCCACTATGACTTGCTCGGGCTCTTTGAGAGTTTTCTCCTAGCCTTGACTTACAAGACTCAGTGGTTTCCTAACAGGATGCCCAAACAAAAATGTCAAATGTAGAGAATACTATTCCCGTTTGTGGCTCTTCCTTGTAGACAAAATGCAGACATGGAAGTAAGACATCCCATCCTCCTAATAAACCCTGTGGGTACCACTGACACTTCCCTTTTCCTCCTGTGCAGCTTGCTGTGTCAGGCTTTCAAGATTGGGACAGGTTCTTTGTCCCTGGCCTCTGGGAATAAAAAGTCCTCTTCCTGATAAGAGGGGTTCTGACTTGAACCCCAGTCTTCTTGCCTTTTCGCTTGGAAGGTTGGTCCATTATTTCAGGATCCAACACATCTTTTTCTCAGAAGTTTAATATGGGCCCTAGTCTTAACACAGGCCCTTTCAGCTATCCCAAGCATGGCTGCATGGGTCTTCAGTTCTACTTCAGCCCATGGGAAATGCTCTAGGTCATTGCCAAGCAGACAATCTACTAGGTTGGATGGGGACACAACCACTTCCTTCTGTCCAACTACTCCCCTCCAGTCAAATGTTACCATAGCCTTGGGATGTAACATTGTATCACTGTCAGCACTGGTGAGAGGATAAGACTTACCTACCAGGACCCGATTTGAGTGGACCAAGAGCTGGGTCACAATGGTGACACTAGCTCCTGTGTCCCTCAGGGCTTCAACTTTTCCCCCCATTTATCAAAGGGTGCTGCCTGTATTTTGCATATTACAAGGCCAGGCAGCACAGGATGATTCTACCCCACCCTCTGTGACTAGTGTTGCCTTCGTGGGTTCACTGACATGGTCAGGTCACAACTGTGATTCCATCTGGAGATTAGCAACTGCATTTACTGCAGGTTGGTTAGAGTCATTTGTTCCTATTTTTACAGCTAGGGCCTCCAGTTTGGTGCCCTCTATTCTTGCAGTCATGGCACAAAGCCTTTTTGGGATTAAAGTTCCTACTGCTGCGAGGGGTCTCTGGGCCCACCCTTCTGTGCAAATATTTGGGGGCCTAGAGAAGACTCTTTTATTCTGGCTCCCATCTTTGCCTTCGGGGGATGAGGGATTTTTGACCTCTTTCTTTTGGTCTCCCCAGTCAGTGGTAGTTTTGGTCACCCTTGTCTTGACCCAGTAGTCTGCCTTCTTCCCAGAAAAGAAAGTGAACAATTATTTGGTAGATGCTCTTTCATGAACAGGTTATAGAGTCCCTCATAGTTTTGTACCTTGTTACCAGCTAAACAACCACCCAGCATTTTTGCTGAATAATTCACAAATTCTACCCAAGTGTGGCTCTGGGTTTTTTGAGCCTCCCTGAAATTTTTGCAGTACTCTTCAGTTGTAAATCCAAAGCCCTTCATAAGCTCATACGATTTATTCCCCAACAGTGTGCCTCAATGTTTCTTTTAAATTTCCCACACAATACAGGGCCACTCTCGGGGTGGTTCTTAATTGGCCTGAAGTCCCTCGACTGGGGCTTGCTCCTCGTCCTTTGAGAGTCCAGAGTGGGCTTTTCTTCTCTATGTTTGAAATTGGGGGTCCAGTATCCCTGGGCTATTGCACGCTTCAGACACTGGAGGTCGTAGTGCCACCAAACTTGGCACACTTGCAAGAGTTGTCCTCTGGGTCTGTCGAGTGGAATTTGGTCCAGCTGCTTTGTCTGGTTCCTTAGTCAGAGGCCGGTAAGTGAAATGGACTTCATTGGTCTTTGCTTCTTTGTTGCAAGGAGTGATGCCTTCACTTTGGAGGGAGATCTTTGGTGATTTTCAGAAGAGGGGAGGTCCTCTAGAGTTTTGAAGGGTCCATCTGCTGGCCATGCAACCCCTCAGTGGCGATTGCAGGGTGCAGCAGGCAGTGTTTGGCGGGTTTTTCTTTGTCTAGCAGGAATGCAGTTCTCAAGCCTTGGGTCTTCTCTGTTGCTGGCCTTCCTGTGTCTTTGAAATGCGATATGCAGGTCTGGGAGTGCCCACTGAATATTGCATTTAGTGGGCATTTAGAGGAGTCCCTAGTAGTGACCAATGGGTCATCCCCCTTAGGGTGGCTACACCCACTATGTGACCACTTCCTGTGGGCAGAGGTCACTTCCCTATCCATGATAGGCTATTTTCCTACAATGCAAGATGGAGGATAATGAAATGGAGAGCTCACCTCACATGCAACACCTTAGCGGTGGTGCAAGCTCCTCCTGTCCTTTGTGCATTTTCCTGCCGTTGCTCCTGCCAAAAGTGGGGTTTGTCAAGTTTCAAAGGCGGTAAACCCTTGGAAGCTCGCTGGCAGGACAGTACACATACCTGGGGGAGGAGGTGTAACAGCCTCTGCTCAGGAAGGGCTTTGTTTTCTGAACTCACAGAGCACAGACTCTCACCCCAGGGTTCCACAATCTTGTCTGGTGGTAGCAGGCTGGTTGTGACTAGCAAGCAACAATGCCACTTTTGCATTTTAGGATTGTGCCAGGACACTCAGCCTGCACTCTGACAGAAAATGCCAATCTAAATACTGTCAGTAAATGACAATAAGGATTGTATTTTTATCTGTGGCTGGTATTGTTGATCATATTCAGAATTTTGGAAATAAAAAAGGGAAGATGTACTGCACATACAAAATAAGGTGATAGGCTGCACCCAGTTCAATATGGAGTATTTATTAACTACGCTTTACCATTTACTATACAGGATTTCTAGCCTAACAACAGGGAATGAACATAAGAATTCATGAACAATCCAATGTTGAAGAGTAGTAAACTATCAAGTCCAACCCCAACACTTGGAGAAGGAAACAGAAAGTCTGATGTACACAAGGCAAATTATGCAAGATATCCTTTTCTCGCCAGAGCATCTGTTCTGAAGTCAATGACTATACCATAATGTTTACAATAAGAATGAACATATCACCAGGTAGCAACATTGCAAAAATATTAACTCAGTTAATTCCTTATATAGGTTCCATATTTTTTGTATATGGGAGAGGAGAGTGACAGTAAGCTATGTAATGGTAAATATTATTCTACTACTCAGACAGGAGACTACTACCACCATGAATTTTAATTGTGCACAGGGGTTTTAGGAACATAGGGATGACTCTATTGGTAATGGCGGTTGCCAATCCTTCAGCTCAGGAAATCACATGTTGTGTAAAGAGCAGAATGTTAAGTGAGAGCCTGGTAAATCTAAAATCTATGGCATACACAGAGTCTCCTTGGTGAGGCTAGATCTGGTGAAGAGCCACAAGTCTGAACTTGATGACTGAGTTGTTTGCAATCCTGAGATTCGATATTAAAGAAACTCCTATTTAGGGTCTCTTCATTACCAAGACGTAGCTTAGAAATAGATGCCTTTGGTTCATTGTTTTGGAAAACACTTGGTGCCCTCTGAGACAAGAGTGTCTACTTCTTATGTTGGTTAGTATATAAGTGGTCCTTTTGTGGACTGCTGGATTGAGAAAAGCAGACCCAATATTATACCAATCTTGTACAACATCTAGTAATCATTTGTCTTTAGTTACACTCTGACATGATGGGAAATGGTTGGAAATTCTATAGTAGAGAGTGAGATTAATAATTATCTTTCTTTATTCACTAGAAGCATACATTTATAGATAAAAAAAAAAAACTACGTTTCCCATGAAAAGCACAGGAAACATGTTGTAACCTTCCACCAATCACATCTTAAACAGAATTCAAAAGCACAGCAGAGGACCACATTCTCATTTTCTTCGCTACTAAGTGGCCAGATAAGAGGATTTGTTTTGGTAATGCTTTTGTCCTTGTGTTTATTGTAGCGATTAAGAAAAGGAAATCAGCTGTCCTAACTTAATTTGTTCCAAATGGGGCTGGCTTGTAATATACAAGACTGGGATTCAACTCAAGCCATCAGTTCACTGATTCAAGCACCACAGACAAGGCTTTAATTGTTAATAGAAAAAAAAAAAAAACACTCACTGGCAGTTTACGGCATTGCCACAGTAGCCAACTGATTTCCACTTGGTGAGGTTAACAGTTGCATGGCACCAGGTGTGACCAGCCTGCACAGTCTTCCTCGCTCCTCTTCACTACCAACATTTCTGGGGTACAGACACAAAGAAGAAGCCAGAAGGCAGCAACACCTAAGCTGCAGATGGTCTGTGGGTGCGCTGTTCTCTTCTGCCTGCCAACAACTGTGATAAAAGATGAGCAGAATAGCTTTTCTTGCACAAGGAGGGACCATCCATCACGAGTTTCCACTGCCACTCTTTCTTACTGTCTGTTTAACCACTGGATTCCTGCCTCTGAAGTTGCCCAGCCATACCTTATCGTAAGAGGAGACCTGTAGTAGAGAATACCCAAGGACTGTGGGATGAAGTCTGAGAACCTCAAAAGGGACAGTGGTACTCCCTCACCGGTGTGTTAAATAACACTTGAACAATGGTCTGTATACTTTGATAGTTCCGGTGAGTTGCTGCCTACCCCAGGTAACAGAAGGGTTTATAGATTTTTCAAAATCAACAAAGGGAGGAAAAGAATGCCTTAATTAATCTGGTGACAGATTGTGAGCTCACTCCAGACAATAGTTATTCACCCACTAAGCCACTCTAGACAAAGGCCAGCAATGCAAATTAATTTTGGCAGTGCTCCAACAGGAAATGTCCAACCTGAACTTCAAGGCCAGGTCATCTTTCAGATGGGACCGCAAGCAACATCACACCAGTTTCGACCCTGTCAGTGAGGCACAGCCTGAAACCAGTGGCTTAATGAGCACAGAACGCACTACTGGGTATACCAATCACACTTATGACTTCTAGTGCAATAAATAAATTGATGGAACGAGTGCTTGAGTTAGTCTTGGCCGCAGGCCATCAATCCGACTGCATACACCACACCATTGTTTTTCACCCACTAAGCCACTGTAGATGGAGACAAGCTGTATGCCAATCTCTCTTGCTCCTGTTCCAGTACCAACATTCCAGCCCAAAAAGCCAAGGAAGACTCACTCCATGTGGGACCAAAACAATCCAGACAGGACTTCCAAGTTACACTCTACTGATGAGGCCAAAATATAACAAAACGTGTCTGTGATTACTTGCATTCAATTTCTGTGGGTATGTGGCATTGCAGTTTGGGCTGGACTGTTCTTGTTAGAGAAACACCAACGCTAATTTGCATATGGCTGAATCGTGTTTGAGACTGCAGTTTGTGAGGAACGAAGGACACATAAAAAATGGAATGGATCACAGCTAGAACAGTGTCTGAGATTAATTCAAGTATTCCAAGCATAGCTTTTTTGTTTTCCTTCATATATATTTAAGACATAACAGACAGCCAATAAGATTGATGGCATGGGATAGAAATTAAATCCAGCACAGTTTTCTATGAGTAGATGGTGCTCTCCTAGAGGCTCGGGACTCCTCGGTCCTAAGACCTCAAGCACCTGAACAGAGATCTACTGCAACTTCTTAAGGAGAGCCCCTCCACCACAGGGATGAATTTCTAGGGGCCTTTAGATTCATATTGCTAAGGGGGGACACTTTGAGAGAAACCCCTCAGCGTCTGAACATATTTAAATGGATCAAGGAAGCCTTAGTTGAAATAAAATGCAAACTGCATGTTGCATCCTCCAGCCGGTAGCCGGTCATAACTGGTGCTCTAGTGGGTCCATCAAGCCCACCAAAATAATCCCCGCAGCTACAGGAGTATCTAAATGAAGAAGAGGCAGCTTAGAGGTGGAATCCAATCCGAAGATTGATCTTGACAGACCCTAGTAGCCATCTCCTTCTCAAAAGACATTCCAGTGAACAGCTCATTCCACATTATTCAGGGTGATGTGAAGGGGGAAGTAGGCTGGGACCCAAGGAGAGCATGAGCCTATATTCCCATCTAAAACTGGGGTATATTTTGGTGCTATTCATTCACATGGGGGCAAGAACTGACAAGGAATGGATAAGCAAAAGCAACCAGATGAAGAGGAACACAGAGGAAATTGTCAGAGACAGCCACCTGAGGGATTTCATCGGACATCTTTACAAGAAGGACAAAAGGTTGTTAACATGATGTTAGGGGAGATCAACGTGTGGTTGATGGGGGGCGTGGTGTGGCCACAGTTGAAGATGGCCTCCTAGCGTGGGTGCTCCACTCGGTGGCGGGCCTTGGACCGGGTGGGGAGGCGCTCTGGATGCAATGCGCCCCCTCACATAGTCGCCGGGGATACGCAGAGTACAGCTGAAACCGAGGGCGAAGAGTAGGAGTGCCCCGATCCCCTACGTCCATGCAGTGTGATCACAGAGGCCTGCGACCTGGTGTCAGACCGTGGCCTCTCATGTCCCTGGCCCAGCACGACGCAGCAGCGCTGAGAGAGCGGCTCGGGACGAGCCTCTATAAAGGTACGCGCTGAGGAAGGACCCCACAGAGGGACTGCCCCCGATGCCCCCAAGCTCCCCCACTACATCTCTATCATCCCACTACATCTCCCCCTCTAATGCCCTGCCTCAGACAGAGCCTCTCTGAGGGACTAATGCATCCTGGACTCTTGGTGGTTTACGCCGTAGCGCAGAATTTAAAAAAAAGAAGAAACAAATCGCAGCTGGCGGATTCTGCCATAGAGGGGACTGTTACAAGCTGGAAGCCAAAAGCGGAGTAACCCGCGATGACCTGAGGCACTGTCTGGCTCCACACCTCTGCACCTTGAAACGCTGAGGGGGACAAGAAGAACACCCTTTACGACTTCAGGTGGGGAGCACGCCCCGACAGAAGACCCTCAGACACCTAGGGTTAGGGTTAGTCCTCGGGGCTTTATTACTTGCCCTAGCGCCTTCATGCTGGACGCTGCTGCGTCAAGAGAGAGACCCGAGGCACTGTCTGGCTCCACGCCTCTTCCCCTCCCAGGGGGACTGTACCTTGAAACACTAAGGGTGACCAGAACAACACCATGGATGATTTCAGGTGGGGAGCTCGCCCCGACAAAGACCCTCAGACACCTAGGGTTAGTCCTCGGGCTTTATTACCTGCCCTAGCGCCTTCATGCTGGACCCTGCTGCGTCAAGAGAGAACCTGGGGTGCAATCTGGCAGCACACGGCACCTCCCTACTATGAGAGGAGGCAGAGCCCAGCGCTACAGTGGTCCTCCCGCCCCCGGACTTCTAGCTGAGCGCGAATGTTGGACCATGAAGGCGGATAGGCCGTGACCTACCACTAGTGAGAAGAGACCACAGCTGGACAGCTCGATGTCCTCCCGGAGCCTCGGACCTCAGCCCTGACAGAGGGAGACACTCTCCTCCCACCCCCGACGCGTTCACCATTAAGGAGTGGGGCGGCTCACTGGTCATATCTGGTCGCAAAGAGAGGACTACATCTTACCAGTCTTTACCACACGCTATCTGCACCCGAACACTGCAATGCCATGGGGCAGATCATCGAACAAGCACTCAGGCAAACCAGCAAGACAACTGCTCTTCTCTGAAGCCCTACAACATTGCCGGACTTCGCCTCCTGCACCTAAAGTGCACCCGCCAGGGAAGCCCTGCACCATGACGGACTACGCGCAGGGCACAACCATTCACAGCATCCTGCATGAGATATCAGCGGTGGGCCGCAGACTGGAAGGGATGGACAGCATGATGGACTCCCTGGTGGAGGAAACAAAGCCTCTGGATATTGCTGGCTTCCAATCACAGGTGACGAGTCTAGGGCAATGGGTGACGACAGTGGAGGCACAGGCCGTCTTCGCCCAGATAGAGACCAAGAGCTCCTGCATCTCCGCAGTAAGCTCATTGACCTGGAGGACAGGAGTCGCAGGGACAATGTCCTCTTTCTTGGATACCCAGAAACGTAGAAGGAGTAGACGTCCAGTCCTTCCTGAAGGTGACCTTACCCAAGCTCACTGGTCTGACTTTCGACCCCCTCCCCTGGAGTTTCGAAGAGCACATAGACTTGGCCCCAAATGGCTAGACGGGGACAACCGCCCACGACCAATTACAGCGTGCCTATTGCGACAGACGCAGGCTCGACAAAAGGCCCGCACACATGGCCCATTCCGGATGAACAAACAAAGGATCCGGATGAATGCAGACTTCTCAAAAGAAACCAGTGAGTGCAGGAAAGCATTCTTGGCCCTCTGACCCCGTTTACGCCACTTGGGAGGTGAAATTTGGTCTATTTGAACCAGCGAGGATGTGGATCACTAAAAACTACGTGTCAAAGGACCTGCACCTTTTTCTCGACAGCTTACAAACCCACCCCATGGATACAACCACATCATTCCAACCCCAGAGGTTGTCTATGGCAACTACAATCCAATCACCACAGGAGTCTGCCCCCGAGAGACCGTAACGATGTGCTTCAGACTTCCCACCCCGGGGAAGAGACCTAGAGAGGCTCTCGAAGAACTATGACGACAGAGGGCAGGTACTACACACGGTGGCAATGCACACACAAGTGGCAGACAAATCTTGCTCCCCTCTCAAGCCCTCCACAGCTCCCACCTCAGAACGGAAACAATTAGTGCGTGACAACAACACTACCGCTGGCAGCACAGGTACCCTGCGTGTGGTATAACGTACTCTCTGCTGCACCAACGGACAGATGAGTACTGTTCCTACTTATATTCTGCCTCTCTTGTTCCAGGGTCACAATATACTCTCACACGGTTACAGGAAACGGCAAACGGACAACCCTGTGGTCCGCAACCTGGCCAGATTATGCGAACCCTGCATCCCATACCCCATGTTGACCCTGTGGATCCCCCACGATTTACTTGAATTGTAACTCAGACAGTTACTGAGAGTTGCTATTGTTTGTTTGATGTTTTTTCAAGCACTACTGTTATACTATGTGAGCGTCCGAAAGCCACCTTCCCCCCCCCACCCCTCCACCAAATAAGGCTATTTCACGCATCTCAGCAAATCCAATTACACTCTCCTCCCCTACCATCTCCCCCCTACACTCATCGTGTCAATGACCCAACTCTCGCACGGCCGCAATGTTATCCACCTGGGCCCCGCTACCACTGCAAGGTATTGAGACCTCTGCCCTGCCCTTGGGACTTGACAAGCCCCTAGGAGAGGGGATCCCGATTGCTGGGTCGTCAAGATGTACTCTACTCCCCCTCCTCCCCTTCCTTGCCAGCATCTTACTTTCCTCATCATACTATCCCACCGCCACTGCATTCATGCGCCCCACTACTTCTACAGCATTGACTAATTACAATGCACTACACATACAGTAACATCTCTCTAGCCCTTTGCGTGAGCTCTACTGCCGGGCACTATTACTGATACCGCTGAATAGAGGGGACGACAACTTTCCTGGAACATCATACGCACCCCGCCTCCCCCGGCTGGAGGCCCACTGACCAGGGCTAGGAGATCCGTAGCCTTAGGTTTAGACCCGCAGACTACAGTTACCAACAAGCGGAGCTATCGTGTTCTGTCCCATTCCCCTCCCCCTCCTTTTTTATTTTAATTCCTTTTCCTTGATCCTCTGGTTTGGGATTTGTATTGTTACCTTCCTGTTTTTTTCATTTGCCCCTAACACCTTTGGGCCTCCCCCCCCCAACTCCTTTACTCTTCTTCTCTCCCTCCCCACCTACTTTCCTACTTATCTCTCCCTTGGTCTCTCTCTTTGTATTCCCCTCCACCTTCTGATCTCCCCTCCTCTGCCTCACCTCCTCCCTCTACTTGTGTCCCCCCCAGCCCCCCCACACCGTCCCACCTTCTGCCCTGGTCCGCCCTTTATACCAGTTACTGACACCCCCCGTCACCCCCTCCAACTCTCTCCCCCCCGTTCCACACTCCCTGTATCCAAGCCTTTTCGATTGCTCTTGTATTGACCCCCACCCTTCCTCGCATACAGCCACACTGCCCCCACTGCTGCCCAGCTCCACATCCATTACCTAACCCTACCATGGCTAGCCAGCCCGGCCCAGTCTGCCCCACTGCGGATCCTATCCTGGAAGGTCAACGGCCTGACCCACTTCATAAAGCGCAAGAAGATACTCTCATACCTTCACTTGAAACGGGCAGACACAACTCTGTTACAAGAGACACACCTTGACAGAGCAGAATCTGCTAAGCTGCACCGTGATTAGATAGGAACAGCGTTATTCAGTTGCAGCCCCACTCCCAGAGACCAGGACGGAGGCGTCCCAAGGAAATGTGGCATTGCGATACTCTTACGGAAGAGCATACCTTTCACTCTCACTAACTCATCGGTGGATCTGGAGGGCCGCTACGTGTTCACCAAACTAAGGCTCGTGACTCCTTAATATGGGTGGGATTCATCAATGCGCCTGTTCTTTCTACAAATCAACCGCCTCTTGTCGGAAATAGGAGCTACCCAATATGCCAAAGGGGGAGACTGGAACCTGGCTAGAGACGTGGCACTAGACAGGACTAGCCCCCTAGATGTGGCCAATAATGGAGACAGAGCCCTCCAGTCTGATGTGATGCAGGATAATGTTTGGTAGATTACTGGAGATTAACAAACCAGACCGACAGAGATTATACCTTTCTGTCACCGGTACATGGAACACAATCCTGACTAGACTATTTTCTCATCTCCCACAGCTTAGTGTTGCATGTCTCGGATACTGGAAAGAGGACTCTCGGACCACTCACCAACACAACTAGCTGTCCAAAGGGGCCTAATGTCCCCAGGCCGCAAGCCCTGGAGACATGCAGCTCACCACTATTGCTCCCTGCAAGGTAAGGCGGCCCATGCGTCCGCATATGTCCAGAGTAACTTAGGCTCCACCGACTCTATGAGGATCCTGTGGGCAGCGGCCAAAGCAACCATACGTGGACATATGATGAGAGACGGAGCGCTGTCGAACAAAGACAGGAGAGCAAAGTAAGCGACTCAGGAAGCTGTTATAAGGCAACTGACGAGGCAATACACGGATCCACCATCCCGCCCCGTGCGTAGAAGCTTGGAACGCGCTCGCATGGCCTTAAGTGATCTATATACCTCACAGGCCATGTACGCGTTGCAATGCATACAGGGTAGACATTATGAGCAAGGGGAAAAAGCAGGCAGACTGCTGGCAGCGCAACTCCATTAGAGAATGGCAGCCCCAGCCATACCGGCCCTTACCGCCCGCACAGGAACAACACTCACACGTCCTCAGGACATAGTCAACGAATTTGCGTCCTTCTACCAACAACTGTACACCACAAATCAACCTCCATGCCGGAACAAACTGAAGCCTTCCTGGCCGGCGTAACACTACCCTCTCTCTCTGAAGACGGCCACACCCTGCAGGAAGGGGATATCAGCTGGCTGGAGATAGCGCAGGTCATCTCTGACCTCCCGTACCACAAATCACCCGGTGAGGATGGATTTGTTGCAGAATTTTATAAGTGGGCAGGAGAGGAGATGGTTGATGTCCTCCATGGAGCATTGGATGAGGCCTGCTGGCCAGTCTCCCTGGGCATGATCTCTAACACTACCACAATAGCAGTTATACCGAAACCAGGACGTGACCCCCTACTTTGCAGTAGTTATCGACCCATCTCCTTCCTGAACAGGGATAGCAAGATTCTGGCCAGCGTCTTAGCGAACTGATTGCGCAATGCCATACCCTCCCTGATCCATCATACTCAAGTGGGGTTTGTGCTGGGTCGCACCTCCAGAAATCACCCGCGTACCCTCTGCCTCACCCTATGGGAATCTAGGAACACACCGGAAGGTGCTCGGGCCTATCCCTGGATGCTGAGAAACCATTTGACCGCATAGAATGGGCATACTTCGTGACCCTGATAAAATTCGGCCAGTTCATTTCTAAGGTCCGCCTATTATACAATCACCCCACAGCGCGAGTTAATTGTGGGGCCTCTCTGACCCTTTCCCCATTCGCAGAGGGACCTGACAGGTATGCCCCCTAACAACGCTTTTGTTCTTGCTTGCTATGGAACCGCTTGCGGCCGCTATCCGCGCCTCTCCCTCGATACGGGGTCTAACCTTACCGGACGGGATCTCCAAAATCTCTCTCTATGCTTATGACGTACTCATCACCGTAACCGATCTCAAAGGTTCCCTGCCTGCTCTGCTGGGGATCATGGATGACTTTGCACCTATATCCGGCTACCGGGTAAACTGGGAGAAAAGCAAGGCCCTTACCCTCTTGCAGGTGACAACAAAGGCTGATAGCCACGGTTTTTTATTTGATGGACTCCAAAGCACCTTAAATACCTGGGAATACTGGTTAACCGACTGGTGACAGACAACCATACCCCTCTTATTACGAAAATGAGGCTGGACTTTGATAAATGGACCCACCTAGGCCTTTCCATGTGGGGAAGGGTGCAGGCGGTGAGAATGGTTACGATGCCACGTTTCACCTATGTTTTAGGCCTTCTGTCTCTCCAAGTGCCTCCCTCCATGTTACAAACCATAGATGCAATTAGAACCTTTGTGTGGGGCTCAATGCGCCCACGTCTCGCACCAGCTAAATTTAATGGTGCACCGCTCCAACGGGGGGAATGGGACTCCCCTCGGTGGAACATTATGCCCTGGCTTTGCATTTGTCACAATTGGCCAATCTATTGTCTGGACTGACGAAGTTGCCCCAGTGGGTAACAGCGGAGAGAGTGATGCTCTCACACGGTGGAGACCTCGGTGGACTTTACTGCTCTATCCCCCTTAATTGGCTGCATTGGAGGGACGCTGGCATCGTCCATTTGGCCCAGAACCCACAAGACAGAGCGATCAAATCCTCTGCCACATTGCAAGAGAAGTGATGCTCTCACACGGTGGAGGCCTCAGTGGACTTTACTGCTCTATCTCCCCTCCCCCAAAACCATGAATCTGATTTTGAAGGCACCATGTGCGGCGTGGAGGAGAGCTCACCACCTATTTGGAGTTTATCCTTTCCTACACGCCCAGGCCCCAATGTGGAACAACGATAGCTTGCATATAGGAGGGAAGGTTTTTAATTGGCTGCATTGGAGGGATGCTGGCATCGTCCATTTGGCCCAGATCCCACAAGACGGAACGATCAAATCCTTTGCCACATTGCAAGAGGACTTTAATCTCCACCCACATCAGGAATGGCGATACTTGCAACTCAAGCACTGCCTGCAGCACAATACGGACATCATCTGCTGGGGACTTCAACCTTCACCCGTGGTGATCTATCTTCAGACATGGGGGAAGCACAAAGGTGTCATGGCAGGCCTCTACGAGGTCATCATGCGTCAAATACTCACAGCCCCTCCTGGGAAACATACGCCTGTAATGGCAGAGGACTGGATAGACCTACTGGAAGCACTCGACAGGGGCACCCGTGAAGCTCGCTTAAAATTCTGCCTCTACAAGATCATCCACGACTGGTACTGGACTCAGGTGAGGTTACATAGGGCAGGGCTCCTCCCGCATGCGGCATCCTGGCGCTGTCCATATTCTCATTGGATGCCCATCGATCCAGCCCCGGTGGGAAGCTGCAGGACTCACTTTGTCTACCTCAATATTGCTCCCAACACCATTGCCTCCCTCTCTTGCCATACTACACGATATGGATAACCTCCCAGCCTTATCACTACCTCTCCAGAGACTGCTGCATACGGCGCTATCCACTGCGAAAATTTGTATCCTCCGCCATTGGAGAACAGTGGACCCCCCCACCCCGGAAGAGTGGATATCGACAATGACTCGTATAGGCGCACATGAGTGAATCCTCTATAATCTCCAGGACCAGGCTGCCCTCTTTCATCAGGTGTGGGCTCCCTTTCTTACAGACCCCCCACCACCACTGGTCCGTTGATAACCCCCTTTGCTACCTACTACCTGCCCTCCCCATCCTTTTGTTAGCAACCCCATAACAGCATTCCTCCCGCCTCCACCCCCGCTAACACGTACTTCTACACATCTGTTCACTGCTTTCCCATCCCCACCACACACCCCTCCTACCCCCCCCATACCCTATCCCCTCCCCCTATTGTCTTTGTTCCCTTGGACGCCAGCTTCTAACCTCTAGCTCTTAGCTTCTAGCCTCTACCTTTTCCCATCCCTCCTTCCCTTCCCCATACCTACCCTCACCTATGATTATTTTTTTTCCCACCACAAATGAAAATTGTGCTGCTTAGCTGCCGAAATCTTTAACATACACCCCTCCGATGCCACTGTACAGGTACACCACTGCAACACCCCTACATTCATCAGCACCTGCCGCGCCCTAAAGACTTGCCCCTCAGCCTGCATCCCTTCCCCCCCCCCACCACCCTCTGCTCCCCCCTCCTTCTTGCTCTACTGTTTCCCTACTGCTGTCTCTCTCCAGCTTTTCAGTTCATTAGTTATTACCGTCCTTTAGAGTGCACAGGACTACGATTGATCTTGCTTAGTCCATCCTGTCTCCCATGAACTGCAGTTTGTACGATTTACAAATTGATATGGGGGACTCTGTCCTGCCTTCTTTGCTCTGTACCATTTTTGCATTGTTGCTAATAAAATAATTACAACAAAAAAACATGTGGTTGATCAGCATTTTATGATAGGAGACATTCATGATTTGACTGATGTCCTCTAGAAAACAGATTGTGTGGTTACGCTTCATCTGAAGAATGCCATCTACCTCACAGTTCTCATTTTTCACCTCACAGGAGTCCTCTGGCAGGTTCTAACCTATTAATTCACAACTCACACTAAACTTGGGCCTTTAATCACCCCGCCCTAGTTTTTCACTATGTTGCCGAGGAGGCATGTAATGAAAATCCTCAGAACCAGAGGGGTCTTCTGAAACACTTGAGTCACACAGTGAATTTGTCACAGTATCTAACTTTGTAAACAAGGCAGAAAAATGGCCCACCAACCAGGTCAATCCATGGTTTTTCTGTTATTTCTCATAGCCATATTGCAGTTGATGAAGCAAAAGGTGAAGAACATTAGATGAAAACTCTGAAAAGTTCTGGTGAAGGACAAATTCTCACTTTTCCATTTAGCCAGGTTATCTGCCTTACTGCATCTTCAATTTCGGTGACATGGCGATGGGTTGTTTACTACAGGACCTTAAAAATACACCATATGGAGTGCCTTAACAGAAATTATGGCCAGAGAAAGATTCACTGAGGTTTGGTTAAACTGGAGCAGCATAGCTGAATCTGGGAGCATTTAAAACGGATTGGCGTATAAGACATGAGAAAAGGACATTTTTGTAATCCATCTGGAGCTCAAGAGTACTAAAATAGGTAAAGTATAATCTTGGGCAGTCTCTTGAGTTACAACAAGCAAACAGAAACCATAGAAGAAACTGGATTTCCGTGCAGGAGAGTGGAATTCTGAATTTGGTGGTATATACCAAACCCAACAATTACCAGGTGTGTTAAATATTAAATATTTCAACCTATATTAAATTGCATTAGGCCAAATCTGTCAAAATATAACAGGACAGAACAATATGCTGTTTAAGTAAGAAAAGTTTCATGCTATATACCAAAACTCAAAATGGTACTATTTATTGCACCCAACAAATTCCAATCCCCATGGAATTTGATTTTGTTATGTGAGATAACTAGCACCTACTCCTCAGACTAAACTCAGAATCAGGGTATATTTTTGCCTGCTGATCTCTTTAAACACAGCTTGATAGTTGGAAAAACCGTAAGATGGAGAAAGTTAACTAGGAGAAACCTCCTGAGCATGCTCTGGAGAAATAAGCTGTATGGTACTCCCAGAGGAGTTATTTCCCTTCATGCTTTTAGTCTAGTTCTTTGGTTTCCTGTCCATCATCTTGTTTGTCAACTTCCTACTGTTGTGTATGCTAACATAGAATTGGCTATTAAGCATGGCGTAAGATTTGAAAATCTCTTCAAAGGATTAATTATAATTCTATCAGTCAACTTTTCAACCCCAAACAACCCCAAAATATTTTAAAATCTATTTCTATATCTATATCAAATGCTTTTGTTGCACACTTGAAATCAAGTGTGCAAGTTGGCCTTAACAGATATTAAGGCAAAGACACTGAGGTCAGACCTAAACTGAAAGGTCCCTCTAACTAAAAACTACAACTACTCCACAAAAACAATAACTTTGATAGATTGCTATGCAATCTGGTCTCCACCTATGGGTGAATGCTTGCAAAATTTCTCATTATAGAAAGAAAAAGGAAAAAAGAAAACAAGCACTTGTTCATCCAATCTAAAGTGTAGTCCTTCTTCAATGTTGATGTTCGTGCTTTACAAAGTTGAATTTGATTTTGTATCTTGTAACCCCTTTAAATTTTCTGATAAAGTACTTTCAATAGCTGATGACAGAAACAAACATCAGAAGATGGTGGGATATTATGTGCATATGGTGAATGTCATGAGGAGTCCTATTGACTACTAAAGTAAAGAAGTTTATTTTTTGGCGCAGAAATGAGAATGCTCTGCAGCATGGCCTAGTCTCACAGTTCAACTGTATACACCCTTGCTTTCTCATGTTGAAAAACACACCTTGTTATATCAGAAAAACTCACCAATCTGTTACGAATTGCTTTCATGGCAATGGACGCCTACACAAAATGTAATATCAACGCCAACTCGAAATGTGTCTATACAGGTGTATGTAATAATTTTCCCTAAACTATCATAAGCACAAACAGTATACCCAATAGGAACTACATAATTCCTTGATAATGTAGTAGTAATGGCACAACAAAATGTTACAAGTGGGTGTACACAGAAAGTACAACCATGTTTATAAACTGCAAACATGTCAGAGATGTGTGAAGGTCACATGGCCCTTTGGGTTTGTGCAATGTATGCCAAACTTTAGATGTCATTATCTTTTAAGTGTCAGGTTCCCTGTGTACACACACATCGTGTTAAAAAAAAAAAAACACACATTAATTCTCCAGTAATAAAAACAGAAACACATAATTGTGGTGCACATGTCCAGTAACGTGATAAAAGTTTGCACCAAAATGAACATGTCCATCACAACTGAACAAGACTAATGTATACATTACAAAGATATCTAAGAATTAAAACCTGTGTTTCTCACTTTTACAAATGAGAGTAAGTGCATGGAAGACATTAGCAGAAATAATTTCAGCAAACAATTATTAACAATAAAACAATAAGGACAAGACAAAGGTATTCAAAATTAAATGAATGTTAATATTATCACGAGATACTTCTCTGATTGTATCATATTTTTTTAGCAACAACCAGTGTCCAAATTGTCCAAAATTTGACATGTGGCCTTCAAGCCGTGAACTTCCTACCCAATTGCACTGTCAGGCACAAGCTCCTTAAGAATGGGGATTTATTGAGCACAAAGCAGGCACCTCAATAATCTTACTTGAGGGGGGAGGGGGGGCGGGGGGGAATAGAGGTTTGGATTTGGGGGGGTGGGTATGGGTTTGTAAGGGTGTGACATGGAAAATGTGGGCTGGGGTGTGAAAGGTGTGGAAAAATGTTTGGGACTGGTGGTTTGGGATGTGGGAGGGGTGGTTTGGGATGTTGAAAGGGTGGAAAGACATTGCGGAGGGGTGGTTTGGCATGTGGAAGGGGTCAGGGCCAGGGCAAAAAGAAGGTCTTCCTTAGGAAAATGGGTAGGGTGGTTGGCAAGGAGTTTGGTTTGGGAGGTACAGGCAGTGTTAGTGTCTGATGTATGTGTCTGTTGATGGTATCGGTGCCTGTGGGTCTGGTGTATTTGTTGGTTTGAGTCTCCTACTAGGGGTCTGTTGCATGGGTGAGTGTGGGTGTTTGTGTACAGTGTGTTTAATGTGCAATGTGTGTGTATGGATGGGTGTGCTGTGGAGGTGCCGTGTGAGGTTGGGGTGACTGTGGATGTGCTGGTGCATGTGTGTGTGGTGGTGGGTGTGGATGTTTGTGTGGTGGGTATTGTGTCTTCGTGTATTGCGGTGGTGGGTATGGCTGTGTAGTGATGGGAATGGATGTTTGTGTCATAGTGGGCTGCCATCTCTCCAGGTGGGATAGTGGGTGTGGATGATTGTGTCATGGTGGGTGTTGTGTCTGTGGGTATGTTTGTGGTGGTAGTGGTGTGGTGTTGTATGTTTGGGAGTGTATGTGTCTGTTTCTTGCTATGTTTATGTGTGGATGTGCTGCTTCTGTGTGTTTGAGTGGGTGCATACAAATGTGTGAGTGTGCTGTGGATAGGGAAGATGGCTTTGGGATGGGGAAGGGGTAGGAGATGTGGAATAAGGTTGGGAAGGATGGGAGACTGCAGCCAATGAGAAGGCCAGACCCTAGAATGACCTCTGTAGGCCAGACATGGCACTGT
The DNA here is from genome assembly GCF_031143425.1 of Pleurodeles waltl. Taxonomy (NCBI): domain Eukaryota; kingdom Metazoa; phylum Chordata; class Amphibia; order Caudata; family Salamandridae; genus Pleurodeles; species Pleurodeles waltl. The sequence goes on from NC_090445.1 coordinate 468,975,790, forward strand.
GAATGCCATCACAGTAAGCTAGCATCTGTGTCATCTGCCCACAAGGCCCCTGGTTGGCATTCAGTAGTGCAACCTGACCTACAGAGATAGTCAGCAATAGGTCAAAAGCTTCCTCACTGAGTGCAGCCTGGGAAAAGAAGCAGGAGGAAGGTGCATGCAGGAACGGTGATGCCACCCTTTTGGGGGGGGGGGGGGGGGGGGGGGGGCAGCTATGGCCAACTGGAGGGGGAGCAAAAGTGAGGGTAGAGATGGAAACGTGGGTGGCGGACAACAATGCAGTTGGAATTGTCGCACTAAGGTCCACCACCACTACGGACTAGTCTTCTGTGGAGGCCTCTGAAGAAGATGTTGAGTAGCTGGTGACCTCCGTGCCAGTCCCCTTACCCTCCGTGGCGCTGGGTCCCTCTGTGTCGGTGGTGTCTGCACCGGTACCACATCCCCAGCTTCTTCCCTGCCAACGTGCCCGCTATCGTCTTCGGCTTGCCCACATGATGCTTAAAACACAGATACAACACTTTGAGTGCATCTGTGTACATAGGATGGAGCATGAACTTTGCTCATAACACATTTGCCAAGTCTACATATTAAACCAGCTTCAAGGCTCTCAAACGTGGCTTCTTTTTCAACAGTAACTCATGCATGAAGGGACAAATTTCACAAACCATTTGCTCACAGTCTAGAAATTCCCCATGGTAGATCCCATATCAAGTATGTCTTTTGTCTCCCATCCACTTTTATTTTCCTACATGACAAATGGCCTCAACAGCATGAGTAAATACTCATTCCTAACCTACTATAGTACAGAAAAAAACATAGCCACATATACAAAAGAGTTATGTTTTGTGCCCGATATTGACATATCCAGATGGGATACTCCAACATCTATTTAAGGAACCCTTCCATCTACAAATGTTCTTTTAAGTATCACTTTTCTCACCATCAGCTGGACAAAACTAATGACACTTAAATGTCATTTGGGGTACGTATAACTCCATCACTAAAGTGGAAATATTCTTGTCTGTTTCACTGAATACAGTTTGGCTTAAGAACTCATGTTGGTTGACAAAGACTGGCTTACAGGCGCATTTGTGAAGGACTATGGCTTCAAGACAAACTTCTGCTGGCTACAAGAACTAACTTGAATCTTGCTGTTGAAATATTTGTATAACATATTTCAGATAAGGAATGATGCAGTTGTACAAATGTTTCCAGTACTTGTGGAGCAGATGCTCGTGATATATTGTCATTGCACCAACTTACCAATGGAAAATATTGTATCATAAGTGCTTACTATGCCATGTCAGCAGTAATAGGGTTGTGCTGGTTGTGTGTCAACTGTTATGTTGAATCTAACCAACATTGCTGCAAATTAAAAAGGTTAAAAAATAATACCTACATAGAATAACTCACCCTCTTGATGCTGCTGTTGGACCCTCAAATGCCCAACAAACTCCAGGTAGGCAACCGCAAGGATGAGGGCCATTAGGTGGGTCAGGGTGAAGCACACGATTGCCTCGTTAGGAGGCCTGGGTGAGCTGCTCTTGGGTTGACTTTCTGGTCCAGCATCGGAGGTCCTCTCACCTCTTCCTGCAATGCAAGCTATCCCGTGTATGGACCCCCAGGGTCCACACCTTCTTTGCAATGGCCTTTTATATGTCCTCCTTTTGATGGGCGTTAATCTGTATAGATGAGGAAAAAAACAACAAAAGATGTTTTGAGTGGTTTTGTTTGTCAGAAGTGACACTTTTGTTGTATCTCTCACATGCATTCCCAAAACAGCAAGTATACATGTTTTTAAAACATTTATATTTCTTAGGAAATACTCATTGGCAGTGATCTGTTGAGTACCCTCAACACTTTATAGCTCCTCGCCTTACCAATCCAGGCAACAAACATTCTATAGGCCAGGGCTAGGATACCTTTCCTGTAGGGAGAGTCAATCCCATTGTGCGACACTAAATGACAAACAACCTGTACATTACTTTCATATAACCCCATGGACAGCTACACTGGCTTCTTCCCTAATCTTTAAAGAGCCAGGTACTATGGTTTGCATCACATACAGTGACTAAGGGCATTATGGAAGGGCTGCCATGTGTCAGTGAGAGCATGGTGTTGAATGACGCATGAACAAGTGTGTGTAGTAATGGGACATACTTGTATAGATGATTAAGAGCCTGTGTCATTTAGATTTACAGCACAGGAAATACCTTTCCCCAAATGTGGCACCATGACATGTTTGAAACATACAGATACTCTTATTTCAAATTATGGGATGTAATTTCACTTGGCAGAATAGCATCGGATAACTCAACAACTGTGAAGATTCTTGTTGCACTCATTTTGACATAGGCTGTACTATTTTCACGTATACTTGTGGTACAGTGTCTACTGGCCACTGGAAGTAAGGGGCCTGCTGTTTGTCTAATTAAATATATAGTTGTTAGTAATATGAATTTAAAATTAAGCTTATTCTTTCAGGTGACTTTTCATTTCAAAGTACAGACATTTCCAACACTGTCAAACAGCATTCTATACCCAGGTAAATCTTTCAGTTCACTACACCCAATAACAACGCTTCACTCATAAACAAAAGGGGACAACATTTGCCTCTGGACAAAAGAGGTACAAGTTAATTTGTCAAATATTTCCCCCTCAAACATGTAGCAGAGGTGGTGTTGTTGGCTGCGGTGGTAGGAGGAGGCAAGCAAGCTTTTTTCCAGATGCCACCTACAAGAACACAGCATACGCACTCCACGGCAAAGACAGACACACCCATAGGCTTTTGTATGTAGCCGTCACATGTTAACCTCTGGCAGTGTCTGTCATTGGAGTGTTCCACTTACTACTCGCTTTACTTCCGCTGACGGCTGTCGGATAGCCAATGTCCTGACAGCAAGGTCAGGCACCCACCATTTTAGGACATGTAGCTGTGCACTTTTAAATTGTTTGTATGTTACGTGCACTCAAAATGGTGGGTATTTTGTATACAAATCTCAGATATGTACGGCAAGGTTTTTGGCAAAATAGGACACATAAAAAAGTTACTGGGTTTTACATCGATAGTGCCAAGGTGTATGCTATATTTCCGCTGACAGCAATCATAAAAAAATAAAGCACAAATAATACATTTCAAATGCATTATTCACATTATTTGTAAATGTCAGACATGTAAAAAAAAAAAAAAAAAAAAAAATAAGCGATTTGAAGTAGCAAAAATGTTTGAAAATTATAGGGACATACATAACACACTAAGATCACTAATTCAGCCAAGACATGATGTGTGTTGTCTGTGGAAGTCTTGTGTGACAATGTTTATTGATAGTTTGTTTTCCTTATATGCAGACATATGAACCCAGGGATGGGTCGAAGAAGGCGTCCTCAAGTCTTCAGAACGTTACCAGATCTTGCCACTGTTAATCCCGGCCCCTTGAATACCTATGTAAAAAAATGGTGTCCAGAGAATTTCATTTAGGATTTTTGTTGTTAGCTCATTATAGACGTAATTTAGCTTGGGTAGACATTGCCGATCTGGGCTGAATTTGTCTGGACAACATTTTTTTTTAAATGGATGTGTTGCAGTGATAATGTAATATTTCAGGAACCATGAGACCTGCATACTTAATTTTGCTGTCAAAACAAAGGTTTTACGGAGAAAATGGCGGCTATGATTGAGGAAGAAGAGGCATATATAAAAATGAAACAAATAATGGTACTTAATCCTTTTATGCATACACCAAACAATGTTTATGATTTGAATATTTAAAAAAGGAAGTTGTATCACTCCTCTTTTAGACACAATTTCACAGTTCACTTTATTTGGTTCGGCAATCGCTTGTGGTACATTTGCAGAATGTTGAACATTTGAGAAAAGCATATCCACAGGAAAATCTTTTTGTAGCACAGGTATTGCAAGTACAGGTACGTGTAACTTCAGTGGGTAGAGGCTTTAGACATTTTTGTAGGCTTTAGCATCCCATCAGTATCTTCCCAACCAAATTCACACCGATCTTTCTCTACATATACATAATCCAAAACAATAACACATTTTCTGATCAAGTAGAACTCTCTTTTAAGGTGTCCACGCACAGAATATGATGTCAGTGGAAGGTCACTTAGCTGGACTGATCGCTTGAACTCACTGTACAGAAGATCGTCAAATGTGTGACAGTCAAAACTCGTTTTCCACATAGGCACAAGGTATTTTTTCTATGGCTTTAAAGCCACATTCTTCTTCTGCCTAGGCAAATCGTTTTAGAAACCTCACAGGTTCAGAAGTTAAAGCTCCAAGCTTTGTTCCAATTTTGCTCATACTGTCATTACCCTAAGAATAAGTACCTTGATAAGAACAGTGGGCATCTCTGGGTCAAGTTTCTTGTACAGAATGCAAAGCTGGATTAAGTGTCTTTTCTTGCATTTTCCATAACATATCCATAACTTTGACAATCCTTGACTTATGAACATTGCAACAAATCCAAGTAATAACGCATGTGTCATTTGACAGTGCAATGACTCGATTAGAACCATTTTGAACAGCCCACTTAACACGTGACACAACACAAAGGTAAGCTTCCTGAATTTGCAGTTCGTTCTTGAACAATACGGCCTGTACCTTATTTATTATATCTCTGGAACACCAACTGCTCATTGATAATCATTTCCCTTGCAATAATTGGAAATTCAGTGTTCACTGAAGCATCAGCAATGTTTTGGCGAGTTAACATCTTCAAGTTCATCTTGTTCAATGTTCATGGCCAGAATATATCAAGTTGAACAGAGATAGGTGTTACTTTTTTGATGAAGGCAAGGTCAATTATTCCACTTGTCTGATTTTCTCACATTCTTTGACAGATAGTTCAAAATAACGGTCAAAGACAATGTGCAGCTCTTGCAAGGTGTACCCTGACTTTGATATAAGCAGAACATTCTGAACGACCTCTCCAAAGTTTTGCATAGATTAAATCTTGTCCATTCGCAATTGTGACAAAGTCCACAACAGCAGTTTTCAATGAGGACATCTTTTCAACTTCAAAATTCTTCAGGTGTTTTTATATCACTATCCACAAATGTTTTGGACACGAAGTTGTGCATTCACACAAGCTCGGTCATTTTCAATGCGGTTTCCTTGCTGCTGCATGAAATGAAAAAGGCTGTCAACATGTTTATTAAAATGCCCCCCCCCCCTCCTTCCCATAAGTTCGTGGTGAGGAACAGTTTCACACTGGTCCCTTAATTTAGAATTTGTTGTTTCTCTGAACACATTGCAAATAGAAAGGACTTCATGGTAAACTAGCTGCCATAGAGCAAAATATTAATTTATGTGCCTGACCAAGAATTCCGTTGGAGCTTTTTTAGCGGTTTTAGGTCTAGAGCTCGCCCCCCACGTCCGCAGCACCACCCTGCTGTCTCGTGCCCTTGACCCCCGCCCACACTGCTGCTAGCGTGTTCGAGGCCCTGGTAAGCCTCACTAGACCCTTTTTGCCTTACTGTTGTGCCATGCGTTTTTCTGGTTTTCTCGCCCCTTGGGCGCTCCCCCTTGCCGATCTCTCCTTGCCGCTGCCTCCCTGCGGTCCCGCCCCCCTCGCGCCCCCATTTGCCGCTCCCTCGCGCCTCCCAGCTGCTCCTCCCTCCCTTCTTAATGGCTGGCGCTGCGCGTCGCGAGTGAGCGACCTCTGACCTGTTTTAGGTCTAGAGCTCGCCCCCCACGTCCGCAGCACCACCCTGCTGTCTCGTGCCCTTGACCCCCGCCCACGCTGCTGCTAGCGTGTTTGAGGCCCTGGTAAGCCTCACTAGACCCTTGTGCCGCTTTTTCGCCGTTCTGTAAGTGTTTTTCCACTTTTTTCAGCGCCTTGCCTCCTTGCGCTCTTGCCCCCAGTGTGCCCCTTCTGATCGCTGTACCCCGATTGTATTTGTGCATTCATTGTATATTGTGACTGTTTTTAACTTTTTGCCTTACTGTTGTGCCTTGCTTTTTTCTGGTTTTCTCGCCCCTGGGGCGCTCCCCCTTGCCGATCTCTCCTTGCCGCTGCCTCCCTGCGGCCCGCCCCCTTCGCGCCCTCATTTGCCGCTCCCTCCCGCCTCCCAGCTGCTCCTCCCTTCTTAATGGCTGGCGCTGCGCGTCCACACCGCTGGCGCGCCAGAGGCGCATCAGAGGCAAGGCTGTCTGCGCCCGTCCGCGCCTGGACTGCACCCAGCGCCACCCCTCCTGGTCCGCACGCCCCCCGCACCACCAGCCTTCGCTACTCGGCCAGCGAACTCCTCGCCCTTAACCCTGGCTCCTCCACAGCCTGCTTCCAGGCCACTCCGAAGCACACCAAAGGACCTTTCTCCTGCCGCACCTGCAACTTCACCTGCAACAGAACAACGAAGCCTGCAACAACCAACGCCAAACACGTGCACTGCATCCTCCTCAACACACGCTCCGCACGAAAGCACGCCATCGAGCTCTGGGACCTGCTCGACTTCACCGCCCCAGACGTAGCCTTCCTGACCGAAACCTGGTGGAACGACTCCTCGGCCCCAGACATCGCCATCCCGGACGGCTACAAGATCACCAGAAGAGATCGCACCAACGGAATCGGAGGAGGAATAGCGATCGTCCACAAATCCACCCTCAAGATCCACACCCACACGGACGACACCCTCAAGACAGCGGAACACCTTCACTTCCAGATCCACACGGACCCCAACACTACCCTCAGAGGAACTCTCATATACCGACCTCCAGGACCAAGAGCCCCCTTCAGTGACACCATCTCCGACCTCGCAAGCACCCACGCCCTCGCCTCAACGGACTACATCCTCCTTGGAGACCTCAAATTCCACCTGGAGAACAACGACGCCAACACCGCATCACTGACCACCAACCTCTCCAACCTCTGACTCAGACAACTGGTCAACACACCCACCCACATCGCCGGTCACACCCTAGACCCACTCTTCACTGCAAGCAACCACATCTCATTCAGCCACACCACCGAACTCCACTGGACCGACCACCACTGCGTCCACTTCACATTCAAGAAAAACACCGAACACCACCGCCCCCCACTACCGCCACACCGCCGCTGGGGAAAAGTCACCGAAGACCAACTAACCAGCACCCTCTCCAAGAACCCACCGCCCGACCCCACCGACCCGGACTCCGCCGCCATCAACCTCCAACAGTGGATCCTCAACTGCGCCAACAGCCTCGCACCACTCAAGAGGCCCACCGTCAACCAAGAAAAGAAAAAAGCAGCCTGGTTCACAGACGAACTGATCACCTCCAAACGCACCTGCCAGAAACTCAAGAAAAAATGGCTTCTCAAGCGCACACCCGACAGCCTAGCAACCCACAAGGAAGCCACCCGCAAGCACCACCAACTTATCCGACTCGCCCAACGCTCCCACTTCACTGAACGCCTAAACAACAACGCACACGACAGCAAGGAACTCTTCTGCATCGTGAAGGAGCTCTCCAACCCCAACGCCAATGTCAACGACGTCCCACCATCCCAGAAACTCTGCGACGCACTCTCCGCCTATTTCTACCAGAAAATCGCCGCCATCCACGACAGCCTCAACACCACTCCTCCGCCAGACCCCACCCCGACAACTCCTCCCACGCCGACCACCTCACCAACTGGACCCACGTAGATGACGCCGAAACCCGAAAGACCATGAACTCCATCCACTCAGGATCCCCCTCAGACCCCTGCCCACACCACGTCTACAACAAAGCCGACTCCACCATCGCCCCCCAACTTCGTAAGATCATCAACCTATCCTTCGACACCGCAAACTTTCCGGACAGCTGGAAGCACGCCGATATCCAAGCCCTCCTCAAAAAACCCAAGGCCGACCTCAACGATCTCAAAAACTTCCGCCCGATCTCCCTCCTCCCCTTCCCAGCGAAGGTCATCGAGAAGATCGTCAACGCACAGCTCACCCACTACCTCGAAGACAACTCCATCCTGGACCCCTCCCAATCCGGATTCAGATGCAATCACAGCACCGAGACCGCACTCCTCGCCGCCACAGACGACATCAGACAACAAATGGACAACGGCGAAACTTCAGCCCTCATCCTCCTAGACCTATCCACCGCCTTCGATACGGTCTGCCACCGCACCCTACTAACTCATCTCCACGAAGCCGGAATTCAAGACAAAGCCCTCAACTGGATCTCCTCTTTTCTCTCCGGCAGAACCCAGAGAGTCCGGCTCTCACCCTTCCGCTCCAAAGCCATCAACCTCATCTGCGGCGTCCCCCAAGGCTCCTCGCTAAGCCCGACGCTGTTCAACGTCTACATGGCACCCCTCGCACAACTGGCCCGTCAGCACAACCTCCGCATCCTCTCCTACGCCGACGACACCCAGCTCATCCTCTCCCTTACTAAAGACCCACACACCGCCAAAGCCAACCTCCACGAGGGACTGAATTCCATCGCCGAATGGATGAGAAACAGCCGCCTGAAATTAAACTCCGATAAAACAGAAGTCCTCATCCTCGGACGCTCCCCCTCGGCCTGGGACGACTCCTGGTGGCCCACCGCGCTGGGACCCCCACCCACTCCAGCCAACCATGCACGCAACCTCGGCTTCATCCTCGACTCCGCTCTCACCATGTCCAAACAGGTCAACGCAGTCTCCTCCTCATGCTTCAACACCCTCCGCATGCTCCGTAGAATCTACAAGTGGATCCCGACGGAAACCAGAAAAACGGTGACCCAAGCCCTCGTCAGTAGCAGACTTCACTACGGCAACGCACTCTACACAGGCATCCCAGCAAAAGACATCCAACGACTCCAACGCATCCAGAACACATCCGCCCGCCTGATCCTCGACATACCCCGCCGATGCCACATCTCCCACCACCTGAAGGACCTCCACTGGCTCCCCGTGGACAAGAGGATCACCTTTAAACTTCTCATCCACGCGCACAAAGCACTACACGACACCGGACCCGCCTACCTGAACAACAGACTCAACTTCTACGTCCCCTCCCGCCAACTCCGCTCTGCCAACCTCTCCCTCGCCATCCTTCCCCGAATCCAACGCAAGACCTCCGGAGGCAGATCCTTCTCCTACCTCGCCGCCAAGACCTGGAACTCACTCCCGACCTCCCTGCGCCAGACCCAGGACCTCCTCACCTTCAGGAGACTCCTCAAGACATGGCTCTTCGACCGATAGCAGCTACCTCCCCCCCCTAGCGCCTTGAAACCCTAACGGGTACATAGCGCGCTTTATAAATTGATTGATTGATTGATTGATTTATTGAGCTTTTCTGTGATCTCTGGATTGTCTGTTCCAGTTTTATGTCTCGAGCCACATCATTGATCCTTCCCCCTCTCCGTTGTTCATCACAAAATGTCTTTGGATGAATTCTCTGCAGAGGAATGGTTTTTCCACCTCTAGCTTCTTCACTTCTTCCAAATACCAGGACCCATATATCAGGCAGTTTATGCAATCAAATTCGCAAAACACAGTAATCAGTGACTCCACAGTATTCAAGTGCAGCTCCCAATCACCTTCCCCATTAGCATGAACCAAGTTTTTCACTAGGGGTATCATGTGTAAAACATTTCCCCACTACTTGCAAAGTTCTGATTTTTCTTCATATTCTTTGACAAACTCTACAAACTTGTTTTTCTTATTTTGAACCTAGTGTATTGAACATTGCCTGGCTTCGCATTATGTATTTTGAATTAAGTGCACCCTGTGCCTTGTTCACTTCTGAGATAAGATATGCAAAACCTAATTTGTTGTTCTTGTTCCAGAAGGCATTCCAATGCAATGCTCTATAGCCTCAGATACAATAAGAATACTTTGTAATAAAATAACGTAATAGGTTCTGCTCAAAACTGACTGGAAAGTTTTGTTTCCAAAGATTCCAGCATCAATAAGTGCATTGTCTATGCAAACTCCACTGAGAACTTCCTGCACACCACAACACAACTTTTGTCATGTGGAAAATGCCCATCATTGGATAAATATCATCAAATTCTTCTGGATTGCTAATAAGAATGTGAGCTACAATAGGGAAAACCCCCTCATCGCAGAAAATTGGCAGGATAGACTGGTCTTCAAGCTAGGGATGCACATTTTTTGACACGTTTTAGAGCTGTGTATACTGTGTTATAGTTTGTGACTATAGATGCTTTTACTGGTAAAAACCAAACCTTCTTCTGTGGGACGGTATTCTGGGAGATCAGAGCATGAATGGAATTCCCACGGAGGAACTGGCTTTTCTTCATCCTTCAGTCCGCATCGAATAAGCAATATGATAAATTCAGTTAAGTCACCTTTGCGGACCACAGCATGAGGTTATAAGAAGATCTATGTTGTCAGCCACTTTTAAATTTTCTGGTAGACTGGGACTTGTTGATGGCTTGTAGTGATATTGCACCCACTGGCAAGGCAGTTGGGTTATAAGTTTGCAGCTTTGTTTGTGTATGCATACAGCAGACACCGCTTGTTTTTCAGCAGCTACTTCATTAGCACAGTCTTGAAAAAGAACCATGGCAGCACAATGTGAGTTGGATGTTCCAGACAAAGATATGTCTTCAAATTCAAAATTATCAAGAGAAGCAATTGTAAGTCCTTTCCTGGTGACTTGGAAGTGGTATGCTGTCACATTCACAAGATTTTACAGCATGAGCTGCAAACAAGTTCCTGCTCCATACTACATCATTACAACTTGATACACCAATCCTATTCACTGACGTGTTTATCACTCTACTTTTGCACTTGCCATAGATTGTGTGGGTAGTCATCATGTGTAGCAGAGTTTTCTTTTTGCTGTGATGTAATTCATAAAACATGATTTGGAAAAGACAGTACATTTGCAAAGCATGCACCTACTGGTTCAAAGGATTGTCTTCCACTTCTTCGCTTATATCTTCAAAGCCATCATCAATGTTATTGGCTTCAGTTCCGAACTCAAGAACTTTATTTTGTAACAGTTTTGCTTTGCTGATATTAAACAATGATGTAAAAAATGTTAAGACAATATCAGGCATTCTTGTTGACTCCCATGATTTGCAGAGCTCTGGGGTACCACAAAATCTGTCATTAAGTCCTGAAATCTGTTTCAGGACAATTCCTAAAATGGTTCCTGCTGATTTTACTGTATGATGTGATCTTACTTTGGTAGCAAGAACTTCAAGAGTCAAATCAGATGAGAACACTATAATTGGCTCATTCTTTTTGTCAGACTGACAAAAACAAATTCTGTTATTGTACGATTAATTACTATGAATCAATAAAGTTTCATCAACGTTGACCATTATTTCTCTAATCTGAGTGTGAACCCACAGCCAGAACTCAAGAGTGGCTTTAAAACTTCATTTGCTGTTTTGAAAAAGTGCAAACTCAACTGAATGTTGGCGGTTACTTTTCTGCTGGGAGCTCACTGTACATTCATATTTCCGAATGTACGCGTGCATGCAGTTCAGGTGGGCATACAAATCCACTTCAAGTACATTCACCGCACTGTTTCTATCAGCTACTCAACTCAAAACTTCTTCTTGGTAGATACTAGCTGCAGATAAAAACATGGGCACTGAGTTTGGTTGTCGGCACTTTAGAAGACTCGGATTCTTGTATACAACTTGTAGCAGTTGTTGTTATAGTGATAAAATATTTGATCCAATTCACCCATCGTTTTCAATCTTTTTTTAACTTCGTCTTGCCATATTCATGAGGCATCTCAAACTCTGTCCAGCTGCAGTTGATGTTACATTTTCTTTTGGATTAGTTTGGCATATGAAATAATTTCTTAGTTGAGGGTGTCCTCAGATTTTGTAGTTAGCAACACTGTGTTAGGAGGTAATGATCCTCTACTACCACCTGCTTCGCTCATGTTTACGAATTTGAATCTATGGATAACCTGAAACAAAAACAATATTAAAATAAATTACCAATATGATGGCAAAAACACATCGTTGTAGAGCAGCCAATTTGGGAAATGGCAGAAGGGTTGTTGTGAGGAGATATTTTCTGTCTCTATAAGACTAATTGACCCCTAAAACCTATGTTCTGACACAAAAATAAAGTATAACGGTCTCATGCTTCCTGAAATATTATATCACTGCAACACACCTGCCATTTTTAAAAATATTGTCCATAAAGCATCAGCCTGGATTAGCAATGTCTACCCAAGCTAAATCACTTTTCTAGTGATTAAAAAAACGCAAATCAAAAATCAAAATCTCGGGACAATATTCATTTTTAAAAACTATTTTTTACAGAGTTATATCAAGGGAGCAGGACTACACGGAGGAAAGGGACATAATAAGTTTATGTCAGCAGCTGGAGCCTGATTTCCTGCCCCACAGTAGGAATACAACAGCAATAAAACCAATAGTGAAAATCATGGCTACCGGCTCTTTTCAATACACTGTGGGAGTATCTAGAGGCATGTCACAGCCAACGTTCAGTGGTGTGCAACAAGAAATCCTTGCTAAAATGATGCAAGACATCAAAAGCTTCATCCAGTTTCCATGAGCTCAGGATTTTGGCAATGTGAAGGGAGAATGTTTTGGGCCTACCACATGAGGTTGGAGCACACATATTGCCTTGGTGCCACCACATGCCCGGGAACAGGACTACCGCAATCGGAAGAACTTCCATTCCATCTATGTACAAGTTGTCTGCTTACCAGATTCATACATCTCAAGTGTAAGTGCCCACTTTGCTGTGTCAACATGATTTCTTTCTACTACGCAACAGCACCATACCCCTGCAAATGTCACAACTTGGACCTGAGAGGGCCTGGGCTTGTTGGTAAGTACAATATTACTTGAGAACCATTATTTTTAATTCTAGTTTAGGAATGCACAATGGCTTGATATGATTTTAATCTATTTATTGCTTCCATTCAGGCAACTCAGCTCAATCTAACAAACCATGGTTGTTGGCACTGCTGAGGAATCCAACGCCGCCAGTTGAAGTCCACTTCAATGAGGCACATGGAAGAAAAGAGGGACCAGTGGAGCAGGCTTTTGGGCTCCTCAAGGCCAGATTTAGGTGTCTAGACAAGACCGTGGAGGCCTCCTCTACTCACCCGATAAGTGGTGCCCAATCATGGTTGCCTGCTGCATGCTGCACAACATCCCTTTGCGGAAGAACATCCCAGTAATCTCAGATGATGAAGACTGAAGAGCCACTGAGTGAGGATGGCGAAATGCCCAATGAAGATGACAGTGGTGAAGAGGAAAGAATTCACCTGTGTCAAAATGTCACTGAGCACTTCTTCACCTGAGTGTAAGTCTACCCTTACATATTGTGACAGCCAATGTCAGAACAACTTATGACATACTGAATATATCAGTCTGTGATGGTAATGAGGTATGAATGGTCAGTTCAGGAAAGTCCAAGGCAAAGATGTTTGTGGATAGAAGTTTCCCTACACTAACTATTGTTTACTGAAATAGATTAAATTTGCTTGTGCCAAGTATATGAGTGGAGGTGTCTTACGTACCAGACGGTGGTCCACCTTCCCTGGGTGTTGGACCTGAAAATAATACAGATAATATGAAATTCAAATCTGGATTGTATCTCAAATGTTTCTCAGCTACAAATGAGAGAACCTAAACATGTAACGTCTGATGAATAGAATTATTAGGCCTTTGTGTGACTGTCATTATTTTACACATGATGGCTAATTTACACAGTTGTTAACTCCAGTAATGATGTTGAAGAGATGTCCTGAAATGCAAAATGTTATTTATGAAGTGTACATTACATGTACCAGACATTCACCACAACACAGTAGTGAGGAGGATTGAGTACTGAACCTTTCCAAGACCTAGCAAGCTTAAAAAGATTAGACAAACTGTAGTACAACTTCATGGCAATAATGGCATTGATCATCATACGGGCACTGCAGAGTAAATTGTGTGTAGATACTACTTCTATTCAGCATGCCACATAACATGGTAACACATCTTGGATTACACAGACTTTGAATTATGTAAGCAATTACATCATTAATATCTAGTAAAAATAAGGTGTCAATATGCTTGATCAACTCAACAACTGACATTTTCTATACATAGCATAACATGGTGACTGACAAATGCACAACCTTTTGACTTGTGTGCATATTTGGAAGTAAAGGGAGGTAGTGCAACATTATATTGCATTATTGTGTTGCATATATAAAAACTGGGCATCATGGTATTTGTAGCCATCTGTTAACAACATTGATAATCAGGGGTGTGGAATTTATTAAAATATCTACTTGTCCAGGGGATAGGTTGCTTCTCAAATCTACTTGTCCTGTAAAAAGATCTACTTGTCCCTTTGGTGCCATGTAGTGTGGCGACAAATTATGGCAGCAATTAATAGCCTCTCTGATTATGCCAGGGCTACTACCATAGTAGGGCTTGAATACTTGGAGTTTCAATCCCTACTGCAGCAATTTCCTTATTTTGCCACCTTTCTGCAGATCTGCATACTGGGGCTGGAGGAAGCAGTAAGCAATAGTTTCAGGGTTGGAATGCCTTTGAGTCTGCAAACCTACTAACCTGCATGTTTTAAAGATTTTTACCAGCTTCTCTCTAATATTTTCCCATAATAAGAAAGGTTGGACATTTACTCCTGACAATGGCAGAATTAGAACTTCTTCCAGGGTTGGGAAGAAAGTGGCTGGAGGGAAAATGAACTTGCAAATGCTCAATAGATTTTCACATGAGCAAATCTACACATCGTATTTACCCATGCTAAAATACAGTTCACAAATATTTTATAGGGGTACTACATATACCATGGGTGCACTTTTGTGACTTTCTTTAAGAATTTGGGGCCACATGTAGGTAGGTTCAGATTTGTGACCTGCAAATTGCGAGTCGCAAATCCGAATGTAGGATGGTGTCCTTGACACCATCTGTGATTCGCAAGGGCTTCGCAAATGCCCACCTCATGAATAATCATGAGGTGGGTCGCAATTTGCGACCCCCTCGCGAATGGTGGCCTACTGGAGACAGCAGACCACCATGTCTGTGACTGCTTTTCAATAAAGCAGTTTTTTTTGTTTGTTTTTGTAATGCAGCCCGTTTTCCTTAAAGGAAAACGAGATGCATAACAAAAACGAAAAATGAAACGTTTTCGTTTCATTTTTTCAGAGCAGGCAGTGGTCAGTAGGACCAAAATGTTTACAGTGACATTCACAATGGGGAAGGGGTCCCATGGGGATCCTTTCCCTTTTGCGAAAGTGTTAGCACCCATTTGAAATGGGTGCAAACTGCGATTGGTTTGCGCCCGCGTTCGCGGTCACAAAACAATCCTACATTGCACTGCGAGTTGCAATTAGGAAGGGAACACCCCTTACTAATTGCGAGTCGCAAACCCGTTTTGTGATTCGGTAACCAGGTTACTGAATCGCAAAACTGGGTTTGTGCATCGCAATGTGCTTTTTGCATGTCGCTACCTACATGTGGGTCTTGGTCCCTAATTAGGTCTGGTGTTAACAAAGACATTTTGTTTTTATTAAACTTCTATTTCTCTCTCTTTCAAAAGTAGTTTTGTTCAGTGTCAGGAACTACAGTGGCAATCAGTGACGTAACGAAACTGGAGGGTGCCTCTTTGCAAAGAACATGGAGGAGCCCCCTCTCCAGACTCACTCAGGGCAGGTGCTGTGCTGGAGGGGCCCCCTGGAGGGCGGCTGCGAGGCCTTTGTTATGCCGATGGTGGCAACGTGTGCTTTAAGAGTTCAAAAACTTTTTGGGGGGGTTTTGCCAATGTTTGTTACAATGTTGAGGGCCTGGGAGCTCCCACAACAATAAAGTGTTACAAAAGCCATGTCAAAACAAGACACGCATTGATAAAACTAAAAGACTTATAAAAATATGTCAGATCAGTTGGCTTTGTCAGTGTTTGTTTATTTTCATGCTTCCCATAATCGTGTTGAAAATGGTTACACTGATTTTCCATTAGAAATATTTTTGGGAAATACTAGCATGCATCAACACATTTTACTAAATGACATTTCATTTGCATATAATCAGAGAGCATTCTGGGAGCATTATACTTAGCCTCTTAGCCTAAACTTTTCAAACATGTGTGCACACGTTTTTTTTTTTTTTGTACTGGAACCAACTAGTGAAGTGTGACTTTAAAACATTTATTTACAGCACTCACCCTAATAATGAAGGCTTTCAAATAATGAACCATAAATACAAGTTCGAACAGCATTATCTTTTGGAAACACATTACCTCAACTGCAGAGAATTCCACTCTCTGTAAACAGGCAGCCAAAGGGTTTGTGCTGCAGGGGGTTGGGCCTACTTGTCCCAAGGACAAAGTAAACATAAAAACTTGTTGCCCTTGACCCCAAACAAGATGTCCCGGGCGTCGGGCGATAGGAATTCCACATCCCTGATAATACTCGTTAAGTTAGTTGCAGATACCTATTTCAATGACTGTAGAGAAGATGAACACACATTTACAACAAGCAAACACATATGGGTATAATATGAATAGGTGAAAATACCACTTACAAGCACTGTACCTTCATGTGCCAATC
This sequence comes from Pleurodeles waltl, assembly GCF_031143425.1. Taxonomy (NCBI): domain Eukaryota; kingdom Metazoa; phylum Chordata; class Amphibia; order Caudata; family Salamandridae; genus Pleurodeles; species Pleurodeles waltl. Next base: position 468,992,299 of record NC_090445.1, read on the forward strand.
AATGGAGTTTTGATCCAGTTTTTTGAAGTACAACATACACTGAGAGAAAGCAAGGGACGAGGCAAAAGGATGGGGTGAGCCACAGGGAACAACACACAATCTGACAAAACCTATTGCTCATTGTTAGTAAGAGAGATACAACCATGATGCTAATAATTGGGATGAAACAAGATATTTTTTGGACAAATTTAGATATAAATGTTTTGTTAAGGGTGTTGAAACATTCTAAATAGCTAACTTAAGGGCACAACCTTAATTTGTTGTTGTTGAGATATTGCTAAGTGCAACTTACCAGTCTCCTCTCCACCACAGATTCCTGTCAAGCCTTCAGGACAAAGGATCTGCAAGACCTCCTCTTCCCAGGGAGAGAGTTGTAAGGAGGGGCAGGGTGAACCACCACTGGTCCTCTTGTGACGCTTGAAGTCCAGGGAATGCATTTTTATCACAGAGTGTGAGAGAGAGTGTGTGAGAGATAGAGAGAGAGAGAGAGAGAGAGAGAGAGAGAGAGAGAGAGAGAGAGCGCACATGTGTGTGTGAGAGAGTGTGTTTGTGGAGTCAGAGTGTCATGTGTCAGGCATCCACAAATCACCTTTATGCCTAAGGGTAGGGTTTTAGGTGAAGTGCTGCTAGCTAGCTGAAAGGGTTAGTCCGACAGTTACCAGACGGTGTGGGTTTGACTCAGTCCCATACATGCGGTGGTGCTGCCACCCAAAACTAGCAGTCTTGTCCCCAATACAAGAGTCCTTCGGCATGGTGCCACCAATCTTAATAAGGCACTCATTTTACAGGTCTCCGGTGTATATCTCTAATACATGCTAAAAGTACTGTAATTGCCTTATTCTGAAACGAGCATGGTTTTATGGAATAATCCTCCTCAGCTATATAGGGTGTACCTATCTTAGGCTGTAGGTTGATCATGCTTGAACAGTAAAATAATTTCCATTTTGGGGTTTCCAACTCTGATCCCCATCAATCGATATGGCACAACCAGAAAAATATTCCAGAAAACTGTAGACAACCTGTCACGCAGTTTCACTTAGCTAATGGACTAACCAATGAGGGTGGGGAAGTTATGTTTATGGTTGAGACGCACGTCACATACAGAACAGAAATATTATACTCATGGGTCACCTTCCTTGCAGTTAACGCAGATTCAAATGCATTTCACACATACAAAATAGCATATGTACCACAATACAGAGCATACCAATACTTAGAAATACATCTTATAAAGAACACCATGATTGGTTAAATGGTGCCGGCCCACATGTAATACAACTTGTAATATTAGGTCCTTTAAGCAATGATGGACCTACATGGCCAACATTGGCTACACATACACCACATCACAATGTGCAAAATCTGCCAGCAGCTGAAATACGCACGTTATACAATGATCTTGTGGCTATAGGAAGACGCTTAATATACAATTTGTAATTAAGACTTTAAACACTGCCCCAGTGAGGGCTGGTCTTATTATAAATCAATTGGACATTATAGGGACACAAACTGTTCATTCAATAATGGGAAAAACACCCACAGAGCGGCAGAAAATTCTATTCCAGGTTGCACAAAAACAAATCAGCTGGAAGCAGTGTTTCCCTCATACGGGATCCCAAGATAAATATAGAATGCTCACAATGTGCTCCCTCAATAGAGGATCAGGCCACTTGGAGCACAGTCTTTGATCCAATATATACCACCACACATAGTACACTGGCTTTTCCGAATCTTCCGGAAGTGTAAAAACAGATTAAAAATGAGCAAGGGGCAGCCCCTGCCCTTGACTTGAGGATGAAACTGATGCACAATTTTGACACAGCCTCTACAATTATTTTAAGTAACATTAAAGGGGAAGCAGCAGCATTGGCAATACGCCGGTGGCTCCTGGAGATTCCTCAATGGGATCAGGAATGAAGCTGCCAAAGATTACTTCCGAAACGTATATTACTATAGGGGAGGATAGTCTGGGGCCAGACCAACTAAACCACAACTACAGAGTTCTTCTGGAAAGGAAGGTACTAAGCAGGCACAAAAGAGCTCTAAATAATGCTGGAGTACACAAAAACAAAAGAAAGAAAGAAGATGCCAACAAGAAGAATCTCCGAGACTGCACAGAAAAGATACAACCCTAGAAATGGGGAAACTTTAAAAACTCCTGACAGATACCAATATACTGACAGTCGTCCATATCACTCCTTCCAGGACACACCGGATAAACAGAGTGAAAAAGGAGAGCGGTCAGAACACCAAAGTGACTATGTGAAGCCGAAAAAAGACTCACAATGTTGTTCAGAAACTTTTCTGAAAAAGGAAGAGACAAACATGGCAAAAATATTGAGAACACTACTGAAGCACAAGATGTGGTCCGTGACTATGCTGGACAGCACAACAGAAGTCACAATATGTTGCCAGAATCTTAAAGATCTTCTGGGTGTGACCCCCAACTAACATCTTCCTTGAAGACGAAACAGCGGGCACGCACATCTCCCCACCTGACAGGGTTTACCATCTAAACATACAGCTTGAGGGAGACAGAGCTCACTAAGAAAGATATCTTCTGAAGAAGATTCACACTAAATTATGACATTTCATTGGCAGAAAAAGATTGGCCACCTGAATTTGTCTGCCTGCTCCCACAAGGGGAAGATGTAATTTTGCCTTTTTTCTCGGTCCTTGTTCCAAATACACTAAAAGAAGCTTATGCCACAGAGAGGGCATTGGCGCAAGCACCAGCACTGTACCGCAACCATGTAGGGTGGGATAGAGATTCCCCCTACCATATTATTCCCATAAGATCTACACCACAGATCCAAACCTGTAAAACCAATTAAACATGAGGCTAAAGCTATGGTGAGAGAAATTCTCACACAACTTCAGTATCAGGGAGTAACTGAATCCTGCGTAGCCGCAATGAATAACCCTTTATCTCCCACAGCAAAACCGGACCATTCATATATAATAGTGTGTGATTATAGACATTCAAACAGTCTCACACACACACACTTGCAATACAAAATGCACACAGCACTTAACATAGTGCACAAAAAACACAAAACGAATTTGGATCTTTTCAATGGTTTTTCTGCCAAAACCTAGTGCCTGAAAGCCAGGACTTGAGCGCCTTCATAGTGCTTGGCTCCCAAAGGAAATTTTGCAGATTGCCCCAAGGGTATAGGAACAGTCCAGGATTGCTTTCTGCCCGTGTGACATCAATATTACATGATATTGATTCTGAGCCATTGTCCTACGTGGATGACAACTATCTCACAGATGATGACCTCAATGCACATCTAACAAGGGTGGATCGCATTATTTTGGGATTTGCCGCCCCTGGGTATAAATTTAACTTCAAGAAACGCAAAACTGCTTTTCGTAGTGCCCTATGTTTAGGATACAAATTATCAGATGAGGGCAAGAGCCTAGCCCCACACTTTCAAGAAAAATGCGCACAGCTACAAGCTTTAAGTATTATCAGAAAGCTGCAGTTATTATTGGCCTTTTTTAACTTTGGCAGAAATTAACATTCCAGAATATGGGCAAAACATAAAATCTCTTTATGACTTAATACGATCAGATTTCTCAAGCAAACATTAGAAACTTGAACATAAGTTCATTCTTACAGCATTACAACAGGACACGATTGAAGCAAAAATGTACACACAAGCAACAACAAAACAAACATGGTCATTAGAGTAATTGCTGGTGCCTTCACGTTCACCTATGTCATATTTAATGAGGGTGACATGGTACCAACAGCATATAAGTCACATTTGTACTCCAATGCAGAACAATGTTTCACACCAACAGAAAAAATATGAACTGTTGTACAGGTGGCTGTCATAAAGGAGAGATCATGCCCAGGGGAACCACATCATCGTTGTTACCCCAATACCAGCCCCTGAGGCTGCCACCAAGGCCAACATTCTGAAGGTAAAAGCACTACATACACATTGGATCCAATGGGCGAAGTCTTTGACGGCCACGGATGTCTATTATGTTTTCGTCCCAAAACTTCAGACCCAAGAATTCCTTCAATATGAACGTGACTACCCAATGTCCACAAATACATTGCCTCCTGATCAATACTGAATTATTTATACTGATGGTTCAGCACAACCAGCTGTAGGTACCAATACTCCGCCACTTGCGCAGCTGTTAGCGGGGTAATGAGAGATGGGAAATTCCTACACCCCGATCCTATGGGACTGCACAACACAACTTACAAAGCTTAAGGCTCTAATTTTGGTACTGGAACACACATCCTGAACTTTCTATTTTGATTGTGTGTGATTCATATTAATGTTTCCAGTCCTTCAATGAAAACTTAACACTACGGGTTCAGAGATTCAAAAGGGAACACCATCAAACAAATTATTGTGAGGAAGAGTAGCAGATCTTAAAGACAGGCTACCAAAAGCTCATGTAGTTTATACATTGTAGGAATACACGTTGTATGAAACACTTTGGCTCATGAAGCCGCCAAATCTGCAGATGCTACAGCTTCGGCTGCAGCGATTACAAGGCTGGATGATCAAACACTGGCTGCTGAGAAAGCCTCGGCTGACTGCAAGACCTTATCAAAAGCGTACCCTGTAAAATATACCTACCACTTAAGTGCCCACAATGTTGCATTTGCAACAATGCCAGGGGTGGGTGATAGTGTGATCCCCAACCAAGACCAGAGATTAGATCCCAAAGCAGCACATGAGGGTGTTGCTTCTTCCCATGCTGGAGTGGCGGCTACAATCTCCCTATTGCAAAAACACTATTGGTGGCCAGGTCCATACAAACAGACCAAATTGTCCTTTGCTGTGACATCTGTCAACAAATTAAAGGGTCCACCATCAAACGCTCACAGCAGACATCCTTCCTACTTTCAAACAAACCATTACAGTGTGTACACCTGGACCACTGAAATCCCTTACAACCTGATGGTGCAAACAAATACATCTCAGCCGCTGCAGGGTAATGCTCCACATTTCTGTGAGTATGGGCACAATGATCAGTTGATGCTCAAACTGTTATTAAAGATTTGCAAGTCTTCATCTGGGCTTATGCAGCATTCCACTCAGTTAAGGGCTCTGCCTTTGCCTTCAGGGACACCATGGCAACGATGGGTGTTGGGGTGCATTATTCCTCACCGTACCATTCCGAGGGAAATTCAGTCGTGAAGCGGAAGAACCGAGACTTAAAGCAATCCTTAACAAAGGGAGTACTAGGTTCTGGTCACGGCTGACTTCATCATCTATATAGTGTCTAGAGAGCACTAAACAACCTGCTCAGAAGTTTCTTGGGAGGATGTATCCCTTCAGAGGTCTTAATTGGGATACCTATGTATGCTCCAGATCGTGATGGCACCTTTTGACATAAATGAGTGTGTTGCCTTTTAACAGGAAACACAACAATACTGTGATGAAAATTAATCTGCACTTGCTGCTATCTTGGAAATCATGGATTTGCCAACAAGATCTACTGGCTGGAGGATTCCTAAAGTTGGGGATCTAGTATGTGAAAAAAATGTTGTAAAGAAGAATTTGGCCCATCATATCGAGCACCTGTTCCAGTCCTGGGAATACATGGTACCAGAGCTGTCTTTCTAACACCTCTGCCTGCTTCTAGAGAAAACCGCTTTGTTTCAATTGACAATGTCAAATTGCAACATGTGGCCGATGCTGCACAGTAGACCAAGAGGGTTTCTGGGTAGTTCCATTGCCTCTTTCATGCGATATACACCCCTTCAAGCACTCAACAATGTTTCAACACACATGAATGCTACAATTGTCTCCCGAGCTTGGGAAGGGTGAAGAATAAACTTTGGTTGATTCTTGTCACCTTTTCAACAGCAAGAAATGTCCAAGATATAGATATCTACTATTCCAATGCAACACAAACGGATGACATTGTTTATTTTGAATCGCCACCATTGGGCACATCGACCAGTTCTGCACTGGCTCCATTTTTTGCACAGACTGCTTCAGGTTATTTCGTCAACATTGACAACTTTTCTTAAAATTCTTCAGCATCAGCAACTGCACCTGTATCAAGAAATGAAAGTGTGGGTCCTGGCCCTTTTGCAGGGTTACCCTCAAACCTTTTGCCTTCTTCCTACCATTTTTTCTGACCCGTTTTTGTTGGTTTTAGGATTCTGGGTATTTTACCACTGTTAACCAGTGTTAAAGTGCATTAGCTCTCGGTATAACCTGTACTGGTTTCTCCATGATTGGCATATTTTATTTACTGATTAGTCCCTAGTGTAGAGCTCTAGGTGTGCCCAGGGCCAGTCAATCAAATGCTACTAGTGGGACTGTCGCATTGATAGTGCCTACCACGTGAGTAAACAAGTCTCAGACCTGCCACTACAGTGTCTGCAGTTTTAAACTGCCATTTCGACCTGGTAAGCGCACCTACTTGTCAGGCCCAAACCTTTTGCTTTACTAAATTTAAGTCACCTCTAAAGTAGGTCCAAGGCAGCCCCATGGGCAGGGTGCAGTGTATTTAATAGGTAGGACATGTACTGGTGTGTTTTAAGTTTCCTGAGAGCGAAATACTGCTAAATTTGTTTTTCACTTTGCAAGGCCTATCTCTCTCATAGGGTAACATGGGGATTGCCTTCAAATATCTTTTAAGTTTAATCTCCCATTCGGACCAGCTAGAGATAGGAGTTTGGGGTCTGTGATGTCACAATTTAAAAATACATCTTTTGGTGAAGTTGATTTTTGAATTGTAAGTTTGAAAATGCCACTTTTAGAAAGTGGGCATTTTCTTGCTTAGCCATTCTGTGCCTCTGCCTGTCTGCTGAAAACACATCTGTGTTAGGATGACAGTTGGACTGTTTGTGCATTCACTCTAGACAGTCACACAAAGGGAGCCAAGGTGTGCACGGTATATCCTGATGGATCATCACCAGGCTGATGGGCCTTCCTGAGCTAGAGTGGTGGGAGAAGCGGACACTTGCACCTGAATAGGGCTGTGCCTGTCCTCACACACAGCAGTGTGGAATGTGTCTGGGGCCATGGTAGGGAAAGACATGGTATGGTCTTGTGCACTACAAAGACTTATCTTTTGAGTTTTCCTACTTCAAAGACAGAAATGGGTACTGGACCTCTGGCACCACATAGTTAAAACACTTCAGGACTGAGGACATTCTGCCAGGAAGAAGAGTTGAATGCTGTAGGAGGACTTCCACTGTGCCTGTTGCTTTGTTGTGCTGGTCTGCTGCTTCTTACTGGGAGTGAAAAGACTGGACTTTGCTTTCTACATCCTGCTTTCCAAGGTTCTCCGAGGGTTCGAACCTGGCTTGCCTCCTGTTAACAAGTCTCAGGGACATCAAAGACTTCCTCTGCCAGTAGCAGCTGGGCTCTTCTGTTGAGAGTCTTGACTTGCCAAGTGGTCCCAAGTCCTGTCCCTGGGCCCTTGGAAGTGTTAACCTGAAGGAGAAAATCCACGCTGAAAAATCGGCACAACACCTACAGAATCGACAGCGCCTGTCACATGGTTGCAGAATCAACGCAACACCTGCATTATCACAGCGCGTCTGGATTTTCCACGCATTGTCCCTGTGCGTCACTTTCTCACCGACTCTGCACCCCAGTAAGGAACCAAGGCTGCATGACTGGAAATCAACGTATCGCCTATCTTACAATGAAGGAATCAATGCATCACCTCCGCTGCCAGTAAGGAACCGACACATTGCCTCACCTGCGAGAAAAGAATCAACAAATTACCACCCCTGCACAGAAAGGAACCAATGCATTGCTTTGCTTTTTCAGCGCCTCACCTCCCCACAGCCCACATAGTCTGGGTTTTTAAGGCATCCTAGGAACTCTGTGCTAAAAAGATACGACCATTGATTCCTATGGATTATGACAAATAAACCTTTAAAAAGTAATATTTTTACTTGTGTATGTTAAATTTGTGTCATTTAGGTCTTGTTTTTTTCAGATCAATATTGGCTATTTTTTTTTAACTGGTATGGAGTACGTTTGTGGTATTTTCACTGTGTTACTAGGTTACTGCATGTGGGTTTATACAAATACTTTACACATTGCCTCTGAGATAATCCTGCATTCCTGAGTCAAGCTGCCACGGGGTGAGCAGGGGTTATCTTAGCTGGGTGGCTTCCTTACCCTGACTAGAGTGAAGGTCCCTATTTGGCCAGGGTGCAAACCACTGCCTACTAGAGACCTCATTTCTAATAGTAAGCTTTACAACTGACTTAAAACCAATTACTTGGTTGGTCTGTGGTATTATCTATGGATACTATAGACACTGCTTGGCTTTCTGCTTTGGATTAGTCTTGTCATCATTTGCTTTCTGCTGATAAATAGTCACTATCTTCCTGAATGCTCGGCTGTTGAATTGGTGGTTGAGGTTTTAACATCTTAACTATCATCACGTAAGTTCCTAAGAGACTTGTCCCTTGTGAATATTTTAGCTGTTCTAATTCCTGTTGGGATAATGTATCATATGATATCTTTGGTCCTACTGAAGTTATTCAAATTCCATATGTTTCCAAAGTATGTCTGAATGATGTTATTACACTGGGGTTGTATCTGATGACTAGGATGTAAAAACAGTTGATTCTATACTTTCTGAGCTTGAATGTTGCACTGTATTTGAAAGTGAAGATGTCTACATGGCAAATGTGAATTATGGGGAAAGGTTCTGTTATCATCATTAGGGACATTATTTTCTGCACCAAGCTAGTAACCAAATACACATAGTAGGAATATTGTCCAGCTCCACCGTGGGGATATAGTTCTAGAACATATGTAGACAAGTTGCATATTTTTCTGGGCATGATGCTAATAATGCTGAGTCATTATTTCAGATTGCCTTTCTCTAGAGAGAAATATTGCTAACTGAGACCAAATTGATTAATTCAGATTCCTTTGTCTCCCAGCCAGCCAATAAAGGTTATGAGTTTTATGGATCAAATCTGTTTATTGTTTTAAGCACTTAGACATAAAAAATACAAAATACAAAATACAGCACATCGGAGTACAATAGATGGTATGTATCTCCGCAGCAAAAGCTCCAAGTCTACAGACAAGAGTCTCTCTAGACCAGTGGTTCCCAACCTGTGGTCCGGGGACCCCTGGGGGTCCGCATAGCCTTCTCAGGGGGTCCATGACTGCTTAGAAAATTACAAAATATTAACAAATTAGGTCCCAGCTTCCAGTAATGACTCAGGTGGGGGTCCCCGGATTCCAATGGTGATTCAGTGGGGGTCCCTGGGTTCCATTAATGTTAAAATGGGGGTCCACATAAATCAAAAGGTTGGGAACCACTGCTCTAGACAATCTCTAAACTTTGCTCAAAGGAGCCTCACCACTAGCCTCCTCTTTACAAACCAGTAAGCAGGCGGAGTATGCTTAAAAGTCTTTCAAACTGCGAGTCCCGTATATGAAAATCAAACAAACATACAAATAAAAACACACCAACAATGCTCCCCCTCCAGAGTCCATGTCATCCTCCTGTCTCTCCACTCCTCTACCTCTCCCCCCACCAACTCGCCGCCCCCCCCAAATATCTCTCCACATAGCATTCTGATCAAGGTTCAGGTCAGTCTCAGAACTCTCAAGTAAGCCGGACATGTCAATAAATTCTGCAGATAAAATCTGGAGGAATGGCTTCCATAATCCACCCAATTCACCCATCCGCTGCTGAGATGCCAGGGTGAGTTTCTCCATGGCAAGGATAAAGCAGAGCTTCTGAAGCCACGCAGTACGTGTCGGAACCCTATCCGGACCCCACATAGCTAGGATCGGCTGCAAAGCTGCGTTAAGTGCCAGGGCCTTCTGTCTCCCTTTTAATGACCTCAAGGGAAATGTAAGGGGATTGGGCAGCCCCAGCAAGATATATGATGGGAATCTGGGGCTCTTAGTATGGAACGCTATGTCAATATCATCAATAATGCTCTCTCAATAGGGATGGAGCTTGGGACAATGCCAAAGCAAATGCACGAGTGTGCCCGTGCCTCCACACCCCCTCCAGCAGAGGCCAGACTTAACAGGGTCCCATGCGTGTATACGCGCCAGAGTGTAATACCAATAAGAGGCCACTTTATATGACGTCTCTGTCCCCGCTGCATTACAGGCTGTGTGATGTATTCTGTAGAATATACTGTCCCACTCCTCATCCGAGAATTCCCTCTCCAGCTCCCTCTCCCATCTCAATTGTCCTCTAGTCTTAGGTGGGCGCTTCTCCCCCTGCAGAAGCCAATAAGAGCCATTTCTCGAATGGCGTAAGAGGCCTATCTATTAATGCTCTGTTAGCCGCCAGCAAAGCCCAGTGCCGTATCTGATAATACACCCGCCTATCTGCCTCCGTCAAGCCGTATGCTTCCCTCATCTGATCAAAAGACAAGACCCCTTGTTCATCAAAGAGACTTCCCACCCTCTTGCAGCTCCCCTCGTACCAACGTCTCAGACCTTTCAGACGAAGCCCAGGTTCAAAGACAGGATTCGCGCCTATGGGGGTCATCGGAGACGGAAAAGACATCAGCCTCGATCGGCAGGCCACTGCGTCCCATATGCGTAACGTTGCTCCTGTGACTGGGGAAGAATAAAGTCCAGCTGCCCTGTGCCGACGTCGAAGCCAAGGCACCTTCCATATATGCGAACCCGCCACCGCCTGATCCATAAAGCACCAATGTTTCTCAGTGAGCAGGTGATTCAGGTTATGAGTTTTAGAAACAAATAATTGATTTCATGAGTGTGGGGGACAGCAGATTGGCAAATACAGGGAAATAGGGAAGCTTTATTTAGAGCATGCCTTATTCCTTAGTGAATTATATTTTTAAATGACACAGTTCAACGTGCCTTGGGTTAGCAAAAATTAAAGAGCTAAATGTGCCCAGTATTCCCACCTTTGCTAAATTTGACAATTGGCAAAAGCTTTTAAAATGTCACTGAAGAACAGCTCAAAAGTTCGGTTCATAATCACTTTAACATCCCGACAGGTAAACAGGTGTCCTTGCACGCACATGCAATGCGGATGTGGAAAACTTGGCATGCTATCTGAAGGGTACTTCTGTGTCTTTGATTCACCCAGTCTTCCAGACACTTTCAAATGGAAGTTATCTGATGCTGAGTGATGAAGGCTGCTGTGGGTTGAAACCTAAAAATCGCCTATGTGATTTAGGTTTCCCAAATTGTAACTTGCTGCTGCAACGTGTTCTCCCCCCCCACACTAGAGATAAAAGTACCAGAATTGTGGCCTCACATGACTCCTTCAAATTAAATGTAAATTTTGACAAGCTGAGCAAACTGAAGGATCTTCTGTTTCAAAAACGAGTGGCTCTGACATCAGCCAGAGAGACCTATGACCTCCAAGTAGCAAGGTCATCTGCACAGATACAGACCTTATTAAATACCAAGTTCTCCCAATTTTGGAGGATTTGTGAGCAGAATTTTAATACATCTAATACTGCTGGGATTGTGCACTTTTTTTTTTTTAAGGCTGTTGGTTCTGGATGTGTTAGCACTTTCCAGACTGTATTTGGAGTTCTACCTTGAGCCATCCACTCACTTTTTCAAGTCTCTTTGGTGGATTCCCAAACACTTTGGCACTGATTGGTGGTATTCTGCTTTTGCTATTTTTGATTTGCTGAGCTGGTCAACTTGTCGCCTGCCCAAGTTGGGTCCTTCCTGGCTTCAATCTTCATTGATGACATCGGAGATTTCCTGTAGGACCACGACTATTGCTGAATTAGTCCTTAGCCATTTTTTGATTTTCAAATCTAAATTTTCCTTTTAATTGGCCTATCGGGCTGCCTTGTTTGTCAATTTTGACAGTTGATCTTTTTTTGCGTACATTTTAGTACACTTTGAATATTATAGTTCTAGAGTGTAGTTATTAGGTCTTGAGCACTGCATTCTTGTTACTACAAGGGGGAGGGTGTCTTGGGTTCACGTTAGAGTCTTGCTTGGGCACAAGTATTTTAGCTTAGGCCTGCGGGCTGTGCCCTATTACCTAGTTACACACTCCATCTCATTTATTCAATGAACTTTAGCATAACCAGCTTCTTAGCGGGATGTTTTATTGTTCTAATCAACTGCTATTCTGCAAAAGTGTTCTAATTTTTTTTCTGCCACAAACTTTCACAGTGTACCTCTGCCCAAGAACTTTGCATGATATTCTATCTAGTATTGCCGCCACAAGAGTGCGCGGCCAGCCCGACACTCAGACACATGATCACATCAGGCCTGCTTCGCAGAACACAACATGTTTTATTATAAAAACATCACACAGGACAAAAAGGGTTAGAGAGGTCATTCCAGCCAGAGAATCCTTCCTCTGCTGTATGCCATTTTGTTGCCACGTTTCTGACCTTAGGCCTGTCTCTATAGCCAACCAAAAAGACAGCAGGCAGACCCCTATTTTTAGGTAAGGAGGGCAGGGTTTCCTTCCATGAATCAAGTATGGGTCAGAGAAAAGGGATAACACTGCCATGCGCTCCCGTAGAAGCTAAGAAGCGTGGGTAGGAATTCTTAGGCATGTTTATTCCAGTATGTTGGATTGTTTATCTGCTTTTCATTCTTGGTAACAGTTCTGATTGCGCTATGTTTAATCTTCCCAATAATCACAGCTTATTTATATTATTATAGATTGCAGTCTTTTCAATAAATGCATTGAAAACTGTCCTGCATCTCTTTGACTGCCTATGTGTGTGTATGAGACCTGTGCCAATAAGAGAAAAAGGCAGGATCTGCCAACCGCAAATTCCCTGAGGAGTCAAGTGTCATGAGTCAGGCTGACACAAATCAGGCTTACATCTAGATTTTGGTGTGGTGCTGCTAGCTAGCGGAAGGTTTAGGCCGAAAGCTGCCAGATGGTGTGGGTTTGACTCAGTACCATACACGCGATTGTGCTGCCCGAAATCAGCAGTCTTCTTCCCATAACAATAGTCCTACTCCACTACAGAATTCACTCTGTTGACTATTCTGGTCCACATTTCCCTTTTCTGAGATATGGTGGTAGTTTGAATTTGTTCTCCAACCAATTGTTGCTCTACTCTAATAATTGCATCTACTATGACACACAATTCCTCCACAGTGAAATATGGATTCCTCCTCCCTGCCAAAAATATAGTTCCCCAAAAATAAAAAAACAACAGTAACAAAATGCACAAAGGGAGATAAATACAGAGAAAAAAAAACTGGATTCTGAGTGGCAATATCTGCATCGCAATGCTCTGTTGCAGTGGAATGGCAAAGGATCATGGTCTGCAATGGGGTGTGTTATATAGTGTGCCTTGCAGGTGTTCACAATTGTCCAATATACATCAGGTGTGGGCTACTAACATCCAACCAATAGCCACTGCCATAGTACAACACTGAACGGATTCCACGACGGATTCCTGCTGTCATGAGACCACCGCTGATACACCACAAGCACAACTGTGTTATCTAAATATGGTCATCTGGATCCCGCCATCAGGATGGCAACTAAGTGCTCATCTCCAGCAATGGAGTCTGCTGCGTCAGCTGCTGGATACAGCTGGCACCACAGAGTACACTCCATCAAAACCGACAGCGGCTGCCCCGCCATAGATCTAGTTCATAGATCAGCATGATGGAGTACTATGGTCTGCCGCAGTGGCAGCTTGGTAATAATACCATCAAGAGCTACATCAGGCCCCTAATCTCGGGCATGCCTGAAAATCCATGTATTTACAACAAGTGATATGGCTTTTTAACTAGAAGTCCACAGTAAGTTTTGAGAAATAACTATGTGTGTGTGTATATATATATATATATATATATATATATATATATATATACACACATATCAGGCAAAAACTGAATGTGTCCCACATCCTTATTTTATGTCTTGAGGAGGCCCAAACGACAGGGGCTGAAATGGTCAACAATTACATTTTGCAGAGTTCCTTAATTCATATATAAGAATATATCTAATGATATCATCAACTACAAAACTTTTCAAACAGTAATATCCCAGCATGGGTTGAGACTTTGCTATTGATGAACTACCACAAAGTGGATTCCATTCCTGCAATCCACTAGGCAACACCCACAAACTAAAACAGATGACAAAGACCATTGATGAATGTGACAGACATTGTCTGTATAAAAAAAGTTAGTGTATGTTTCCTCTATATCCATATGTGTACTTGTACTTCCCGATTTGTTATAAATAATCCAGAACAGTGATATACCACGACTGGCAAAATAAATGTAAACTGAGTTGCACTAAAAAATATTGTCCACTGCAATAGTGAGTAGTGCCTCTATTGTCAAACCTTTTAGAGGTACATTGGATTGTTCCCAATAGAGAACTCCTTTTTTTCTCATTTTATTACACCTATAGCAAGACATTTTGTGAATATCCTGGGGGCCATGGTGATTCCGAAGGTCAGCACCCTGAGGTGAAAATGCTGCACCACTTACCACAAAACACAGGTATCAGCAGTGAGCATGGTGGATTGGGATGTGAAAATAGACGTCCTTCAGGTTGAGTGTGGTCATGCAGTCATCTTACTGCAGCAGATGAATGGGTACACCCATTTGCTGCTCTGGTGTGGCAGCACAGCTCTGTTGCCCCCTTGTGAATGAGTGCCTCTACTTCCTGCCAAAGGAGGCACAGGTGTTCTGGGACAGGATGTGTGGGAGGGATATTCGGGGAGGATGCAGTGTGTTCTAATCAGTAACGCTGTCCGATGATTGAGAGAACCCACTGATCTAAGGTAATTTCTTCCCACTATGAACAAAACTCCTGTAATCTTCCACAAACGGGTGTAGAGTGATAATAGGAAAGGGAGAGCGAGTCACGCTTGGCATGGGCTGCTCCCTTAGCTACAAATCCCTTTGCCGATGGAATTGTTACTCCTATAGCCTTTCCTGGAATAGCCCTGTGTAGGTGACTATTGATGCCTCTGGGAGGAGGCAGATGCTTCGGGGGAAGCAGTCCTGTTGCCCCCTCTGAACTGGGGTCTATGATAGAAAGCCCCAGGAGAAGGCATTTGGAGAGCCCTGGTTGCCTTGGCCAAGGCCTTTTTAATTTTCTCCAGCATCTGATCAACCTGCTGTCTGAAAAGGTGCTCCCCATCAAAGGTAAATTGAGGAGATACTGTTTAACCTCCAGCTTAAAATCAGAGACAAGCAGCCAAGAATGGCGCCTAATGAGGACACTTGAATTTATGCCCTGCACTGCAGTATTAACTGCATTCAGGGCACACTAAAAGTGGTCTGGAGATGATCTTAACTTCAGAAATGAGCCCCAAGTCCAGTTTATTATACATGCTCTGGGAGATGCTGGAGAAGCTCCTTGATCTCGTTTCATTGGGCTCAGTCGTATCTGGAGAGCAGTCCTATAGTGATTGGCGATTCTCCAATGAGACACGGATTGGGCAGAGACCCGCTTGCCAGCCGTGTCAAGTTTTCTGCTCTCTTTATATTGCAGACGTGTGTCACCAGTATCCTGGGCATTCATGCTTGTGCGTGCTGTATGGATCACTAAAGAGTCCAGTTGAAGTTGGCACCAGATGTATGGTGGGTTGGAGGGTGAGGATTTATACTTTTTTTTATTTTTTATAAATCACCCCTTGTGGTGACTATCCTGACCTTCAAAGGCTCTTTCAAGGTCTCAGGAGTGGTTTTAAGCATGCTTTCCAGCATGGGAAGAAACTGAACCAAATGCTAGGTGGAGGACAGTGTTTTGACAAGGAAGTAATCCTCTTCCTGAACCTTATGAAACTCTACTCAATTGAAAGTGTCAGCCCTGTGAATAACCTTGTGATAGATGGTATCGTCAGGAGGGAGTGGTTTGGTGAGATAAAGGTCTGCGGTTGAGTCATACTTGTCTCAAAGGTTGTCCCTAGGCTTGGGTCGAAAGGAGCTGCTTTGGGATCTAGCAGGTACGAGTGTCTCCCTCCCATGTGAAGAATGTCGGGAACTCACTGGTGAATGATGCAGAGTGGGTCCCTGTGGTGGTGGTGAAGTAGGAGAGAGGAGGAGGGAGAGAGGAAAGTGGAAGAGGAGAAGGAGGCAGGGAGTGATGTGATAGAGGTCTAGTGCCCTGGTGCTTTTTGACTTTGGCTGGAGGAATATGCTCCTCCTCAAATGTGAGTTTCATCTTGTGAGGGACAATGTCCTGGACCTTTGGAGGAGATCTGGTAACAATCCTGCTAGTCTGCAGGTGAATGAAGATCTTCTTCTGCCGTACATAGAGTTCCTGTTGGAGATGCTATAGGATAGGCTCCTCCAGTTCCATGACTCTAGTAGAGGACCTGGCTTTGGGTGAGGGCCTCTTTGGCGCTGAAAGAGTCTTTAGGGGAGCTGTTGACGAAGGAGCTTTTGGCGGCAGTGGCGTTTTTGGAGGCAAAGATGGCCTTCAGGGTACTACTGGTGCTAGCATTCACAGAGCTGGTGATGTTGAAGATGTGCTCAGAGACAGGGCTTGTGTCGCTATTTTGTCGGTGATGGCTACTCGGAGTTGGATTAGAGGCCTTATGTCTGTGCAGACTATGGCCTTCAGGCAGTGGCAAAGTGGAAGCTGGACACTGAGCTTCAGGACATGAATCCCGACCTGCTACGGGTGGTGCTTGGCCTGTGTTCAGTGCCAGGGGTGGTAGATGGAGGGATGGAGTACTCACGGTCGAAGTGCGGGTCCTCGTCTCAGACTCAGAGTGAAGCTCAGCTCTGATGTGGCGGGCTTGCTCACCTGAGGGCCCCCGGCACTGGTTCCCACTCAACGCTGCAGTTCCAAAAAAGGTTAGGGGTGTAGTCTTCCTGCCACTGCTCTTTGGTGTGTTAAACAAGGTGTCAATCTCATTGCTACCAAAGAGTCCTTTTGGAGCAGAAAACAAAGCAGGCAGAGCAGGAGGCCTAGTCATGCTCAAGAGACAGACATAGGTTGCAGACTTGATGGAGTTCTGTACAGGGTTACTTCACACAACACCTTGGACAGCACTGAAAGGTGCCGCAATGACAAGGAAACAAACCAAAATCAAGGATTGTTTTCACCAAAAGGAATGGAAGAACCAAAAAGATGGTCTGATGATGAACTCTAGGAGGTGTAGACCCGGAGCTCAGTGGATCCAAGTTCTAACCAGACTGCAGAACAAAACAATATAACAATGAACCAATGCCTATGAGCAATACCAGTGACAAGAAGAGTCACTATACCTCATGTCTCAAAATACTTTTTTTTAAGAAATAGAAGTTGCACGTCCGCAGGAGTATGCAGAACATGTATATCTGCAGCTACACATTCCACAAAAAGTACTTTCTTTCTTGGAAAAATAAGTACTCAATAAGACTTTCACTTATTGAAATGTTGACTGAATGTTGAGCTCGAGATCCCCGACCCAACACATTATGAAGCTTGAAACGGCTTGCCATCACTATTCCCCTACAAGTCAAAGGTGTAAAGGGTTGAACACAACTCATTTTGCAGAGCCATTGTACAGTCACCAGGACATCTGAAGCAATGACTTTACACACCACAGCTGAGGCTCAGTAGCCCCTGCTAGCCCTGTGATCCCTAACCGAGGCAGACTTCAGAGCCTTCAGTTTCATTTCACCTAGTCAGGCTAGAACTCCAAAAGACCATCTATATGAGGATCTTGGCTGAACTCATTGTACAAGTCCATGTGCAAAGAGATTTGGGTCTTCCAGCATACAAGCAAGAAGCTTTGCTCAAGCCATTGGTGCAACTGGCCTGCAACACTGCACCCAGAATAAAGGCCAGAGTACAGGGGGGAATTTATTCAGATGGTAAATATAGATCAAAGTTCAACATGGTATCTGGGCTAGGGACCTAGGTAAACAAGTTGTGAATGAAGGACACACAAGGTAGAGGGATCTGAATCAATGATGCAAGCAGCTTCCATCCCGGCTACTAGGTAGCAAGACAACCAAATTGATATGAATAGAAAAGAGCCAGGAGATAGGAATTCAATTTAACTCCTCAACTATACTGTGACTGCATGATTTAAAGATCAAAATCAAATCATTCATTAGTGGCCTTCTGCACTAGAAACCAACAAAATAGACTTAGAAGTATGTTTGTCCAAGGGCACTGGGGCAAATGTTTGCTTCTGGATAAAAGTAGATATCCCAACTATTTTAGCACCCACCTTTTTGCTGCAGCTGCACATCATCGAAAGCAGTGGAAATGCTTGGATGAATTTATAACACATTGTTATGTTTTTTTCCTGGAAAAGAGAGGGCCGATGTCATACAATGTCTCAATTATGCAGCTATATACTAAACCAACAGTCGCTAGGAACGGGACTATGCCCAAAATACGTCTTTTTGGGCTCATCATGCTACCATCACATTCTTGCCACACTCGCATAGAACGACTAAGGACATTGGGGTTTATTCGTTTTCCAATTTTTTTTGTTGGCTTATCCATTGTCAAGTAATGTAGTTTGCACATAGGTTTAACTTTATTAATTTCTAAGGTTTTTCACATAGGCCAAATTTCCAGACCCAAGGATTTAAAAATTGTCAGTGCCATTACATTTACACAATTAGTTTCTATACACATTCATACATTAAACAGGAATAAGGAAACAAGTATTGACAAATCCAATAGGTTTGGCCATGGCAAAGTGGTGCAATAGTTATTTTTCTCTGTTACAAACATATGTCATTTACAAAGAAAAAAAAATACACTGTCACCTTTATGTTGCAGTCTTATGCTCGCAACGGAAGAGTAACGAGAGAAATAAACTAGAAGGGTCACCCAAACATATCAAGTGTGTTCACACAGTCATAGTGTAATAAGGATGTTAGGTTGGCCTAAATCTTGGTCGTAAATGCAATATGAAGAGATCAATACAACATATACAATTATCATATAACCCCAATAAGAACCTTTATCAGAATAAACCTTTGGCATTAGACTGCAGTGCTCGGAACAGCCCCTAGAGAACACCACAATGAAAATAGCATTTGTAAGAAACATGGTCATGTTACCATATAGCTAGCCCCTAGATGGCATTACCACATGAAAAGAAAATGACTGACAGTATTGCAGTGTAGCCATATATTTAGCCCCTAGAAGGCATAATGCATTACACATTTTCAGGGCTAGGAGGCCTACTGCAAATATATTACAAATAAGACCCTTAAAACACAAAATACTCTCAGCTGTAAAACAAACATATCAGCCATGAGAGAGGTTAAAAAGATACTGAATGGGGGTGGGGGGTTTATTATTTCGGGGTTCCCACTAACGTAGTATGGAGACCCATATATGATCTAGACAGAATGAGCAGGTTGTGGTGAACGTTTTGGTGGTCTCATTGTCCTAGGACCGCCATAGGCTGAGTTATGAGTAAAAATGTTTTGTAAAATAAGGTTCTGCAAAGCTTTATGGGCCGACCAAATGCAACAAATATTGTAGCATGTTTAGTGTAATGCTCAGAACAGTCTCTAGAGAACAACACAATAATAATATAATTTATAAGAAACATGGTCAAATAACCATAAATTTAGCCCCTAGAGGGCTTAGTGCCTTACACATTTTCAAGCCTAGCAGGCATACTGCAATAGTAAGGCCCTTACAACACAAACTACTTCAAGCTATAAAACAAAAGTTCCGGCCATAAGAGAGCTTAAAAAGAGATGGAATGATGGGAGGAGTTAATACTGCGGGGTCCCCACTAACCCAAGTGGGGCCCCAGGGATGACCTAAAGAGAAAGCACGTCATGCTGGACGTTTTGTTGGTGGTCCCATTGTCCTAGGACCACCACAGGCTGAATTATGGGCAAAACGCTGTGAAACAAAATGCTTGCAAAGCATTATGGGGCGACTTCTCTCGAATGCAGTGAAAATTGTACTATAGGCTCTTCCACTGTACCGGGAGAGCTGCCTTGTTTTTTTCTTCAATAAAGCATTTATCAATTATAAGTGGTTTTGGGAAGGGGGGCGTGGCCAGCCATCTAAGATGGCGGACGCAACTTGCTAGCTCTCCACGTTCAATTCCCGGTTTATCCAGTTAAACGCGGCGCCCAGGGCCGGAGAGGATGGCGCGATGTCGGCCTCATGGCGCTGAACCCACTGGGTGCCCCTGAGTTCCGGTGTTCGGCCCTGTGGGTGTGTCTGGCGCAGTGGCAGGAGCCGCGTTGAGTTCTCTACAGGATTCAGCCTGCCTGCCCCCAGGTGACGGGGTGTCTTTGGAGCTGGCCCGTGTGGAGCGCCCAGAACTGCCCGGAGGCGGCGGCCATGGCGGGGGTGGGCCGCCTTCGCTCTGGTGCCGGAGCTGAAGCAAAATCCATGCAGGAGACAGCGTCCCAGGACACCCAGAAGTTGGATGCTGTATTGGCGGAGGTGGAGCGAATAGGCGCCTCTTTGGAGCAGGCCAGGACATCCTTAGAAGGCAAGATAGATAAGGTGGCCAGCAATCTCGCTCTGTTACATGCGGATCACCGCAAGCGGGCGGACAAGGCAGGAGCACTAGAGGCGTGTCTGGATGAGCTGACGCCCACTACAACCCGGCTGGAGAATACAATGGGAGAGGTACTGGCCTGCATAACGGAGCTTGAAAGGCGGGCTGAGGACACTGAGGGTCATGCCCGCAGGAATAACATTTGCGTGGTTGGGCTGCTGGAGGAGGTGGAGGGCCGTGATGTTGTCGCATATGCTGAGACCTGGCTCAGGGGGTTGGTACCGGAAGGAACATTGTCTTCCTTCTTCTCAGTGGAACGTGCACATAGGATCCCCACCAGGGCGCGCCCGCCGGGCGGCGGTCCTCGTCCCTTCATACTGCGCTTGCTCCACTTTGCTGACAGAGACAATATTTTGACGCCCACTACAACTCAGCTGGAGAATACAATGGGAGAGGTACTAGCCCGAATAAAGGAGCTTGAAAGGCGGGCTGAGGACACTAAGGGTCATGCCTGCAGGAATAACATTCGCCTGGTTGGGCTGCCAGAGGGAGTGGAGGGCCATGATGCTGTCGCATATGCTGAGACCTAGCTCAGGGGGTTGGTACCGGAAGGAACATTGTCTCCCTTCTTCTCGGTGGAACGTGCACATTGCATCCCCACCAGGGCGCGCCCGTGAGGCGGAGGTCCTCGTCCCTTCATACTGCGCTTGCTCCACTTTGCGGACAGAGACAATATTTTGAGGTCGGTCAGATTGTCCTCGGCTCCCCGAGTGGAAAACACCCAGGTCATGTTGTTCCCGGACTACACGCTGGCAGTGCAAAAGAATCGTGCCTCTCTTATCTGCCACTAAAGCGGAAGCTCTGGACACTCAATCTTGAATACTCCCTGCTGTTCCCGGCCAAGCTTCATATAATAGCAGACAGTAAATCGCATTTCTTTGCCACCCCAGAGGTGGCATGGGATTGGCTGGAGTCAACGGGCAGGATCAATGGAAGAGAAGCAGAGAGGACTCAGGTGGCGCTGAGTAGCAGGCGCACTCGCATCAAAATGCACCCGCAGAGCTATCGATGCCACCCCAGAGAAGGCGAAGCACGTTCCTGATCTGGAGCAGATCATTCAGGAGCGGCGAGAGGCCATGCAGTCAGCGGCAGCCATTAATTCTCCCTCAACCATCTCGGAGATGGGAACAGACGCCATACAGCCCAATAGTGAGGACCTTGCCACGCCGGATCGGCTTTCGGAGGTGGACTCCCTGACGCGCCTGGGGGTGACTCTGCGCACAGCGGATGATGTGTTCTAGCCTGCCCCGGAGCGTCGCGTGGCCCCTCAGCGCTCCTGTGCCTGCGCGCCTGGTGCTCCCCGGCCCCCTCGGTGCTCCTCGCACGACCTGTGAACTAAAATGGTATTGTATTGGTGGCCAGGTGGAGCTGGAGGTGCGTTTATGTAATGTGCGGGGGGCCCACTGGTGGGATGTCCCTGCTTCTCGCTGCCTTTCTTTTCTGGCGCTCTTGCCTGCTCCCCCTCTTGGGATTAGAGGTGCTGGCCAGCCCCACGCATAGACATTCGCACATAACAGGATTGCGCTTTGTTGCACACCTGTTTACTTTTTGGCATACAGCCTACCCCACTCTCCTGCTCGCAGAGATTCTTTACACACGATTGTTTGGTTGACCTAAGCGGTCATATGATTTGAGGGAGTGCCTGTTGCTTTTCTGCTCTGATGGTATTGTATTTGTTACTGTTTATTTGGAGATTGTACGCTAATGGTCTTTGGAATGTGGGAACCCAGCTAATTATATGCCGTTTGCGCTGTTGCTTGGCTGCGCTCACTACCTTTACCCGCCATGAACACATACACGATATTCACATGGAATGTGCGCGGCATACACACACCAAAGAGAAGGTACTCAATATACTCCTATCTTAAAAGACACTCAGCACTTATCGCTTTCCTGCAGGTGACCCACCTGGCACTCCCTGAGGTGTCCCGCTTACGGCGTAGGTGGAGAGGTCAGTTATATGCGACGGGATACTCCACCTTTGCAAGGGACGCTTTGATTTAGATTAGGCCAGGTGTGCCTTTTGTGGAAGAAGGTCAGATAATAGACAACCAGGGTCGCTATGTGCTGGTGCAGGGACTCCTAGCAGGACGGGCACTGATACTGGGCTCCATCTATGCGCTGAACTCAGAGCAGGCCTCTTTTTTCCACACACTGTAACGTCAGCTGTCGGGATGGAATGACTAACTAGGCATCCAGGACTATCATCGTAGAGAGGACCTGTTTGATGGAAACCTTAAAAGGGCGGTATCCTCTATTAGAGCCCAGAAGGCCTTCTGGCAAACCCTGCCATTGTCAGTGGCAGGCAGAACTGCCCTTTTGAAAATGATTGCGCTGCCACGACTCCTATATTACTTTACCAACCTTCCACACTATGTGCCGGCCAGCTTCTTCGGGAGCTGGAACCTAGGCTGAGAGAGTTTATTTGGAACAAAGGGGGCTGTAGAGTGGCGTTTAGGAAACTGTATATGCCGCTGGAACAGGGTGGGCTATCAGCTCCCAATCTGGAGCACTACTACTTAGCGTCGCAGCTTCAATGGGTGTCCAGATGGTTGGCGGGACTCCATCTTTGGGACACGGCTATCGGTGCGGGTCCCTGGTCTTTGTCGAGAGTCACGAGCCTATTCCACCCGCTCGCACGTTCGGCGCCGCCAGAGGAGCTACTTCTCAGGGTGGCTCACAACTCCTTCCGTAGGTCTTTGCGACTAACAGGTGGGATCATCCCATTTGCCCCGGCCCATGCGCTCTTGGGCACCCCACCGGCCTTGGGAGCAATAACCTGGACAGAGTTGAGAGCCTGGCACAATGTAGACCTACACATCCTAGGTGACCTATACAGGGAGGGATAATTGATTCCAATCGACTCTTTGGTTGCTGAACTGGGACTCCCTGCCCGACAGTTTCTATTATACTCTACGCTGCTTTGCACCTTATCAAAAGAATGGGGAGATTTTAAGTCGGCTCCCCCAAAGCACTTACTTATACAATACATGCAGGTGATGGGACAGGGTAGACATCTAATCAAGTGGTTCACGGAGGCGCTCAGATTCCACTCGGTGTGAGAGAACGATGCGCTGCGCAGGGCCTGGGAAGTAGATGTAAATGTGTAAATGCAGAGCTCTTGCACATGCTATGGTCCTGCCCCTCCCTGCGGAGCTACTGGGCAGCTGTGGTACATGTCTTGTCAGTATGCACTGAACGGGCCGTGCAGCTTAAGTGGGAGAGTTGCGTGCTGGGCTTATACCCTAGGGGCCCCCACCTGCGAGCGACCACAAGATTCCTAGATCTAGGTTTCATAACAGCAAAAAGACTCATAACACGCAACTGGAGGTCGCCGGAGGCGCCGAGTCTCCTGGCTTGGAGACGTTCGTTTGAACGTGGGCGGGTGCTGAGGGGGTGGCACTGAGGAGAGAAGATATGCTGGGACTGTGCAGGTACCCATTGTCATGTAGCTGGGATGCCATGATGGTACATCTACAATCTCGTGGGGAGGATTTCCCGGCAGTAGGGGAGAATTAGTCACAGGTCAGCACGAAGTGTGTAGGATGCTGGTAGTGGGAGGTGCAGCTCCCTGAAACAGACTCCGCGCACTCCATTTTGGGTTTAAGCAGCTTCATACGAGGTGTGGCGCTTGCTATATGAAAGGGAACCCATCACGGCTAGGTACTATTCGAGTGCGGGCAGGCAATGCAGAGAATCTTTCTCAGTTTAAGGGGATACCGCACTATCACTATTATGCAAGAGGGAAAAAAAACAGTACACTCCATTGTTAATAAATGTTCTTTATTTACATCTGTTGTTCTTCCGGAATTTCTAATTACATATTGTGTGTTTGCACGAAGGCAAGATAATGGAGAACTCGCGGACAGAAAGGTTGACTATTCAACAGACTTATTGGGCATCTGCGGTGTTGTCTCTGTACTATGTGAATGGCCACTGTATTAACTTGGGCAGATATGTCTGTTGCTGTTAGGATGATCACCATCATAGGCGCACTGCTTACTAAATGGTATATAGATGCGGCAAAGATGGTAGCACGTGCAGGATCTGTCTGAAGCATCAGGTCAGAAGTTATTGTCATACGTAATTGTTGTGCCAATATAAATGCAAAAATGTAGTGCCTTGTGAAAATGCTTAAAATGTTTTGAAAAACGAATAAAAAGACTTCTGAAAAAAAAAAAAAAAGTGGTTTTGGGAAAGCTATACAGTGTAAAGGGGAAGAGCCAAAATAAATTACTCTGATTAGGTAACAGTGTGAACAATGTGACCAGCGCTTCAATACCGCCAATGGAGTTTGCGCTGTTGGAGTCGTCAGCGCTGTGACGCCACGGCTGCCATGGAGCACAAAGGGGAGAGACAAAAGAAAAAAATTGTTCACCCACGCTGAAGTTTATTGGCAATGATGTAATTATTCATGTAACAGGGTCAGTCTGCAAGGTAGTAACAAAACTGCTGCAAAGCGGGACAAATGTAAAGCAATTACCAATGACATCAAGGGATTTTTTTAAAGGAAAGCCCACAAACGAGTGAAAGTGATGGGCGTGAGGTGGGTGTGGTTAAAAGCCCATAATACTTACAACAGGTCAAAGCGTTTGCGCGCTCAACCTAAAAATGAAATTTAAGTAACATTCAGTAATATGAATATTTTACTAATGATAATTTTGTATGACAAGCAGCTACAATGCTAGAATATCATTTAAACTACTTATAATAAACTTTAACAAGCATTTGTAATGCAACAGGTCTTGCATTTGCTTGAGTTAGAGCTAATGGCTATACCACCACTTTTACCGCTCCAGTATCAGAGTTGCTGGCTGACTAACAGAAGCCCTGGGGGAAGGCTAGGAGAAGAAATATTAACAGACCTTTGCAAATTCAATAGGTCTCGCATTTGCTCGAGTTAGAGCTATTAGAGTTGTAATTTCTTAACTGGACTATTCTTGCCACATAAATTGAAAATGAAAAGTAAGACAGCCGACACAAGTGAGCCAATTCAAAGAATCGGGAAAATGAGGTTCACTCGCCGTCAAACATATTGCCAAAAGTGCAATTATCCATGTAACTGGGGTCGGTCCCCAAGGAGGTAACAAAATCACCCCAAGGAGGGACAAACGTAAAGCATTTACCAATGTCAAAGGATTTTTGAAAGGCGAGCCCACAAATGAGTGAAAGTGATGGGTGTGAGGCGGGTGTGCTCAAAAGCCCAAACAGATACCAACAGGTCAGAAAAGGAGCTTCTGTGCGCTGCTATGCTTGACCTAAAAAGGGGCAAGGCAAAAAATGTCTAGTAAAGAAAACATTAAAAAATGAAAAAAAGCACACTGAACCTGCTTTGCAACTGAAGAAATAGGTGCTATTTTTAGGTGTATGTAAACAAGGTTATGCCATTACTCAAAGTGAAGGCAGCAAATGGGTAAAGTAGGGTGGCCCACTGACCCATACGCCATGTTGTGGGGGTCGGAAGCAAAACGTGAATGATAATTTAACACCCCAATAGATAAAGTCCACTTATCGCGCGACTATGATGTTTTTGGGAAAAACATGGTCTGGAGAGACAGTTAAAGATCTTTGAAAGGTCAGACATAAAAAGCTGCTCAGAGAAGTCCTACCAATATGAAACTTAAGGAATACATAACGGTCTGTTGAAGTGTTGATAGGAACTTATTACATAGCCTAATGTTTGTTTCCCTGGAAACCAAAGAACTGACATGTACAGTGAAACTACATTTGACTGTTCATACAGTGCTGTTAAAAATATTTTTTTCATTCTCAACCGTGTCCATGGGATCATCTGCCTGCCTTTTGTTGCCATAGCATTTTCTTTTAACTGGGTCATGCTTTTGTGGTTTATGATATTCTTACAATTCAAATACAGAGACGTTTAAAAAAAATCTGATTCCTGGTTGCAATGTACATTGCATTTACTAGAAATTACTTCAGCCAATCTGTGCAAAAACCTGCTATAAATACCAGTTTCCATACATATGCGAAGCTTCCTGTGCATCTAAAAACCACATATATGCATGATAAAAAGGCTGCCCCCTGCTGGGAAACCAGATGAGTAGCCGTATCTGATTGCTGTAACATTTCCACAACAGGTGAATCACAAACAAACCCCACTCATCTGGAGTCAATGTTAATTCCTGAATTATCAGATTACAGGTAAGGATTACTGCCTGACCTGCCTACACTGAACACTAATTTGAAGAAGTCAATGTTTTGTAGCAAACCTTGGTCACAGAACCACTCTTCAAGTTTGAACAGTTTATGTAAACACAATGACAACCGATGCACATTTTAGGAATGACTATAACCCTCCTCTTCTTAAATTCAGTATCAAGAAAGGTGCAAAATGTTTCAAGTCAGTCACCCCAGGGTTATCAGTAAATGATAACATGAATGAATCCTTTGGTTTTTAGGTGTGAGTCTCTCCAATAATCTCCAAATAACCCTAAGCAAAGGACTGAACAGACAGGGAAGGGTCCACTAGTTATATACTGCAGAGTTGTGTAAATCATCACAATAACGTACATTTGATGCTGCCATCATTGTAGATGTGCAGTGTTTTGCATTTTGTTTTTTAATTGAAGGACTGATAAAGCCAACCTACTGTGTACAATAATTTGTGAATGGGATTTGTCTCAACCCCCTTCAGCCACTAATCGATTATGGCCAGCTCCCACCAACCACTGCTTCAAGGATGCATCAAAAATATCTTGAATCAGAGAAAATGTATTTTAGGCCATTTCTGTCAAAAATTGTGATGTGTCCACGTTGTGTTTAGGGGCATTTCCTGTAGCGAGCACTAGGCTTACCCACACAAGTGAGGCATCATTTTTATCGGGAGACTTGGGGGAACGCTAGGTGGAAGGAAATTTGTGGCTCCTCTCAGATTCCAGAACTTTCGGTCACCAAATTGTGAGGAAAATGTGTTTTGTTTGCCAAATTTTGAGGTTTGCAAAGGATTCTGGGTAACAGAACCTGGTGAGAGCCCCACAAGTCACCCCATCTTGGATTCCCCTAGGTCTCTAGTTTAAAAAAATGCACAGGTTTGGTAGGTTTCCCTAGGTGCCGGCTGAGCTAGAGGCCAAAGTCTACAGGTAGGCACTTTGCAAAAAACATCTCTGTTTTCTTTCAAAAAATTTGATGTGTCTACGTTGTGTTTTGGGGCATTTCCTGTCGCGGGCGATAGGCCTACCCACGCAAGTGAGGTATCATTTTTATCGGGAGACTTGGGGGAACATAGAATAGCAAAACAAGTGTTATTGCCCCTTGTCTTTCCCTACATTTTTTCCTTCCAAATATAAGAGAGTGTGTAAAAAAGAAGTCTATTTGAGAAATGCCCTGTAATTCACATGCTAGTATGGTCACCCTGGAATTCAGAGATGTGCAAATAACCACTGCTCCTCAACACCTTATCTTGTGCCCCTTTTGGAAATACAAAGGTTTTCTTGATAGCTATTTTTCACTCTTTATATTTCAGCAAATGAATTGCTGTATACCCGGTATAGAATAAAAACGCACTGCAGGGTGCAGCTCATTTATTGGCTCTGGGTACCTAGGGTTCTTGATGAACCTACATGCCCTATATATCCCCGCAACCAGAGGAGTCCAGCAGACGTAACGGTATATTGCTTTCGAAAATCTGACATTGCAGGAAAAAGTTACAGAGTAAAACGTAGAGAAAAATTGCTGTTTTTTTCACCTCAATTTCAATATTTTTCTTTTTCAGTTGTTATTTTCTGTAGGAAACCCTTGTAGGATCTACAAAAATGACCCCTTGCTGAATTCAGAATTGTGTCTACTTTTCAGAAATGTTTAGGTTTCTGGGATCCAGCATTGGTTTCACGCCCCTTTTCTGTCACTGACTGGAAGGCGGCTGAAAGCACAAACATTTTTAAAAATGGGGTATGTCCCAGTAAAATGCCAAGTTTGTGTTGAAAAATTGGGTTTTCTGATTCAAGTCTGCCTGTTCCTGAAAGCTGGGAAGCTGGTGATTTTAGCACCGCAAACCCTTTGTTGATGCCATTTTCAGGGAAAAAAACACAAGCCTTCTTCTGCAGCCACTGTTTCCCATTGTTTTGAAAAAAACAAAATTTTCACTGTATTTTGGCTAATTTCTTGGCCTCCTTCAGGGGAACCCACAAAGTCTGGGTACCTCTAGAATCCATAGGATGTTGGGAAAAAAGGACGCAAATTTGGCTTGGCTAGCTAATGTGGACAAAAAGTTATGAGGGCCTAAGCGCAAACTGCCTCAAATAGCCAAAAACATGGCCTGGCACAGGAGGGGGAAAAGGCCTGGCAGCGAAGGGGTTAAGGCCACACAGTGTGTGTTATTCTGAATTAATGTTTCCAGCTGTGTCACATTTACATATTTGTTGGTTACTTTAAAAAAAAAATTTTTTTTCAAAAGGCTGATTTCACCCTTACCTTCCCTTTACCTCTATCCACTCCTAAACCCTAAAAATCACCTTTACCCCTCTTTACCTACACCCACCTATACCCTAAAATATCTCCCTTTACCTCTACCTACATAACTTAAAAATCATCCTTTCTTCCCATTAGCTCTACCCAGAGTCCTAAATTCATCCATACTTCTATTTACCTCTAGCAACCCCTGAATCTTAAAATCGCCGTTATCTCCCTGCACCTCAAACCCAGCCCTGAATCCTAAATATCACACTTACTTCCCATTACCTCTACTCACCACAGAACCCTTAAAGAAGAAGAAAAAAAAACACCCTTAGCTCCCTTTACCTGTACCTCATTACTGAATCTAAAATCACTTACCACCTACTACTAGCCACCTCTGAACTCTAAATTCACCCTCACCGCCTTTTACATCTACACATCCTTGAGCCCTAAAATCACCCTCCCAACCTTACCTCTACCCATCTACAAACAATAAAGTCACCTCTACTCCCCTTTACCTCTAACTCCTGAAACCTAAAATCACCCTCACCTCCCTTTACCGAGCCAAAATCCTATATTTACCCTTACATTCCTTTGCCTCTAGCCACTCCAAACCCTGAAATCACACACATCAATTTACCTCTATTCAGCCCAAACCCTGAAATCACACTTACATCTACTCATCCAAATGCTAAGTTCACCCTTACCTTCCTTTATCTCTACCTGCATTATAACCCTAATATCACCCTTACTCCCCTTCACCTCTACCTACCCTAACCCTAAAAAAATACCCCGTACTTTCCTTTACCTCTTCTCACCCACAAGCCCTAAATTCAAACTTTCCTACTTTTGCCACTACCCACCCGAAACCATAAAATCACCCTTACCTCCACCCACATCATGACCCTAAACTCAACCATACCTCTATCCATCCCTGTAGCCTAAAAAGCAACCTTACCTCCCTTTACCTGAACCCACACCTGAACCCTAAAAATCACCCATACCTCCCTTTACCATCCCAGAACCCATAAACATCACCCTTACCTCCCTTTACCTCAACACATCCCTGAAACCTAAAATTAACCTGATCTCCGTTACCTCTACCCACACTGGAACCCTAAATTAACTCTTCCTTCTAACCAGAACCCTAAAATCGCACTTATCTCTTTATCTCTGCCCACTTCAAGGCCCTTAAATCAAACTTCCCTTTACCCACGGAACCATAAAATCACCCTTACCTCCCTTTGGCTTCAACCAGCCCAGAACTCTACAATCACTCTTACCTCCGTTTACCCACCCAGTTGTTGCTTGTCTGGTTCACCCCACCCTCTCCCTTGCTGTTACTTGCTCTGTCCGCCACCCAAACCCCACTCTCCTCCCTCTTCTATTTTGTTGCTTGCCCCATCCCACCACGTCATGTCAAGGGGTCAAAAATGCAGATGATGGTGTGCTCCTGCAATGCCTTTTTGGTGCTGTGTTTTTTTATACTTTCAATGCCTTTTATGTATTTGAGAATTTCAGACAAGCAAACATGCCATGACCCTTGCTTTTTACAACTTCACTCTGTTTTAAATAGACGGCACACATTGCAATCATATATGGTTGCAGTTATCAATTATTTTTGTTATTATTGCTCAATTTGTGTTTTGTTCAGCAGCCTCAGCGTTTGCCTCACATTTCTTGGAACCATTTAAAAAAAATTAAAAAAAATAAAAATAAAAATCTAAATCTAGATTTTAATTTCTTGCTGATTTACACTTGTTGACAAGGCGTTACGAAAGTCTGTTCCAGAAAACGTATTTTTTTTTTCCTGCAAAGGCAGAGAATAACACCATACAAGAAAACTGATCACTGCCCCTCGTGGTTAGCACTGGCCATGTCGTACTTTTTTTTTATTTTTATTTTTAATTTTCAGCCACGCTACACAGCAACTGCACAGCTATACAACACGGCTTAAAGACATTGACAAATCCAACAGCTTTTGCATAGACAAGACCTATTGGCTTTGCTACAGCTTGTTTAGGTATTGGTAATTTATGTGTTTGTGTTGCTTTTAAAAAAAATTATATCTGTCTTTCCAAAATGCCACCACTGTCCCAGACGGGCTTTTGGTTAACTCCCTTCAATGTTTGTATGTTTCTTGTGGTTGTTTTGCTGGTTTCAGCTCACAGTTTTATGCAACTGTCGCATGGTTTAGATGCACTGCCCTATCTGTTCTGAGCGGAGCTGGCCATGCCTATTCAAAGCCCTTCCGTGGAACAGCCTACTTCTTGATACTCCACGACAGGCTGGTATTTAAGTCCCTCTCTTTTTGTTTTTTTACAGGGTCTGCAAAGCCTATGTTGGGGTTTGTTTTGAAATCTGAGGTACATTTTTTGTATGTCGATTACAGAACCTTCAAAGCAGCCTCTGCAAATGGAAATACAAGCCACAGCTCACTTCACAATTACCACTATTTGCTATCAACCAGAAACCACCCCATCCCACATGTTGCAGCACACCTCCGCAGTTAAATTTTTATGCCTCACCTATGGCATTTTGTTAGCTTGGACTGGGCTTAAAGCCAACCCATTACTAACCGTACTAAGCTTCGGTGTCATGCTCATTTGCTTGCTTGTCCTTCGTTAATGGGCGTGTTGAAGCAGATATGCTAATTAGAAATTGTTAATTAATATTTATGTGTTTTGATTAACAAAAAGTTTGTAGAGAAATTAATTGTAGAGAAAATAATGTGCACGTTTGAAAATGTGCCCACGGAGAATGGCAGTCACTTATACGAATTCGTACTAAAATGACTAAAAATGCGTGAAATAATAGAAAAATTTAATGATAATGTAGTAATGTGCCATACTGAGATGTATAACCTTTGTTTTGCATTATATTGTAGAGTTAACTTAGCCGAAGTTGTGGCCTAGTTTTTGTCAGGCCGCTTGGCGAAGATGAATACATTGCATACTGTAGAGAAGTTGAGATGCTGAACTAACCTTGAGCCACCTTATATCTGCTTCGCTAGAATTTTCTGCAATGTACCAACGGACAGGAAATTATGGAATCAAATTGATACAATTATGTGAAGAGTAGATGAGATGCACTTCCCCAGGACTCAAACAATAGAGACACTGACTGAAGAGGAAGATGCAACATTTTCGATACCCGATGAGCCGGATGAGGAGGACATCGTACAGTGATACAATCAACGAACTGGGAACGGCGTAATCTTAGAACTTATAGATTTGTAAAATAGACATTATTGGTTAGGGTAATAACTGGTGATTAATTGACCAATTAGGAACTAGGGGGATGAACTCGAAGACTCTTATAAAAAGTCATGACTAGGGGCTAAAACTTCAAATGTGAGGGGGGGATTGACGATGTCAAGAGACGCGGTTCGAGATTCTGTTATTGGGCTCATACCTTGAGAGCCTGATGCGTTGCAGATCAATTGATGACCTGAAGATGAAGACTGACTTTGTTGCTGATCCATTCCGTGGATAGGGAGCTATGACAATGTGACTGAATAACTTTTGTGCCTTTTCTTTTAGGTACCAACTGCGCTGTTTTATAGTTTTTTCCCTTAGTTTTTCATATTCACGTTTCTAAACTGTTTTTGCATAAAGTCCCACATGCGGATGCTAATCTGGGTTAGGCAGGATTCTTGGGTGACGTGGACAGTGACAAATGATTGACAAACTCATTGCTGAACTCTGCTATGAATGTTGACATATTAATCTTTGTTGGCTTACGCTGAAGCATTAGAGCAAATGTTTTCTCAAGTTCTGATTAGATTGTGTTATTGGTGGTCGCTAATTAACTAATTCTGAGCTGATTGAATAAAGTTTGAGTTAACCTTATGCACTAGAATTGTAACTAATAGGGAAATAAAAATTGTTAAAACGTATATTGAGTTGTGGTTATTCATGAAATGTTGATATAATTGTATAATAGTTAATGTTTTCCTTAGTGGTTATTGATGAGTCATATTGAATATTGATAACATTGGTAAGTTTACTTACTAAGGACTGGGTGCGCTAGCAGGCGTGTGGGCTTTTCTTCTGCTACTTGTGATGTTTCCCTCCTCTGGAGCACAGCTGAAGTACTTGTGTTCTTCCACTGCTTTATTTTAGAGGACTCCTTTTTTTGTGAATAGCATTCCAGGAGACAGGGTGGACATTCTAGGGGTTTCGATTGTGGGCTTTTCTTCTCCACTCTCCACCAATCTCTCTCTCTCAACCTTGTACTTCTGTCCGACCTCTGCACTCATGTTGCTCTTTCTAACCCATTTGCTACTCCTGTTTGTCAGCTTCTGTGTCACCCACCTGCTCTCCTCCATGTTGCTATCATTTGTCCCTGTACTTGTGTGTCCCTCACGCTCACCCTCATGCTGCTCTCTCAAGACGGTGTGCTTCGGTCCTCCTCTGCCTGCACCATGTTGCTTTCATTCATCCATGTGCTTTGCCCCCATCGCTCAATGGGGGCAAAGCACATCTGCTGCCCCTGTTCTCATCTGCTCGCCCCCATAATGTTGTTTCAATACCACCCTTTGCCTGACCCCTGCTAAAGTCTGAAAAAAACAATTTAAAAAATGGTACAACACAAATGCCATTTGGATGCATGTGCATGCATTCAACACACATGTGCATTTCCATGAAATGACGCAGCCACATGCCTTAAAAAAAAACTAAAAAAAAAAAAAAATCCTTCATGCTGTATTGCATTGGCAAAGAAAACCCTTGCCAGAACGAACAGGTTTCGAAGGCAAAACCATTCGTGTCAATGCTTCTTATTTTTATTTTCATATTTTAAGCTCACTCAGTCACAATATCAGTGCGGATTCTGCAAGGTGGGACATAACTGGTGAGCACCTATGGCTGTAACTATCATAGATCTCAAAGGTTCTGTTATGCCATCTAGCTAGCAAAAGTAATCTGAACTCATATGGGTCCTCTGACAAAAAGCATACTTGATAAAGCAACATCTCTTCACTGCACATGCTGACTAAGCCTCCAGCAAACATGGATGAACTCTGACCTGCATTCTTTTTCAGAATTTGATGAGGTGAGTTGCATGCATGAAATCCTTCTTTGTGCATGCCCTGGGATTTTCATGGGGAGTAATGGAAGAAGTCATACCTGATCACCTAGTCTCCTAGTCTCATTTATTGTTCCCTGCCTAGAAACATCTTTCAGCTGAAAATAACCATGAAATGCAAGAAATAAATGGCCCAGAACCGTTCATATTAGAAATATATACCACCAGTTAAGCTAAACAATGAGTATTTGTACATAAAATCTTATTCAGAATAAAAGTGATTATTTTGCCTGGGACAGAGCCGTTGCCAATAAAACAAGTGAATGGACCATAGGGACCTCTGAATATTAATGCCCATCCCTCGGATGCCGACAATGGAACAGACCAGAATTAGGAATGTTTGTGTGTGTTTAGTGTGGTAAGGAGGAAACAAAAGTCTCCCTGGAGGAAAAGCAGCACTCATCAATTTACAGTGCAACACCGCTGGGAAACTTTGCTCTGCCAAAGTGATATTCCAAGCCACTTACCCAGATCTAGGTAAAATTTGCCATTACCACTAGATATATCACTCATATTGAGGAGCGACTGGCAGACGTTCATCCCCGGAAAGCAGTTAAGAATGAGAGGAGCTGGCAGGTCAGATTAATGACAGGCAAAATGAGATGGAAAAACATATTTTTAAAGCACGCAGTGGAAGAACAACCTTAGTGTTTTCAGTATCATAAACAGCAGGAAGAAGAGAAACATCAAAAGAGTGAAAATGGATCTACTCCGAGATATTCTTTCAAATAAACTAAAACTTCAGTAAAGAAATACAAAAGGCTCACCAACTCATACTCTAACCTTTAAAAGAGCCTAATGTGACAAATCCCATTGGGGGTTCTTTTCTAGATTTTACACCTGGACCAGGTCTGGGAAATCCTGCACCAGGACTCCAACAACCAAGTACAAATACATATTCTTCTTTTGCTTTGCTTTTTCCTTGACTACCATAAGCACACAATGTTTCAATGGAAATATGCGTCACCACATCCCACAGGAGTGTGGAATTCCTATAGCCTGACACCCAGGATATATCGTTAGGCGTCAAGAACAACACGTTTTCATGCTTTTTTTGTCCTTGGGACAAGCAGGCCCAACCACCTGCAGCACAAACTCCTTGGCTACTGGTTTACAGTACCACATTATGGAAAAGGGGAAGGGAACAATCTGCAGTAGAAGTAATATTTGTGTCCATCTGCGAATGCTGTTCGAGCTTACATTAATGGCTCATTAATGCAAAGTCCTTATTATTAGGTTGAGTACTGTAAATACATGTTGTAAGCTCAAACTGCAATACTGACAGTGGTTCCAGTAAAAAACGTGTACATATGTTTGCAAAGTTTAACAATATGCGGCTACATGCTGTCGCATAGGTTCTCATCATGCTAATGAGGCTACTGGATCTGGGTGGCAGAATCACAAATTGTGGGGTACTAAGTAAAATTCCACACCATGTGACGTCTACCGGCTTAATCCAGGATTTCTGGCTAAGCAGCAGCACATCATCTCCACACAAGAGCAGAGATGATTGTGGCAACCGGACGCATGACAAGAAATACTCCTCAGGGGAATCATGGTCGATCAGCTTCCATCCCTTTCTCTCAGTTACAGTTGTCTCACACAGGCAAAGACAACAGGGACAGAATATATTTCAATAAGGGTATATTGAAGTAACTGCATCTTGGATAAAATGGTATGTTTTGCAATAACTAGGATGATAAAACACAATAAAAGCAATAAGGTGACGAGGAGGTTGAAACACAAAACTAGTCCCACTAAACTGTCACTAGGAATAAGATAAAGTTCTCCCATCTACGCTAGGTTAGAGCACAGCATGATAAGCCTAATGCGCCTTCAGGTTCACCCCTGGGAAAACATCATCCCTCACACCTGAGTAAGGTAGCCTGTACTCTAGAAAGACACATTCCCTATGTAGGCCAGGGGTTCTGCAGTCTAAGCAAGCATCTGTAGTGGACAATCAGCATGCAGTCGTGGTCATCTGGATGGAATCTCCCTCTAACGTGTATGGGACAAAGGAGTGTTTTTATAATAAAACAGTTGACATTCTAAGAAATGGTCCCCACGTATGACTGAATGTTTCTGTGAATGTTGTAGAGACAACGTACCACTTTTGCCACAAACCTATCAGGCTGTAGCCTTGAAGAAAGCACAAAGTGAAATGAATGTCCTACTGAGAACGTATTGATTTCCTAGGTGAAAGAGCAAGTAGATAGAGAGAAATAAAACAACACTGCAAATGTGGCTATTGCTAGAAAAATAAAGCGATGCTTGAGTAAAATGTAACTGGGCTAAAGTGTACAAGGGCAGGCCTAATTTGCTAAAAGAACATGGCTAAAATAGCTATACAACAATGTAATGCTCCCAGAATGCTTTCTAATTAGATGCAAATATTTGCAGAAACTTGAAAGCAAAAACTAGTTAAAAAAAACGTTTTGCTTAATTACTGTGAAAGTTTAGGTACCATTTCTTTGAAGCATCATTCAGTAAAATATTTTGATTTAATACATGCTAGTATTTCCAATAATATTCATAATGAAAATGTCAAACCAGTTTTAACAAGATTATAGGAAACACAAAAATAAACAAGCATTGGGAATGCACTGGTGGTCAGTCTTTTGGTTTTGTCGATACGTGTCTTATTTTGACATGGCCTTTGTAAAACGTTATAGTTGTAGAAGCCGCCGGGCCCTCACCATTTCAACAAACACTGGAAAAAATCAAAAATATTTTTTGGTCTCACAAAAGCAAACATTGCCTCAGAAGTTTCTGGCACTGAACAATACCACTTTGTGTGCCAATATGCATCATTCTTCTTGTGAAAGAGCAGATCGTATTCACCCACACAGGCACTCACAGTGAAGCCAAATGATAGATGTATAGAGAGATAGAATTTTAGTACGACAGAAGGTCTTGTTTAACACCAGACTTAATTAGGTCCCAGTTGTTAAAGAAAGTCACAAAAGTGCATCCAGGGTATGTCTTTGCATTAGTGCAGAGTTACGTAATTTATGAATTCACAATAATTTACATAAGTAGACCAGGGAATCGTGCTTCTAGAAAATATTTGTGAACTATATTTTAATACCAGCAAATATGCATGTGTAGATTTCCTCATGCGAAAATATGTTGAGTGTTTACAAGTGCACTTTCTCATCAACCTCTTTTTTTCCAATCATGGAAGTTATACTTCTGCCCTTGTCGGGAGTAAATTTCCAAAGTTTCCCAGTATGGGAAAAGATTAGAGAAGAGCTGGTGAAAACCCATAAAACATGCAAGTTAGTAGGTGTGAACAGTGTCAAAAGAGCATTCCAACCCTGGAACTTTTGCTTACCACTGCCTCTAGTCCCAGTATGTAGAACTGTGGAATAGTGGCAAACATAAGGAAATTGCTAATATTCAAGCCCTACTACAGTATTAGCCCTGGCATAATCAGAAAGGCTATTATCAGAACTCTTAAATAATTAATTTGCTGCCGTATTGTGTTGATACTCTACAAGGCACCAAAGGGACAAGTAATTTTTTTTTTACAGGACAAGTACATTTATGAAGGAACATGTCCTATGGACAATTAGATATTTTATTGAATTCCAACACCCTGGTCCGACATTGTTTCCGAGAGCACAATTGACAGTGCACAGGCAATTCATAAGCCTATGGCCATTTTGTTACTAGAAGCCATGGATGTTTTGTTTTGGATCACTGTGGTGTCTATGAATGAGGTGAGAAGATTAATTTGAAACTTGTATATATTTGATGAGTCAAATACTTTATCAGAATTCGCAAGCCAGAGTCTTAGTCAAAGACTTCGCTATGAATGAAAACACACACGGGTAATTAAGCATTGTTCATTAAACATCAATTACAAATGTAATCAATCCAAGTCACTCATCTTAATGTCAGATGATGCTCAAACAGACACGCTTGTTACTTCAGCCATAAGGTATTTCTGAATAATTTTAATGAGAAGCACAATGCTCAGCTTTCAATCTCATTATGACCAACTACACATCACTGCACAAATAACGTGAAGAATCGTACTGTATCTCTGATAAATCGGATTATTAGGATCAAAATGATAATCCTTCCTAAACTCATATTTACTCCAGTACCTGACTTCACATTCTGGTGGCTTTTTTAGACTCTAGGACTGTTTTCTAGCTTTACCTTGTTTATCACCCACTTTTTACAGGCCTACAGGAATTTGCAGCTCCTTTTACTGAGAATCCGCTGGGCCACCCTGTATTTGTGGTTGGTTATGTTGTTGGGAAACTCCTGACAAGAGATTATTTAACGCAATTAAAGCAAAATGTTTTAAACTATTATAAATCCTGTGAACAAAGCACATTATTCTAGCTAGGTAACCTCTGATAAATGAAATTACGTAAAAAGCCCAATCCAACTATTTTCAAGTCACAATCAAAATTAAGGGTGTTTCAGGCAACTTGCAGCTGGACACATTTTGCAACCAATGGCAAAAAAGTAGATTTTTAGTATATTTGCAACTATTCTGAAGGCTACAATGTTAAGACCTCTGAATTATGTAAAAAGTGCAAACTGGAATATATACTTGCGTTTGTCAGAATAAGAGATTACTTTATCCAGCACTTACATTCAAAATCCCCAAACGAAACCCATATGAATCTAATTCTCAGACAAATTATCTAGACAGTTACAGAATTTTACAACTGTTTTACTAACAGGAAGGGCACAATATGTCCAATTAGAAAAACAGTAGGGAAATGCACTTCATATGGTATGCAACACATCGATTAGGTTGCAACACCAACACACTGCAAATTTCAACAATATGGAGTGTTCTACATAACACCTGCCGGACACTGAAGTGCAATATAGAAGCAAGAGGAGTATGCCCTGGATGTGCAACTCTGCTGTCTGATAGATCCCAAGTTCATAACTTGCCCCTGCTTACTGGAATAGTGAAAGCCATTTTCTCAGCACTGAACTACAGTTACATGGTCAGTTACATTAGACTCAATTATTATCGCCTTCGGCAGTGCCACTAATAAAATATGTTGTGTGTGTGGTTAAAGTTGCAAGGAATTGGATTGATATATTCAGTTGGAAAAGAAACAACGCACCTTCCTTCTGTATGTGATGCAGGCATTTTAATAAAGCCTGACCATCAAAGCACCAAATCACAATAAAAGGAGTCAGCTCAAAATATGAATGTGGCAAGATTAGGGATCACTGAAAACTCAATAATCTCTAAAAACATTAATTATACTCAATTATTACTGAATCATGAACTGCTATATATATACAAAGGTTATACTTTCCATTTGTGTTTTATACCAATGTGTCACTTCCATTAACAGACAAGCCTAGTCTATTCTTTTTATGGCCTGCTTGACAGTGCAGTTGTCACCAATTATGTCAGCATTACAAGAGAGTGGTTTTGGCTCCATCCACATGTTGGGAGCAGAGAGTACGTTTTGGTTTGGCAGAAGTTGTTTTCTTTCACAACAAATGCTTGCCCTTCACACAGCTGTGATCATTTTGCTTATTTACCCAGCTGCCTGAGCTTTAACTTTAGGGTGCACACATGAAATTGTAATGCTATTAAAGTGTCTTGGATAACTATATACTGACTGCTTTACATTATCATACAATATTTCTTTCAAGCCAGGCTTACTGGAAATATCAATGTTTATTTTAAAAACGTAAGGAATCAGGTTTGGGAATGGTATTCTTCAAATAAAGAAATTGGAGTAGTTGGGTATGGTCTAAAACAATTAAGAGTCATTACCAATTTTATGGCATTACACAGTTACCCGTGTTTAATGCAGTAGCAAAGATTAAAATACATTACTGCATCTGGTATACACACTAACCTTACAGCAAAAATGTATCACTTTAGGAGTCAGGTCAATCTGATCAAAAGAAAAGGGTGTCCTGAAAAGAGAATTGATACTGAAGTGGGGCACAGACAAAATCAACTAAAAAAAGAAACCCCCCACCTCCAAACAAAGGTTCTAATAATAGAATCCAAAAACACTTATTTCAAATGAATTTCAGCTATATAGGCTAAAACAATTCAATACAAACATTTCCTTTTTTATTATAGATATTGAATGATAATCAAAGGTTTGCTATAATGCAGTATATCAATGAATTATAAACAGATAAACTCCTTTCCCTTTACATACAAAAATATACCATTCATAAATTCAAACATTCCATTCATACTCCCACATCACTGCATTAATATATAAACTGTAGTGCCAAACCAACATTATGAAGAAAAAAAGAAAAAAAGAGAAAGGGATAATACTCCGAATGGGCATTTAATACTCGTCATTCATGATTTGGAAAAATACTAAAACGCTTGATAACGTCCCTTGATCCTATCATTCATAGTCCCTCTATGGGGGAATGCACGAATACTGTTCATTCATATAAATCACACTGTAATCCCAAACCGTTGTTGAAAAGGTGCCAGTGGTCCCATTTTCAATATCCAATACCCCGATTCCTAAAAGTCGATGACCAAAGATTCAAAGAAGCAATACAAAGGAGACTTTTGTAGAATTCATAATCAAACTTATAGTCTCAGCTGGAAGGTTATTGTGTGAGTGCCAATCTGTCACTGTGTTTTTGATTTATTATCTTCAATAACAGAAGGTAAGCACATTTCTAAGTTTGTATGTAAATATCATATTGGTTCCTCCCAGGCCTTTTTTGTTAGTGCTAAATTGTAACTACGGAAAATTTTCAAGACTGCAGCAGCGATTCCCCCATTCCAGGCTGTCTCTGTCATCCAGCTGGTTCTCTCCCCTCACACTCAATGTTGTTCGCACCCATGCGCTCTTTCACTCTCCCATGTTTTATGTCTCCTTCATTCGCATTTCTCCCCACCATCCTTGTCGCTACCTCCCTGATGTACTTCTTTCCTCTTATCCTCTCACCCAATATCCTGACCCACTCACTCGTTGATGTCCTCCGTGTTTTTTAAAATTTTATTTTAGGTGTGTCTTTGAGGTTCAGGCCCTTATACTTTGCAACAAAAAAAAGCGCTTTTGCACTACTGCATTTTGATTTTTTTCTTAGCAATTCATCTTGGAACAATAAACTGAATCT
Organism: Pleurodeles waltl; assembly: GCF_031143425.1. Taxonomy (NCBI): domain Eukaryota; kingdom Metazoa; phylum Chordata; class Amphibia; order Caudata; family Salamandridae; genus Pleurodeles; species Pleurodeles waltl. Next base: position 469,033,328 of record NC_090445.1, read on the forward strand.
ATTAGTAGAGACATTTCGATTAACGTAAAACCACATACAACGTTCTGCTGCTGGGATTTTTGGCCTGGTTTAAAGGATGCACAGCTACAGCTACAATACCAAGGAGAATCATGTTCTATTCTTTTACAATCAACACCCTGTATTGCCCATGCTTACATAAAAATTAAGCAAAAGACTTCTACCCAATCTGCAACATAAACCTTAATGAAGCAGAAAATCCTTAAAGGCAACTATGAACCTTGCTGTATCTAAAGAGTGTGGTGTCTACTCAAGATCTTCAAACAATATGTAATACAATCCCTAGTTCTATCCAGTCTAAACTTTGGAATTGCACTGGTTGCAAGCACTCCTCAAACCAGTATCAAGAATCAACCTGCAATTAGAAGAAGATTTAGCAGTGCTAATAAGCCCTGAGAGCCTATATACAATGATTTACCGAAGTCTAACTGGAAAAGAACAAAAGATTGGACCACAATTCTTCTGGAAACACTTGGGATAATGTCAAAAAATGTACAGAGCATGCTAAGTGTACCAAAACAGGTAGAGACAAGTTTTTGGCCTGTGCATGCATGGAAAGGGGCTTATCCAACCACAACCCGAGCAGCTTGTTGTCCGCTCATGCAAATCAGGCCACAAAAACGTGCAATGATGGGAGGTAGTCCCCATTAATCACCACTCACGTTTCCATAATGTCCAGGCTCCAGCCGGTGGGCAATCTGTCAGAGTATGCTGGAAAAGATAGTTGTGAGCATCTAGACTTCAAAAATATCTTATCAGGAAGAAATACTTCCCTTGATTAAAATACATTTCCCATACTAAAATAAGCAATATGGCAAAAATACCATGTGCTGTGTCCACACAAGAAGTACAATTATTCTTGAATTAACTCCAATAAATATTTCACTGTATTTCATTACTACTAAACTTTTAAATCGTTCTTTAAAATGTTTTCGTTTTCAGCCGGAAACTCATTCTTGGTTATACAAGAAAACACACTACTACACATCAAATTTAGACTGACCCAGCAAAATAAATACAATTCATATAAATTAATAATAAAAAATCATAAATGCATAATTGTTAGTTCTTCATTTCTCCAAACGTATGCATAGTATTAACTGCGGAAGCAGCAATCTTGTTTTTATATCTTTCTCTCTACCATCTTCAGGACTAATAACATTATAACAATTATAGATTTACACCTTTATACGCATTTTATAGTTGAACCCAGTATTGGTGACAAATGCGAATTTCTGGCACTTTATGTAGGCATCAGTGCCACAGTATTCTGAACAAATTGTAATCAATGCAAGATTGTGTCTGGAGATCAAAGGTAGAGTGAATTAGCGAAGTGGAACGATACTAAATGTGACAGTTAACTTATGGAATAAGAAAAGAAGGATTAATTAAGGGTAGAATCTTTTTTTTTTTATGAGGCAAATGTGGGGGAAACTGGTTTTGGTCACATTAATAAACTGTGCTCCCATGGATGGGGTACTGTCAAAAATAATTTGTAGATCCTGCACCTCTTTTAAAGGATCTGGGTGGCTGCCCATTGTATCTGACCATGAGCTTGGGCAGCATTCCACTAAGGTAGAAGTAGGGTCAATTAAGAGCATGGCTTTAATCCGGTTTATCTTCAGGATGTTGTTGGCTACTCATCTCCAGAACACGGTGATGGCCTCTGTTATAGCCTTGTAGCCCGCTGTTATAGCCTTTAACAGCGTTAAAGGTCTGAGCCGAAGGCAGGGGCCTTTAACAACGGAGCAGAACTTTAATGGTCGGTATAGCCCAGATATAAAGGCCCTTAGAACATTCCACCACTAGAAGGAGGAATGTCCTAATAAATGAAACAAAGTAATCACTGAGCCCGAGGGTATTAAAATCCCCTCGGGCTCAGTGGGGCATTGGTTCACAGCAACAGCTGTGTACGAAAACACTGGAATGTTGGAGCTCTCGGCCATTGGAAGCCTGGAGCACACGATTGTTTTCAACAGAGCTCCAAACATTCAAATGTTTTAGTAAGGTTTTCGTCTTTTAACTGGGAGACTCTTGCATAGATAGGTAGTTAAAGATAAGAGGAGCATTTTAAGCATATTTGTAGCATACCCATGCTAGTGGAGCAAGAAGGCAAGGGGCCACCTGTAAATATTAAACAGAAAGGGAAAGAGGACTGACCCTTGCAGGACACCGCAGTTGTTCATGTACCAAGCAGAAGAGGAACTGCTTATGATCTTCTTGAAATGAAAGACTATCCACTTCAGGACCAAACATGTGATATCTGCTGCTTCCAGACTTTTAAGGAGGATGCTGTAGTTAACGGTACCAAATGGGGCCGACACGTCTAAGACGACTCACCAGTTTCTTCTTTATCAATGAACTGCCACAGATCAAAGATCAGATGATGGGTCGAAAGTCCTCTAGTTGCACGTCCATTACGTTGCTTGATTCTGCAAAGGCCTGAACCTGCTGCAAAGTCACTTTTTTCATGTGAGATGGTCTTCTGCTTTACTTAAGACCGAGAGGAATGAAGTGAAAGGAATGCAAAGCATGCAGCACTCTTAGTATGAGTAATTCATTTATTAAGGCAATGCAATTTGAAATGCAGCAACATGTGCAATTCCAAAATAACCACAGCAGAAGGTTAATAATCAAAGAAACAGAGAAAATGCAATAGTTCAACAATTAATACTATATATATATATATATATATATATATATATATATATATATATATATATTCATGCACACAGCAAAGCTAAAAATAAGAATTAAAAATGCATCACCATGGGGCTTGACTGAGACATCATCCCTTGTCTGACAACTTCAGGTTGTGGAACCCTGGACAACCGAAACAAGGGGGATACCACACTCAATGGGATTATTTCCAGATGAGTTACTTCTTCTCCCAGTAGTCAACCTTCCCCACCTTATATACTGTAAACAAATTTAAGAGGAAGGTTCTAGAAACTCCCCTCCCGTTGAGTAAGTTGTTGTTCAAATGCTGGCTGTACCATGTCAGTGTTGAAAGAACACACTAGAGACTGGCCAGCTCCCAAGTTGTACTTCCAAGACTGAGTTGTACCCTGCTCTGCCTTAAACATTCTTAGCATGGTACATCCTTATCTCTTTTACTCACTCATGTTATGCTCCCGTCCTTGGCAGGGGCGGCTCTTCCATAAGGGTGGAGGAGCAACTTTATTTATTATCCTTTTCTTTGAAAGGGGCGGGCCATGGGGGTGAAGTCCACTGAGGGGAAGTGCACAGCACAGCACTCCCCTCTCTGTGCAGGCTACCAGTCTGCCTGGGAGTGCCCTGGCTGGGCGTTCCCTGCCAATCCTGACGCTGCTCTGAGCAGCACCAGGATTGGCACAGGGCAGGCTGGGAGCCTGTGCCTGGAGCAACGAAGTGGGAGAGAGGAGCAGCGCCTGGTGGAGAAAGTAAGTTTCTTTTAAAATTTTCCCTTGCGAGCCCCCCTTACCCGCCCCCAGGAATCCTTGAGAGCCGCTACTGGTCCTTGGTGAGAATAAGCGAAAACACGTTAAGGTGTGCGCAGAAAAATAACTGCGCCATCAATGTGACAGGGTTTGCAGCTAAGCTAAGCACAAAATGAAGTCGGTGGTCAAGATGGAGCCGGTGTTTAATTACATTCTACCCTTTGACTAGTAACTCTCATAACATCCTGGTCTAAAATTAACTCTTTTCAGTTTAAAGAGTGTAAACAGATTAGGTGTGCATTGTACACAGTAACATAGCCTTATTATAATACAAATCACTACAAGTATCCCGCCTAGAATATTGTGCAACTGCCCAAAAGATAGCGAGTACGTACAGAATGAAATCAAAACATCATGAATCCTAATTGTGTAAAGGTACACAGTCCACCAGTTATATTGGCAGGAATGTAAGTAAAGGTGGTATTTCCATAAGAGAATAACCATCCCACAGGTAGCAACACTGATGTAACTAGTAGGAGTAACCATGTGAAGACAAGATATGTTATTTTCCACTCGTTTGCAATGTTTATTGGTTCGATAGTAACAGAGTTTGTTGTTCCCACAGGATCTCTTGAGGAGACCCCTTTGTTGCCTCTAGGTGCAACTGAGCACATTTTCCGATTTTGTGGGAATCACAGTTCATGTAATAGCATATGTCGCCTGTGGTAGTATTGTAAGTTATCTATTGGTTCAAGTTGTCCCACTTTTCATCCATTGTTTCTTGGCAAAACCTACAGTACTCGTAAGAACTAAAATATGATAACATCACTTTCTCGTACGTCTCCATCTTTGTTAGTGGCATTAAAACTCTTGAGTAAAACTTTTGCAGGCAATGGTATGGCCACCAGACAGATGAATATAACATCCATCGTACTTTGCCTGTTGAGTATGACTCATTTTGGTCAAGTGCAGTAAAGTTGTCGATCGCCGTGGTCGATCAATCATTTCGGAGCTGAGGGCTTTCGGTTCCTCCCAACCCCACACGCACACACCAAAAGGGAGACCACATAACATAGTATGATCATTCTCGCAAATAATATTTGTCAGCTGGTATACACTCCCACTTTTCATTTTCTGGTTTCATGACTAACAAGATATTATCATGGCCCTTTGCAATGATTTCTGATGGTTCTGGAGGATGATTTGGGGATTCTACCAACACCTTAGCACCAGGGCTTTTTGTCAGTTGAACCAAAACCTCCCTCCCCACACACTTTAAGAAGGGCTGGGACAGCCCCCTTTTTCACTATAACTCCATATACTGGGAAAATCACAATCTGCGCAATGCGGTCCCCAGACTGTATTATCAAGTCAGTGTCTCCACTATTCAAGATAACAGTTTGAATATCTCCTTGGTTGTCTGCATCGATCACTCCCCCCCAAGACCTGAATACTTTTGAGTGCCAACCCAGATCTGGAAGCTATCAATCCAAAATGCTCCATGGAAATCTGTATTCCAAAACCTGTTTCACAGAGTGCCATGTCTCTTGGTTTTAATGTGTAAGCTTTTAAGGCATGTAGATCAAGACCTGCAGATTCTGGGGTGGCTCGGTAAGGAGCTAAGGCTCCTGGTTTTGCTTCCCAGTACATGATGGTGTTGGTCGCTACATGAGGTTGTGTCTGTAATGCTGGGGTTAACATTCGCATTAGCGGTGTCGCTGCATTTGTCAGTGGTCTTTTATTCACAATATCGAGGGCTTCATTTAAATGCTCTCTCCAGTTTTTCAAAGTTCCATCTGACAGTTTTTGTAATTGGGCTTTCTGCAAGCCAATCATTCTCTCAATTAGCCTTGCAGTTTGTGGCTAATATGGAATGTGATAAATACACCCAATATTGTGTTGTAAAAAATAGTCATGTACCAATTTTCCTTTAGAATGTGACCCGTTGTCACTCTGGACTTGGAGTGGGACTAACATTAACAAGTCCAGAGTCTTTGTAGTGTTCTGCTGGGTGACACGTTTGCAAGGGACGGCAATCAGATAACCAGAATAAGTGTCCACTTCTGTGCAAGCATATTGACACCTGTGACTTGTCAGTAGTGGCCCAATGCAATCAATTTGCCATATCTCCCCCGATAATTTCCCTCTCCCCAACTGACCTTTGACTGTTTGTGGGACAGATCTCAGTTGTGTGTGTTGACAAGTAGGACATTGCATGACCACAGTTTTTATAAAGTCTAGGGGAATGTGCATCCCTCTAATCTCTACCCACCCGTAAGTGGCTTTCTCTCCCAGATATCAACATTTTTGGTGCGCCCACTTAGCCATCACTACCAGGCCAAAATCTGGTGTCACCACTTCTGCCTCTGAGATTGTGGCTTTGTCGTCAGCAAGAGAATTGAACCAGCATTCTAATGAACTGGTGGGACAGTGGGCATCTACTTGACACACAGTAATGGTACTTTGTTCTAGCATTTCCCAAATTTCTTGCCACAACTCTTTGCCCCGCACCTCCTTAGAATGTATTTGCCAGTTATGTGCATGCCATGTGGGAAGCCAAGTGGCTAACCCATTGTGGGAGACCAAGAATAACAGTGTCATGTCCCATATAATTCTTGTTTCAGTGCTTGATACACCGCGTACAATTCTGCATATTGACTACTCTTCCCTTCTCCTGTAGTAGAAAACAAATTCTTGGTGACTGGGTTATATGACACTGCTTTCCAATGTCTTTTGGCCCCACATACTTGGCTGAACCATCGGTGAACCATACATGCTTCCTATCCTCAGGGGACAAGAATTCAAATGGCTCACCCCCATCTCACTAGTGACTCTTATTTGTGGTAACTCCTGCATCATCTCATTATCTTGCATGGAGGCTTGTGACACCTTTTCATGTATTGCAGCTGTCACTGCTGATCCCACTCGGGCCCTGTCCTGTATGTACCGCTCCCAGCGTATAAAACTAGCATCTTGCGCATGTCCTATGTAGTGAGTTTTAGGGAAACTCATCACCCACTGCATTACTGGAGTCTCAGGTCTTAAAATCACATTATGACCTAGGGACATTTGCTCAGTATCCACTAGAGCCCAGTAACAAGCAAGTAACTGTTTTTCAAAGGGAGTATATTGCTCTCCAGCATCAGGTAAGTTTTTAGTCCAGAAACCCAGGGGTACTCTTGTTGTACCCTGTGTTTGCCACATGCTCCAATTTGAGCTGCATGTAACAGTTCAGGGGCAATATGCAATGTCTCCTTCCTGTACTGGCCAAAAGGCCAAAGTCTGTTGAATCGCCTCCTTTGCCAAGTCAAATGCACGCTGCTGCTGTTCACCCCATTGAAACTCTTGTTTCTTTCGTCATCCACCCTTACTCTGCAAGAGTTCCACAACCCGCTCCAATTGAGATTGCATCTGGTCTTGTGTCTCTCCCTGAATTATCAATGTAATGAATGGGTCAATTCTACCCCTGGAATGACAGATAATTCATCCACATGTTCTGCAGCTAGCCCCATACAGATGGTGGGGCTATGTACATAGCCTTGAGGAATTTGTAGCATCCGGAATTGGCTGCCACAGTGAGAGAAAGAAAACTGCTCTTGACACTCATGGGTCAATGGTATGGAAAGGAAAGCATTGGTAATATCAATGGTTGCATACCAGGTCCCTTTAGGTTTCTGTATTCTTTCAAAGTGATGGTGTCAAGGACACCCGAGCACCCTCCAATGGCTACCAGTTGAGAAGCAAATCACCTTTAAGCTTCTCACCCACACATACAAGGCCATACACAACGATGGACCAGCGTACCGGAACCACAGCGTCTCCTCCCACACCCCAGCCAGATCCCTCTGCTCTGCCCAGATGGCCCTGCCCACCATCTCTCTGCAAAACCACTACCGGAGGAGGATCTTTCACCTACACTGCAGCAAAGAGCTGGAACAACCTCCCCTTGCACCTCAAATGTAGCCAGTCGTTCACCATCTTCAGGAAGAACCCGCAAGACGTGGCTCTTCGGATGAGGCCCCTCCACCCCAGCGCCTTGAGAATGAACAGCCGCACTTTACACATTCTGATTGATTGTATGTTTATTCAGCTTGTGGTAATCAGCCGTCATTCTTTAGCACCCATCAGGTTGACGAACGAGCCACAGAGGATTATTCCATTCAGTAGTGGTTGGAGCGATCACACCAGCAATCAATCAATTCTTCTATAGTTTTACTTATTCCATCATGCCTTACTGGAATGCGCTATTACTTAAAGGGGATTACCTTGGTTGCTGGCAGCACCTTCACTGGGGGTATCTTCAGATGGCCCACCCTCATGGCTACCACTGAAATGTATCTTTTTGATTCAAAATTGATAACAACCATTATCCAAGTACAAAGTCATCCCCTTTAGAATGTCAATTCCCAGTATATATTCTGTCCTAGTTTGACTCTTGCTCTAGGCAAGACTGTTGGTTTAAGGAGGACAGTACTAATGTTTGTAGGCGACTATGCCAATCCTACAACAAATCACAACAGTCGTCCCAACCCTTCCGGCTCACAAGCAGCACCTCACCAAAAACCCAAATACTAAAAGGTGATTCGTGGCAGCCTTTACACTTGGACTCAAGAGTGAGACATCTCAGGGAGGTCGTGGTTAAACGGAGAGTACCCCTTTCTCTCATGAACAACATGTCTCAGTCAAACACAGGCAATGAGGGAGATGCAGTAAAGTTTTCAATAGGTTTTATTAACAAGACTGCAATCTATGATAAGTTGCATGGGCTGCAATGATTAGGTTAAAGAATAATGCAAGAAACAGAATGGTAAAAACGAGACTCATGAACACAAAGATCCCCACCATCTTGCAAACATAAAGTATGGTATAGATGTGAAGTAGGTCCTACTACCCTAGCACGATGAACCTAATATTTAACCTAAAGAGAGCTAGGTATGTTAAACTTAAACTGCCAGTACCATGTCCATAAGAAGAGCCCCTAACCCTTGTTACCTTGGAGTGAGGTCTCTGGATCAGACTCCGTAGGGACACGAAGACTGGGTCAGCATCAAGGTGACGTGTAGCATTGACAGCGTCAACGGTATCTGGTAGGAATCCCTCTATCTGTCTGAGATGTATTTACACAGATCTGATCGGACCCCTGACGTAGGCCTGTTCACAAACAATGGATAATAAGACATGCTTGGGGCGGCAATCACAAACAATTTCCTGAAAAGAAAAAGAGTGGGAAAATACCTCATGTGAATACCTACATCTTATTTATCTTTTGACACTGATGTTGATGGCACTGCAAAGTAGCACGGATAACATAAAACAAAACATCTTTCTAACTAGAAGCACAGCTGCCATCTTGAGAAGATATAATTAAATAAACGCGCTTAAACAGAGCAAGCTAAGTAGGTTAAAAGTCACTAGGTGACAGGGGCACAAGTCTGCAAGCCAGGAGGCTAAGCTAACTCCCATTAAAATAAGATAGGATTCACTACAATTCCAGGAGGGGCACAATCAAAACAGTATATTCTCTTTCTAGTGTTCTACCTATTTTTATTTGAGCAGTAGTCTGCGCTGCAAGTGTTTGTTTTCCAACCAACCCTGTGATGGTGTAGTGCTGAACAGTAAACTTTTTGGGATTTCCATAAATGAAAGAGGCCTCCGCCCAGGTGTTGCTTAATGCCCCTTTGTTAACTTTTGTGTTTCTAGTGTATTTCTAAATCAACATAGGGTCTGTTATCTTTACGAGCCCATCCTGGAACCGGAGCCTGGCCCATTTCCAAATCTGATTAAAACCGATCAATTTTTACCCAAGTCAGGTATGGATATATGCTTTCATATCCGCTAGTAGATGCCTCTCCTTCCCTGCTCTCAGCAGTTAACCACTCGCTGTCCAAATGTTCATCCTCTTTCCCCAGTGAAGAAACATTTCTTTCCCTTGCTTTTCTGTCCTCATGCCTGTGGCCGGCCCTGATTCACCCGTTTATTATCCTACTTGTTCCCTTTTATGCTGCCCTCCTTTCGATCCAGCCCTCTCTTAAGGTACATCTCCCACAAGATTTTAGTATCTATTCCATCAATCTATCCTTGTTGACACCTTCCTTCAGTAATACCATAAACATGTCTCTCCTAAATACTCTGTTATTATCTGAGTGACCCTCAGATCTCGAGGCTCTCTAGAGTTTATTCCAGTCTCCTGCTCTCCCAAATCGCAAACAGCCTCCAGTACATCTTTCATTGCCTGCCCTATCTAATTAAGAGAGTCATTACTACTTGCTTGTAAGCTGGAGGAGCAAGGCAAATGATTTTATTTCACACTGATAGAGAGATCGGTCCGTCTAACAGACTCAGACCATCACTCCAGAAAATAGAGGTTTTCATTCCCTCCTCCTTAATTCTCTGCATTGCACTTCTTAAGGTGTTCCAGGGCTTGTCATTTGATGGCCAATCCGATTCTGTAGGACACTTATGGTTGCACCCCACGACTGCTAGCTGCAATAGGGTGATCTGTTGGTTACCCGGATAACTCCTGAACTGCTCCAGTATTATGGGGTCAGTGCTAAGAGTACAAAACTTAGGGGTGTCTCCTATATCTAACATTACTCCAGAGGCTCCTGTGTCAAATAATTGCACCATCCATGTAAGGTTTCCCCAGATCTCTACTTGAATCTGTCTATATCATCATCAGCTTCTTGCTGGGTATGATCTTCTGGGGAGTGCATCACAATTCCTGCCAGGTACTATGAAGTGCACTGTATTTTCCGTCTACATACTGGCTGTGTGTGATCCACTTTCGGCTCGTCTGGCTCAAACTGGCCTCCACCTTTTTTAACCTCTTCATCACGGGAATCTGAAAAATCAGTACTCTCCCAAATGTTCATATCCCATTTTTCAGGGTCCCAGTCTAAACCTGCTTTGGCAATAGCTAAATTAACTTTCTTTTGATTGTTTTTACCCCTTCGTTTCCGATACCTGTGTTGAGCGACTTTGACAGCTGTCTTTTTTGTAACAGGCTGATACGTAACGGCCTTATCTTGAAATAACTTATTCTGGCAAGACAGCATAATTACATTATTTTTAGTTTCAACCAGCTACCTTTCTAATTGATAGTTTTCTTGTTCAAGCTGCTTTATAAGCAGATAACATAATCCAGCCTCTTCAGCCTAAAAGAGATAAATTACAACCCTGTTCAAGAGGTACTTTATGTAAATACATTGAAAGTTGTTTGCTTCAGCATCGCTAAAACATCCATCCCAGCCCGCACACAAACCAGCACCCAAACCCCATTTGTTCCTGAGAACATTATAAGGCTCTTTCTCCCAACTGGGAATCTCATGTGCAACCTGTGAAACTGCTTTTGACTTATTGACAAACATTTTTCACTTTGGAATCTTACATTTTACAACCTCCCCCCCCCCTCGTACTGCCGGACTACGGCAATTTGTTCTGCTTTACTTCAGACCAAGAGGAACAAAGTGAAAGGAGTACAAGGAATGCAGCACCCAGTCTGAGTAATGAATTTATTAAGGCACTTCCCAAGTTTCATAAACAAAAAGAATAATGTGAGCTTTTATTTCAAATGCAGCAAAACACATGCAATTCTCGCAATAATCACAGCAGCAGGACAATAATGATCAAAGAAACAAAGACAAAGAAAATGCAATATGTCAACAACAATTTTACATATATATATATATATATATATATATATATATATATATATATATATATATATATATATATATATATATATATATATAGTAACTACATATTCATGTATGCACACCGCAAAGCTAAAAATAGGTATTAAAATGCATCATCATGGGGCTTGATTCCAACATCATCCCTTGTCTGCCAGGCAACTTCAGGGTGTGGAAACCTGAACAACCGAAACAAGAGGGAGACCACCCTCAATGGCATTATTTTCTGAGCAATGCATCCATTCCCAGAGGAGTTCCTTCTTCTTCCAGTCGTCAAGCTTCCCCACCTTATATACTTTAAACAAACTCAAGAGAAGGCTTTAGAAACTCCCCTCCCATTGAGTAAGTTGTTGTTCAAACGTTGGCCATACCATGTCAGTGTTGAAAGATCTACTAACACAATAATTACTTCCATCTTTTGTGCTACACTTTTAATATTAAATATAGGGGACTTAATAGTGGCTCACTCCTGGAAAATAGGCCTACGCTTTACACTAGGCTCTTCAGAAACATTTTACAAGAGGAGTTGGGTGCAACACAGATAGTGTTAGCACGTTTGTCAAAGTCATTGGCTTATTTTTCTAAGACACTTCATCTGAACCCACTTACAAATGCAAGCAAATCTGAAAATAATTTTTGGGTTAACAAAACTACTTGGCTGATATTAAAAGAGCCCTGACTGAAAGAGTTTCATACCTGAAGGTTGATGCTCTCCTCTGTGCCACAGGACAGGAGTCTGTGGGGGTGTTCTCATTCATTTAACACAAAATCTGTCATTCCTATGTTTTGCAAGAGAATAAACAAAAAGAGGTTCGAATTTTGCCAAGTCATTTCTAAAGTGCTTAGTCTTCATGATCATCAATGCAGTACCAAAGTAGTAAAGACACAAAATGAGGATTTTAGTTAAATGGCACTCAACAATGCCTTTATACATTCCATCATTATTATAGGATACTTCTCTTAAAATGCTTGTTAAGAAATACTATAGCTGGTCAAATGACAAATAGAGCTGGAAGAGTTAGCTCTTCAGCACCAATGCAGCCAAGTCAATTCTTGATGTTGAGATACCATGCAGATTACCACACAAAACGCCAAAGGACTGAAGTTACAAAGTAGCCACTGAAATCTGCACTGGCAGCCCCGCACATTAATTGACCAGCATTTTACAGTGTCAAAGGTGTGTCAATAGATGATGGATAATTAAAGAATATGCATTTGGAAGTTCATGGATAAGAGGGGACTTCAAGCCCCACTGGAACAGAAAGCCAACATACGACTAAATAACATGCATAAAAAGTCCTTTTCTGGTTCCACTCCCACTTCCACAGTTAGTTTATCTTTGTTTTCTTACCACTTTCCTTTCTGTTAGACCTGTCAGCTCTCGGCATGGTATCCCCTGTCTTTTTGCTTATGCCCTCCTGGTTTTCATCCTATGCTGAATTTCATTCTTGCTGGTTTTAGGACTCTGGGCACCCTACCACTGCTGGAGTGCAAGTACTCTCTTGTCTAAATTGTGTTGGTGATTGGTTTCTCCATGATGGCATATTTGATTTACTACTAAGCCCCTAGTAAAGTGCCCTGTGTGCACCCAGTGCCTGTAAACCAAATGCTACTAGTGGCCCTGCAGCACTGATTGTGCCACCCACACGGGTAGTCCTATAAACATGTCTCAGACCTGCCACTGCAGTGTCTGTGTGTGCAGTTTTACCATTTCGACCTGGCAAGTGCACCCACTTACCACTCCTAAACCTTCCCTTTTACTACATGTAAGTCACCCCTAAAGTAGGCCCAAGGCAGCCCCAATGGCAAGATGCAGTCTATTTGAAATGCAGGACATGTACTGGTGTGATCTCCATGTCCTGATAGTGAAAAACGGCTGAATTCGGTTTTCACTATTGCTATGCCTATCTCTCCATAGGGTAATATGGGGATTGCCTAGAAATATCTTTTAGGTTTAAATATTTTTATTGAGTTTTGAGATAGATATGAAACAGTACAAAACATCACACCTACACCCACTGGCCGATGAGGACCAATAGAATGAAAGAATAGAGAAGGCTGGAGAAACATGGGAGAGAAGGATAAGTACCTATACCACTGACTAGGTGACTGAAGTGATGCAACTGAGGTGCAGAGCATGATGTTGATCAAGTCAAGATATCCCCCCCCATTGTTAAATAGAGTTAAGTCTGAACTGATTCTGTGGGTGTGAGATGGAGAATTCGTAACTAGGCAGAGCAAGTGAGTTCAAAAATTTCTGCTAAACATATTGTAAACATGGCCCCCAAGTGTGGCAATTTTTGTTCGACTGTGGCCGTCAGTTTCTCCATACCCAGTAAATCCCAGATTTTCAATAGCCAATCCAATTGTGTGGGTATGGTGTCAGTGCCCCATCGTGTTCACAAGACTTGTTGGCGGCCATACGGCCAGTGTGATTGCCTGTACCCTTTGAGATTTCAGGGGTAGTTTAAAACATCCAGGTGCCCTAAAAGGATATTGCTGTGTCGCACAATTTGACAATTGTGTCCAAGACTCCAGACCAATAGCGTTGGAGTTTCGAGCATCTCCAAAGGAGATATGTCAAGGTTACCTCCTGAATACAGCCCCGCCAGCAGTGGACATTCCCATCCCTCTTCTATCGGGTCATGCATGCCGGTGTGTAATACCAATAGTAGACCACTTTAAGAAGGGTCTCTTTACCCGAGGTGCAACATGCTGATGAATTTGCCAGTTTGAGGATTTCTGACCACTCCGTAGGTGTGAAGGGACGCTCACACTCCCTCTCCCAACGCTGTTGTACTGAGAATATAGGTGTGGCCAGTACTGTGTTTATAAAAGGTATAAATGTCTGAGAGTAGGTGTTTATCACAATCTCTAGTCAGGAGCCGTTTCTTGAATGGTAATAGAGGACGGCTAGCCTGTGGCCGAATCGAAGGGTGAGTGATCCAGTGGCATATGGTTAAATGCTGCCAATATGGCTTACGAGATGCCAGATTGTTGGATCTGGCAAAGGTTAAAAGCCCTGATTCATTAAACAAGTCGCCTATCCTTTTGTAACTGGCTTCTGCCATAACACATAACTGGATCCCTGCTAAGTGTGGGTGCGTGTGGGGGGGTGAGTCTGGATTACCTATGATCGGAGTGACAGGGGAGAGTCGAGTGGAAAGGTTTCTGCCTGTTTGTACCCTGTTGCAGACTCCCATCATGGCTCTTAGGATAAGAGAAATATAGCCTCCTGGTGGTCCATGGGGTTTAGGTATCTTCCAGATGTGTACGCCTGCATTTGCTTCATCAATGAAGCACCAGTGTTTTTCAATGAGGGGCCTGGTCCACTCCACTAGATATCTCAGTTGAGCAGGATAGTAATGCCTAAGGGGAGGGATCCCCAGGTCACCAACCCCTGGAGACATTTAAGTCTGTTTCTTGGCTATGTGTACTTTTTTACCCTCTGAAATGTAATCCTCTATACAACGTTGAAGTTTAGTCAGTATGTAGGGGGGGGCCGCAAAGTTAACGTCTGCATGACATATAGAATTTTGGGCAGTAGTGTCATCTTAACCACTGTAATAAGGCCCAGTCAGGAGAAGGTCCAGGCGCATGTTGGACAGCAAGGCGCCATAGTTAGACACTGTGGTTTGAACTGTAGTGGAGTGAATGCAAAGTCTCAAGTACACCAGTCCCTGTGTAGCCCAGGAGAAGGGAAAGAGGCATTGAAGAAAACTTTGATCTGCCGCCGAAACGGTCAGGTTCAGAATTTGAGATATTTGTGGGCTCACCAAAAAGGCCCTACCAAAAGCCTCCAACTCCTCCACTATAAGGAACAAAGACTGAAGGAGATGCGTCAGGGCCACCATGACGTCAGGGAGCTAAATTGTGATCCCTTCCCCCCCAGATAAATGTCAGATATTGTGGGGTTCTGTCGAATACGTTCTGCCAGGGGCTCCATGTACGGAGCAAAAAGTAGTGGAGATAAAGAGCAAGCTTGACTAGTGCCCCGAGGAACCTGGAAGTGGGAGGATGTTAGCCTGTTCACCCAAACCGTCGCCTTAGGACCACTGTAACTACACAGTACCCAGCTGATGAACCACTTGCCCAAGCCTGCATTCCAAAGCACTGCTAACAAATAAGGCCAATGCACCCGGTCAAATGCCTTTTCAGCGTCAATTGATAACTGAAGAGCTGGTATCTGGGAGCGCGGAGTCTTATCCAGCAGGTGGTATATGCGTTTCGTATTATCACTGCATTTGCGCTCAGGGATAAACCCTGCTTGGTCCAGGTCGATAAGGCCTTGCATATAGGGGCTAGCCGGTTCACCTAGGTACAGGCAAATATCTTGGCGTCCACATTTAGTAACGAGGTCGGCCGGTAGGAGCAGTATGTTGGGTCTTTACCAGGTTTCATAGAATCTATAAGGGTGCCCGTGGGGATGAAGGAGTTATGTAGGCGAGCGAGTACAAGAGTCAATTGACTGGCAAGTTGTTTGTAAAATTCTGAGGAGTAATCATCATGCCCGGGTGCCTTAACGGGTTGCAGATTAGAAATCGCAGACAGCACTTCATCCTCACTGATATCGTGGTCTAAGCACAGAGCTTCTGTGGCAGGGGTATATGCGCTAATGGGGTATGCATTAGATAGGACAAAAAGTTTACCTCCGCTAAGTGTTCAGCAGCATAGAGATGGGCGTAGAATTGCTCGAAGTAGTGAGCAATTTGTTCAACTTGATCCAGGCGCTCACCCTGGAAACCCTTCAGCTCCGCTATCTGTTGTCAAACAGTTTGGGTTCTCAAGTGATGCACTAGGAGTCGCCCTGCTTTAATGCTCCCTAAATAAGATTTTTGTTTGGTGTGTATGAGGGCGTATTCCACTCTGTCCCTGTCCAGCGTCTGAAGACGTTTGCTCTCTATAGTCAACTGTCACATGTCTTATGAGATCCTGTCCATTTATGGTCCATTTCTAGCTCTTTCACCTGTCCCTTAAGCATAGCACTTTTATCCCTACGTATGGCCAGAACAATCAGGTGGCCACGAAGTACCGATTTCAATGTGTCTCAGAGCATTGAAATGGATGTGTCTGGGTGATGATTGTGTCGCAAGAACTCGGCAGTTGCGCATGTTAACTCTTTGGCATGCACTTTGCTAGAGTCTATGAGTAAGGCACCAAGTGCACTGTTGAGGCACTAGGCCTGAAAGATGTATATTGGTGTGAAGAGGAGCGTAGTCTGAAAGTGCCACTGTCCCTATATCTACATGAGTGGTGGATGTCAAGAGCGGGGGAGTGGCTAGATAGAGATCTATTGCCACCAAAAAAGAGGTGAAGTCCCTTTCTGTGGGGTTGTGACTGTGCCAGACATCTGTGAGCCCATATTTAGTCAGCGGTTTCAAACTCGGAGCAGAAAACGCCCCATTTGTCCCACCTGTTGTGCAGCCCCGTATTAAGTACTAAGTTGAAGTCCCCTCCAATTAGTACATCCTTAATTTGTGAGGGCCATCACCCGACCCAATGCTTCTAGGATAAAAGCATCTTGGTGCTCATTAGGTGCATCAAGGGTAGCGAGTGTAAAAGGTATATTGTTGTATTGTGATGCAGAGTGATAGAAGCCTACCGGGGATATCAGCCTGTGTCTGAACCACTTTCCCAGTGGAAGGCCAGGAGAATAGCCACCCCTTCCTTTTTTACCTGTGCCAGAGAAAAAGTACTGTAGATCAAACCCCTTGGATCGTAGATGCTTCCAATCTGCTTGTAGGAGGTGCTTCTCCTGCCCCAGACAGATATCCCATTTGGACTGTCAGAGCGAGGCAAAAATGCTAGATGTTTTGCGGGTGCATCATGTCCCTGCCATTATAACAAGTAATCTGCACCATTGGAAAAATGGTGTGGAGGTGTGTTTGTGAAGCAGACCATGGGTCATCTGAGTACGACCAACTAGCATCTCGCAGGCGAATATATTACACCATCTGTTTCTCGCATTAATGATAAGTAGGGAAAACAAAGGAAAATGGTAGCATAGAATGTCAGAAACAGGAAGAAAGAGTACAACAAAAGAGGTCTCTCCCAGCACCGCTTCAAAAAAACAGGTTGGGGACCCTGCCGGAGCATAGCAGGTGGAGTAGAGATCACCTCTATGGAGTGGGAGACTTTGCCGTTAGTATATATCGTTGCCAAGCAATGAAGATGGGGCTGAGCGGGCTATCCTTCTGTGTAACATAGGGAGTGGTAACTTATAGCAGTGTTAAAAGGCTTTCAGTTCCACTATGGCTGTGCAATCAGTTTTTAATTGTTTTCTGGATCGGAAGACAGATCACAGGGGTGTAGCTGATGAAGAAGGGCTGATGCTTCGCTCTTGCTCTCTATCTCAGTGGGTCCCACCAATTTCACCTTCTTCCACGAAGAGCACCTGAAGGTCGCCGACGAGAGTGAGGGACTCTGCATAGGCAAGGGAGATGCATCGTTGGCTTGTCGGCTTCTAATAGGTAGTACTGCCGGAGTGTCTCATATGAATGTAACTGGAAGAGGTGACCATTGATATCACACACTTTTCTTTTGTACGAGTTCTGTAGCAGGTCATAATTTGTGGCAAAACTGCAAAGTAATGGGTGAGAGATCTTGAAATAACCAGACCTTGCTGCCTTCAAAGTCTATGTAGGTGCGATCTCGAACTGCTGCCATAATGGTTTCTTTTTGCTGATGGTAGTTGAAGCAGGCTAAGAAGTCTTATGGGTTGCCCAGGGAATTTAGCATGTCTCCATGCCCTAGGAGTTCTGTCCAATACAATATCTTGGGGTGTGAGATCTGGTACGACATAGTGGAAGAGTTTTCTGACATAGTCCTCCATATTCCCTCCAGAAGCTTACAGCGGGACACCCTTGATTCTTATGTTGCCCTTTCTGGATCTATTTTTGAGGTCTCCCACCTGATAGCGTAACTCTGCTATTTTGTCTTGAAAGTGCAGCATTTCATGGCGATGGGTGTTCAATTCATTAGTTTGTTCAAGGCTGGACATTTAATCTCCAAGTTTGCTCATTTCTTTTTTGAGACCTTTGATGTCCTCCGAAACGTCTTGTTTAATTGTTGCGATATCCACGCGCCTGGCTCCAAAGAGTGTTTCCAGGAAGGCATGTGTGACGGGCTCGGCACGGTCAGCCACTCCTATGGCTTCCTTGTGGTGATCTACTGTTTTGTCCACTGGTTTTGTAAGTAAATCTCTAATAGAGGTGTCTATCTTATGGGTGCGTGGGCCGACTATGCTTTTCCCAGGATAAGCCATGTATAGCTCTCTGTGTCCGCCACGCCAGTGGCACCGCAGGGGTTGTTCCGTCATCCGCTGTGGATATTCCAATGATAATGTGAAGTTCCAGCCACTCCACAAATGATTATGCAGCTTTCTGTCAGGCCAGGCCAGGCCAGGCCAGAAGACTTGGTCCACCAGGTTATGTTTGTATCCAAGTCAATGGTCGCAGCCAAGCTGGAGTGTGCACCTCACAATCAAGCAGCACTCATCTCCAGTGCTTTCAGAGCTGCTGACCACACCCCAAGGGAGTCACCATCCACAACCGTAGCAAGGTGGTCCCGTAGCATGCAAAGCCGAGGCAGGGGACGCAATGTTGCCTCCATCAGATGCGAGTGCGCTACCCAGTGAAGAGTAAGTAGTGTCCCAGACAGCCCGGGCGTTGCAGTACCTTATAGCTCCATTTGCCCCCATGATCAACCCCCAACCAGTCTTTTGCTCATTGGTGCTGAAGTTATGTTGTGCCCTACTAATGTCCCCTACGGCAGGGTGCTTTTCCTCTGCAAGCAGCTCTCCATTTCATGGGCCCTCCACTACCTCTTCAACAATCAGGGCTCCTCCGTTGTGCATCAGTCGTGTCCTTCAGGTTTGGTCAGAGACTGAGGGAGGGCTCTAATCTTCAGGAGTGTAAAGGACTCTGGCACTGGAGACTCTGGTGCATGGCCTCCCGCATAGTAGCTAAGCCCCTCCGCAGTTTGCTACAGGTGGCCGCTATTTTAAGGTCAGGTAAGTCGTGGAGTGCGTCATCCAACCCTCAGAGATGGAAGATGAGGCTTGTTTTTTAAATATCTTATAAGGGTGATTTCCCATTTGGAGCAGAAAAAGAAATGGAAATTTAAAAATACATATTGTGGTGAAGTTTGTTTTTGAATTGTAGGTTTGAAAATGCCACTTTTAGAAAGTGAGCATTTTCACGCTTAACCATTCTGTGGAATTCAAGTCTGTGTCAGGATGACAGTTGGGCTGTTTGTGCATTTCCTCTAGACAGTTACACAAAGGAAGATGTGGTGTGCCCTTCAAATCCTGATGGCCCATCACCAGATTGATGGGACTTCCTGAGCTAGAGTGGTGAGAGGAGCAGACACTTGCACCTGAATAGGGCTGTGCCTGTCCTCACACAAAGCGGCCTCCAACCCCCAGTGTGTCTGGGGCTAGGGCAGGGAAGGCAGGGTCTTGTGCACTACAAAGACTTCTCTTTGAAGTTTGCCTACTTGGGGCAGAAGTACTGGACCTGTAACACCACAGGGTTAGATTCATTCTGGACTGAGGACATTCTGCCAGGAAGAAGAGCTTGATGCTGCAGGAGGGACTGCCACTCTGCCTGCCGCTTTGCTGTGCTAGCCTACTACTTCTGTCCTGAGAGTGAAAGGACTTGACATGGCTTTCTACATCCTGCTTCCAAAGGTTCTCCAAGGGCTTGCCTCCAGTAAAGAAGCCTCAGGGACATTAAAGACCAAATCCAGGTCCTGGGCCCTGGGGAGCGAGTTCTGGTGTACCAAGGAGGAAACACGGCATCAGCTCCAGAGCGACTTTGGAACTGGCACCGCTCTCCGACTGCCTGTACCGGAGCCATGGTCCCCACTGAGTGCAACAACCACAACTGCCACCGCACCTCCGAAGTCACGCCACAGCGGGAGTCGAGAACACCGTATCACCGATGTCTGTGGCGCCCAACTTCAACTCAGCACCTGTAGCCCGCAGTATGATCGTTATATCGCCAAGTCGACACCTCACTTCTTGACCTGCAGGATTCATTGACCCCAACTTGTCGTAAGGAACAGATGCCTCGCAACCGATGCCGCATGCCGTCCCCTGCAACTGTAAGGAACTTACGCCTCACCACCTCTGCCAATCAGTAAGGAACCTTTACCTCACCTTCCCGGTAGCAGGAACAGACACTGCACTAGATCCAGCGATGCCTCCCCTCCACAATTCTGTGCAATGTCTCTGTTTCCAAAAGTAATGTATCTGGGGTCCGTGCGACTCCGTGACCGACCCTCACTCCCTTGCAAGTGGTATCATCCTTTTGGAGACGACTCCCTCAAGATGTTGGGATAGCCCCAGTTGGAGCTATTGCGTTTCTAAGCACTTTACTAAGAATTCATCTTTGAAAATTCTTATCTTTACATGTGTATGTTGGATTTTTTGTTGTTTTAGTATTGTTTTACTCAGATAAATATTGGCTATTTTACTAAACTGGTCTGGGGTACTTCTGTCGTGTTTTCACTGTGATACTGTGTGGGTGTACAAATACTTTATATATTGCTTCGGAGATTAGCCTGATTGCTTGAGCCAAGCTAACAAGGGGGTGAGCAGGGATTATTTTAGCTGTTTGACTCCCTTACCCTGACTAGATTAAGGGTCCCTACTTGGGCCCCATTTCTAATACTTTCCGTATGGGACTTGGGGTTTTCAGCAACACAGAAAGTGTGCCTAACAGAAGAATTCTGTTGACAGGTAAATAGCTTTTCTCCTGTAAGAGATCCCTTCCAGACCCACAGAAAATATCACGCAGCAGTGCCTACCACCACAAGGAGGTGCAAGTAAAATAACTTAAAACAAGTATTTGCAAAGCAGTGGGTCTCGCATTTGCTCGAGTTAGAGCTATTAGAGTCGTAAATTCCTAACTGGACTTTTCTTGCCACATAAATTTAAAAGGAAAAGTAAAACAGTTGACATAAGCAAGCCAATTCAAAGGGCCACGGTCGCCATTCGTGTGAGTGCAAAGGAGAGACACAAATGGAAAAAACGTATCGGAAAACGTGCAATTATCAATGTAACAGAGTCGATGGCCAAGGCAGTAAAAAAAAAACAAAAAAAAAAAAAAAAAAAAAACTGTCCCACGGAGGGACAAAGGTAAAGCATTTATCAATGATAACAAAGGGTTTTTGAAAGGCAAGCCCATGAATGAGTGATACTGACAGGTGTGCGTTGGGCGAGGTGAAAAGCCCACTGATAGATTACAACACATCAGAGCGCTTGCGCACGTGACCTAAAAAGGCATGCTTAACGCACAGGTTATGTGAGTTTGTGTCAAAATCTAGGCAAAAACGGAAGCACAAACAGTATGGATAGCTATGCATATTGACTCTCTCTTTCAAGGGGACATTTCATGAATACCATGGTAGACACTTTTCTTTGTTGAACATGTATCACTGGAACACCATGGGTCAGTGATATTAGATTCTGGGTGTCACAGTTTAATCATTAATGCAAAGTAAATCAAAAACAAGAGGTGCTGTTTAAATCATACTTGTTCATATTATGTAGGACAAAACAGAAGTGGTATAGAATGCCTAACATTTTCATTATGTCTTTATTGTCCCCATCTTCCATGTAGAGTACTAATGGCTTGCTCAGCAGGAGTAACTTTGCTTAATTGAGACGTACCCCAGAAAATAGATTGAGTTCCTCTAAAGAAAGAGGTATGAATTGCTAAAATACATAATCCTGAAAATAGACACTAGAAGCTTCACCAGCCTATAAGGTTCATTTGTCTCAATGATGTAAGGGAGCCAAGATCTCAAACTTTTATGAAAAAGAATAACAGACAAAATCTGTGCATTAACTGAAAAACGGTTATTTATTTTGAGGAAACTAGAGTTAGCTCTTTTCTAGGACGTGTTATGTAAATAAAGGAAAACAAATAAATAAGAGGGATGTTGAAACAAGAGATCTGAGATGAAGATCTCTGGTGAGCTGTAACAAGCAGCAGTTAAACCCACAAGAAAGTTTACACAATCCAGTTTGGGCCACATGCACGTGATATGAAGGGAACACACCTCAGAGTGTGATAACGTAATCACTAGTAGAGAAAACGCTTCCACTGGAGAAAATGTGAGGAACTTTACCTAGCTTCTTTCATTATCATCATTCACCTTTTTTTACCATAAATACATTTTTTTATGGGATACCTTCGGGATCTAAGCTGCTCAACTGAAATAAAAACTTTTCATTGCACTAAACAATGCTACCTCCAGCCTGGGGCTGATTTGTGTGATGGTCTAATATGCTGTGAACTACTATGAAGATACTATTGTTTACCGGGGTAAACATGTTGTTAATATTTTGAATGGTAATACTGATGATCTTGAGATGGCTCACAACTATCATGTAGGAAGCTGGCCTGGTGGGTATCTAAGGTACTTACACCTTATACCAGGTCAAAGTATCCACTATTACTGAAGTGTAGGAAGTGTCTAGAAGCCAGGCTCTGGATGAGCAGCCAAGGCGTATCTAGGGGACATGGAAAGCTCATGCAAAACCACTGCAGTCACACAGCACTTACATACATTAAAAAACACAGTGTTACAAAAATAAAGGTACTTTATTTTTGGTCACACAATACCACAAAATACTAGAAGGGCAACCCTCCAACAGGAGGTAAGTAATACGCTAACTATATACAATACGAAGCAGCAGTAGGCATAGAAAAGTTAGAGAATAGTGTAGTTGCAAATAACCAATAGTGACCCTAGGGGGAACCCAACCATATACTAAAACAAGCATTTGCAATTCAATGGGTCTAGCGTTTGCTCGAGTTAGAGCTGTTAGCATTGTAAATTCCTAACTGGACTTTTCGTGTCACATAAATTGAAAATGAAATCAGTTTACATAAGCGAGCCAATTCAAAGCTCAACAGCTGCCATGAGCATTAGCGGGAAGGAGGGACACAAAAGTAAGAAGAAGTTTGCTTGCAGTGAAACGTATCGGCAAACGTGCAATTATCCTTGTAACCGGGACGGTGTCCAAGGCAGTAACAAAACTGCCCCAAGGAGGGACAAAGATATAGCATTTACCAATTATAACAAAGGATATTTGAATGGCAAGCCCATGAACGAATGGTAGTGATGGGCGTGCAGTGGGTGTGGTTAAAAGCCCACAGATAGATTACGCGCTTGGGCTCTTGACGTAAAAAGATTAAGTAAAGGGGTATAGGGAAAAAACACTTGTCATAGAGAATGTACAACACAATAACACAACACTTACTGTGAACTGAAACACCTTTAACTATTTACTTTTTGTATTTTGCTTATTTCTCAGCATTTCAATAAGTTAATGTGTGCACTGATATAAAAATTGCCAGTGCAACATTAAGTTTCAGCTTGCAGTCTTACTACTTCATTTACGGTGTTGTTGTCTGAGCCATCGGAAAGTATAGCTTCTGGCCCCCTCCCTCTTTTCACAGGTCAGAGGCGCCCCTGTCCCGTTCCTCGTCCCAGTTGGGTTGTCAGGCAGCTGTGTAAAATACTGGGAACCATAGCAGCAGGGACAGATGTTAGAATGATACAATCATACGATTCCATTCCTGCCACGCTCTTTAATCACATTAAAACAAAGATTTCATAGTCTGCAGAATTCTCTGCATTTTCTGTAGAATTCTTTTTTAAATACCAACAAATCTACTTTTCCAAGCAGAGGGAAAGCATGTAGAAACACCAGAAAGGCAGGAGGAATGACTGCAACCCAGAGCGGCAACTATTAACATACACTAGACTAGACTAGACTAGTAACACTGCAGGTGCTGACCGAAGCACTCAGTTGTAACAGCAGCTGAGTCCCAAGGTGGGTAGAGCAGGGGACCAGCATGTCAGGCTTTTGCAGAGACGCCAGCCAGCTAGGGCATCTCTGCACTCTTTAACAGAATGCAGCAAGCACTATTATGTTAGGTACACAATCATGCAAAGGAGGCCCTAAGGAAAGGTGTGTGAAGGTGCACACACCCTGACACAAAGGCAGACAAAGGCTCCTGTGACATGAACGCAGGGGTGGAGACGCAAGAGGTAGACCGAGGTCCTGATATTCAAGACTCTGAAACTGAAGCCGAACCCTAGGCTCTTGGTCGACAAGCAAGCTCTACATTTTAATAAGCTCATTACCAGGAAAGCTGGAAATAAATAAACCAAATGCAGTTGGACGTGTTTTTAGCATCATTTTGGCATCAGTCTGACAAACAAACATTTTTCGCTAGTTCCGCAGATTTTAACTCTTTTTTCCCACAGCAATTTGAAAAACATACAGCACTGCTTCTCCTCAAATTGCAGACGCCACTAATGACAGAACGCTTATTGCACCATTACATTTTAGTGTCAAACCTCTGTGTTGACCTCTGAGTTGTATAGGCAGCGTCACTAAATTCCTCAGCCTAAGACTTTCCCATTTATATTTCTTAACTTTCTGGCATTGTTCAGTAGAAAAAAACTTCTAGATTATTTCATAGTTCTTTTTTTTCCTTTCAATTCAGTTTTACCTCCATAAAACGTGGGTTTTCAAATTCATTGCTCCGATTCCCTGGATATTTTGGACAATCAGTTCCAGCTATTTATATGTGAAGTAAAAAAAAAACTAAATAAACCACACAACTTTAACCAGAGCAGAAGGAAGATATGCCACGATTCGCATCTTTACCATTCATTAACAAGCATTTTCAATGCAACGGGTCTCGCATTTGTTCGAGTTAGAGCTATTAGCGTTGTAAAGCTAAAACAAATAATGCAGAATTATTGCGCTGTGTAAAATGCAGCACGATCGCGCTGCATGGAAAATAAAATGATAAAGTAGTCCGGACTCCAGGCTGAAAACATCGAGCCTCGTATGTTTTTGGTTCTTTACCGGGGCTGTGTAGGTGGGCTATGCACGGGAAAAGGCATGACGTATGCATGCCTTTCACAAATGAAAGCACGCGGATTTTAAAAGGCAAGCCCACAAACCAATGTAAGTGACTAACATGCCATGGGCGTGGTTTCAAGCCCAAGGAGAGATTACAAAATGGACGGAGCACTTTTGTGCTCACCCATAAATATGGCAAACAGCATATTAGCAAGAAAGGAAGTCTTTGCAAGACGAAAACACGCATGGCCTTTTCACAGTAGTGACACTGCAAATGAACGGCACACCATTATAAAATACACGGTTAAACATCCAGTAGCTTTGCCATTGTACTGACGTGAACCCATTAAGAGGTGGTACTTTAATAGTGCTTAGTAGAACCGCTGCCTCAAGTAAACAACAAGAGACAACCATGTACTCTAGGACGAGAGTGATATCAGTGCTGCTCTCAGCAGAGGGGGGGGGGATGCAAAAGGGGCGCTAGACAAAATTA
This sequence comes from Pleurodeles waltl, assembly GCF_031143425.1. NCBI lineage: Eukaryota > Metazoa > Chordata > Amphibia > Caudata > Salamandridae > Pleurodeles > Pleurodeles waltl. The sequence goes on from NC_090445.1 coordinate 469,058,843, forward strand.
CAACATTTGGAAAAGATTCTGCAAACATCTCTTGGATCCTCTTTCTTAAGGCACCGACATACTTCAGTTTTCGTGTTCGGAGGAGCCCCGGACCGCTGCCAGTGACTAGTGTTGTGTGACTGTTTGTGTCGGTCCCTGTCCCAGAGTTCCAGTGGAGGAGCTGAGGGATGGAGGCAGAAAAAAGAGGCAGAGTTGCAGTGGACTCCAGAGTGAAGAGCGAAGCGAGAGCTGAAGCTTGGTAGTTGAAAAAGAGGCCCACGTGTGAGCAAGGAGGGTGGTACAATAATAAACAAGCATTTGGAATGCAACTGTCTCGTGTTTGCTCGAGTTGGAGCTCATAGCGTTGTAAATTACTGACTGGACTTTTATTGCCAGACAGACTGAAAACAACAAAAGGAAGAGAGCGAGGGTGAGCTGGCCCTGGAAAAGCCCCCCTCTGTTGTGGTTTATGTTTACAGAGGGAGCTGGTGGGGTGGAGGGACTGAACAAGCACCCACACCGTTGAGGTGAAACAGGCAAATGCCAACAAATAAAAAAGACCCTTACAGAAGAGATAAACAGGACATAGCACAATTACACAGTACTTTGTGCTGCTCCCAAAGTGAAAAAAGGCAGGACAAATAGGCAGAACTGACCACTAGCAAGCAAGGATTTTTGAATGACACTGCAATTAACAAATTAAAACGCTGGAACTCACTCTATTGTACACTTTAGTATACAACAGGCCGAACGCTAACGCTTGACCTAAAAATGGAATGTGTACACCTAACCCCCACCCAGGTACGTGGAATGTGCAGAAGAGAGTTGGCAGTACTAGAAAAACACAGAGGAAAGTAACACAGTAACCCACAGCGACCAGGAAAGCAGGAGTAAATCACTGGATTTCCCCAAACCACCCAAAAGGAAGGAAAAGAACAAAAAGACACCCAGGCAAGGCTGCAAGTCACCCGCGGTGGATTCCTGGAGAACCACGCACAGAGGGCTGTGGGTCGCAGGAAGGAGTGCTGGAGCTACATGCAGCCTGAAGATCCCTTGGAAGAGATGCAAACAAGCCTTGGCAGCTCCAAGAGACGCAGTGCAAGAGGGTACTGTCCTGCGTGGGAAGGCAAGGGCTTACATCCACCAAAGTTGGACAGCTGGCACCTAGGACCAAGAAGACTACTCCGGAACCTCACCTGTGATGCAGGATCCGTACAGATCAAGAGGAGAGGAGATCCACGCAGCTGGTCATATTTGCAGTGGGTGCCAGCGGATAAAGGAGAGGGACTCCTTCACTCCAAAGGAGATTCCTTCTTCCTTCTTGTGCAGACTGAAGACTTGCCACCTTCAGAGGATGCCCAGCCAGGGAAATGTAGCAGAAGCTAGAAGGAGCTGTGCAAACAATGTTGCATGAAGAGTCTTCTTTATGGATGCAGATTGTTGGTTCCTGGAGGGTCCAGTTGCTGTTCCAGTAGAGCAGTCAAAGTGGAGGTTGCAGAGGAGTCCTGCTGGAATCTTGCAAGCCGAATCTGAGGACCCACCCAAGAAAGAGACCCTAAATTGGATTCAAGATGGCAGAACCCAGGGACCCTCTGGAGGAGCTCTGGGCACCACCCTTGGGGTGGTGATGGACAAGGGAATGGTCACCGGCTTTCCATTGTTCAGTTTCACACCAGAGCAGGGACTGGGGGTCCCTGAGCCGGTGTGGACTGGTTTATGCACAGGGGTAATCAAATGTGCCCTTTAAAGTATACCAGTGGCTTGGAGAGGCTACCCCTCCCAAGCCAGTCACAGTTATTTCCAAAGGGAGGGGGTGTTACCTCCCTCTCCCAAAGGAAATACTTTGTTCTGCCTTCCTGGAGCAGCAGGAGGGCAGAAACCTGTCTGAGGGGAGGCAGCAGCAGCTTGGGCTGCCCGGAGAACCCTAGGACTGGTGGTAGCAAAGCGGGGCTAGGGGGGGTGGGTGTCTTCTAAGGAGTATCATAGATCAGAGAGCATCATACTTGCAACAGCATTTGGGTATGATTCCAACATGTTTTGATACCAAACATGCCTAGGGTCGGAGTTAGCATTAAGTAACTGGACATAGGTAGTGACCTATGTCCAGTACACGCATAAAATGGCATCCCCGCACTCATGAAGTCCAAGAAAATAGAACTGGAGTTTGTGGGGGCATCTCTGCTAGTGCAGGTGTGCCCTCACACACAGATACTTGCACCCTGCCCTCTGGGCTAGGAGGGCCTGCCATAGGGGTGACTTACAGTGACCTGGTGCAGTGACCTGTAGTGATAAGGGTGCATGCCCCATTTCATGCAGACTGCAATGGCAGGCCTGCAGAACATTTTACATGGGCTCCCCATGGATAGCGTAACATATGCTGCAGCCCATGGGGATCCCCTGGTACCCTAATTCCCTGGGTACCATATACTAGGGACACACGTGGGGGGGGGGGGGCAGTATGCCAAATGTGGGGAGAAAAAGGTACATTTAAGAAGTCTGAATGGAGATCATAACCACTTGGGTCCTGGTTAGCAGGATCCCAGTAAACACAGTCAAACACACCAACAGGCAGAAAATGGGGATCACCATGCCAAGAAAGAGGGTACTTTCCTACATATCAAAATAGTAATGATAGGAACACTAAACTCACTGTAGAGTACAGTGATAAGTCTGACATTCCTTAATGTTAACTGTATGTAAAGAATTATAAACTTCAGAGTAGACTATTTGTTAAGCCACATTAGCATGTAACATGCAAAATATGGTCATCCAACCAAAAAAATATAATGACATTTCACCTGGCAAATTAGTCAGAACCACATGCATCTATAGTACAAAAGACGTATTCATCACAGAAATCAAAATCATAACCAACAGATTTCTTGACAGAGGCTTCTGAAAAAAAGTACTTAACTAGGCACTGACCAGAATCCATACAGCTGAGAAGAGCTACTCCAACACAAAACTAGGAGCAAGAACAAAACAGATAGTACCATCAGATTCATAACGAGTGTATGGCACTGGTGATCTTTACAAACGTTTTCATACACATTTGGAACTTCTTAATATAGACAAGCACCTGAAGGATATTTTACGACCTAAATAGTGACATTTAAGAAGGCTCCATCTTTGAAACAGGTACTTACCATCATTGATCCTTCACCAGAGTACACAATGGTTAGAATAATCCAACAGCAGCATTAGGTGCAACACATTTGCTAATATATCATTGATAATTGTGATACATTTTGGAATATGGAAAAAAAATTGAGGATTTTACTATTTAAGATTATATCAAGAGCAATACCAAAAGTTGTGTTTACCTGTTCTCATGCAACTGACGCAAGCAGTGTGTTGGATCAAGTAAAAAAAAAAAAAAAAAAAAAAAAGGGTACAGAAAGAAAGCCTCCAGGAGCACATTCAAGCACTCTAACTTTGGACATCACATGTTCAACCAATTAAAACTAGGACACAAACTTGATGTTCTTAAAATGTGAGATTTTTCGATGTCCTGCATATTAGAATTAACAGAAGAGGGAAAGATTACTGCATTAAATTGAAACAAAGTGGATAGATTTCAAACGATTACTCATGGTATTAGCTCAGTTAGAGGACACGTGTCAATGTTTTAAGAGATAAATTCTGAAGTTTAACACTGGGATCAATGTATGATTTGTCACCCTAAAGTTGAGGCTGTCGTCTTCGGACTCAGGAAATTGTAGACCAAATAGCCAAATAGTGACTTTGTAGTCAGTCTTATTTGTTGTTTGCCAATATATCCAAGAATGATTGACATACAATACAGAAAAGGTTGTATATGCCTCTGCATCTATTTTGTCCTTACGGGGTTGGGAAGCAACCTTCCTTACTTTTGTTGTATTCTTTTATTATCTTTTGGCATCTTCAGTTTATGTATCCTCTTGGGGACACTGAAGAGGCTATTTGTGCTTCTGGAGGCACAATCTTTTTTTCCAATTCATTACCTTTTTATTGGCGTTAAGACAAAAATAGTATGTCCTATTTCAACACAATATTAACATTCAAGATCCCACCACCCCTCCGTGTTGTATCGCAAGTTATACTAAAAGATCTTAGAGCAGCAGTTCAGGAGCAAAGAAGGGAGCTGCCGGGTCGATAGCTTCAGGTCAGCCAGCCTATCATAAATGGAGCATTCTTGGGGCCCGTGATGTACAATGCACAATAGCACGAAATTGCATCATCATCTACACCCTCCAATGTCCTGAGGCACCAAACTGGCACATTAAGCATAAAAAAGTCTGCGCACCTAAAGGGGGGGGCTCTGACATCAGGAGCTTAAGCAGGTCTGTAAGCATCGCCATCAAGGCTTGCAGAACATCAGTCAACTCGAGGTCTTGCTGACATTTACACCTCTGGCTTTTTTCATTCAGACATATCTTTTACCCATTCTCGCACCTCCTGCTAGCCACTCTGCAGTTAGCATGAACCAACCCCAACAACAGAAACCGTATGCTCAGGCCCTTCTTTTTATGTGTCCGTATCTGCCCCAGCAGGCATTTTCTGGAATCTCTGGGGACTCCTCAGTCCATAGCCGCATTCAACCTATCAACTATAGCTTGCCAGTAGATTTTTAAAAACAGGGGCACTGCCATATTTTAAGAAGAAAGTCTGCTCCCGCGACTAGACATCTTGAGCAGTTAGGTGCCTTCCCGGGGTGTGATGAGAGTAAGATAAACATGGTAAATAACATTGTATTGAATAAATTTAAACCTCGAGTTTGCAGAGACCTTCTGCACCCCGGCATGTCTCGCTTCTTATTCCTTATCCGTAAGTTGTTCCCTTACATCCTCTTGCAACCGGTCCTGCACCAGCAGCACACATAGTGTGATACCTTCCCTAATCTCCCAGTAGATAAAGGAAATTAACCTGCGGCCCCCAGTCAAATTGAATAAAGTAACCAATGCATGGGACACCTTAGGAGCATCCGTGAATGATGGCTGTATACTGTGGCAGCCATTTTTCGAACTGCAGGAACTGTCTGCGGCCTAAACTAAAGGTTTCCATTGCATCCGAAGCTTGATGAATCTGTCATTCAGATATAGATCCTGCAGGTTGGTACATCATCCGGCTCTGAACCAATCATTCGCCATTGTTTGAGCAATTTGAGCGAATGGAGGCTGGGACCACATGGGTATGTCTGGAACATAGGGAGCATGACAACACTCATCTGACTGCCCCCTCCTATGCCCTACACCCCTGCCTCACCACTCATGGAAACATAGTGGGCGTTCTCCACTTCAACATCAGGAGTTCGGGCAGTTGCATCTTGCCACAAGTGCTGCGCAGCAGTAATTTCTTCCGATTCTCCTCATCAGCTAGTCAGTGTACCGCATGGTGGAGCTGCGCAGACCGGTATTAAAGCTGGGCAACTCCAACACACCATGTTGCCACGTGGGCTTCAAAATAGCCAGACTGACCCTTTTCTGAACAAATGTCCAGAACAGGTCAACTATGAGTTTATCCAATTCAGCAAAGTGTTTTCTGGGAATATCAAAGAGGGCTCCCTGAGAAATGTAAAGCCAGTGGGGCAAAATAATCATTTTCATGAGCGCCACCTTACCCATTAACCCCTTTAGTGCATGTCACAGCCAATGGCTGAGGCATGCACACCCTCCTCCCTGATGCATGTCACGACCACTGGCCATCACCAGGAAGGGCTATGAAAAATCCTCTCGTACAAAGCACAAGAGGATTATTATTATTATTTTTTTTAAGCCTTGGTGAGACGTGGAATAGCATTCACATCACAAACACCCACCAGTGTGGTCATCGAAAGCAGGTAAGGTCTATTACCGCTTCCGGTGGTGTTATGGGGGTTTAGATGCCCCAATATTTGTGGAAGGTGTCACTGGAAAGGGGATGCAATGCATGGTCAGGAATCCCACTGGGATTTACTCGGCCACCAGGGATACTGCGGGGGGAGGAAGACCGGTGCACGTGGTAATGAGTCAGTCCCCCACCCAGGGTCATATTTATTTATATATATATTTGTTTACCCCCCCAGCCCCCCTGGGAGGTGTGATCGTGCCCCACAGGGGATGATAAAATAAAAATAAAAAAAATGTAAAATTGTCAGGTGGTCTGCTCTCTGATACACAGAACAACCCAATATGGCAGCTACTTTTTTTTTTTTTTTAAATAGATGTTTGCTTTCTCTGTGGGCTGCGATCGCTCCTCAGGGAAACCATATAGAGATATATATACAGAGAGAGAGAGAGAGAGAGAGCGAGAGCGAGAGATATATATATATATATATATATATATATATATATATATATATATATATATATAGACACTATCCTTTTTTTATACATGTGTGGCTACCCTGGGGGCCTATCATGGCCCCCCAGGGAAGCCACACATACATTAAACAAAAGTGAGATATATGAAGAGAAACTTTCTTTACATAAAAATATATAGAGAATGAGAAAGAGATAGCTCTATGTGTGGGTGTGTATATATATATATATATATATATATATATATATATATATATATTATATATATACACCCACACATATACATATACATATACACATACACACACACACACACACTCACAAATACGCATACACAACTTTTGTGCAGCAATGAAAACATCAAGACAACTCTTGTGAGTACGTTCCAGCGAGCGAGAGAGAGAGAGAGAGAGGCGTTTTGAAGTAGTTTTGCCATAAAACTGCACATCGGGTTAACATACCTGCTGCAAAGAACAGATCTGTATTTTATGTGGCTAGCCGAGTTGATTAGTAAAGGCAGCCGTTAACCAGCTTTAAAACAAATCAAAAATATGTAAGAGGGGGGCAGATGAGAGATGAGGGGCCCTTTTGCTGGGTGGTAGTGAGGGACTACAAGTAGGATGTCATCGGACTGTAGTGCCAAAAATGATTGTCGCACTGGAGGCCACCAGCGCTAAAGGGGTTGATGATGGCTCTGTGGCAAAGTGAAGTAATGTGTCTTTTTTGGGTGTGTTTTATTGTCTTTAGAGGACCTGCTGATTTAGGGAATTAGCAAACGTAAGGTGACTGACATTTACTGTTGCAAACATCACACACAACCACCAGCAATTTTGCAAAAAACATGTCTGCCTTCTACGTAAGCTAGTGTTTAAGAAGGACAGTTTAGCCAGTAGCAGAGATGGCATTTCGTTGCATGACTGCTACACAAGCCCAAACTCGGGTTATGGGGACACCTCTGAGGCAGGATCAGAGACTGAATCATCAGACACTGAAGCAGCATCTGAGGGAGAGGACAATGGAGCCTAATCTGGGAGTGTTTTTTTTTTTTCCAGTCGGTGGAGTCCCACACTACTTCCAGTGATTCTGAGGGGAGATAGTCATGCAGTCCCTTCACAAGCAGAGTCTGTGCAGCGGGACAGCAGCAGGTTAGCCCAACTCAGAAAGCAGGTATATGCAGTGGCAAGCACAGACACAGTGCTCTCTTGGCAGCCGTGCCAGTTTAGTTCATCCTCAAATTCCACCCTTTACTGGTGATGCTGGATGTAAAGTCGATGCGGCCAACTTTTTGCCAACTGACTACAACCATCTATTTCTGGATGTTGACTTCCTTCAGAAAATTGTGCAGGAAACAAATTTGTGTGCCGAACAATTTCTGAGGGAGCATTGAAGCACTCTTGGGACCGGTCCTACTGGTCGACTCACACGGTTTGGGTAACCCCCATCTTCACACCATACACGAGCAGAGATAGTTTTTTGCTATTGCAGCGCATCCTGCATTTCAATGACAATTCTGCTGCATTGCCCCAGGACCATCCAGACCATGACAGGTTGTTCAAAATTTGATCTGTTGTGGAACTTTTGACTGCCAGGCTTCTAGAAATGTATACTCCTGCAAAGTAGCAGCCGATGAGCCCTTGATCCTGTACAAGGACGGATGCTGTTCTTGCAGTACATTGCGAGCAAAAGAGCTTGCTATGGCATCAATCTGTCCAGGCTGTGTGAGAGCTCTACTGGCTATGTGTACAGATTGAGAGAGTTTCCAAGTAAGGACTCCACGCTAAACCCTGTATGTTGCCCTTCCACACTTCAGGTCACAAGAAATATTGTACGAGCTCAGCACTCGGGGGGGGGGGGGACCCAGCAGCTAATGGGTTAAGGACAAGTGGAGAGTGCTCCAAAATTTCACTGAAGGTTGAAGACCCTCCAGAACCTTGCCGATGTTCAGAGGCTCAAACGTCTCCACCTCCCCGACTATTCCTATCCCAGATATCTCACTCTAGGATCCACCCAGCGTTTGGAAATTCTATGGCGGAATCATCTCCAAAGTGCCCAGTGGGAATATTTTGGACTGGAGATGATTAACATGAAGCCCAGATTCCCATCTGAATTACTCCAAGGTTGCTAAACTGATGGGGACCAAGTACACTGGCTGCCGTAAATAAACCAAGGCATCGTCCGTGTACAAAGAGGCCACGTGCATGGAGTCTTAATCATCGTGCCCCACCCGACCAAAACAGAACACAGTTGGCATGCCAGGGGTTCCATCGCCAGTGCAAACAGCAAAGGTGATGGGGGCAACGCTGCTGGCTCTCTAGTGAAGGAAAAAACAACAACACTGTCCTGTCAATACGGACCCTTGACATGTGGCCTTGGTAAAGCAGCTGCACCAATTTAATAAACACCACCCCAATGCTCACCCTTCCGTAGTACTTGCCATAGGAAGTCTCAGGAAAGGCAATCGAAGGCTTGTTCTATGTCAAGTAATACCATAACATAAGGATTGTTCCTCAATTTCGGGCACGTGCATTGATCAGAGAGAGATGCCTCAAATTACAGAGTGTTCCTGTAAGGAATAAAACTGCACTGGTCCTTGTGTATCAGGCATGGCTTGTCACTCAGCAGCCTATTTGCTAGAATCGTGCTGAGTATTTTTACATCTTCATTTAGCACGGAGGGGTAGTTAAAGGGGAACATTTTTATCCAGCTTAGGTATCAACACCGAGTGAATCTCTCATAAAATCCAGAAGTTGCCTCCTCTCATAAGCCTCCTGGTACACCACCAACAGACGATCTGCAAAGGACCCTGCTCTATGGTGGCACAGCACAACAGGCAAGCTGTGCCGTCCCGGAGTCTTAGAGGTTTTCATTGTACAGATGGCAGCTACGATTTCTGCTTTAGTGAGAAGTACATCCAGCTGGTCCCTGTCCTCCCCCGACAAAGAAGCCATCTGCAAGTTAGCCAGGTATACCACCCCCTATGCCTGTTGTAAGTGTTAGGTCCAGCATAGATCCCCTGCAAGTACGTTACAAAGACAGCTGTAATATCCTGCTGGAAGCGCACCTCCTGATCCTGTGCATCACGCACTGCGGCCACAGATGATCTCTGGTCTTCGTTACGAAGAAACATGGCTAACATCCAACCAGACCCCTCTCCCTCTGCGTCTAGATCCATTTATAGTTAGTGCGCACACATTTATTCAGCCTGTCCCATTTCTCTAGCAGTTCTCTCTTTGACACCCTCCACTCCCCCGGACTGTGTGGCTCAACAGCCAGACATGCTTCCAGTGCACCCAGTTGCTTCTCATATACATCTAACATATGGGTGAGCTGCATCCTAACCCCATACATTGTCTTTATGCACTTCATTACCTTATTAATAATGTATGCTTGCTATAGGATGCCAGAGATCTCATCAACATAAGCACTGCTACACTCCAAATAAACTGTCCCCTACCATATTGTTGGAATGGGAATATCACCAGTGCGGTTGAGTCTCCGCCCTGAATGACTGACTACGAGTATCTGGTATCCTGGTTTTCTATTTTAGACCCAGACTCATGCTCATATTACATATTAGCAAAGGCATAATCCTGTCCCTTTACTTAAGTGAGGTCCTGTGACCCCAAGGGACCCATCAAGTGAACCCTCATTTGACTGAGAGTGAACTACTGTCCTTCCTTATCGTGGGCTTAGTATCTAGAGCAGAACTGGCTGTATATTGTGTTCTGTGATCAGTAGATGTGACCAGATATTTGTATTTGTACTACTGGAGAGGAGGCCCACCTGCCCATTCTTGCAAAGTTCAGCTTCTATACACTTAGCCATATGTAATGCTATGTGTAGTTAACCACCGGCTACATGTTTGACATTGGACTCCTTTTTGTGCAAGTGATTCAATTTTGTGCCCTGCTGCAGGTGCAGGGCAGCGCAAGTACAAAACATGTTTTTCTCTTCATTGTGGTGGAACACATCATGTCGGATGAGTACCAGAGGGGAGTTCAAAAGGATGAGAATGTACATTCTGCCTCAAAACAAACATTGGGAGTGTGTCCAGCTCTTTTTGCATGTTTTCGACGCAGTTGATGTACAGCCAGCGTTTGATTTCATAACACAGGGGATGGTGTTCTAGAATGCTGTCCAAGCTTGTTTAAGGTATAAAAGATGGGGAGACTTGACGCTCAGACAGGAACTCATCTGTGGAGCGGATGCGCTGCCCAGGATATCCCAATTTGGGGAGGTCTCCTGCCTTGGCTGATCAAAGGGTTCCTCCAGTCTGGCTGGTGAGGATGATGGTGCTTACCCCAATGATGATGTATTTTAAATCTTGATTGATGCTCTGTGGATTTTTAAATCTTGACCTCTTGACATATTTGTTCATCTTGTATATACAAAAGTTGAGCTGCATTTGAGTTATATGCATATTCTCATATATTTGTGTGACTTATTTGATATTTGGGAAGTGCCTTAATAAATTCATTATTTTGACAAATAGTGCTGCATTCTTTTGGCATTGTGTGCTCTTGGTCTAAGTGAGAGCAAACCACCATAGCCTTGTGCTAACATCCCTAGTGTGCATATGTTGCATGTGTGGTGCATGCAGCATGCGCACAAATGACCCAGAGTAATAGAGTCCTGAGGGTGGCATTTTGGAAGCCCCCGCCTGTCCCTGTGCACAAAATGAAGGGGATGTTTTTTTCCCCCACACAATTGAAGTGTATTGCTAATATTTCTGAAATTTGAAGTCGGAAACCAAAGTGGGGAAAGAGGAGATAGGGTTTCATTAGAAATTTGATTAGGTGTTTAGTTGGAAGAGGCTGCTGCATAGTATTCCTGTAACATTGCCATTTGGTAGGTGGTGGGGGAGAAGTGTTGGACTGCAGTTTCTTTTGTTCAAGGTGAGAAGGATCCTTTAGTTGAGGTGAGCTTTTTGGCTTGTTCCTAATCATCATCAGTGTGGCTGTTGGAAGAACTACGGGCAGATGAAGAGAACCAACCCACACTGGTTCTGAATGTTTAGACATAAAATGCACATTCTGTTTCACCTGCTTATAACGGGGAGCTAATAACCCACTTGTTCCAGTTCCAAGTTCTCTACAACTAAAGAATACCCTGAGCCTACTGCACAACTACAGGTTGTGCTTGCCTGACAGCAAGCCTCCCACAGATTGGGGGACAATGCTTAGAGTCTGGACTTGCAGGAATAAGTGGATTCTCTGGCACAAGGCACCTCAAAGCCAACCTGCTGTTGAGAGAGAGAAGGGGCCTGCCAACCCTGTAGAAGTGTGACTGACTCGCAGCATAAAGGCAGTTTGACACTTGGTGCCGTGTGGGAACGCCACCCGAAGGAAAACTGAGACAAGTTATCTGCATGCCCTGAAACTTGTGGAAGCAGTGTATCTGAAAAAACAGTTGCAGGAAGGAAACATGGTCAGCTATTGTCGCCCACTGGGAACTTTGTGCCGGAGGCAGAACGTGACTTCATCAAGAAATGTGCCCGAGGCAAAGTATGTACCATCAAGAAGCTTGTGCTCAAGGTAGAGCATGATACCATGAAGAGGTCTGTACCCCAGGCAGAGAGCACCATTGAGAAGTTTGCATGCAAAACAAAGTGTGCTACCACCAGCATATTGTGCCTCAGTGAATTGTTCTGTGACATTCAAGCCTGTGTGCGAGGTGTCCTGGGCTACTGCAACTGACATCCTAATAAGCTGCCTGTGCCGCTGTGATCTGTGACCTTGGTGACCACCTCCTGCACCTCACCGGCAGCCTAAAAGAGGGTCCAGAATTGCCAGAGGGTCCGGATGCTGGATGGCGATTCCTGCTGTCATCCTCTCTCAGACCACGGGCTGAGCCTGGAGCTGGTGCATATTTCTTCCAGAAGCATAAGTGAAGCAAGACACGTGCGAGTCCACGCTACATGCTGAAAAAGTGGACCCTTAGGCATATGATGTCGTGAGACAGTAAAAGAGCAGAGAACTGCTTGAGAACTGAGCACTAAAACTAAACTCTAAGGTAATCTGCACCAACGTCTTGATACATGCACCAGGGACACTCAAACCCTGGGGAGACCCACTCAAAGGGGGACTTGTGGGGAAAGAGTGAGTGGGGGACACCTGAGAAAGGGTGAGGCTTGGTAGAATACAAGGCACAGCAACCCAAATGCTAGTACAAGAATTGCAACTTATATGTAGTGTGAAGTATTAAGTTGTAAGTGTGTAACCTAAGGTACTTTTCTTTTACTAAAGTAAAGCAATGGTTTGGACATTGTGCTGCTGGTTGTATTGAATTCTCAGTATGCTAACTCCACACTACCTCCAATAGAAGTCTGTGACTACTTGCCACTGCTACCACTGAAAGTCAAATGCTGAAGGGACTGCATTTGGCCCAGTTTCCAGAGCCATGGTTGGTCGGACCAAGGGACATCAGAGACCAATGACCTCAGCCTCCACTGCTACTACCCAGTAGCTCCTGCTTCCCTAGAGGCCCCTAAACTATGTCTGACACGCATACATTTAAAAAAAACTTTTGGATATATTTCATAATCATCATTTTCTAAACATACTCACTAATGTGTCAACTGGACAATGCTTAAGTCTCTGTAGCTGGATATCTTATGGATATTTATTTTTGTACATATAGCTGTTACAATAGTGTTGTGGGGGTATTTTAGTGCATTGCATGGGCACTTTTATTTTAGTTCTACAGCAGTTTCCTGTGCCCTTTTACCCAGATTCATTTCATCTATTCATTTTTATTATTTTAGCAAAAGCTTCATTTTAGTAGTGATGTTTATTAATTTTGTTTCAGCTGCCCTGCCATGAAGAATTTGTTATTAGGTCTGTTGCATAACATTTCACCTTGTTCTCAGTCCAAGGCTGTATGAGGCGGTCCATGATTGTTTACCGAGTACAGCCAGCCCAAACAGTACAATGTCTACCCTACATAGAAAATATCACGTCAAGGCAGTTCTCAGAGCAACATGTTTTATTATAAAACAACAAGCTGCCCCTAACCAGGTTAGAGGGGAAATTTACAGCCAGCCATCTTATGCTGTAGCCTGTAGTTCAGTGGTTCCCAATCTGTGCGCCGCGGCTCGCTGGTGCGCCATCAAAACTAGCCAGGGGCGCCGCACACAGTTTGGGAACCACTGAGCTATTTATAGCCCTTGGGCCAGTTCGTACAAAATAAAACTACTCAGTTGTAGCAGCTCTTTTTTAATTTTGTCCTTGAGCGCCCTCTGGTGGTTAAACACAACTAAAGGAATTCTACATTTCACAATATTTAAACAGTTATGTTATAACTACATAAAAATAAGACCTGCCCATTTTACTAGGGTTACGTCAACCAATATTTTCCCCTTACTAAAAAACCCTATGCATGCTGTAATTAAACAACTGTTACATTTTTATTTTTTACAGTTATATATAGAATTACAATACCTTCATTGGCGTCATCCCAATTCTTTTCAGGGAGAAAAATGGATGTACTCCCTAGGCCAGGCTTACATCCCCCACCCGCCAACAAAAAGTAACATAATGGGGAGCCGCAGCCAGTGGCCAATAGATCAAGGGAGCCGTGGGTCGAAAATGTTTGGGAACCACTGCTGTAGTTGCAGCTTTGCTACACTTGGCCTCATCACTCCAACCACCTGGGAGGGCTGCCAACAGGCAACCCCGCTTATTATTCAGGTAAGGGGATGGGTCTTCCCTGCAGAGACTAGAATGGGCAGATTAGGGCTAACACTGCTATTGCTCTCGTGTAGATTTTTGCAGTGCAGGTAGGGATTTTAGATTCACTAGATTGACATGACGTTGAAACTTTTCATCTCATTTCTGGTCACAATAATAATAGTGTTGTGTTTTTTCATCCTAATGATTGCAATTCATGCCTCTTTAAGGACAACACAGTTGCTTCAATAAATATAATTGAAAAAAACGATATGCCCCTTGTGAGCTAACTCCATGACTCCAAGCATAGAAGGTACTATCAACACATCACCCCTTCTGAGAACACCATCATGAACATATAACTCATACGTAATAGCCTCATAGGATTTCAACGCATCCTCTCAATTCCTCTGGTGTGGCCAACCTTGTTTCACAAATTGCATCACTTTTCTCAGAACCTCATCAGATTCTGTTTCTTTCATACACACCTCCTGAGACATACTGTAATCTCCGTCACACTAGATACCGCACACTCTTCCTTTATCTCAGCACTCCCTTTTCTTGCAAAAGTACACGCTATAATCAATTCACCATGACATTCCTGACTCTCAACTAGTATTCCATATTAAACAGAAATTCCTGCAGTCTGAATAACCATCTTGCGATGCGACGAGCAGCTCTTCCAGCCCCCTAGTTCTGAAAATGTCTACTAAATGTTTGTGGTCTGATCTTAGGGAAAACCAACACATACTGCTGGAAATGTGTAATCCCATAATAACACGCTAGCAACTTTTTCTCAATCAATGAATAAGAATATTCAGCTTGTCTCAATGTTCAAGACGTGTACATCACAATCACTTCCTGGCCCATGTTCACTTGCATCAAGACTGCATCCAAACCATGGTTACTCGCATCAGTCTTCATGATCGTAGGCAACTTGGTGTTAAAAGGTTTTAGACATGGAGCTACTGAAATTTCACTTTTCTATTTCACAAATTTATCTTCATATGCATCACACTAGACGAATTTCAAATTATTCTTCGTAACTCTCCACATATTGTTGGTCTTTTCGGAAAGCTAGCAATACGTTTTGCATAGTACTTCACTGTTCCAAAAAATGAACTAAGTTGTTCCTTATCCTTAGGGCTCAGTGCTTCCAGAATTGAGTTCACCAAACTTTCCTTACGTCTTATCGCATTACAATCACTATGATGACTCAAATACTATGCACTAAACATACCACTATGACATTTGTTTGCTTTGACAGTAAAATCATTTTCATTGAGAATGTCCAGGTACCTATTCAGTGTCATTATCAGGGCTCGAAAAATCATTAAACTGTTACTCGACCTGCAGGTTGAGTAACTTAAATAATCTACTTGACCTAACTGTAATGTACTTGACCCTTAAACAGGTCTCAAATTGTGTGATGCTAGGCAAATAGTTTACAGAGTCGCCTTTTTCTTAATTCTTACATTGCACCTTCAAATATGTGAGCTCAGCATTTCTGCAGTACAAAAAAAACTATTTTTAATGGGCGAGCGCAAAGCGCTCCGTCCATTCTGTAATCTCTCTTTGGGCTTCAAACCACACCCATGTGCTGTCAGTCACTTACATTGGTTCGTGGGCTTGCCTTTTAAAATCCGCTTGCTTTCATTTGTGAAAGGCATGCATACATCGTGCCTTTTCCGGTGTTTAGCCCACCTACACAGCACTGGTAAACTACTAAAAACATACGAGGCTCGAAGTTTTCAGCCTGAGGTCCGGACTACTTTATTTGTTTATTTTCCACGCAGCGCGATCACGCTGCATTTTACATAGCATTGTAAATATAAAAAAAACACAGCACGATTGCGCTAACAGCTCTAACTCATTTTCCTTTCGCGTCTCTCCGTTGCAAACACACTCTCGGCGGCTGTGGCACTTTAAATTGGCTTGCTTATATCAGCTGTTTTACTTCTTAGTTTCAGTTTGTGTCGCAAGAAAAGTCCAGTGGGGTTTGTTTTCTACCTCTTTGATGGAATTACATGTGTTTTGTGTGTCTCTTCGTGCAGCATTGCCCTAGTTATGTGTTTAGGTTGCCTCTTCAGGAAACTGCTGAATGTTGCGGAGCCTGCCCGAGCCTGTGAGCAGTTTGTTGGCGACGCTGACAGTCACGGGCAGAGGAGTACTGGAGTTAGAGCTCTGTTTTCCAGGGCACAAGAGCTCACAGCATGGTGCTCCCTTCCAGCCGACTGCAGAGCAAACTGGTTATCACCTGTCTATACCTTCATCTTATGGGTGAGAGAGGCAGGGAATCGGGAGAGCCGTTCCTGGGGACGAATGGTGAGGAGGAACAAAGGGTCGGAAGCCCAGGGTAGTGAAATGGGAGAATGTTCCCTTCTGGTTCTTAAACAGAGGCTGTATACTGTCAAGTGGGCTTGTAGTTTCCTAGTCACGGCTGTACCTATGTCTCAGTGGAAGCCTGAGTTTTAACTTTATACATGGAGTAGCCATCGATCCCAGTCCCTAAATTCTTGGACACCATTTTAGGGGGCGGCATTGCACAAGCTGTGACTGTCCATGACCCTCCCCCTTTGCACAATGCCCTGAAGGAGAGCTGCCTTGCTGCTGTTTATTATTCCTAGCTCTGCCCCTACTAGTGTTCGTGGCAGTTACCCAACCCTCACTTCTTTCCGTGTTTCACATTGCTTGTCAGATGAAAAAAAATAATGAATTTGAAATGTGGAACGCCTTCTCTTTCTCACGCCGTTTATCCAGATCTCAACTTTGCTCTTAAACGGAATCCAGAGTTGCCCTACCACGCTGTTCGTGACTGGTTTCCTTATGGCTGCTTGGGGGTCTTCTTTACTTTGCAGGCTAAAACATTCATTGGGTAGGTGAGGCGGCTGGGGATGAGGACCGTTTTTTTTAAATGAGAAGGGCACTAAAGTTTAGTCTAAACTGAGGAGTCTAGAAGGGAATTGTGAAATGAGCTGAAGCTTAGGCAGCAAGCAGGTAGGAAAAGGCAATAATTTTCACATCCAGCTGTCTGGATCTAAATTAAGTTATAATAAGAAGAAATGTTTGGTAAATGAAACGCGAAGTGGTAATATTTACTCAGCATTTCTTCATTTACCCAAAGTATTAAACCTTTAAGAAGTTATTTAGTACATCTTCGAACAAAACAGTGGCAGTCATAATATAAAACATGACGTTGTTATAATTGAAAATTATGAATAAGAAGGCATCCGTAAGTAAAAAATACTGGCTTTACAGAGACGAGTTGTGATAACTTGTTTTTCATAGCGCTCAGAATTCATCAGGATGTCTCAATTCTATGTCAGGACCGGAGGCTCAGATTATGCTTCTCTTTCTATGCTTTATTTCCACAGCAGCCAATGAGAGAAGACAATACCAAAAAACTACATATCCCATAAGACAAAGTAACCAAAATGACCATAGAGAACATAATATAAAACACCAAGAGGCCATAACACTTCCTCTTTCTTTGCTGCTTCCAAAGTCAGCTAAGTACTCTCCTTTGGTTCTTGCTTTGTGGCTTATTGTTTTTGTCAGCGCGCGCCGCTCATTCTATTTCCTTTTGTGGAGCGGGAGTGTCGGCTCGTCCGACTTATGGGGCTCCGGTGAGGCGATCTGGCAGCAGGCGCTTAGCACGTTCTCCCCGCGTTTTCTCCCTCACGCGCCCGCGCTTTTCTCGTTGCCCTGATGACCGTCCTCTTTAGACGCGCTGTCAGTGCAACGGAAAGACGCGATCGATTTATCTCGTCGGATCTCGCCTGCGCTTGGGTTTTCAAAGGTTTTGCTTGCCTTCTTTAGCCTCCTTGTTCTGTCGGAGCGCCCTATTGTTACTCCCCGACGCCCTGTGGTCTCACCCTGACCAGGGCTGTACAATTAAATTAGGCGCTGCCTGGAGTGCTGCAGGCTGGCTCCCTCCACACTCAAAAATTAAATTTCAGCAGTTTAAAAGGAATTTTTTCTACTGCTTTCAGCCTGCTGGGGTGCGCACTCCCCCTGACTGTAGTCTTTGGCTACCCCTATTTCACGTCTGTTACGTGATTGAAATTTGTCTGAATCCACGTTCCCTGCGTGGCGGTTTCAAGATGGCCCATTCATATTCTTATGAAGATGAAGAATATTTTGGGGATCAGTTCCCCTTGTTTGATGAGACGCTGGCTGGCGCATTGGGCAATACAGTACAAATGTCCATAAATAGTGCTCCGGAGAGGGCTTTGGGCCCCCTCACGGTCCATTTTGAGAGTTTTGCGCGCCAGAAGGGTTGGTTACCCCCTATTGCGTCATCTGAGGAGGCTCTCTCAGACCAGCCTTCTACCTCTAAGGGTAAGGCGAAGGCAAAATCTTGGCCTCATTCTGATATTTTCAAAAAATTGGCTTTGTCCATTCAAGAAGACCATGGGTACAGTTTTTCCCAGGCTCAAGAAGCTTTCAGTTCGGATTCGGACCAGTCATCCACTAAATCTCAGGATCTGATTCTGAGGAGGATCTGGGTCCCAAGTCAAGCGCGGGTAAGCGCAAGAAGTCGGAGTCTTCCAAGGCCCCTCCTACCAAAGCTCCTAAAGTGCTGACCTTCAGCCCAGAAGAGATAGTCCACCCTCGCTCTTCCAGCTGGGTTCCTCCGCCCGAGGTGGCTGAATACCTCCAAAAGCATATCAGGGCTAGTTTTGACAAGGAGGTAAGGTCCCGGCTTCGGTCGGAATGCCCTCGCCCTGAACTGGAGGGAAAGGTTACGGATACGCCAGAGGTGGACCCAACTATGGTCACCTTTTTGAAGAAATGGGCGAAAGATCCAAAAAAGGGTCTCGACCGAGCTTGGCGCGCTTGTCAGGACAAGCTTCTTGACCTCTCGGGTCCTCTAGCCAAGATTTTAGAGATGGCTTACGTGGCCAAGGAGTCGCAATCCCCTATTGATCCTGACATCCTGGTTGGATGGGCTCAACGGGCCATATGCCATTTGGGTAATGCCAATGTGGCTTTGTCTACAGAGAGGAGGCGTTCTATCCTCATGCGAATTGACCCTCAGCTTACGGAGCTCGCATCTTCAGAGGCGGGTCCGGTGGCCCAGGGACTTCTGTTTGGGGCTCCTTTCATCAAGGATTTGGCAAAGTTTGCTGCGACTTTCAACACCATGGACAAGGCGCAGCTGTCGCTAAAAAAGGTGTTTAAAGAGACTCTTTTTCAGAGGGCCGGACGCCTGCGGGGGTGTTCGTCTGGCCGATCCTTCTATCAAGGCCCTCGTCTCGAGGCCCTCTCCAGAGGGCGCGGTTTCTACAGGGAGCAGCAAGCAAGCTCTACCTTCTACCCCACGCGTCCCCGTGGAGGTAGAGGTCGCTTCCGCAAGTCTTTGTCCAGAGCTCAACAGGGAGACGCCCAGGATCACGCCACTTCAGGTGAGACTAATACAGCAGTCATTGGTGGTTCTTGGGGGCAGGGTTCAATCCTGTTTGGCAGAATGGCAAAAGTTATCCAGAGACCCGTGGCTGTTGCAGACTGTGCAAGGGTTCCGAATGGAATTTTACCAGACCCCTGTTCAGGAAAGTCCCCCTCTCCTTCCCCGTTTTTCCCGTCAAGATATCGACATCATAGACTCCGAGGTTCAAGCTCTCCTCAAAAAAGGTGCTATTTGCAGAGCTGTCCCCCATCCCAGGGGTTTCCGGAGTCCCATCTTGTTGGTAGACAAGAAAGGGGGAGGTTCGCGCTTAGTCCTAAACCTCAAGGAATTCAACGCATGGTTGATTTACAGACATTTCAAGATGGAGGGGATCCATCTTCTCAGGGACATTCTGCAGGAGGCGGATTGGTTAGTGCGTCTAGACTTAAAGGACGCTTACCTAAGTATCCCTATTTTCCCTCCTCATCGGCGTTTCCTTCAGTTTCTGTGGCAAGACCAGTGCTTCGAGTTTCAGGTTCTTCCCTTTGGGCTTTCCTCCGCTCCTTGGTGCTTCACCAAGGTTACGAGGCCTGTAGTGGAATCTCTTCGGGCAAGAGGTGTGCGTCTGATAGGATACCTCGACGACCTGATAATTATGGCGCAAGATCCCCTTCGCCTGCACGTCCATTTATCTTGGACGATCCAGTTACTCCAGGATCTGGGTTTCATAATCAATCAACCCAAGTCTTGTCTCCATCCATCCCAGCAGATCGAGTTTCTCGGGTTCAAGATAGACTCGGTGTCAGCTCAGTTATTCCTCCCTCCTCTGAAAGTGCGCAATATCAAGAAGGAGTTGCGTCTACTTCTTTCCAGACAGATGGTGTCCTTGAGGAACTTAGCCAGGATGGTGGGTCTTTTATCATCCTCGATCCAGGCAATTTTCCCGGGTCCCCTACATTACAGAACTCTTCAACGGCTCAAGATCTCTCATCTTCAGAATGGCTTGCCTTACACAGATCTGGTCCCTCTGAATCCGGAGGCCCACTCGGAGATAACCTGGTGGTTAGAGCACATGGAGGCATGGAATGGGCGAGCCATCTTCGGTTCTGCCCCAGATGTCATTCTGGAATAGGATGCCAGCAGATGGGGCTGGGGAGCCCGGTGCGGGGATGGGACTACCGGGGGCCGCTGGTCGGAGGAGGAACTCCACCTCCACATCAACTGCCTGGAGCTTCTGGCCGGTTCTTTCGCAATACGCAGTGTGTCTCCTCTGAAAGCGGATTGTTGCATTCTCTTGAGGATGGACAACATATCCGCGGTCAGGTATGTAAACAAGCTGGGAGGTACCAGATCTCCGACCTTAGCCCGCATTGCCAAGGATTTCTGGCAGTATTGCCTTCAGCATCGGATATCGGTGATTGCGGAGTACCTTCCTGGGACTCACAACACTGTGGCCGATTGGAATTCCAGATTTCTCCGGGATTCCAGCGACTGGATGCTACTCCCCGAGGTGTTTGCCTCTCTCAACCTCAGATGGGGCCCTCTTTCGATATATCTCTTTGCCTCGAGATTGAATCGTCAGCTGCCTCTATTCTTCAGTTGGAGACCAGATCCGGAAGTGATGGCCACCGATGCCTTTCTCCAGGACTGGTCTCCCCATTGAGCATATGCGTTCCCTCCGTTCAGCATGATTCCTCGAGTTCTTGCCCAAGTGCGTCGGCTGGGAACAGAGATTGTGTTGATTGCTCCTCTTTGGAGGGCTCAGGCATGGTTTCCTTTGGCGCTCGATCTTCTGTGCGATTTCCCTCTCCTAATTCCTCCTCTTCAAGATCTTCTCCGGGACCCTCTGGGGTCCCCGCACCCATTGATAGTGCAAGGCAAGCTTCGCCTGGTAGCTTGGAAAATCTCAGGTGTCATTGGTTCCTGCCAGGCATTTCAGAACAAGCTTCTAAATTCATCCTCCAGGCCTGGTCCCCTGGGACTCTCAAGCAATATGCTTTGGCTTGGAAACGATGGAATCATTGGTGTACGGAACGGAGTTCCGATCCCTTTAATGCGGATGTCAGTCTAGTGGTCAATTTCCTGGCTTCACTGGCGGCTTCAGGCCTAGCTTTCAGGTCTATCAATAATTATCGATCTGCCATTTCCGCCGGTCATTCCTCAGTTCAAGGCAAACCGATTGGTGAGCACAACATTGTCTGCAAACTCATGAGGGGTATTCGTCTGTCGAATCCCCCGCGTCCCAAGTATACTTCTTTGTGGGACGTCAATGTGGTTCTTACGTTTATTTCGTCTTGGCCAGATAACGAATTGCTTTCTCATAAGCAACTCTCTGACAAATTGACCCTCTTGTTATGCCTCATTTCATGCAAGAGAGTTTCGGATGTACGTTCCCTTGATCTGCAAGGCAGGATTGTTTCTCCTTCGGGAGTCACTTTCTCGATCTCCAAACGTACAAAGACGGGTACCAGATCAGCTTCGTATCCGGCTTTCCCGCATAACCCCAAATTGTGCGTGGTTCAATGTTTGAAAGCCTATGAAGTGGCTACAGAAAAATTCCGTATAGACCGGGGAGGTCAACTGTTGATTGCTATTCAAAAACCTTTTAAACCAGTGTTGGCTGCTACTCTAGCCAGATGGATCAGGTGGCTTCTTTCTGAAGCGGGAATTAATGTCTCCATGTTTGGAGCCCATTCAGTTCGTGGAGCTATGGCGTCAAAATCCTTTAGTTTAGGCATGAGGTTGGAGGATATTATGAGGGCGGCAGACTGGTCGTCTGAATCTACTTTTAAGACCTTCTATCATAAGCCCATTGTGGACATTGCATCGATTGTGGTGGATCAGCTTTGAACGAGCATAATCTGAGCCTCCGGTCCTGACATAGAATAAAAAAAATTAAAGCTTACGCGTTAAGAATTTTCAATTCTATTAAGGACACGGAGGCGAGGATTATCCCTCCCATGACAATAAGACTTCTGCTTACGAGTTAAGTACTCTCTTTTCTTTTGATGTCTCATTGTTTGCCCACCCTGTAATCTTACGAATGCATGTAATTTTGTATGCAATGTTTTTATGACACATATTATTACTAGTTTTATCTGTTTCCTCATAGGTGTGGATCAGAGTTGAAATTCTTCATTCTAAGGATGTTCAGAGCAGGATGGTTACATCTAGTACAGTTCCGGGGATCCTACGTTGGATTTTGGATTGTGTTTGTCCGATTGGATCAAGTTGTAATTAGTGACTTTTACTGGCTGTATTCTCGCAAAGAAAGAGGAAGTGTTATGGCCTCTTGGTGTTTTATATTATGTTCTCTATGGTCATTTTGTATACTTTGTCTTATGGGATATGTAGTTTTTTGGTATTGTCTTCTCTCATTGGCTGCTGTGGAAATAAAGCATAGAAAGAGAAGCATAATCCTCGCCTCCGTGTCCTTAACAGAATTGAAAATTCTTAACGCGTAAGCTTGAAATTTTTTTAGTTCCTATTGTTCCCACTAATGGAATGACTGTTATAGTCAGTTACTGAATGACCAAAGGAAACAACTCTGCATTTTATCTCCAAGTATCACAAAGTCTGCCTTATAGTCTATTCATCCAGTAGCAAATGTATGTTTATTTCATTTTACCAGTTCTCAAATATAAAAAGGGAGCACCCAAATATCGTACCTTTTTTGTTGATGTTTTACGAAGTAGACACACTGTCAGGCTTAACAACGCTCTCCAGCTACCTGCAAGTAGCTCTCCTGTGTGCAGGCCAGTCTACTAAATTAAAATAGCTTTTACGTTTGCAGTGCTCAATTTTTAGCAGGTGTGTTAAGATGCAGGGCACAAACAATTTTTGTTAAAGAGCAATCAGTTATTTTTCTGTCTCGCGCATTTACTGTGGGCAAAAACAAGAATCATTTATTAGGCATGCAAAATCCAACATGTGAAAATGTGCTTCCGCTCCAAACTATAAACAAGCTGCCAGGATGGAAGTTTAAACAGCGAGATGTGATCATGTTGTAGAAAACATTTTTAAAGACAAGGATGTGAATTACTCTTAACTCAAACACTGAAATACAGCAAATTAATATTAAAAACTGTCACAGCAGAAACATTAGCAAGTGTTCCTGAAAGGACAGCATCAGCCATATGAAAGAGTGTAAGAGACTGGCTGGCTGGATTGCTCTGTAGACAGCAGCAAAGTTATCAGAAGCTGAGTGAATCACCCCTAAACAGTATAATTGCAGCCTAACACCACATGCACACACCAGTAAAGCAATATGTAAACATGAATATTAAAAGACACAATTTTATTCATATGCAGGCATTAGCTTTAAAAACAAATCATATTTATTTTCCGTGTGGCCAATGTGTTCCGTGGGTTGATTATAGTGTTCAAGTGGAAATCGTGTATTTTGTAAGTGCATGTTTGCCTTCAATTATCACGTTAGCGTGCTTCAATTAAGCTCTTCCCAATTATAAAGCTGCTAGATAGGAATGTTTTCATTTTTTGCTGGAGATAGAGGAAGAAGGTAAATTGAAGTGCTTTAGTTATATGCTATGCCACTGGAATTATATGGAAGGAAAAGACGAAAATATGAGGCAGGGTTGGCCAATTTATGTGGCAAGAAAAGTCCAGTTATAAATTGCAAATGCTTGTTTTATTAAGTAGACTAAAGTTTGCTGCATGCATCACAATAATCAAGTCCACATACCCATGAGGTCTAGTCCACATAACCTAGGATTTCTTTTAGTTTACTAACAACATTGCCATCAGGGCAGGAGTGTTTCTCAGTTTGCTTAAACACTCAACTTTAAGAAATGTATTACTAAAACATGATGTGGTAACTTATTGTCATCTACACACATTAACTTTCCAAGAAGTGTCCAAAAACCTTGCCACTAACTTGCAGCTTTACTGATAAAACTATATAGTGTATTAACAATCTGTGAAAATTGGTTTCAGAAAACATATACTTTGCACATCAACATGTAAAGTATTTTGATTTTTCATCCTATTAAAATATTTTTTCATCACAAAGGAATATAAAAAGGGCTTTTACAACTACTGAAATATATTTTGAAATGTTTGCGCAGCTGAGTTAGTCATTTAAATGCTGTGTCTTAGGAAAACCCTAACACCCTATATCCTTTTATTTTACATTCGAAGCATCAGGTCACACAATTCACCTTCTAAAGTCATGGAACTCTGCAGTCAGAAGGAAAATTTATTGTAAGAAAAATTGACTTTTGACCTCGGTCTGTGAACGCAGAGCAAATGTGACATAAGAACAATTTTTAAAGGCATCTTTTTTTCCCCTCCACTTTTCATTTGAACAGAACACCTGTTCAGTGTCAACTTGCCAGAAGGGATGAGTAAGTATTAAAAATAGCTCGACCTGATCAAATATGACTTGCCAATGCGGTCGAGTGAATTTTTCGAGCCCTGATTATGTGCACTTCAATTCTTCCCATAAATCAGAATGTCACACTGAAAGTATGTTACTTTCTTCACCTCACCCAACATTATATGCATTGCCCTCTGAAACACAGCAGAAACTAAAGGTAGTCTGAATGGCATGCAACAAAATATATAACCCCCCTCTGGTGTCACAAACAAAGTCAATGGCTTAGATTAATCTTCCTGGGTAATCTGATGATATGCGGAAGACAATTACAGGGATAAAAACACCAATGCCCCCTTCAATGTGCTCAGCATCTCATCAATGTTGGGAAGGCGATCAATCCATATGTTCTGAATCAAATCTTTCAAATCCACACATATCCACAACCCCCCCTCCTGCCTTCCAAGGCAGAACTATTGGTTATGACTACTTGGAAGCCTCAATTGACTATGATTCCTTGAGCACATAACTTGACTAGCTCCTTCCTCAATTCTTCTCTCAATGCTGGCAGCACAGGATGCACCTTGTGTGTAACCGCGTTAGTATTCTTACACAAGCTTATCTTGTAACTCAAATTCTTCAACAGACCAAGTTTGTCACAAAAAACATCCAGCTAGCTTCCAGTCTACATCTCAATTTTGTTCTCTTATTCTTCATTCATCCCCACTCGCAACACCTGATCAGGATGGTTAGGATCCAAAATAATTTACAGCTCTCCTTGATGCATCCACCCAAGCAAACACCAACCATCCTTAGCCACATATAACTTGGATTGAGTGCTGCAACCCTTGAAATTGATGTTAGCATGAAAACAACCAATGACCTCAATGCTCGTTATAATTGCAAGATGTCAGCAAACGTCTTGAGGCTGCCAGAAAGTAATCTATAGATTCTACGGGCAAGTGCCCATGCATTAAGAATGTGTGTCGCTCCACCACTTAATAATTTTTCTTTTCATATTTTAGATCCAACTCCCTTATTACTTTGTCATATTTGTCCACTTCATCTTCCTCATGTGTTGGTGATAAGTGTTTCAACCTTTCCCTGCCTTCTACTCCCAAACAATTCTTCAGAAGGGCTAATTTTCGCTTTTGTTAGAAAATGTCAAAATCTCCCATTTTTTCCACACCAAATTGGGCTGCCCAGGTGATTGCAAGAGTGATGTTAAAGTTGTTACCTCTTTCTAGTTTGACTGCAATGCTTTAATAAGGTGAGTAGGGCCAATGCCCCCAAAGTATTTCATGCAATGCAATTGATCTGGTGCAGTTAATCAGTCTAATTGTGCCAGGTCACTGCATGAATAAATCAAATACTAAACGCCCACAATAACACTTGTTCCATCCCATGAGGGTGTTGAGAAGCACTATGGTTACTGCGCCTGTAAAACAAAGGTCTCCTCATAGATGTGTACACAGGGAACACTGACCCTTTAAAAGTCTGAGCATGTCTCAGAATAGTGTGCGTCACCATGTCGCCACTCTTTTAAAGTGGGCCTTACATTCCTACTTTGTTTTTTTTGCATGGGTACTATGTTTTAAAGTTCACAGCAGGTGCTGATGCCATGCCTGCTGTGTTGCAGGTAATTTGAGAAATTCAGCTCGTCACCACATATGCATTTATGGTAAGTAATGGCTTTTATTTAATTAGATAAGGCCATAAAGAAGGACCAGAACACAACCATCCTCGGTAATCGCTGACTGCTCTTTCGCATCCGCGTCTCAATCAAGCCGCCAACCTCCCCATTCCATTTGGAAGCAAGAACATGAGACAATACAAAGTCACCTGCTGTTGGTGACAATTAGCTCTTTTTTGACACAGGTTGATTACTGGTACGAAGTCATAACCAATTGACACTTTCAAATTTTAATTTCATTAGATAACTTTTACACTCAAACTCATGTGGGCCCGTTTCCTAATCGTATACTTCCAATTCCCTCTGCAAATAATGTAATGCTGTGCTTTTTACTGTTTGAATTTGCCACCACATAAACAGGGTACCAAAGGGAGGACCTGCATCCCCTCTACTTTTTTATAGACCGCTTTGCTATTTCAGTGTTTGCACATTCTTTATTGACCAATAGGTACAGACAAGGGATTTACATAATTTTGTACTCCACGGATATATCTCTGGTAGTAGTAACTCCTGGAACTAAACTATTTTGTAAACACTGCATGACGAAAGTCTTTCCTGCGGTCATCACTCTGAAAATAACTTCTAGGAGAGAGGTTTCAAAAAATGGGTGGGAGGTGCAAACCCTTTGCGGGTTGTGGACGGATCAAATGGGTCAATTGGGTCCTCGCCAAAGGAAGCATCATGCTGAAAACAGTGCTGTGTTTTAGTGAAAGAAGAGCAGCAGAAATTCACCCTGTAAAAAGGTGATCATAACATATCACTCATGCCCTGTTGGTTCTCCAGATGATCTTCAAGTTTCACACCCCCATTTTGTGGATACTTTTACACTGTAGAGAGACCAGGCTCTCTGTAGACGGTTAGCAATCATGAACCTGACTGCATTTTTGAAAAGGCAGATCTTAGTATTTCAGCAATATTTGAACTATTAATTATAGAGTTGCCAATTTTCTTTAAAAGTTGTGACAAAATGTTTTTACATGGAGTGGTGGCATTACAATGTTTGAAGACCACTATTATAGAGCATGATTAATTCATTTTAACGGCGGACAATAAATCTGTCATCTCTATAGTAAGCCTTACCATCTTCAAGTCTGAAGTAAACATTGTGATAGTGTATATATATATATATATATATATATATATATATATATATATATATAAATAAATAAATAAATCCTATGTCCGGATTCAGAGCCATGTTTTTTTTTAACTTACAATATCCCCTAGTAAGTTATGTTTATTGATTAGGTATCATATTAAATCATATCGTTTTTTTTTATTTTAAGCCCAAATGTAAAATTACTCAGTTGAAGTAAATATGTTTGTCAACATGAAACCCAGAAAGGGAGCAGCATGCAGTCAGCCCCAATGCATAATGGTAATTGCAGTCAAAATTTGTTTTTTATCCAACAAGTAAACTGTAGTTTTTCACCTTAGTTTGTGCAGCAAGTGCTGTAAATCTCTGGACACGTGTTTCTGGGTACAGCCCTTCATCAGCAGTGAGCAGCTTTGTCTGAGTTTGCTGGAATTGCTGCCAAAAGTCCTCTCAGGTTTATGTACCACTCACTGGCACGCAGGTGCTCAACCACAGCTCGTCAGCTCGTTGGTTCAAGGGAGCCTTCTTAAAGAGGAAAACCAGAAAGGGAGCACCCTGCCTCACTCCACAACCCCACAGACAGAGCTGCTCTCTGCTGTATGTTAGTTATCTATGATCCATCCCACCTTACCCACTTAACCAAATCACATGATCTTAAGCAAAAATGTTATTTCTCAGAATTTCCGTTTTCTTCATTATCACATATAGGAGGACCTCCAAATATGTGCTTTCAGTATGTGCACAGCACACAAACCTCATGTTTGATTTAAGACTATGTTGATTCAAGTATTCTAAAAATCTAGGCCACTTGTAATGTATATATTCTTGGACCTGAAGACCTGTGGAAGAAGGGGACTGAGTCCAAGAAGCACTGAAGATTCCAGGGGGAACAGGAGCCCCTGCTAACCTGGAAGAAGGTGCAAAAGAAGAACCACCGGTGAACAACAACAGTCAGTACTGCACCCAAGAATATGGATGAGGGTGCCTGGTTGGTGCAGAAGATGTCCCACGCCAGATGGATGATTGCAGTCTGGTTTGCATCGCTAGATTCTGCCAACAACTCTTGGCACATGCAAAACTCACAGTTAGTGGAAAATGGTGCTGCCCGGGACCAGGAGGGACCTGGTGGGCTCTACCCAGGAGGTGGGAGTCAGAGTGGGCTCTCAGCAACTCGGAGAGCCCTCAGAAGACCAAGCAGCGCACACAGGAGTCCCACAGCACGGGACAAAGAAGGTGCAAAAGGAGGCCCATGCAGCACAACGACATAGGGTCCCATGCCGCTGGAGAACCACGCAAGAAGCTGTGTGTCGCAAGAGAGTGCTGGGGGCCAAAGCTGCACAGTGCACAAAGAACTTTGTGGAAGGATACCCAACGATCCTTGGCAAATGCAAAACAAGCAGTGCACCGGGGTACTGTCTTGCGTGGGGAGTCAAGCTCTGACCTCCACTAAAGTTGGACATCAGGACCGCAGGGACCACTTCAGTCCACCACCTGTGATTCAGGATCCATGCAGCTCATCAGGAGAGGGGTCCCACACAACCGGTCGTCGTTCCAGAGAGGTGCCTGCTGAAGCAGCAGGGGAGTAACTCCTTCACTCCAATGGAGATTCCTTTGTTCTTCTGGTGCAGGCTGAAGACAGGCTGTCCTCCAAGGCTGCATGTCTGGGAAACAATTGCAGTTGCTGGCAGGAGCTGAAGATACAATGTTGCAGAAGTGATCTTTGCTTCTTTGTTGCAGTTTGCAGAGTTCCTGGAGGGTCCAGATGCAGTTTCTTCTGTAAAAAAAAGTGAAGCAAAGGATGCAGAAGATTCTTGCTGGAGTCTTGCAATCCGAATATGAAGAACCACCCAAGAGAGAGAGACCCTAAATAGACCTGAAAGGGGGACTGGTCAGCTAACAGGTAAGCACATATCAGGGGAGGGCACTGACGTCACCTGCTGGAACTGGCCACTCAGATGCTCCCAGAGTGCCCTGCCAACTCAACTTGGAACCCAAGATGGCAACACCCAGGGACCCTCTGGAGAAGTTGAGCACCACCCTTGGGGTGGGGATGGACAGGGGGGTGGTCACTTCCCTTCCCTTAGTTTCGTGCCAGAGCAGGTACTGGGGGGTCCCTGAACCGGTGTAGACTGGTTTATGCCAGGAGGGCACCATCTGTGCCCTTCAAAGCATTTCCAGAGGCTTGGGGAGGCTACCCCTTCCAAGCCTGTAACACCTATTTCCAAAGGGAGATGGTTTAACACCCCTCTCCCAAAGGGAATCATTTGTTCTGCCTTCCTGGGCTTGAGCTGCTTAAGCAACAGGAGGGCAGAAACTTGTCTGAGAGGTGGCAGCTGCTGGGGCTGCCTGGAAAACCTTTGAAGGCTGGAATGGCAATACTGGGGGTCCTCTAAGGAGCCCCCAGAGTGCATGGCACCATACAACCAATGCTTGCAAAAGCATTGGGGTATTATTCCAACATGTTTGATACCAAACATGCCTATGTTCAGAGTTACCATTATGTAGATGGACATAGGTAGTGACCTATGTCCACTACATGCGTAAAACGGCACCCACAGAGTATGAGGAAATGACCCTGGAGGTCATGGGGGCACCTCTGTTAGTGCAGGGGTGCCC
This sequence comes from Pleurodeles waltl, assembly GCF_031143425.1. Classification (NCBI taxonomy): domain Eukaryota; kingdom Metazoa; phylum Chordata; class Amphibia; order Caudata; family Salamandridae; genus Pleurodeles; species Pleurodeles waltl. The sequence goes on from NC_090445.1 coordinate 469,088,893, forward strand.
TTACACAATATTACTATGCACCCTGCCCTGAGGGCTGATTGGGCCTGCTATAGGGCTGACTTATAAGTGACCTGGTGCAGTGTAAATGGCAGTGAAAGGGTGCATGCACTTTTTCACGCAGGCTGAAATGGCAGTCCTGCAGAAGCCTTTGCATGGGCTTCCTATGGGTGGCAAACGAAATGCTGCAGCCTCTAGGGATCCCCTGGAACCCCAATGTCATGGGTACCTAGGCACCATAAGCTAGGGACTTTTAAGGGGGCACCGGCATGCCAATTTTGGGTAAAATACTGGGTTACCAGTCAGGGCTCGAAAAATCATAAAAAGGTTACTAGTCCTGAAGGTCAAGTAACTTAAATAATCTACTTGACCTAATTGTAATGTGCTTGGCATGTACACGCGTCTCAAATTGTGTGATGTACGCAAATAGTTTACAGAATCGCCTTTTTCTTCATTTTCACATATGATTGCACCTTCAAATATGTGAGCTCGGCGTTTCTGCAGTACAAAAAAAAAAATCTCTTTTGTTTAATTAGACTAAAGTTTGCTGCATGCATCACAAGAATCTAGCCCACATACCCATGACGTCTAGCCCACATAACCTCAGACTTCTTTTAGTTTACTATCAGGGCAGGAGTGTTTCTCAGTTTGTTGAAACACTCAATTTTAATTACTATACCATGATGTGGTAACATATTGTCATCTACACAAAGTAACTTTCCAAGAACTGTCTAAAAATCTCTCCACTAACTTGCAGCTTTACTGAGAAAACGATATTGTGCATTTACAATCTTTGAAAACCGGGTTACAGGAAACATATCCTTTGGACATCAACAGGTAAAGTATTATGATTTGTTTTCATCTTATTCAAATATGTTTTTCATTACCGAAATATAAAAAAGGGCTTTCCCAACTACTGAAATATTTGTTTTAATGTTTGCTCAGTTGACTTAGTCATTTAATTGTTGTGGGATAGGGAAAGCCTGACACCCCTATCCTTTTTACATGCTTATCAGCAGGTCACACAGTTCACCTTACAAAGTCCTGGAACTCTGAAGTCAGAAGGAAAATTAATTGCAAATAAAACTGACTTTTGGCCTTGTCTCTGAACACAGTGCAAATGTGACATAAGAACAAGATTTTAAGACATCTTTTATTGCCCCTCCACTTTTCAACTGAACAGAACACCTGTTCAGAGTCAACTCCTAGAAAGGTTAAAAATAGCTGACCTGATCAAATAAGACTTGCCAATGGGAGTGGATTTTTGGAGCCCTGCCAGTATCCTGTAACCATAATTTAAGGGCGAGAGCATCACTACTGAGCTCCTGATTAGCAGGATCCCAGTAGACAGTTAAACACACTGACAAACATGCCAAAAGTGGGGGTAACCATGCCAGAAAGAAGTCACTTTCCTACAGTACGGGAGACTACATGCAATAGTGCTTGCTGCAGGCAATGTATATTTTAATATCAAGTAGATCCACAATAAAAAAATAATCCCCACAGACCATAAAACAGGCCCACAATTAACAGCCAAATAAACAGACTATCGGTCCAGTCTTTCGGGCATTGCCTGACTGCCTTGTATCCGGTCCGACTCTGGTACTGGTATTCAACTGAACTCACCTGACGTTACTAACGAGTGTGGGGGCGTGCATGTAAGATCTCTGTAGCAGGACCACCTGTAGTGCTCTTTAACGGCGTCCATGACTTACGAAAGCTGTTGGAGGGAAGAGAGCTAAAATGCGGTGGTCGATGCTCTCCAGCGCGACCATGCGCCGCGCTTTCGTCCTGGTACGCCCAAAATACAGAACTCACCAGGTAATAAATAAATAAAAAAACTCACCAGGTGACGCAGATCCTATTCCGCCCACGCCGCTTCTGCTCCCCAACAGATTCGTCGCACTTCCCTCCTTCTGAAAGCCTTAGGCAGTCTTTCAGTTTCTTCCTCTCCCTACCATTCTCCTCTGTGGTGGAAGGGGGCAGAAAGCAGTTCTAATAAACACTACGTGCAAAATAAAACCTACATAAAATCAATTGTGCTGCGCACAACACGCTCCATCACTCTGCTTGTAAGCACGCCTCCCGCCCAATAGCCACGCATTCAGGAAGCGCGCACGCCCCTTTTACACAAGGTGACGCCTTTTCCGGGTGCATGGTGCGAGGCTATTGGCTGTGGTGGGCCCCTCAGCCGGTCATCTCCGTTCACGTGCTTGCGATACGTGTTTATAAACATCGAGGGACCTTATTCTGGCCTCTGCTGTCACGTGGAGTGCTCCCTGGGTTGACCACCTGCCCTTCAAATACACGGACAGTTCGTTATTTTGTGAGGCTGTCCGTTATTGGGTGTATTACTGAGGGCATTTGTCCGTAATTTTAAAGCTGCATTTTGGCAACAAATAAACCCATTTGTGGCTCTTAGCAAGAAAGCAGTTTCATGTGACAACTGGCACAAGCCATGCGTGCTTTGCTGGTCTGCGTGACTCGGACGACGAGCTGCAGAACATCTCTCTAGAAGAGCACTTGTTAATAAGTAATTTAGGTCGAGCGCTCCAGCTTTTCTGACGTGTTGTTATCTACGCTCTGGGCTTTAAACTGTGCATTTTACGGACGTTTAAAAGAGACAGCACTGCCATCTACTGTTTTTTAACGTAAGTGCAATGTTCATATTTAATGCATTATATAGTCGAATGGTATATATTGTAGCAAAACTGGACAGTATTTTTTTAACAGTGACATACCACTGAAATTGAATTGCATAAATAAATAAGTAAATCAATCAGTCAATCAATCAATCACAGCTGATGGTTACAGTGTTTACATAGAAGACTAAGCGGCACTGGTTCTATGCATGTGAACCCCTTAGAAATGCTTCAGATCTTTTCAATCTCCTTCTTAGGTTTCCAAAAGATGGCAGTAGGACAAGCAGGGTGACCATTTGCCTTAAGGCATTTCACATATATTTTTTATAGGAAGGGTGCTTAGTCGGAGGCTGGAAGATTTCTTTAAAAAAAAGAACAGAATTATGGAGCCTTCTGATGCAGCTGACTTTGACTTTCTGATTAGTATTTGTTTTTATTTTCAGAGGGTGGGCCACCTATCACAAAAGAAAAGAAAAGAGGGAATTGTCTTTCTTTAGCTAAATGCATCTGGTTTCAGTTGTTTGCTGGAGAAGCAGCACTACCTCTAAATTTGTATTGTATTTGTTTTCTTCAACTCTTTAGAAACCCATTTCCATCCTTAACTTTATTGGATTTTGCATTTTAAGCAACTGATATTGTGCATATAATTCCTTTATTTGTAATAGGTCACAGTTGTTTGGGTTAGCCTATCACCTTTGCAGTATATGTTATGGAAGAACAGCCTTTCTTTTTTCTTTTTCGCTGATTTTAATAACTAATTCGCAATAATCACAGGCGTTTTGAAAAAATGTAATATCAGGAAGTTTAGTTTCCAAACATTTTAAATAAAAAAGACCATGTGAGAGAGTGTAGCTTATATAATCTGTATTAACATGAAATGTTTATGAATTAATGTGTGATGATGCCGCATAGAAACTATAGTAATAGCGATTTTGCTTAAACGCGCGCTTGAATTGTGACCACGAAGAGTGGCCACCAATGTATACGGATGATGACCAAAATGTTCATGTTACGTTCAATTAAGCTTATACTAACATATGCATTATTGAATCTATGCTGAAATCCTCATAGGCCTTAAGTTAGCAAGAGCCGGAGTTTAGCTGCTTGGCTCTCATATTAAATGCATTTTTCTATTTTTCAGTGTGCTGACTCACAAGGGGCCATGACCCTGTTTATTCTTTTCTTCAACTTGGAAGATGAATGTAACCATGTTAGATCCGTTCTCAAGCATATTTTCTATGCTCATGAAATAAATGTTATAAATGAATTGAAACAGTGTAGATTAATGTAATGTACAAGGTCATTCAAACCGGTGAAGACAATGGAACTGCTGACCAAATGATGTGCAAAGAATTACCAAGGGATGAAGTCACACCAGACGTGCCACCTCTGAAGACGTCAATTACGAAGACCAATCAAAGACTTGTAAACCAATATGGGTTGAAGATTAGGATTACCTAATGTGTTATACAATAGGTTAAAGATAGTGGGGTCTAGCAAGTGTCCAATAGAATTTTGGGGGACTGCACTATGAAAAAGGGATAAAAACCCATGTCACAGAGAGGTCATTTAGGTGGGTTAGGGAATGCTATTGATTTTATCCAGAAACTCTGTCACTCTGTTTGGTAATTTGAGATTTATTAAAACCATCCTCGCCCTTAGATTGCCCATTTACACTTTACCTCCTTATGAGGAAAATGCCCTTTTGTCCCAGAGCTGAGTTCTGACTGATGGCGATTTGACTGATGTCCTGAAGACGAGGACTGAACCCGTGCGCTGACCTAATCCTTGGAGGGTAATTATGACAATGTGTGAGAAAACAGGGCTGATTGCAGAGGCCCCATAACTTTTTTGCCCCCATTTTTCACTTTTTGCTGGTGTTTTCCTGACTTTAAAGGTGCCCTGGGTACTGCTAACCAGTCCCAGGGCCTGTGCTCTGTGTAAAATGGATATGCAAATTAGGCTAATTATAATTGGCTAAGTTAACCTACCTATAAGTCCCTAGTATGTGGTAGGGCATGTAGGTTTAGGGACAACAGCATAGGTGGTGCACACCTAGGTGCATTGCTGAGGTGCCCAGTGTCATTTTAAAAGCAAGCCTGCCTTGCTGGCTGCTTTTAAATTAAAGTTATATGCAAATTCGACTTTGGAATTAAAGGTACTTCCAAAGTCTTAAACTACCTTATTTTTACATATAAGTCACCCCTAAGGTGTGCCCTATGTGCCCCTAGGGCTGGGTGCCATGTAACTATAAGCAGGGACTTTATAAAAATAGACTGCCTTGATGAGGTGTGAAGTGGCCAGACTTCACACAAAGGAATGTGCTTGGGGGAGAGAATCTCCCCTCAGCAGATGGTGAGGCAGGAAGGGGGAGGGCTGCCAAACTGGTCTTCAAAGGCAGAGAAGGACATTTGCAGCACCCAGCAACACCCCCACATCCTGCAACCCCAGACAGCTAGGTGCCCCCTTGATTAGATTAGGAGAGGGCAGGAGAGGGGTGTGTTTATGATTTTTAGCCACACCGGTGGGTGGGCTCAGCCAGATGTAACCTCCAAAAATCAGATTCATCCATGTTGGATTTTTAGAGACTGTTGCCTTCTGGGATGGATTTTTGCCACACTTCCCAGGAAGTGGTCATCACAGGGGGACGACCCTGTCCCTGATTGGAGATCCAGGGCCCCCCTGCTTTTCACCCAGGAGCAAGGATAAAACTGGCAGACCTGCACCCACACCTCCGATCCCCTCCAGAATTCAACAAGAAAGGAACTAAAGAAGAAGAAGGACTGCCCTGCTGGACCCCTGGCCTGCACCTGGACCCTGCACTCAGAAGGACTGCACCAGCTGCACACTTGGGCTTCACCACAAGAAGGACTTTGCCTGGCTTCAACTGGTTCAAGGAGGGACTCCCTGTTTGCTACAGGTGAAAAATTGCTAAACCAGAGTCCCCTGCACCAACTCCTGAAGAAAGCGACCAGCTGACCACTGTCCAGTGGCCAAAAAGGAGTTTGCGCCAGGTGCATTCTGGGAGTTGAAGTCTGCACCCCCCAAGGACCATCACGGAACTTCTGGACCCTTGGGGTGAGCTGTGGACCCCAAAAGAACCTTAAAAGAACATCTGGGTGAAGCCCCAGAAGTTTGGAAAAGATTTGAGAATTTTTGGAAAAAAGCTCCAGAGAGGGACCGACCCGCCGCGGAAATTCTAGCCGGCTTGCCTCAACCGCGACCCGGCCTGACTTCGTGGTTCGTCCCGGTAAAGAAAAACATCCAAAAAAGAGACTAAGTCCGAACATAAAAAGTTGACCGGGACCTCCCAGCCATCGTATCCGAGAAGGGCTCCATGGACGTCGGATCAAGATCCAGGTTTAGCCCGGTCGAAGGATTTTCATCTCGAAAAAACGACTAAGTCCGAAGGTAAAAGTCTCCACCGAGGAAACCCACATCGCGTATCCGGACAAGGGCTCCAGGAGGTCGGATTCAGCTGGCAGGTTCGTCCCGGTGAAGAAAAACTTCAAAATAAAGACTAAGTCAGAAGGTAACTTTTTAACCGAGGCCTCCCGCGACCTGTAGCCGAGCAGGGCTCCATCGCGGTCGGCCTGAAAGTTTGACTTTGCCCCGGTCGAGGTGCAACCAGATGACCCGATTGGCGCTTTTTGTTTCTAAGCGCTAGAAAAGTAATAATTCTTTAAAAATTCATATCTCCGGTTCCCCTGAACCGATTTTAATCGTTTTTGTGTCATTTTAAAGATAAAAATATAAACTATTGTTATAAGTTGGTTTTGGATTTTTAAACTGTTTCCTGTGTTTTATTTAATTACTGTTTTGTGATATTTGAATGCTTTACACTTTGTCTCCTAAGTTAAGCCTTGACGCTCGTTGCCAAGCTACCAAGGGTTGAGCTGGGATTAATTTACTGAGACCTAACTGTACCTATGTGGAGGTTAGTGGCTTGTTGCTAGGTGTAGGTACCTACCTGCCCTACCAATAACCCATTTTCCAACACAATGCATTTGTGATTTGTCTGTTTGCTTTTCCTTTCTAGGTACCAACTGCTTGCTTTTGACAGAGACCTTAGCTAGATGTTTTCCAAATTGGTGTTCTAAATTGCTTTGCATGAAGCCCAACATGCTAATGCTAATCAGTGGTTAGGACAGGTGTTCACCAACACTGATGCAAATAGACACACGACCGAGACTATGCTTTGTTGAACTGACGCGATATCGACACTCTTGATCTATGTTCACGCCGTGTTATGTTCTAATGTTTGTGATTCTTGCTTTAATTAAATCTTATCAAAGTTGCCATATTGTGACTATGCTACTATGTTTCTTGGTTTTGAGGTTAACGCATCTACTCTTAGATTGTAACTAATAGGGAATAAAACCCATAAAATTCTACTAAACTGGTGTGGTTATTCATGGCTGCAAGGTCATGGTAGAGTATTGATTTGATTAATGACTTTGACTAAAGTGAAATGTATTGTTGTGATAAATATTGATGACATATTTGATGTATTGATTGAGATATTGATTAGCTATCTCGTCCTACGGTGTCTCTCAACTGGGTCAAAAGATTAATTGGCCTAAAACGAGTCCTGATGTGAAATAAAATATCATAAAGGGACGCGTTAACAGTTCTGGTAGCAGAGCGACGGTTTGGCCCTTTGGGGCCCTAGGACGGAGAATCATTGTTTAAATTGTTTTTCTGTAATAATGCAGATTGGAGGTATGATTTGTTTCTAAATTCACTATAACTTTCCCGTGATCTCAGAGCCTGCCTAAGTGAGTTGGGAATGTTCTTGGCGTCATAGCGTGTGTGGTATAGGGTTTTGCGCTTGCTCTGCTTATGCCTTTTGGCAGGTGACTGTGAAATCTGTGTGTATTTAGGTCAGGTAAATGTTGTTTTAGTAGGAGTGGGCGTACTCCGCAGTATGAGAGTAGGGAAGTCAGCGTACTTCATATGAGTGTGGCGCTTTGTGCTCAAAATTATCCATTTGGTTGGTTGTTCATGTACGGACCCGTCGTGGTCTAAGACTCCTGAGTATATTGACAAGTGTAGGAGACACTTGGGTTTATGTTGTAATCTGTGCGGTTTAATAGGTCAATCGGGCGTAGTTGACGAGTCGTGTTTGAGTCGAAATGTATGTGTGAAACCTTCAATGGAGATTTGGCAAGTTCTAAAGTGCACTAGGACGAACCATTGACAAGTCGAGAGTAGGATTTGCAGGTCGAATTCTGCTTGCGGGTGCGGGAACTGAGAAGGAGAGAGTAGTGGCCGAGGCTTCAAGTGAAATCTCTGTAAAGTTCTGAAGCGAATGTGTTACCCTTCCTGTAGTAAACCGGCAGATTTGTGTTGTTGTTAAGGTGCTTGCAGTAAAAATTTTAATCCAGTGAGGGGCGGACGAGCCGCAAGACTTTGTCAGCTGCAGTGTGTGAGTGTGACGTCAGTGGTGCCGCGCTGAGATAGGTCAGTTGTCGAGAGGGGTCGCGCACGGATTGGCTGCCGTCCGTGAGAGGCAATAGATTGAGAAAGGTGGGTGAAGAGTGTCCTGGGAACTAAGTCACTTTCTGATTAAACACAAATATGAGAAAACGCAAAGATGAATTTTGTCAAGGCCTTTAAGAGTGCTCTGAAAGGAGATGCATACATTATGGCGAGTGAAGGGGAGCCTACACCACCTGAGGGTACTCCAGCTTACATAGTTATGGAGGAAAAAGGTGTCGCCCCTTGTTTATGGATGAAACAGTGGCGCAAATTAACAGAGAAATAGGGATGTTTAGCGTTCCCGGAACATGGGACGTTCAATACAAGGGTGCTAGAGAATTTGAGGTGGATGTTAAGCGTACAGAAACCACCTCCGAGGACAGCTCAGTATGAGGCTTTAGCGATTTGGGATCTAATGGCTCTTAAATAGAGACAAGAAAAATTCCAAAGAAGAATAAAAAGGGCAGAAAAGACTTATACAGAAACTAGGTGAGATAATAAGAGCAAGATGTGGAGACGGGGAATAGTTGACGGGTTGAAATTGTTCCCAGCAATAACACAGGTAGAAGAGACGCAGGGACAGAAAGCCACCTGTAAAACAGACAAAGACTCTAGTAAGCCTAAAGAAACTAAGAGACCTTGGGAAGAGGAAGACGACTCAGACGATGAAGAATTCATGGATCGAATATTACATGATCGCCCGCCACCTTATGCGGCAAGCGATAATGTCCCGAGCACTAGTACTGGTCCTGGGAACCAGACGCAGGAGAAGGGAGTTACTGATACCGCACAGACTAGTGATATGACTTTGATACAGAATGGTGTCAGTGTACCCACTGCGCTAGACATGCAGATACAGTTGCAACCTCCACCGCAGATACAGAGAATCTATCCAGACATCCCGGTACTAGAGACTACTACAAATCTGATAGTGCCGCCAGACCCAATATGTACAAAATCGAGGTTAGTGCAGATTGAGTCAACTCCGCAATTGCTGCCCAAGCCGCAGCCACAACTGATACCGGGATATAACCCAGCAGCTGGACCTCCATTAATACCTGCCCCAGCTTCAGATAATCAGACCTTTGGAGTCGCTGCTCCACGAGGTTTGGGACCAGGTCAGACACCAGCTGCAATATCATTGCCAATTACTGTTGGTCCACCGGTGCCATTGTATGTACAAGGTAAGCCTGGTGTATGTGATCAGGGAGTAATGGCCCAAGATGTGCTAAGAGGAGGGTCCATAGGAACCCCTCAGTTAATGGCCCCAGGAGAACGAGCGGTTGAGAAACCAAGGTCTTTGATAGACCTTAGCCCAGTTGAAGCACCATTGGAAGCAATGAGACAGGCAGGGCTAGGGGTGTTAACCCCACAGACAATAAGTACGAACGCTTCACAATCGCCAATGATACATGCAGGGAACATTTCACTGCAAGGTTTTACAGTACAACAGTTGAATGAGTGGTTATAGAAGTCCTATGCTTCACAGAAGACTACAGTGACTGCAGTAGAACCGGAAAGGATAGGGAGAGATGAGTACCTGAATTTTGTGAGACTGGGGGTGGAAGCTGCTGAACTAGTGGACGGAACAATGGGGGTAAACAGATTAGAATCATACACAGAAGCAGAATTGAGATATCTGTGTCCTAAGATTACTAAAGAGGTAGGCAAGGTACATCAGAGATTAGCGAACCTAGCAGATAAGTACAACATTGATATTGAGAACACTAAACATTTGAAAAGAAGTTACAGGCTAGACTTTGATTCAAAAGACATTGAGCATATGAGGTCTGCGGGAATGAAAGCGCATTTAAAAGAAATACTGCAAAGTGTGCAAATCTGGGAAGCGTTAGAAAAGTGGGAAGGCAGATGGGCAAAGAAAAGAGATAAAGAGAAAGGTGACAGTCCGGGGTCAAGTCAGGCTAAAGCTTCACCCGACACGGAATCAGTAAAAATACTACCCATGAGAGAAACAGCTGGTGGAGTTTTAATTCATGTGCCGTGGTCCAGAGGAGACATCCTATCTTTTACAAATGATTATCCCAGGTTGAGGGAGAAACCGATTGAGTGGTACCAACAAACAGATAGGTTCGTGAAACTTGCAAAGTGTCTCTGGGAAGACTTGAATACCTTGTTTGAAATCATTGTTCCGCCTGATTTGTGGCTTGAGTGCAAGAGAGGGGTAGACTGGCCGACAAAGGAACCGGCAAGGGATAAGGTGACCGGAGCTCCTTCTGAGGAAGTAATGAAGTACTATCGTAAGGTGATTGAATTTTTGAAGCAGAAAGTGTCGCCGAAGGTGACTGATTGGCAGAAAATCGACCGGACCTCGCAAGAGGTTAACGAATCAATACATGCTTACTATGAGAGGTTGTTAAAGGCATTCAAACATTATAGTGGTACTGAGACCATTGAGCCGAAAGACATGAACCATCTTGTGTTCAAATTTGTTGAAGGGCTGAGATCAGAGGTTAGCCAGATGATTAAGAATCATTTGATTTGTTGGCAAGCGAAGCCGATTGATGAGGTGTTGCAGTATGCGTAATACTGTAGTGACGAAATTGAGCTGAAGCAGAAAAAGTTGAAGGAGAAATTGATGGTGATGCAGATAAGGGCTGCACAGGCAGGAATACAGGGAAATGGAGTTCAACAGATGACACAGCAGCAACCGCAAGTGAATGGTGTGTTTCAGGCACAACCGAGAGGTCGAGGTCGAGGTTTTGTGAATCGCGGTCCAGACTTGAATACTGTTGTGGTCCAAAATGATGTACAAGGGATGAAAAGGTTGTCACCATGTCACGCGTGCGGGGGTGTGGGGCATTGGAAGCGGGAATGCCCGAATGTGGTGCAGGATGGTGTTGTTCAACAAAGCACCAATGTCGGTACATTGCAAAATATGAAAGGTCCAAAACTGAGAAATCAAAACCCGAACTTCCAAAATAACACGATTCAGATGCAAGGGTTACAGCCCATGCAGCAAATGCAAATGCTGCGCGTTCAACCAGCGCAAATGCAGCAAGTACAACAGCAGGTTCCCATGGTACCTAGACAGCAAATGCAATTACCAATGGCTCCGATGGGACAGCAACAGGTGATGCTTCCTCAGCAGGTCACAGATCAGGTGATGAGTCAAAATAATACAGTACAGCAATTCCCATTGCGTGGTGAAGATGGAATGAATGAGGAGTGGTCGGATAACAGCTCAGGTAGCGAAGAGTGCAGGCTTGCAGCATCCTAGAGGTAGATCAGAGGGGACCCTATGTAGAGGGAAAGGTAATGGGTCACAAAGTTTCATTCTTGGTTGATACTGGAGCTACACGCTCTACAGTTAGAAGTGCAGAGGTTCCGAAATTACCCCTTTCAGGGTGTACCATAAGGGTGGTCAGAGTAGCAAACCAGTACCTAAGAAATCCGATTACAGATCCAGTGCAGGTTGAGATCGGCAACTTCCAGGGACTGCATAAGTTTGTAGTCTGCGATTCGAGTTCGGTATCTCTACTGGGAAGAGACTTACTGTGCAAGACAAAATGTTTGATTACCTGTTCCAATAATGGAATTGAAGTGCAGACAAACAGTGATGATGAAGGGGATGATGGTCAGTTCCCAGAGTTAGAGACAGGAATTGCAAATGAAGATTACCCTTTGATTACCTTGTTCCCGATGCTCACAGTGATCGACTTACCTGCCGAGTTACAGGGGACTGTGACAGAGAAAGTGTGGGATTTGACAGGAAAAGAAGTGGGTCTGATAAAAGGTGTGGAACCAGTTAAAGTACAAGTGAAACCAAATGCAGTGTTTCCCCAGGTGCCGCAATGTCACATGGCACAAGATGTTCTTATTCAAGTGTCACAAATATTTGCAGACTTTGTGAAACAGGGAGTCCTGAAAGAAGTCTTGAGCAGCCCATGTAATTCACCCATAATGGGTCTGAAAAAGCCCTGTGGGAAGGTTCGAATTGTGCAGGATTTGAGGAAAATAAATGAGATTGTGGTAAAATGTTGCCCCATAGTGCCCAATCCAGCAGTGATCATGTTTCAGGTTCCATGTGATGCTGAGTGGTTCACCGTTGTAGACCTGTCACAAGCCTTCTTTTAAATACCTCTTCACGAGGACAGCCAGTTTTTATTCAGTTTCAAATTCCTGGATAAGGTGTGCATTTGGTGCAGAATTCCCCAAGGGTTTTCTGAGTCACCGTCCTTCTTCAATCAGATATTGAAAAAGGACTTAGAATCCTTAGTACTGCCTTTTAACTCGACTCTAGTGCAGTACATTGACGATTTGCTGATTACATCCAAGACAATGGATGACTGTAAGTATGACACAATTGCGTTACTGAATCATTTGGGAAAGAATGGGCATAAAGTGTCACCCAAGAAGCTGCAGTACTGCCAGAAAGAAGTGAAGTACTTAGGACACTTAATTGAAAGAGGGTCCAGGAGAATATTGAAAGAAAGAATAACAGCCATTTTGCAAATGAACCCCCCAAAAACAAAGAGAGATGTCAGGATGTTTTTGGGAATGGTGGGCTACTGCCGCCAGTGGATACCCAACTTCTCAATTATCTCAAAGCCTTTAATAAAACTGACAGGTAAAGAGATCAACGATGAGCCGTATACCATAGCTTTGTCCAAGAAAGAGCTTGAGTCATTCATGGAATTGAGAGAGTGCATTGCAGGGCACCAGCTTTGGGTATGCCTGATTACACAAAGCCTTTTCTACTGTTTTGTCATGAACGTGATGCTTGTTCTTTGTCTGTCTTAACACAGGTCCATGGAGGTGCAAATCGCCCTGTAGCATATTTTTCAGCTACCTTGGACCCCGTCGCAGCAGCCTTACCGGGTTGTTTGCGTGCAGTTGAAGCAGTTGGTCAGAGCCTCACGCAGTGTCAAGGCATACTAATGGGATACCCCCAACAGTAATGGTTCCGCATTCAGTTGAAATTTTGTTGACTCGAACCAAAACTCAGCACGTGACAAATGCTCGTCTTACCAAATATGAGACAATTATACTGGGATTACCTAATGTTTCACTGAAACGATGTACTGTGTTGAACCCGGCAACTCTACTTCCTGCTGAGAATACTGAAGTTAATAATGAAGAGGAAGTTGAGCACGATTGTCTTGAGGTAACAGAACTATGTACCAAGCCACGACCTGATATTCAAGATACACAGTTAAAAGAAAATGACTGTATTATGTTTGTTGATGGATCCTGTTTAAGAGAATCACTCGGAATGCTGAGAGCCGGTTACGCTGTATGTACCATAGCTGGTATCTTCGAAGCTTCCTGGCTCGAGAGAGTGTATTCCGCACAAGTGGCAGAGCTAATTGCCCTTATCAAGGCATGCCACGTAGCTGAAAATATGAGAGTCACTATCTATACTGACAGCAGGTACGGATTTGGAATTGTACATGATTTTGGCCAACTGTGGTCGCAGAGAGGTTTGGGGGTTATTACAACTTTGGAGGAGGTGTTAATCCGTCCCAAATGTGACGGATATACCACCAGCCGTATTACGAGTTCCATAGGATATAATGGACTCGTAATACGGCTGGTGGTATATCCGTCACTTTACCGTCACTTTTGGGACGGATTAACACCTCCTCCAAAGTTGTAATAACCCCCTTTGTGTCCATGGGAAACGGTTATGCAGATCAAGTAGCAAGGTTTTGCGCATTGAACTGTAAATCATTCAAGGATCAGTGGGAATTGTTACCGCAAACTGAAAATGACACATGCTTGAACCTTGTATTAAGGGTGGTTGATACCCTAGATGAGCTAAAGACACTACAGGGTCGTGCTAGCAAAGAGGAAAAATGCTCCTGGCAAAGAATGCAATGTGTACAGAGGGCTGACGACTTGTGGGTCTCAGAGGAGGGGAAATTAGTTTTGCCAAACAGTCTTCTGTCACAATTCGCTAGGCTCTACCATGGACAGGCTCACCTCGGGAGAGATGCGATGATCAGGTCATTCAAAATCGATTGGTTTAACCCAAAGTTCAGACATGCCGCAGAGGTTACCTGTCACAGGTGCATCATCTGTCAACAGATGAATGCCGCAAAAGGGACTGTGGTAACTTTCAGCCACATTGGGAGAGCTGGTGGTGCATTTAGCAAGATGCAAATGGATTTCATTGAAATGCCTGTTTGCGGAGGATTGAGGTACGTGTTGGTGATTGTGTGTGTTTTCAGTCACTGGATTGAAGCTTACCCCACACGTAGAAATGACAGTCTCACAGTTGCAAAGCTGCTGCTTAGGGAAATAATACCCAGGTTCGGGTTTCCGGTCTCTATAGAATCAGATAGGGGCAGACACTTTGACAATAAGGTGATTAAACTCTTGTGTGCCGCATTAGACATTGAACAGAAGCTGCACTGTAGCTAATGCCCTGAAGCATCAGGATTAGTAGAGCAAATGAATGGTACCTTGAAATCAAGAATGGCAAAGATGTGCGCAACTACCAATATGAAATGGCCAGATGCATTACCCTTAGTGCTGATGTCAATGAGGAACACCCCTGATATGAAGACAGGACTATCACCACACGAGATCCTCATGGGCAGAGCTATGAGGTTACCCGCAGTACCTGCAAATGCTCTAGTGAATATCACGGATGATATGGTGTTGGACTACTGCAAAGGCTTGGCTGATGTGATTCGCTCTTTCTCTCACCAGGTAGAAGCTAACACATTGCCACCGATCGGTGATCCAGGTCACACCCTACAAGCCGGTGACTGGGTGGTTATCAAGAAGCACGTGAGAAAGTCGTGTTTGCAGCTGTGCTGGAAGGGGCCATATCAAGTAATCTTGACAACAACCACTGCTGTGAAATGTGCAGGAGTTCCAAACTGGATACATGCTAGTCACACGAAAAAGGTAACGTGCCCAACTGATGAGGAACTTGAAGTTTCTGGCACAACAGTTCCAGAAAGGGAAGTCTCAGGGCCAGAAACTGAGACTGCAGGAGAGCCCACTGAGAACAGCCTAGTCCCTCAAACAGTGAATGAGTTCGAGAGAGGTGACAGTGTGCCTATCTGAGTAGAGGCAGCAGGAGAACTAAATCAAGGAGAGGTTCTCCCAGAAATAGATGGATAAGGGTTAGAACTTGAACCCGTTACAGATCAAGAAGAAGAGGAAGAAGAAGGCGAAATAGTAGAAAGAGATCAAAGTACACCGGCATCCCCTGAGCCAGTTGCAGGTCCTTCAAGAGAAAACACCATACTACAAGAGGAGGGTGCTGTTCAGCGTCCTGAAAAGACAAACCGGAAGAAGACACATAAGGGAGATAACTGGCCAGAGAAACAGGCTGCAAAAGCAAGAAGGGTACCAGGTGAAACAATAACAGAAGAGACTGATACATCTTGAGTAGAAGATCTGAGTGAAGGAGAATTGCAAGGTGAACGCAGACTAAAAAGAAAGAGACCCGCAAATAGAAGGTACACAGGTCCTGAATGGGCATATGCAACAACATCTGAATGACAACAGGAATTCTTAGCGTTCTGTTTTGATCGAGAAGTACCAGGCCAATACTACAGTACCTGAAGTAACTCAAAGAAAAAAGACTTTGTTAAAATTGAAAACTGAAAAATTAAAGAAAAGAGACTTATAAATTACCGGATGAGACACTGATAACCTGATTTGACTTTGAGAAACCTGATTATGACAAGCTGCTAACCTGATTTGACAAAGGGGTCCTGGAGTGAGTGAAACGCTGTAAATATACGCAGAGAGAAAGAGACTTTTTGCATCAAAGAAAAGAAGAAAAAAAAAGGAAAGAAGAAGGTTTTATATCGTCCTCAAGTTGATTGTTATTCTGCTATCTGATTCTTTACAAACATGGCTTATAATAGAGGTAGTAACAAGAAGGGTAAGATGTGTGGTTGGTTGAGTTTTATAATAGGTATTGTGTGTGCAATAATAATTGTGGGAGTGATAGTGGGAATGCCGTGGTTGGATAAGAAGCAATTAACGCTGCTTCAAAACCTGAGTTTACAACATTAACACCGTGGGAAAAGTTTGAACAGGATGCAAAGCACTTGCATGAGGGAACTAATTCAAAGGGGGAACTTTCTACTAATGTCTTCTATCGCTTGCTGAATGAGTATGTTGAGACCATGGATGAGAAAAACTGTTATGTGTATACAAAGATTCCTTCGTCAGTGCAAGAAGGGGTCACTTACCATAGCCTTCCGTTAACTTATGGGCTAAGCTGTAGCTTGCTATTAACAAGATTTTATAATCAAGAGCATGTGCAATACTTTTATTCAAATCTGGATGTTGTGTTTTCTTTTCTTTTGTGTCTGTGATTGAGTTTCTGAACAAACTAGCTAAAGAGCATAGTATAAAATTAGTTAGAGGCTTCTTTGAACCGACACTTACATTTGCGACAGCTTATGCACACCGCAACAATCTGACCTGCTTATTGACACCTGTAGAGAAAAGCTTCTTAGATCACACCGATGATAAACGCAAAGCATTGAAGGAAAGATTAGAAAAGGGGTTAGAGAAACGCACATATGCAAATGATTATGCTTACACCGCAATCAAGGCGCAAGGCAAACTAGCTATAGATGCATTACATGTAGGTAGGCTTTGTATATATAGGCCAAAATCTGAGCAAGACACTTTATTTGTGGGAACGAGTGAATGCAGGCATGTATTTTTGTTTCAGAGTAAATGGACATTTATGTTAAATGGACAGGATCCAGCGATCCCTGGGACCTATTATATTTGTGGACTTAATGCTTATTACCGTCTTCCTAAGGGATGGTATGGGACATGTTATTTGGGAATAGTTTTCCCAAAGATTTACCAGATTGATGACTTAAAGCAAATACCTAAAACGTCTGAATTACAACATGCTAGACAAAAACGAAAGACAGCGGCTGCTGTCCTTGGAGACATATTTGGAGCCATAATTCCTTCAGTAGGGGTTAACTTAAACACCATAAAGATTCAAAAGTTGTCTACTATTGTGGATAACATGCTGACAAATTTTACAGGGGCTATAATCCTGATGGATACTGAACTTGCTGCGGAAAGAGCTATGACTCTTCAAAATCGGCTTGCTTTAGACAGTCTTTTAGCTAAGAGCGGCGGAGTGTGCAAGATGCTCAACGAGCGTCATTGTTGCTCATTTATACCTGACAATAGTAAAAAGATTAGAGGTATGCTTACTAACCTAACTAGAGATAGTTCAGATTTGAAGGACTTGAAGGAACTTGGAGTGTGGGAAAAATTTGGAAAAGGAATTGCCAGAGTAGGGAGCTGGTTTAGCAATATTTGGAATGGGGTACTTGGAAAAAATTTAGGGGGTCTATTAATCGTTTTGGCCTGTCTATTTGGATTATGGGGAGCATGCAAAATTAATGATAACATTAAAAGAAATTGGACAAAAAGAACCAGGAGAATGAAGAAAATGAAAGGGAGAAAATGTTCAACGAAATTTGGGAAAGTTCACACAAGGGACAAGATGTTGAAATGCGCATTATGCGTAAGGTGAAAAATTAAAGTAAAAGGTCAAAGGGAAAGGTTTGTGTGATGACGGACGTCATCAGAGGAGGGACTGAGAGAGCGTAGTTTATATAATCTGTATGAACATGAAATGTTTATGAATTAATGTGTGATGATGCCGCATAAAAACTATAGTAATAGTGATTTTGCTTAAACATGCACTTGAATTGTGACCACGAAGAGTGGCCACCAATGTATACGCAAGCTAATAATGATGACCAAAATGTTTATGTTACATTCAATTAAGCTTATGCTAACATTTGCGTTATTGAATCTGTGCTGAAATCCTCATAGGCCTTAAGTTAGCATGAACCCGAGTTTAGCTGCCTGGCTCTCAATTTAAATGCATTTTTCTATTTTTCAGTGTGCTGACTCACAAGGGGCCATGACCCTGTTTATTCTTTTCTTCAACTTGGAAGATGAATGTAACCATGTTAGATCCGTTCTCAAGCATATTTTCTATGCTCCTGGAATACATTTTATAAATGAATTGAAACAGTGTACATTAATGTAATGTACAAGGTCATTCAAACCGGTGAAGACAATGGAACTGCTGACCAAAAGGTGTGCAAAGAATTACCAAGGGATGAAGGGCCAGATGTAGCAAAGGGTTTTTCCCATTCTGTGTCAATGGGAAAATGTGTTTGTACATATGGCCCGAAGTCACACCGGACGTGCCACCTCTGAAGACGTCAATTACGAAAACCAATCAAAGACTTGTAAACCAATATGGGCTGAAGATTAGGATTACCTAATGTGTTATACGATAGGTTAAAGATAGTGGGGTATAGCAAGTGTCCAATAGAATTTTGGGGGAATGTACTACGAAAAAGGGATAAAAACCCATGTCACAGAGAGGTCATTTAGGTGGGTTAGGGAATGCTATTGATTTTATCCAGAAAATCTGTCACTCTGTTTGGTAACTTGAGATTTATTAAAACCATCCTCGCCCTTAGATTGCCCATTTACACTTTACCTCCTTATGAGGTAACTAATAGGGAATAAAACCCATAAAATTCTACTAAACTGGTGTGGTTATTCATGGCTGCAAGGTCATGGTAGAGCATTGAATTGATTAATGACTTTGACTAAAGTGAAATGTATTGTTGTGATAAATATTGATGACATATTTGATGTATTGATTGAGATATTGATTAGCTATCTCGTCCTACGGTGTCTCTCAACTGGGTCAAAAGATTAATTGGCCTAAAACAAGTCCTGATGTGAAATAAAATATCATAAAGGGACGCGTTAACATATGTTTACCTAACTAAGAATAAAAGTAAATATATGCACTCCATGCGACTTGTGATTCTTGATGTGAAGGCCCCCATGGGCCTCGGCTGGTGGCATAGTGGGAGTGGTGGGAACCTAGACTGATGATAAACAATTGTAATATGCGAATGTGTGTCATAGAATGTCTACTATATAAACTTTAACTGTAAGCTGAATTTGCTCTGCCGTGACTGAGACAGGCCACAGAGTATTTATTCTGGGGGAGACAGGATGGAACTATTTCAGTTGCGGTTTATTTTGGGCAGCCTCGGTTAGTTACCGGTAATGTTCATTACTTTGAACAAAGTCTTCCTCGCCACAGTAATTACTTATGAGCAGTAGGTCCTCCGTAGAACCCTTCAAGTTATAATTCATGTTCTCGTTCCTCTTATACCTCACTAAAATGGCGGACTTCCTTTTCCTTTAGATCCATACAAAAGGAAACCCCATGCTTTCCTACTTCTGTTTCCTGTCACACCTCAAATCCTCATGAAGCATAAGACAAGAGAGGGAAGGGAGGGATGGAAAACCTGACTCAGGAAGATTCAGCGTGGAGTAATGAAGATTATGGTAAGTAAATAAGGGCATTACCTCCTCACTGTAGGAGGCTGGACTGGGTTGTAGTGAGTACCTAGGGGTACTTGCACCTTGCACCAGGCCCAGTTATCCCTTATTAGTGTATAGGGTGTCTAGCAGCTTAGGCTGATAGATAATGGTAGCTTAGCAGAGCAGCTTAGGCTGAACTAGGAGACGGGTGAAGCTACTACAGTACCACTTAGTGTCATATGCACAATATCATAAGAAAACACAATACACAGTTATACTAAAAATAAAGGTACTTTATTTTTATGACAATATGCCAAAGTATCTTAGAGTGTACCCTCAGTGAGAGGATAGGAAATATACACAAGATATATATACACAATAGCAAAAATATGCAGTATAGTCTTAGAAAACAGTGCAAACAATGTATAGTTACAATAGGATGCAATGGGGAAACATAGGGATAGGGGCAACACAAACCATATACTCCAAAAGTGGAATGCGAACCACGAATGGACCCCAAACCTATGTGACCTTGTAGAGGGTCGCTGGGACTATTAGAAAATAGTGAGAGTTAGAAAAATAACCCTCCCCAAGACCCTGAAAAGTGAGTGCAAAGTGCACTAAAGTTCCCCTAAAGACAAAGAAGTCGTGTTAGAGGAATAATGCAGGAAAGACACAACCCAACAATGCAACAACGCTGGATTTCCAATCTGGGGTACCTGTGGAACAAGGGGACCAAGTCCAAAAGTCACAAGCAAGTCGGAGATGGGCAGATGCCCAGGAAATGCCAGCTGCGGGTGCAAAGAAGCTTCTACTGGACAGAAGAAGCTGCGGTTTCTGCAGGAACGCAAAGGGCTAGAGACTTCCCCTTTGGAGGACGGATCCCTCTCGCCTTGTAGAGTCGTGCAGAAGTGTTTTTCCGCCGAAATAACACCAACAATCCTTGCTAGCTGCAAATCGTGCGGTTAGCGTTTTTGGGCGCTGCTGTGGCCCTGGAGGGACCAGGAGGTCGCAAATTGGACCAGGAGAGAGAGGGGACGTCGAGCAAGACAAGGAGCCCTCTCAGCAGCAGGTAGCACCCGGAGAAGTGCCAGAAACAGGCACTACAAGGATGCGTGAAACGGTGCTCACCCGAAGTCGCACAAAGGAGTCCCACGTCGCCGGAGACCAACTTAGAAAGTCGTGCAATGCAGGTTAGAGTGCCGTGGACCCAGGCTTGGCTGTGCACAAAGGATTTCCGCCGGAAGTGCACAGGGGCCGGAGTAGCTGCAAAAGTCGCGGTTCCCAGCAATGCAGCCCAGCGAGGTGAGGCAAGGACTTACCTCCACCAAACTTGGACTGAAGAGTCACTGGACTGTGGGGGTCACTTGGACAGAGTCGCTGGATTCGAGGGACCTCGCTCGTCGTGCTGAGAGGAGACCCAAGGGACCGGTAATGCAGCTTTTTGGTGCCTGCGGTTGCAGGGGGAAGATTCCGTCGACCCACGGGAGATTTCTTCGGAGCTTCTGGTGCAGAGAGGAGGCAGACTACCCCCACAGCATGCACAAGCAGGAAAACAGTCGAGAGGGCGGCAGGATCAGCGTTACAGAGTTGCAGTAGTCGTCTTTGCTACTATGTTGCAGGTTTGCAGGCTTCCAGCGCGGTCAGCAGTCGATTCCTTGGCAGAAGGTGAAGAGAGAGATGCAGAGGAACTCGGATAAGCTCTTGCATTCGTTATCTAAAGTTTCCCCAGAGACAGAGACCCTAAATAGCCAGAAAAGAGGGTTTGGCTCCCTAGGAGAGAGGATAGGCTACTAACACCTGAAGGAGCCTATCAGAAGGAGTCTCTGACGTCACCTGGTGGCACTGGCCACTCAGAGCAGTCCAGTGTGCCAGAAGCACCTCTGTTTCCAAGATGGCAGAGGTCTGGAGCACACTGGAGGAGCTCTGGACACCTCCCAGGGGAGGTGCAGGTCAGGGGAGTGGTCACTCCCCTTTCCTTTGTCCAGTTTCGCGCCAGAGCAGGGCTAAGGGGTCCCCTGAACCGGTGTAGACTGGCTTATGCAGAATTGGGCACATCTGTGCCCAACAAAGCATTTCCAGAGGCTGGGGGAGGCTACTCCTCCCCTGCCTTCACACCATTTTCCAAAGGGAGAGGGTGTAACACCCTCTCTCAGAGGAAGTTCTTTGTTCTGCCATCCTGGGCCAGGCCTGGCTGGACCCCAGGAGGGCAGATGCCTGTCTGAGGGGTTGGCAGCAGCAGCAGCTGCAGTGAGACCCCAGGAAGGGCAGTTTGGCAGTACCAGGGTCTGTGCTACAGACCACTGGGATCATGGGATTGTGCCAACTATGCCAGGATGGCATAGAGGGGGCAATTCCATGATCATAGACATGTTACATGGCCATATTCGGAGTTACCATTGTGAAGCTACATGTAGGTAGTGACCTATATGTAGTGCACGTGTGTAATGGTGTCCCCGCACTCACAAAGGTCAGGGAATTGGCTCTGAACAATGTGGGGGCACCTTGGCTAGTGCCAGGGTGCCCTCACACTAAGTAACTTTGCACCTAACCTTTACCAGGTAAAGGTTAGACATATAGGTGACTTATAAGTTACTTAAGTGCAGTGTAAAATGGCTGTGAAATAACGTGGACGTTATTTCACTCAGGCTGCAGTGGCAGGCCTGTGTAAGAATTGTCAGAGCTCCCTATGGGTGGCAAAAGAAATGCTGCAGCCCATAGGGATCTCCTGGAACCCCAATACCCTGGGTACCTCAGTACCATATACTAGGGAATTATAAGGGTGTTCCAGTAAGCCAATGTAAATTGGTAAAATTGGTCACTAGCCTGTTAGTGACAATTTGAAAGAAATGAGAGAGCATAACCACTGAGGTTCTGGTTAGCAGAGCCTCAGTGAGACAGTTAGGCACTACACAGGGAACACATACATATAGGCCACAAACTTATGAGCACTGGGGTCCTGACTAGCAGGGTCCCAGTGACACATAACAAACATACTGAAAACATAGGGTTTTCACTATGAGCACTGGGCCCTGGCTAGCAGGATCCCAGTGAGACAGTGAAAACACCCTGAGATACACTCACAAACAGGCCAAAAGTGGGGGTAACAAGGCTAGAAAAAGGCTACTTTCTCACACTCACCAGTCATTCTCGCCTGAGTAATTATTCATGAGCAAATACCAAAGCCACAATCAGCTTCATGAGCTAAGAAACACCCAGTATTCCACAGATGGACATGCCAAGACTTAACAGTCAGTTTATTGACTTAGACATCATGCAGTTCACCATATCATATGTTAAACTTTACATCTTATAGGGCACTGCTTGCATCCCTTGCATGGAACTGCTGACCAAAAGATGTGCAAAGAATTACCAAGGGATGAAGTCACACCGGACGTGCCACCTCTGAAGACGTCAATTACGAAAACCAATCAAAGACTTGTAAACCAATATGGGCTGAAGATTAGGATTACCTAATGTGTTATACGATAGGTTAAAGATAGTGGGGTATAGCAAGTGTCCAATAGAATTTTGGGGGAATGTACTACGAAAAAGGGATAAACACCCATGTCACAGAGAGGTCATTTAGGTGGGTTAGGGAATGCTATTGAGTTTAACCAGAAACTCTGTCACTCTGTTTGGTAACTTGAGATTTATTAAAACGATCCTCGCCCTTAGATTGCCCATTTACACTTTACCTCCTTATGAGGAAAATGCCCTTTTGTCCCAGAGCTGAGTTCTGACTGATGGCGATTTGACTGATGTCCTAAAGACGAGGACTGAACCCGTGCGCTGACCTAATCCTTGGAGGGTAATTATGAAAATGCATTTGTAATTTGTCTGTTTGCTTTTCCTTTCTAGGTACCAACTGCTTGCTTTTGACAGAGACCTTAGCTAGATGTTTTCCAAATTGGTGTTCTAAATTGCTTTGCATGAAGCCCAACATGCTAATGCTAATCAGTGGTTAGGACAGGTGTTCACCAACACTGACGCAAATAGACAAACGACCAAGACTATGCTTTGTTGAACTGACGCGATATCGACACTCTGCAAATCTTGATCTATGTTCACGCCGTGTTATGTTCTAATGTTCGTGATTCTTGCTTTAATTAAATCTTATCAAAGTTGCCATATTGTGACTATGCTATTATGTTTCTTGGTTTTGAGGTTAACGCATCTACTCTTAGATTGTAACTAATAGGGAATAAAACCCATAAAATTCTACTAAACTGGTGTGGTTATTCATGGCTGCAAGGTCATGGTAGAGTATTGAATTGATTAATGACTTTGACTAAAGTGAAATGTATTGTTGTGATAAATATTGATGACATATTTGATGAATTGATTGAGATATTGATTAGCTATCTCGTCCTACGGTGTCTCACAACTGGGTCAAAAGATTAATTGGCCTAAAACGAGCCCTGATGTGAAATAAAATATCATAAAGGGACGCGTTAACATATGTTTACCTAACTAAGAATAAAAGTAAATATATGCGACTTGTGATTCATCATGTGATTCATGATGTGAAGGCCCCAAGGGCCTCTGCTGGTGGCATAGTGGGAGTGGTTGGAACCTAGACTGATGACAAAAAATTGTAATATGCGAATGTGTGTCATAGAATGTCTACTAAATAAACTTTAACTGTAAGCTGAATTTGCTCTGCCGTGACTGAGACAGGCCACAGAGTATTTATTCTGGGGGAGACAGGATGGAACTATTTCAGTTGCGGTTTATTTTGGGCAGCCTCGGTTAGTTACCGGTAATGTTCATTACTCTGAACAAGTCTTCCTCGCCACAGTAATTACTCATGAGCAGTTGGTCCTCCGTAGAACCCTTCAAGCTATAATTCATGTTCTCGTTCCTCTGATACCTCACTAAAATGGCCGACTTCCTTTTCATTTAGATCCATACAAAAGGAAACCCCATGCTTTCCTCCTTCTGTTTCCTGTCACACCTCGAATCCTCATAAAGCATAAGGGAAGGGAGGGATGGAAAACCTGACTCAGGAAGACTCAGCTTGGAGTAATGAAGATTATGGTAAGTAAATAAGGGCATTACCTCCTCACCAGTCATCCTCGCCTGAGTAATTATTCATGAGCAAATACCAAAGCCACAATCAGTTTCATGAGTTAAGAAACACCCAGTATTCCACAGATGGACATGCCAAGACTTAACAGTCAATTTATTGACTTAGACATCATGCAGTTCACCATATCATATGTTAAACTTTACATCTTATAGGGCACTGATTGCATCCAAAATTGATGAAGCAAACTCATCAGACCTATTACCTCCCAACACTAGCCTATAATGATTCAGAAACACATGAGGAGAAAACCATGTGGCTGCATTACAGATGCCTTCCATGGACACCCCTTTAAATGATGTCCAAGATGTAGCATATGTCTTGTAGAATGCCCTGGACCTACTATCCAGATTCAAACCTTGCATCTCATAAGCAAGTAGGTAGTTGTTTGAGTCATCTATTCCAGGTAGAATTAGATGGCTTAAGACTACTTCCTACTGATCCAAAAGTACCAAAAAGAGTGTCTACTTTCGCTGAATTCCTCAGTTGTCTGCAAATAGATCAAAACTACTGTTCTAACATCTAAAGGATGTAATGCAGCATGCTGCTCTGACCGGGGGGTTGGGAAAAATGCAGGCAAAACCACCTGCTATGATCTATTACTTAGTGAAGGAATCTTTGCCAAAAACGTTGGCTTGAATTTAAAAACAAACTTCTCCAGAAATATTCAGAGATTCTCAGATTGTAGAAAATACCCCAACTTGCCAATTTTTTAGCCAAAGAAATGTCCACCAAAAACAACACATAGATTCTAAATGCTCAGAAGGTGGATATTGAAGAGCTTTAAAACCAAGGGAAGATCCCAAGGCAGGGAAGGGCAGAAAAGTCTAGGGGCATATTTAAGAAGCCCCTAGTGCCACCCTGTGCCACATTTGTATCCGTTTTTTTAAGCAAATGTGGTGTTAAGGTGGCATTTCTCCACATCATATTTACAAAGTGGTGCAATGCTTGCACTTTGTAAACCCTTGTGGACATGAGTCCAATGTGGCTTCCCTTCTCAGCTTTCTGGCATCCATCATCACTAGTCTTGTTGGAGTTATATGAAATAGGAGACCCCTCATCAGATTCTGTTCCTTCAACTACCAATTTAAGTAAAACATGACGAGGTCTGTAATAGGAACTTGTTGGCTGTATTCCTGTTTATAAGGGAGCCAGTGTGATAGCAAGTGATTGATGAAATGGTACATGTGCAGACATGCCCAACGGAGTACATTGATTGCTGCTGCCATCAGGCCCTGAATCCTCAACAACTGGAATGCTAGAAGTGCTGTTTGTTGCAAAAAAATCACAATCTCTCTTTGAAGCATCCCCCTCCTCTCTGCTGGTAGGAACACCTTGTAGAAGCTGGCTTTGTGTGTGGTGAGCACCTATGGTGTTATCCCCCAATACCAGGTCCAGGTATCCCCTATTAGTGAGGTGTAGTCAGTGAAGCCAGGCTTTCTAGAGGTAGCTGTAGACGAGCAGCCAAGGCTTATCTAGAAGACATGCAAACTCATGCAGTACCACTTATAGCCACACAACACTTACACACATGAAAGAACCACACAGTGTTACAAAAATAAAGGTACTTTATTTTAGTGACACAAATATTAAAATAATATATAGGCAATACTCTATTAGTAGATGAGTAAACACCCTGTTATATACACCTTAGTGGTCAGGAACGAGTATAGAAAGTAATAGAAAACAGTGCAATGACAATAGACGATAGTGACCCTAGGGAGAGCACAAACCATATACAAAAAAAAAGAAATGCGAATGATGAACCCCCATCCAGGTAAGCGGAATCTGTGCAGGGCAGCTGGAGTAACTAGGGACCCCAAAAGGTAAGTACCAGAGTGCCCACCAGCGACAGGAGAGAAGAGAAAAGTACCTGTTTTTTCTCAAACCCACAGAGAAACTTTGTGAAAGGACTGTGCAAGTCCCAAACAAGTCTACAAGAAACAGAAGATGGATCCAGACAGAAGAGGACCTGCAAATGAAGGGGGACTTGGTCCAGTTCCAGTTGGGGTATCTGGTTGGGGCAGGAGCCACTACCCACCCTTTTGGAGGTGCAGGACCAGGTCGACGGTGAAGACCAGGAGTCGGCTGTGCAGCACAGGAGCAGAGGAAGAGTTCCTGAAGTGATGCACTCAATGTCCCACGTCGGAAGAAGAGTTGCAGTCCATCAACAACCCTTGGCAAAGGTAAGAGTTGAAGAAGAGAAGCTGCAGAGCTGCTGGGGACTAGGAATGTCAAGCCAAGGAGGGGAGTCCGAGGTGTCCCCCAGCAGTCAGGACAGCAAGAAGACATGGATGGATCCCCCACAGGCAACTCGCAGGCAGCAGGCACAGGAGTCGCAGTGAGGCCCACTCAGCACACCTGGAGAGGAGTCCCACATCGCTGGAGCAGCAGGCAGGAGACCACACGTTGCAGGGAAGAGTGTTGGAGGCTGGAGCTACACGGACCCTGAAGATCCCTCAGAAGAAGAGCCAACAGGCCTTGGTAACTGCAAGAGTTGTGGTGCACAGGTGTACTGTTCTGCAGGGAGAGGCTAAGATTCACCACCTCCAAAGTTGGGCATCTGGTAGAGGGGACCAAGGAGACCACTCAGGGCCGCCACCTGTGTTGCACGATCCACGCAGAGTTGCAGGAGAGAGGGCCCACACAGCCAGTTTTCATTGCAGTTGGTGCCTAAGGATGCAGGGGAGTGACTTCTTCACTCCAAGGGAGATTCCTTCTTGCTTCTTGGTGCAGACTGAAGACTTGTCACCCTCAGGAGGATACACACCCAGGAAAATGTTGCAGTTGCTGGAAAGAGCCAGAGAAAGAATGTTGCAGAGCGAAATCGTGACTGGAGCTGAAGATTGTAGGTTCCTGTGAAATCCAGTTCTGGTTCCAGTGGCCAGAAGTCGAAGTAAACTTTGCAGAGGAGTCCTGATGGAATCCTGCTCATCAAATCTCAGGACCCACCCAAGAGGGAGACCCTCAATATCCCTGGAAGGGAGATTGGTCACCTAGCAAGGTAACCACCTGTCAGGAGGGGGCTGTGACGTTACCTGCCTGACCTGGCCACTCAGATGCTCCCAGAGGCCTCTGCCCACCTTAGATTCAAGATGGCAGAATCAAGTGGCCACCTGGAGGAGCTCTGGACACCACCCCCGGGGTGATGATTGACACAGGAGTGGTATCTCCCCTTTCCATTGTCCAGTTTCATGACAGGACAGGGACTGGAGGTCCCTAAATTGGTGCAAAATGGTTTATGCAAGGAAGGCACCCAGTGTGCCCTTAGAAATATACCAGTGGCTTGGGGAGGCTGCCCCCTCCCAAGCCATGTAACACCTATTTCCAAAGGGAGAGGCTGTTGCCTTCCTCTCCCAAAGGAAAGCCTTTGTTCTGCCTTCCTGGGCTGGAGCTGTTTAAGCAGCAGGAGGGCAGAAACCCGTCTGTAGGATAAGCAGCAGCGGGGGCTGCCCGGGAAAACCCTGCAAACTGGTAGGAGCAAAGCTGGGGGTCCTCTTAGGAGTCCTCAGAATGCATGGAATTATACAACCAATACTGGCAACAATATTGGGGTATGATTCCGATATGTTTGACACCAAACATGCCCAGGTTCAGAGTTACCATTCTGTAGCTCGACATAGGTAGTGACCTATGTCCAGTACACATGTAAAATGGCTTCCCAAAACTCACAAAATCCAGGAAAGTGGAGCTGGAGTTCTTGGGGGCACCTCTGCTCATGCAGGGGTGCCCTCACACACAGGTACTTGCCCCCTGCTCTCTGGGCTAGGAGGGCCTGCCATAAGGGTGACTTCCAGTGACTGGTGCAGTGACCTGTAGTGAAAAGGGAGCATGAACCCTTTCACGCAGGCAGGAATGACAGGCCTGCAGGCACACTTTGCATGGGCTCCCATGGGTGGCATAATACACGCTGCAGCCCATGGGGAACCCCTGGTGCCCCATTGCTCTGGGTACTTAGCTACCATATACTAGGGACTTATATGGGGCCACCAGTATGCCAATTGTGGGGTGTAAAAAGGTAGGGACAACCAAATCCAGAGGGAGATGGCACAGTTACTGGGGCCCTGGTTAGCAAGATCCCAGTAAACACAGTCAAAACACACTGACATTAGGCAAAAAGAGGGGGTAACCATGCCAAAAAGAAGGCACTTTTCTACACACTTCATCCCTCTATGTCTTGAAATAACCTCTAATAAAGACCAGGTGTGGGGTTGAGGCATGATTTCTTGATGTTCAGGAGCAGGCATTGTCCTTAAGAATATTTCATATAGCTTTAATATGTAGAGGTTGTAGAGATGAGCCATTCATCCAAATAGTGAAAGATTTGAAGCTTTTTCTCATTAATGTGCCCCACCAAAGGTGCTAACAGCTAAGTAAACACCTCAAGAGACGAAGAAAGCCCAAATGGTAATACCTTTAACTGGTCATGTTGGTTGCCCACACAGAACCTGAGGTATGTCTGAGACATCTGATGCTTCAGCACATGAAGACATGCCTCCAAAAGATCCAGGGATGCGAGTACACCTCTCTGGTTCAGAGAAGGGAAGATCTCCTGTAATCACACCATTTTGAGCTTGATGTGAAGCATGAATGAATTGGCCGCCTTGAGGTCAAACACCGGTCTGTAACCTCCCTATGCTTTCTGCACCAGGAATAGAATGGAACACACTCTGTGACCCCTCTGTTGAGTAGGCACTGGATTGATAGCCTGTTTGAAAAGCGTATCTAAGATACCATGTAAAAATTATCTTCTTTCTTTCTTTCTGGATTTGCAGACAGGGGAGGCCTTTGAAAATACTCTGGGGGCACTAATGCAAAGGCAATCTTGTATTATTCCTTCGCCACCTCAACACCCATTGATTGGAAACCAATGTTCTCCAAGCTTCCAGAAAAAAGATATTCAAACCTTTGTTGGCAAAAATGTCTTGTCAGAGACATAGCCAAGACTGAGACTTAGAGCCTCCATCTTGTTGCGAGACCGGGGTTTATCTGTGGAAGAAATCGCCCAGCTGCGTCCACTTCCCCGAAAGGGCTGACTTGATTTATTCATTAAAAAAGTCCGAAATCTCTCCTATATACAATAGATTTCTTCCTTGTGGGACTTGTTGGAGCTACCAGTTTCTGGTCCTCCACTGATGTTTTTCACCATTTCTTCCAAAGGTGCCCCAGAAAGATTTGGACCAGAAAAAAAGTATTTTCATTAGGTAGGCTGTTTGAGATGAGTCACCCTTCATGTTCCTGAGCCAAAGTTGCCTTCTCGCCTGGATAGCTGAACCTGCTGTCGAAGTCCATGCATTTAAGTTATCAAATAAAATATCTGATACCACTCTAGATTGCTGTTCCATTATCGCTAGTGTTGACACACTATCAGCTCCCTGTTCCATCAATTCAGCCAAGTTCTGAAAATCCTTCAAGAGAGATTGAATGGTATAAGAAGAATACTCTGCAGCTATGGAAAAATGAGATGCTGCGTATGTGCTCATTACTGTTGTTTCCACTCACTTATCAACCGAATCTGATGGGGAAGAATCTTCTGAAATTATAGTACCCTGTGACACCAACCCAGCCCATAAAGAATGCACTGACGTGGGAAAGGAATTTGCAAATTGCTGAATTAGGTATGTTTTAGCCAAAATCTGGGAAATGAGGCAGTGTCAACTTACCTCCATTCATTCTCAATAACATTTTTACGGAGGTATGAAGAGGAAGGGCTCTGTTTTTTTCTTTTGACATTGTGCAAAGACATCTTCCGATTGCTCCAAGATATCCCTCTGGAAAGGCCATATTTGGTTTAATGTGCTGGAGCACCTCTTTCAATTCCTGGCCCTGCACAAATCGGTCTTTAATGTTCTTCTCCTCTCCCTCTGATTTGTCACTGGTAGAGGGCTCCACCCGAGGATTTTTAGATAAGGAAGGAGAATCTCTTTTTTTCAAGGCAGCAGCAACTGCCAGCTGAATTATCTGCTGAATATCCGCCCGAGGGCGGAACAGACGGCTCAGAATTAATTCAGGGCCGGCTTTTGGGCAGTGCGAGCGGTGCGGCCGCACCGGGCGCTGCCCGGGGGGGGGGGGTGGGGGGGGGGGAGGGGTTTGGGGCACTGTGTTTAGCAATAACTTCCGAAACTTTCGATTTAAAAGTACCTGCTGAAAAGTTCCTTGTGCGTCCAGCTTTCAGGAAACAAGTTAAATGTCAAGATACCTCTTGTGATTAATGTTCCTTCTAGGGAGAGAGCTGGGAGTTTTGCCTGGGGCAGCTTTGACTCAACATAAAGTAGCATAGAGGGTTAATGTGCCTGCTGCAAAAAGCAGAACTACAGGGAGTGCAGAATTATTAGGCAAATGAGTATTTTGACCACATCATCCTCTTTATGCATGTTGTCTTACTCCAAGCTGTATAGGCTCTAAAGCCTACTACCAATTAAGCATATTAGGTGATGTGCATCTCTGTAATGAGAAGGGGTGTGGTCTAATGACATCAACACCCTATATCAGGTGTGCATAATTATTAGGCAACTTCCTTTCCTTTGGCAAAATGGGTCAAAAGAAGGACTTGACAGGCTCAGAAAAGTAAAAAATAGTGAGATATCTTGCAGAGGGATGCAGCACTCTTAAAATTGCAAAGCTTCTGAAGCGTGATCATCGAACAATCAAGCGTTTCATTCAAAATAGTCAACAGGGTCGCAAGAAGCGTGTGGAAAAACCAAGGCGCAAAATAACTGCCCATGAACTGAGAAAAGTCAAGCGTGCAGCTGCCACGATGCCACTTGCCACCAGTTTGGCCATATTTCAGAGCTGCAACATCACTGGAGTGCCCAAAAGCACAAGGTGTGCAATACTCAGAGACATGGCCAAGGTAAGAAAGGCTGAAAGACGACCACCACTGAACAAGACACACAAGCTGAAACGTCAAGACTGGGCCAAGAAATATCTCAAGACTGATTTTTCTAAGGTTTTATGGACTGATGAAATGAGAGTGAGTCTTGATGGGCCAGATGGATGGGCCCGTGGCTGGATTGGTAAAGGGCAGAGAGCTCCAGTCCGACTCAGACGCCAGCAAGGTGGAGGTGGAGTACTGGTTTGGGCTGGTATCATCAAAGATGAGCTTGTGGGGCCTTTTCGGGTTGAGGATGGAGTCAAGCTCAACTCCCAGTCCTACTGCCAGTTCCTGGAAGACACCTTCTTCAAGCAGTGGTACAGGAAGAAGTCTGCATCCTTCAAGAAAAACATGATTTTCATGCAGGACAATGCTCCATCACACGCGTCCAAGTACTCCACAGCGTGGCTGGCAAGAAAGGGTATAAAAGAAGGAAATCTAATGACATGGCCTCCTTGTTCACCTGATCTGAACCCCATTGAGAACCTGTGGTCCATCATCAAATGTGAGATTTACAAGGAGGGAAAACAGTACACCTCTCTGAACAGTGTCTGGGAGGCTGTGGTTGCTGCTGCACGCAATGTTTATGGTGAACAGATCAAAACACTGACAGAATCCATGGATGGCAGGCTTTTGAGTGTCCTTGCAAAGAAAGGTGGCTATATTGGTCACTGATTTGTTTTTGTTTTGTTTTTGAATGTCAGAAATGTATATTTGTGAATGTTGAGATGTTATATTGGTTTCAGTGGTAATGATAAATCATTGAAATGGGTATATATTTTTTTTTGTTAAGTTGCCTAATAATTATGCACAGTGATAGTCACCTGCACACACAGATATCCCCCTAACATAGCTAAAACTAAAAACAAACTAAAAACTACTTCCAAAAATATTCAGTTTTGATATTAATGAGTTTTTTGGGTTCATTGAGAACATGGTTGTTGTTCAATAATAAAATTAATCCTCGAAAATACAACTTGCCTAATAATTCTGCACTCCCTGTATGGGGCATATTTAAGAAAAGTGGTGCTACACAGAGTGCAGTGCCACTTTTCTTGCACCCCTTAGCGGCCCCCTAACGTGTGTGTCATATTTAAAATACAGCGCACCATGGCGGTAGTTAGGGGACTAGCGTCAGAATTTTTTACGCTAGGCCGGCGATTTGCAGGATTAGCGTAAAAAATGTTGATGATAATCCTGCAAAGCAGATTATCAAAGAATCTGTCAGATTTCTTTGTGCCATTTTTTTGGCCCCCCTAACTGGGGGAATGCCACCTTTGCATACATTGTGCCTAGCGCAGGCATAATGTAGTGCAAAGGGTTACAAACTTTGTAAATATGGCACTGCATTTTTAGACTTCTAACCCCACATTAGTGTCAAAACAATGACACTAATGTGGTGTTAAAATGGCGCTAAGGGCTCTTAAATATGCCCCTATATTTTATACGGATAGGTGAGAGGATTAGTAAAGCCAGCCTTTACAAGTGCTTTATAACACATGAATGTATGTGAAAGGGGAGTGATGGAGAGATGAGGGGCACATTTGCCGGGTGGTAGTGAGTGAAATCAAGGAGGAGGTCATGGGGTGGGGGGCACCAAAATAAACTGTTGCAGCAGTCCTAAAGCCGGCCCTGAATATAGTGCATAATTTCTGCTGCCTACCGTGGCTCCTCCATGCTGGTCAGACTACAAAACAGCATCGGAGTATCACTTCCCACTTTCATAGTTGCCAAGCAATATGCCTGCCTGAAACTGCATCGAGCTCCATTGCTTAGTGTTCTGGGGTGTTGTTTATCTGCCCAGGAATGCGATGATGTATTGGAATCATGGACACTGGCAACAGTGACAGTTGGAACAGGGCAGGTGGGGAAGCTTTATGGACGTAACTCTGCATCAATAGATCTTGAGAAATAGCAGTGAAATGTAATTGGAAGGTCCCGTGGAGAGAGAGACCCGGTCTAATCTCTCTGCGGGAACATTCGGGAGGACGTGACAAAGGCCGGCAGGTATTAGCGGACAGGTAGGTGGGGGCGGGATGTGGGAGAGGATTTAAAAGGGGAAAAGGGGAGGGACCGGCCTCTTCCGTGCTTACTCATCGCGCGATTAAAGAAGTTGGCCGGTCAGGCAAGTTTTGTTGTTAGGCCTCAGCGCCATGGCAACTAGCCACGACGCAGAGGCGGTGAGGGCAGCGCTTCGTATATTAGGCAAAGCCGGCCGAGCCGACTTGCTCAAGCCTGGTGTGAGTTGCCAAAGCGAACTAAAAAGGAAAAAGCACAAGGGGGGTGACATGCAGGGCGTCCACCTCCCAATTAGGCAAAGGGGAGCACAGTGAGAGCCAGGATGGGGGGGTACAGCCAAGGATGTAGAAGGAGAGGCCTTCATTTGGGAAATTGGGCTGGGCACTGCTCCCCTTTTGGAAGTAGTTGAGACCCTGGGTGACACTGATATTCAGGCACAGGGGGAAGCGGGCCCAGTGCTGGCCTTCCGCCACTGGACCTTTCACTGCCCAAGAGTGGGCATAGCAGGGGCAAGGAGGAGGGCCCCGTGGCAAGAAGAAGAGTAAGGGTGCAGCCAGGGCAGGCGGTGGGGCAGTTAAGGGCAGGGTGCAGAAGGCCGAAGGGGCAGTGCCCAAAAGGTTCTTGAGTGATCAGGCAGGACAGGCCAGAGGAACGTCAGGGTCTGCGCATGAGGGCTCAGAGATTGACAGGTCAGGGCAACATAGGCTCGGGTGAGGGATGCTTGGAACCTTGGGGCCAGGATACAGGAGCAGAGGTGTATAGTGGCGGAGACTGAGGAGAGGTGAGCACAGTTGTGTCATGACAGGGGAGGGTCATGGGCAAGAGGCAGGCAGGAGAGGAGAGGAGGTCATCAGAGGTAAGAGATGGGTTGGTACCACAGGACCAATCACTAGGGCGAGGCAGCTGGGTATGGGTGCCCCAGTTAGAGGCGGGGAGGGGTCAAGGGGCTTGTGCAACCAGTGGGTCTGGCAGCGCGATGAGCTCGAGTGGCGCACACGCCATGAGCGGTGCGGAGAGTCAATGCCAGTGGTGGAGACTGGCAGAAAGAAGGTGATGCCAACGGGGAGCAATAAGGCCTCAGGATGTCGGTCTGAAGTGTTAGAGGGGTCGTCGTCGGCCTTCTCTACGACGCAGGATCGTAGTCATCGCAGAGATGGTTTGCGCCATAGAGGCAAGCAGCAGAGACTTCAACCAATGTGCAGATGACTGGTGGAGATGTTGGCACGTGGGAGATGGATGAGGATGATGTGGTGGAGCTCGATTATGAGGATGAGATGGATGAGTGGGAAGACGGGGAAATTTGTGATGCTGAGGTGAGCGGTAGTAGAGGGAGGGGGAAAGGGCGCATGAGCAGTACAATCCCCTCTTCTGTTTCTATCTTGCAGGGACGCAAGGTTGGTGCTGGACAGCAAGAAATTTCTCACGGACTGGTGTGTGGTCATAGAGCAAAGAGAGGATTGCGGCCTTTGGTGTCACGAGGCAAAGGTAAGGGTGAATGGTGGCCAGTATAGGGGGAAGGGGTCGGAGAAAGCGGGACTAGTACGCACAAGTCCATTGGTATAGGAGACTTTCCAGTTCTTGAGACTCCTGCAGCTGGGTCAGCGCAGGAAGGTGACACAGCATGCAGACTAAGGGTGCAAGTGTGGCTGTAGCGAGCGCAGCTGGGGACAAGGCACCTGGTGAAGTTACTGGGTCTGAGGACAAGGACGGGGGGACACACAAAAAGAGCCTCCCGTACATGGGTTTAGCTATGCCCCTGGGCTCTCACATAGCAGAGAAAACAAAGGCAAGGATATGGCAGCATGAATATGTCGATGTCTTTAAACTGTTGCATAGAGACATACAGGCCAAGGAGGGCTCTAAGGGAGAATAGTTCGAGTTAGCTCGCAGGCCAAGGGTGCCGATAACAATGGACAATTGGACATCGGCCTTTTTGATATTCGCCAGCATTTATTGTGAGAAGTACCCAGATAGGGCCATAGCTTTGTTCAAATATATGGACATTATACGGAAGGCTCATATGCATTTTGGGGGTTTCGCTTGGTTGAGCTACGATGAGGAGTTTAGGGCCTGAGTGAGTGTTAATCCTGACAAACCATGGGGAGACGTAGATCCTGAATTATGGGTGCAGTGGATGGCGTAGTCGCAGTCCATAGCATCAATGCACACGGCTAGTGGCTTGCCAGTAATATACAAGCCGTTTCAGGCCCTTCCTGCCCAGGGAGGGGCAGGTGCTGGACAATGGGCCACAGTACCGACAACGGAAGCATGCTGGAACTTTAACAAAGGTTATTGTTCCTGACAGCCCTGCAAATTTAAACACGATTGCTTCTAATGCGGGGGTTGTCACCCAGTTACTCAATGTTTTTCCCTATCCAGCCCAGAGGAGCAGTGGAGAACGACCAAGGGCAGGGGCATGCAAGGTGCTCCTGTGCCAAAGGGCTCCTACGCCAGTTGGGTTGGAGGCCCTCATACCATAGTTACAAGGTTACCCAGATAAAGACATGGCTTGTAAGTTGGCACGGGGTTTCAGAGAGGGTTTTCGTGTGAGCTACCAGGGCCCGAGAATGAGGAGATAGGCATACAATTTGCAGTCTGCGAGAGCCATGCACAAGTTGTGAAGGACAAACTGGATAAAGAAGTGTCATTGGGCAGAATTGTGGGTCCATTCTATGAGTGGCCACTTGAGGATCTTATGATATCTCCACTAGGTGTGGTCCCAAAAAAGGTTGTAGGTGAGTTTTGCCTCATACATCACTTTTCATGGCCGGAGGGGGCATCAGTGAACAATTTCATTGCCCCAGAAGATACGAGGGTGGTGTATGCATCTGTGGACAATGCTATTAAACTAGTTCCCAGGTGTGGCAGGGGATCGGAATTGGCAAAATGCAACATCCAATCAGCTTTCAGGCTGATGCCCATACACCCGGATGATTTTGAATTGCTGGGAATGCAGCTTGATGGGGCAATCTATGTTGACAGGGTACTCCCGATGGGCTGCGCCATATCTTGTGCGCTGTTTGAAGCGTTTACTACCTTTTTACAGTGGGTTTTTGTCAAAGTAAGCGGACATCATGAGGTGACTCATTATTTTCATGATTTCCTATTTGTGGGACCGGCAGGATCTGGGGATTGTGAGCGGGCACTGGCTTCCTTTCAGAGTTTGTTACAACAAGTGGGGGTGCCTTTGGCGTCAGAGAAGATGGAAGGGCTGCAATGTGTGTTAACATTTTTGGGCATTGAATTGGATGCAGAATCCTTAATGGCAAGACTACCAGTAAGTAAAATGGGAGAGATCTTGTAGTTTTTGAAATGCATATGGTCCAATCAATCAATCAATCAAGAAATTTGTATGGCGCGCTACTCACCCGGAGGGTCTCAAGGCGCTGGGGGAGGGGGGACCGCTACTGCTTAAACAGCCAGGTCTTGAGTTGCTTCCTGAAGGAGAGGTGGTCTTGGGTCAGACGGAGGTGGATGGGGAGGGAGTTCCAAGTCTTGGCTGCCAGGTAGGAGAAGGATCTTCCTCCCATGGTGGCTTTTCTAATGCGTGGCACGGCGGCGAGGGCGTGGCTGGTCGATCGTAGCTGGCGGGTGGGAGTGTAGAAGGTCAGGCGGTTGTTGAGGTACCTGGGGCCCAGGTCGTGGAGGGCCTGGTGTGCGTGGGTGAGGAGGCGGAACGTGATTCTCTTGCTGACGGGGAGCCATTGCAAGTCTCTCAGATGTCCGGAGATGTGGCTGGCGTGCAGAGGCGTTCTGGATGCGTTGGAGTCTTTTCTGTAGTTTGGCCGTGGTTCCGGTGTAGAGGGTGTTACCGTAGTCCAGTCGGCTGGTGACGAGTGCCTGGGTGACCATCTTCCTGGTTTCGGTGGGGATCCATCGGAAGATCTTTCGGAGCATGCGTAGGATGTTGAAGCATGATGATGAGACGGCGTTGACTTGTCTGGTCATCGAGAGGGAGGAGTCCAGGATGAAGCCCAGGTTGCGTGCGTGGTCCGTTGGTTTGGGTGCGCTGCCCAGGGCAGGGGGCCACCAGGAGTCATCCCAGGCAGAGGGTGATGATCCAAGGATGAGGACTTCCGTCTTGTCTGAGTTCAGTTTCAGGCGGCTGTTCATCATCCACTCGGCTACGTCTTTCATCCCTTCGTGCAGGTTGGTTCTGGCGGTGGCTGGGTCGTTGGTGAGGGAGAGGATCAGCTGGGTGTCGTCGGCGTAGGAGATGATGTTGAGGTTGTGATGGCGTGCGATGGCTGCGAGGGGGCTCATGTAGACATTGAAGAGGGTGGGGCTGAGTGATGATCCTTGTGGTATGCCGCAGATGACTTCGGTGGCCTCGGATCTGAACGGGGGGAGGTGGACTCTCTGGGTTCTTCCGGTGAGGAACGAGATGATCCACTCTAGTGCCTTCTCTTGAATTCCGATGTTGCTGAGGCGCTGCACTAGGGTGCGGTGGCAGACAGTGTCGAACGCTGCGGAGGGGTCCAGGAGGATGAGGGCCGCTGTTTCCCCGTTGTCGAGCAGGGCTCGGATGTCGTCAGTGGCTGCGATGAGGGCGGTCTCGGTGCTGTGGTTGGCTCGGAAGCCGGACTGTGAGTGGTCGAGGGATCCATTAGTCTCGAGGAAGGCGGCCAGCTGTCTGTTGACGGTCTTCTCGATGACTTTGGCAGGAAACGGGAGGAGCGAGATGGGGCGGTAGTTCTTGAGGTCGGTGGGGTCTGCTGATGGTTTCTTCAGGAGGGCGCTGAGTTCGGCATGCTTCCAGCTCTCCGGGTAGGTGGCGGTGTTGAAGGAGCAATTGATGATGTCCCGGAGATGGGGTGCGATGACGGAGTCGGCCTTGTTGAAGACGTGGTGGGGGCATGGGTCGGTTGGTGATCCGGAATGGATGGTGTTCATCGTATGGATGGTGTCTTCGGTGCTGACCGGGGTCCAGGCGCGGAGGGTGGTGTTGGGGGGCGTCGGTTTGGTGGTTGGGTGCGTGGTCTGTGCGCCGAAGCTGTTGTGTATGTCGGCGATCTTGCGGTGAAAGAACGAGGCGAGTGAGTCGCAGAGGTCTTGTGAGGGGGTGATGTCGTTGTTTCTGGCGCTGGGGTTGGAGAGCTCTTTGACGATGCTGAAGAGTTCCTTGCTGTTGTGTGCGTTGTTGTCTAGTCGTTCTTTGAATGCTGTCTTCTTGGTGGTGTGGATCAGCTGGTGGTGTTTACGGGACGCGTACTTGAGGGCGGTCATGTTGTCTGTAGTCGGGTTTTTTCGCCAGGCTTTTTTGAGGGTGCAGCAGTTCTTCTTGGAGTTCTTGAGGTCGTTGTTGAACCAGGAGGCTTTCTTGCTGTTGGGCCTGATGGGATGGGTTTTCAGAGGTGCGAGGTTGTCAGCGCAGTTGGTGATCCACTGTGTAAGGTTGTTGGCTGCTTGGTTGGGGTCCGCTGAGCTGGCGGGAGGGTTCTGGCTCAGTGATGTGGAGAGCTGGTCGGTGGTGATCTTGTTCCAGCTCCTGCGGGGAGCCTGTTGTGGGTGGTGGTGAGTCGTGGTTTTTCTGAAGCTGAAGTGGACGCAGCTGTGGTCTGTCCAGTGGAGTCCGGTGGAGTGGCTGAAGGAGATGTACTTGCTGGAAGAGAAGACTGGGTCAAGCGTGTGTCCGGCGTAGTGGGTGGGGGTGTTCACCAGTTGCTTGAGTCCGAGGTTGGCGAGGTTGTCCAGCAGGGTGGTGGTGTTGTTGTCGTTGTTGTTCTCCAGGTGGAAGTTGAGGTCCCCTAGGAGGATGTAGTCAGCGGAGGGGAGGGCGTGTGGGCTAATGAAGTCTGCGATGTCTTCGCTGAATTGTGTGCAAGGTCCTGGGGGTCTATAGATGAGGGTGCCTCTGAGTGTGGTCTTGGGGTCGGTGTGAATCTGGAAGTGGAGATGTTCGGCAGCTGTGAGGGTGTCGTCGGAGTTGGTCGTGATGCGGATGGTGTTCTTGTGGACAATGGCGATGCCTCCTCCTGTCTGGTTGACGCGGTCCCTCCGGGTGATCTTGTATCCGTCCGGGATGGCGATGGCGATGTCGGGCGCTGAGGAGGCGTTCATCCAGGTTTCTGTGAGGAAGGCGACGTCTGGAGATGTGGTGTCGAGCAGGTTCCAGAGTTCCACGGCGTGCCTGTGGATGGAGCGGGTGTTGAGCAGGATGCACTTCAGGTGGTTGCTGCTGGTGCTTGGTTTGGCGGGCGCGGTGCGGGTCTGGATGCAGGAGAACTTGCAGGATTGGCAGGTGAAGGGTCCGTGGGTGCGTCTTGGGGCGGCACGGCAGCACCCGGGGATCCGGCCGGTGTTGAGTGCGAAGAGGGTGGCGGCGCTGTAGGTCTTGCGGGTGGGCTGGCCTCTGCGGGGGCCAGGGCCAGGTGCGGATGGGCGCAGGGCGCGGGCCAGGCGCGGGCCAGGCGCGGACGGGCGCAGACGGGCGCAGACGCTGCGCGGCCTCCATAAGAGTGGGAGAGGGAGGGTGGAGCAGCTGGGAGGTGGGAGCGGGGCGGCCAATGGGGAGCGAGGGGGGCGGAGCTACGGGTCGCGGCGGCGGGAAACGGCGGTGGGAAACAGGGGGAGACGCTGGGCGCAGGGACCCAGGAACAGGACCAAAGAAGGTGAGGAAGTGAAAAAGGCAGCAACAGGACACAGGTAAGGAGCAGCGGTCAGCGGTCACACAGGGGCTGCGTGGCGGTGAGGGGAGCGACCTGCCTGGTGAACAGGGTCAGAGGTCGCTCTCTCTACTGCTGCGCGGCCTCCATAAGAGTGGGAGAGGGAGGGAGGAGCAGCTGGGAGGTGGGAGCGGGGCGGCCTTACATAAGGTTGATTGCGAACAGCACAAAAACTGTTGGGTTACCTCAATTTTGCTTGTAGGGTTGTTCGGTGGTAGGACTTTTTGTTGGTGAATTGGGCTGGCCATGTCCAGGGCTGTTCTTCCACACCACAGAATACGCGAGAGACGACATCAGGGTGTGGGAAACCTTTCTGACACGTTTCAACGGTGTCTCCATGTTTTTCTGTGAGGAAGACATGGTCTGGCAAGTTCAGATATTTTGGGATGCGGCTGGAGCCTCAGGCTTTGGGCTTTTTTGGGACAGAAGATGGTGTGCGGAGACATGGCCAAGGCAATTGCTCCAGCAAGGGCAGAACAATGCTTTTCTGGAACTTTTTCTACTACTGGTGGCACTGGCAGTATGGGGTGATGAACTTGCGAACAGGACAGTGATTTTACATGTTGATAACATGACAGTTGTCTAACTAGTGAACAAGCAGAGGGCAAAAGATCTTAGGGTGCTGAATCCATTGTGGCATTTTATGCTCCGAAGCTTATCATTGAATGTTATTTTCAAAGCTGCACATATACCCGGGGTGTACAACGAGATTGTAGATTCCCTGTCTTATTCACAGTGGCATCAATTTTGCAGCCTGGTACCAGGAGCAGAACAGACCAAGACAGCGGTCCTGGCTGACATTTGGGAGTGGGGGATGATCTCTGGGCTGGTGGAGATGTCTTTAGCAGAATCTACCCCGCGGAGTTACAGACTGGCATGGTTGGAGTTTCAGAGTTATGAAAGTTTTTCGGGCAATTTCTGGCTACAGAGTGACAGAGAACTTGAGTTGCATGCGTTGCGTTTTGTGCTTTTTCTAATACAGAGAGGTTTGTTGCCCTCCATGATCGTGGGCAAGTTGGTAGGGGTTTCCTTTTATGGAAAATAGTTTTTGGGTTGTGATCCAGCGAAAGATGATTTGTTGGGGAAGATGTTCAAAGGCTGGGGACAGGTCAGAGTAGGGTCAGTTAAGGTGGGTAGCGATCCAATAATGTTTGAGCTGTTATTGGAAATTTTGCACGTGTTGCTGGAATGCTGTGTGGATGCATATGAGCTGGCTCTTTTTCAGTTATGTATGGTGTGGATGTTTTTTGGCCCCTTTAGAGTTTCTGAGCTTTTGGGAGTTGGAAAGTCGTTGGGTGTGGCAGTTGGGGAAGTTTGCATGCATGGAGAACATTTGGGCATATGGCTCAGGCGCTCAAAAACCGACCAGTTAGGGAAAGGGAAATGGGCGTGGTTGAAGAATGGGGGTGAGGCAGCAGCATGTTTGGTTCTGGAATGGCAGAACTTTCGGGTTTTGAGGGGGTCCTTTGGAGGGAGTGGGGTTTTTACCCATGTTAATGGAACTAAGTTTCCAACCTTCCAGCTATTGCAAGTATTAAGGATGGCATTGCAACGGACAGGTCGGCAAGCATTAGTGTATGGCACACATTCTTTCCTAATTGGGGCAGCTACAGCTTCGGTACACCTGGGATGGGACTGGAAACAGATTAAGAGAATTGTGAGATGGAAATCTAGGTGCTGTGAGCATTATGTGAGGCCATGAGTTTTGGGTGTTGAAATTCTGAGTACGTTAGTTGCGGTGGGGTTGGGTTGGGTATGGGGACGATCGTATAAGACAATATTACAGTTTGTTTTCTTTACAGGTTGTGTGCCCAGTCCCAGGAGAGAGAAAATGGTTACATGGGTGGTCGGGCACTCGTTCATCCACTGGCGGCGAAATTTGCAGAGAAAATTTTTTACAGACGAGCCTTAGGACTGCCTAGTAATCAGCATGAAGTACTCTGGTGGGGAAAGAGTGGCATGAGGTGGGTAATTTGCTTCCCTTTATAACATCTGTCTTGCCGAATTGGGGTTGTCCTGATCTACTTTTGATTCATCTTGGGGAGAATGATCTGGTGAAACTGTCTGGGCTTACC
Source organism: Pleurodeles waltl (assembly GCF_031143425.1). NCBI lineage: Eukaryota > Metazoa > Chordata > Amphibia > Caudata > Salamandridae > Pleurodeles > Pleurodeles waltl. The sequence continues at coordinate 469,131,069 of NC_090445.1, forward strand.
CTACTGCAACATATGCAGCAAGACTTGGAGCTGCTCAGGCAAAAATTGGACGTCACATGCTTAGTCTGGATGGAGTGTGTGCCTCAGCGAACATGGAGAGGGGCTATGAAGCAGGGAGCCATGGAGCGGGCTTGCAGGAAGCTCAATAGGGCTATGAGGATTTTCTGTTGGGCACATGATATTAAGGTTTTGAAGCACAAGGACATTACAGAGCAGGATGCGGCGCTCTTCAGAGCGGATGGTGTGCACCTGTCCGAGTCCGAGTATTACCTCACGGATCTGCGGCTTCTCATGGGCGACTTGTGGGGGATAAGATGTGGCTCAAGGAGAAAGTTTGAGGAGGTCCTGTTGCAGTAGTGTTCGCTGGTGGGGCAGCAAAATGCCAATAGGGTTTGTGCTGGGTGGCAGTAGATGGGGGAGGGTGGAGAGTCAGATGCAGGCCTGGCCACCCTTCCAGGGGAAAAAGAAGTAGGTGAAGGATGAGAGTGTGGGGGATGCCCAAAGCAGGTAGGGCATGAAAGGAAAAGGGGAATGTGTGGGAGAATGGAAGTGAAAAGTGAAGGGATGAGTGAAAAGGGATGATCAAGGAGAAAGTAAAAGGGTGGGGCTTTGTAAAGTTGGTTTTTGTTAAAAGTTAAAAGTTATGTACAATTTGAAATCCTGTCCTAAAAAATGGCATTTTACACTAAACGGACCCGATGCGCTTTACTTCAATTTGGCGACGAGCGCCTGCCTTCAAATATCCAGCTACATTGAGGCGAACCCAGGCGTAGCGATCTTCTTAACGTTATTGGCGTTTTTTTTTTTACCTCAACCTGAGCATTATTTCAGCGTTCACTAGTTTTTGAGGGCGAAGTATCGGGGTTTATACAATTGTGTACAAGTAAGCCCAGTAAGGACGGGGGGTGTGCACAGTAGAACAAGTCAAAAGTATTTTGAAGGCTGATGCGCGAGGCAAGGAAACCAGAGGATGATGCAAGAAAACCAGGGCGTGAGGGACAGGAATGTCTCGAGCAGTGCAGTCAGAAAACTGCAGCTCGAAACGGGAGCTTCTCAAGCAGTGAAGGCAGCATGAGAATGCGGGTCTTTGGGTTGTTGGGCAGACTGCCCTACCACTCCCTCCCCCCATCCACAGAGTTTCGGGCGAGTGGTAGAGTCCATGGGCTCACGGACGAGCCAATTGGTCAGTCTTAGGGGTGGGGAGTGTGGGGATATGAATAGAGGCGGTGACCAGTATGGCCAGATAGGGCGATTTCCCACACAAATTGACAATATTTTTCCAATTTGTACAGGAAAAAAAACCAATTGCTGGTGCCTAATTGTTGCGTGCTTATTAGCTCGTTGTGCGGATAATTGTTTGCGGGGCACCGCAGCACCACCAGCAGGGGACGTGCACTCACTAACCTCATCTCCAGGCAGCCCAGGGCCCCAGCCACACTGTAAACATCGCCTAGCGACGCCCATGTGGGCCACGGCCCACCACATCATCACCACCACGTGCCCCCCACCTGAGAATATATTAAATCATGGACTCAGTCACATGATCCATGCTGCAGGGAGTGCACAGCTGGTGGCGGTGGGCAGGACAGGGCTGCCCCTACTGTGTGACAGCGAATGAGCGTGTGTGCAGCATTTATTGGACAGTGTGGGCTGTCATTGAGTGGAATGTAGAGGATTGTGGAAAATGGTTGGATACAATTTATTTATGTACAAGTACAACACGTTCAACAGCTGGCAGCGGCCAGCAGCACGTGTGTGGTTGCTGTCCATCCTTAATTCCGGTTGTGTTGGGCAGAGGGCTGTCAATCATGCATGCGAAAGCTCTACCAATTGACAGCCCTGCAAACCATTATTGGCCTGCCCCTGCGGCGCAGTTTAGAAGCTGCGATGGTGTGCACGTGGGCCCTCTCTTCCTGTGCGCGGCTGTGGGTGGCGCTCGTCGATGCCGAGTTGCCGACTTATGTGTGCCTGTGCCCTTCCCAGCCCCAGAGTGAGAGATTATTTGGAGCCCGGCCGGGAGACTCCACTCATCTTGTTGTGTGGGTGCCACAGCCCCAGGCGAAGTCTAACATCCTGCTGCCTGCCCCACCCCCGACACCGACCTGCGGTCGGTGCGCAGTGGAAGACAAGGTAAGGTAGGTGTGCTACAAGTTATTTCCCATAGTTAAATGGTCACCCATAAATTGATGTACTTTGATTGAGGTGTTACTCTCGTCTCAGTGGTGTTAGTGGGTGGAGGGGATTTATCATAAGAAATGCGGCACAACAACTTGTTAATTTGCTTTGGTTTCAATGGAATCAGTGCTTATTTTATAAATAAAAAGGTGCTGTTGCCCAAACCCCTTCCTTAAACATGCGGATGCTGCAATTAAATGTGCAAACACGTAATACTGAGGCAGCGTAATCCTGAAGCCATCTCGGGCCTCTTCAATCCATTTACAGCCGGTCCCTGACCCTTTAGCTCACTCCTGCAGCTTTCTGTTTTCTCCCTTTGTGATGCTTTTTCGTTTTTCTCTTCCTCTGTCTTTCCCATACGTTTCTTTTAATCGCAGTTAATGCTTGAGGCAGAAAAATAAGTGCCGGTCCTCAAAAATAAGTGCTGGTGCTCTGCACCAGAAACAACAAGCACAAATTAAGCACTGGATGGAATCACATGAAGGTTAGTGGTGACAAAGAGTTATTGTTTTTGACTTGTAATGCAAGGGAGTTACCAGCTGAGCTGTGCAGAGCGTGCTTTGCAGGGCAGTTAAATAAAAATAAATCATTACCTACAGTTTGAGTTTTACTTAAACCATTTTATTTGAAACCTTTTTGCACATTCAATGCTTGTGACGGGCCGGACTGGGCCGACCCGCACAATGCACCTGCTTGTTCTGCCGCTTCTCCTCCTGACCCGGATGAACCTTCCTGTTCATCCAATCACGGCGTCCCATGGCCGTCCCAGCGGGAACTCAGGCGTTTAAAGGGCCTGCCGTCGCTTCCTGAGGGGATCAGGAGTGGTGAGGAGAGGAGGAAGACGACCGACGGGACGAAAGAAGAAGATGTGGACGACAGGCGTCTCCCTGGCATGTCCAGCGGATCCCCGGGCTGTGCAGAGCCGACCGCGCCGCCAGCAGATTGCAGGCTGAAGGAGAATAGGAGGAAACCAGTGGTCCTATTCGGGGACGAAGGAGACAGACTCCGGGGAGCAAGACGCGAGGACCCGCCACTCTTCAGGAGAAGCATGGCAGACGCAGGTGCGTGGGGCCTTCCTGAGCAGGGATAGGGAGGACGGGAGGGGAAGGGTTTATTGGGGAAACAAAGGGATTAAAGAACACAGTTAACACAAGAGCGCACAAGTGAGGGTGAATGGGGAAAAGAAAGGGAAAAACTGAAAGGGAAGAATGAGGAGCATAAAGAAGAAAGGACAAGAGGGAAACCGAGTGAGCATAATAGACAAAGAAAGCAGAAAAGGGAAAGAGGAGGTAAATAGAAAAGAAAAGAGAGAAGTTCATGGAGTAATAGAAACAAGTAAACAGGCACATCACGCAGAAACAGGACAACGAGGTACTGAGACAGAAGAAGCAAAAGAGAAAGGGCAGAGAAGAGACCAAGAAGTCACCAGTCTTAGGAAAAGAAGAGGAAAGAAAGATAGTAGCTAACAGACAAACGAGGAAAAGAGAAAAGTAGACAAAGACCAGGATATAACGGAGTAAGGAAAAGGGAAAGACAGAGGCAGGAAGAGACATAGAAGAAGACACAAAACACTTACCAGGATTATTCTTCTTCTTCCCACATGTGCTTCCCGAGAGTCCTAGAGAAAAAGGAAAGAAGAAGAAGACGAAGTCCATAAATCCCAGCCAGAAGGAAGGATACGGAGAACAAGAATATAACAAGACATCCACCACCCATCACAAACTTTTATATACAATCAATAAACTACCACTTACCTGTAGATCTGACGAGTACTGAGTGATTATTAGCGCCCATCCTGCAACAAGTGGTGTCAGAAGTGGGATTTGTGAGACAAGTCAAGATGGAAGAGAAACCCACCATGGCTGACCTCATCGCGCTGCTAGCTGAGGGACAGCAACATCTACAGCTAATGTGGGAACAACAAATGAAGGAGGCGAGGAAGGAAAGAGAGGCTTTACAGACCGCTCTCAAGAGTCAAGCCACTATAATGGCAAACAATCAACTGGTACATGAAACTGCACTAGGAAAGCTCACAGACACTATAGCACACACGAAGGTGCATCCCAATGTACCCAGCAGTGTCTTACAAAAGTACCAGGAGCAGGAAGATCCAGATTCATTTTTTACCAACTTTGAGAGAGTAGCAAGCACAGCGAGTTGGCCGGAAGAGAAATGGGGACAGTATATCGCACCCCTACTGACTGGCCACCTACAAGCCACTTACCAAGCGATCAACCCCAGTGGCACACTTCCCTATAAAGATATCAAGAAGACAATACTGGAACGGGTAGGACTGGATAGTGAAAGTTACTGTTCCCGTTTCCGACAAACCAGGTGGCAACAGCAGGAGAACCCCCGGACACTCTACTACAGGGTTCAACATGCAGCGGGGAGATGGTTGCATCCAACAGAAAAGACCAGGGAAGAGATGTTCGATGTTATAGCCCTAGAACAATTTCTAGATGCATTACCCATTACCACCCGTAACTGGGTGAGACAGCATCCAGGGTTGACCAATGAAACAGCTATTGATTTTGCCTGTGCATATCATAGGGGTACGGATTTCATGGCCAATCCCAGTAGACACCCAGTCCCTTCCCCTGTACGCCCGACGGTAGCAAGAGGAGCCACACCAAGACCTCTGGCAGTAAGGGAACAAGAGCGCATGTTACCTCATAACCCCACCTATCCACACACGGGACCACAATGCTACAATTGCTCAGAGTGGGGCCATATAGCAAGATATTACCCACAAAAAAGGATATGGAGGAGCCCATGGAGTTCGGAGTAGCCAAAGGAAGAGTCTTCTGGGCTGGTGGAGATAGACCTACCTACACTCTCCCTATTCTTCTAAATGGAGTGGAAAGAGCCGCATTAATTGATTCGGGCTGTAACCAAAGTGTTATAGGACAAGAGTTGGTAGCACTGGGACAGGATATACCCCAGACACAGGTTTTGATTGCATGTGTACATAGGGATCAGAAATATTACCAAGTAGCCCAGATCCACCTACAGTGGAGAGGAGAAAATGAAACGCTCAAAGTGGGGATGCTGCCCCACCTGGAAGAGGACATCATCATTGGAACCGACTATGCAGATTTTCCCACGTTGTTAACAAAAGCAGGCCAGGAACACACTCTTAAGTCTTGGTGGGAGGAAGTACCCTTCGAAGCCGGTGTTGGAATAAGTCGGGACCCTAAGGTATCCCTCACTAGACGACAAAAGAGGGTACAGCGACAACAGTACATGCAAACCTACGAGACCCAACCTAGTAATGGCCCAGCGGTAGCGAGCAAGGTGTGTACCATAGCCGGGGACTTTCGACAGAGTCAACAAGATGATCCCTCCCTGAGAAATGCATGGCAACAAGCCATGAACCCCGAGGAACAGGCGGTAGGTCAAAAATTCCGTATACTAAACCATCTCCTATATAGAATACCGAATGCAACCGTGGGGCTGCCAAAACAATTGATCATTCCCAGAAGCCACAGACAGCAGGTATTGCAACTAGCTCACGGGGATAATGGAGAGTGACATCTCTGGAGGGAGAAAACTGAGGAGGCGGTACACCGGCGCTTCTATTGGCCAGGAATATATGGGGATATACGTAGGCACTGCTCCGAATGTCCAAAATGTAAATTGTTTAATCCATCTACCCACCAGCCTGTACCACTCCAGCCCCTGCCTGTCATAGAAACCCCATTTACGAGGGTAGGTATGGATATTATAGGCCCACTCGCTCCATCCAGTAGGGGTATATAATATGTCCTGGTTCTCATGGATTGCGCCACCCGTTATCCCGAAGCAATACCGCTCTCTAGCATGTACACAAAAGTAATCGCCCAAGCAATGATTGATTTCTTTTCCCGGGTGGGTTTTCCCAAACAGATATTAACGTACCAGGGGACCCCTTTTATGTCTCGGCTAATGGCCGAAGTAAGCAAAACACTAGGGGTAAAACAGATCAGAACGTCGGTATACCACCCTCAAACAGACGGTCTTGTAGAGAGATATAATAGGACAATTAAATCTCTGCTTCGAAAGAGCATCACCGAGGGAGGTAGAAATTGGGGAAAAAAATTGCCCCTCGTGCTGTATGCTATCCGCACGCACGTTCAATCGTCTCTAGGACACAGTCCGTTTGAATTGTTGTTTGGGCGACTGCCTAGAACTCTTCTCGAAATGCTGGCGGAGCAATGGGAGGAGACAGATAACAAAGAGAAAGACCTCCTGACGTTGGTCGGGAATTGAGGGATACCCTCCATACAGTATGGGAAGAAGCCCACAGTACTTTACGGGAGGCAGAAGAGAAACAAAAGAAATGGTACGATACCAAGAGCGTACTTCGTAGCCTAAAGGTAGGGGACAAGGCCCTAATACTCCTTCCCACTTGTGACAACAAACTATTGGCCCAGTGGCAAGGACCCTACGAAGTGATTGGGCAAGTGAACCCCACTACATATAGATGAGCACTTCCCCACGGGCCTCGTTAGAGAACAGATATATCATATCAATCTATTAAAAAAATGGCAAGACCCTGTAGATGTGCACCCGGTCCAGTTTATCACCAATGTAGTCACTGATGAAATCCCTTATCTATCTTTTCCCACGCAGGCCTCTAGTAAGGACTCCCTACCGCACACAAATCCCAACCTCACCAACGCCTATCATGAACAACTAAAACAGGTAGTTAAGAAATACAGTGATGTCTTTTCCAAACGTCCAGGGCGAACGCAGCTAGTTAAACACCCGATACGAACCAAGAATGAGGCAATATCCCGACAACGCCCATACCGTATTCCAGAAGCGAAAAAAAGGATTATAGAGCAGGAAGTCCATACGATGTTGGAGGCTGGTATTATAGAACCATCAACCAGCCCCTGGTGCTCCCCAGTGGTGTTGGTGCCAAAGCCAGATGGGAGCACTCGATTTTGCATAGACTATAGACGTGTCAACGAGCTAACATACTTTGACGCGTATCCCATGCCCCGCATTGACGAGCTCCTGGAAAGATTAGGTCAAGCACGATGCATGTCCACACTCAACCTTACCAAAGGCTATTGGCAAATCCCATTGAGAAAAGAGGACAAAGAAAAAAACAGCATTTGCAGCTCCATCAGGTCTCTATCAGTTCACAGTTCTCCCTTTTGGGCTCCACAGGGCCCCTGCCACATTCCAACGTCTTATGGGTAGGGTGTTACGGCCCCATCAGCAATACGCAGCCGCATATCTGGACGACATAGTTATATATAGCAACACTTGGAAGGAACACCTGGAACAGGTGAAAGAAGTTTTACAGGCATTGAGGGATGCCCATTTAACCGCTAATCCAGAAAAATGCAAATTGGGGTATCCTGAAATCAAATATCTTGGTTATGTCTTAGGAGAGGGAAAGGTCCGAGCCCAGATTGAAAAAGTAGATGCCGTCCAACGGATACCCATACCTAGAACAAAGAAAGAAGTCAGAGCTTTCCTCGGTTTAGTAGGGTATTATAGGCGGTTCATTCCTCAGTTCTCCACAATAGCAGAACCACTCACCAATCTACCCAAGAACTCTTGTCCCAATAAGTTCACCTCCGTTTCGAATACTGTACGAAGCAGTTTTGAGCATCTGAAAGAGGTGCTGACCACGAATCCGGTGTTGTGTTGGCCGAACTTCCAAAAGCCTTTCCTATTGCAAACGGATGCTTCTGATGTAGGACTTGGGGCGGTCTTATCACAAGAACAGGTGGATGGGTCCATACACCCGGTACTCTATATTAGTCTAAAGCTCCTCCCGCGGGAGGTCCACTACCCCACTATTTCTGGCCATTAAGTGGGCTGTGGAATCCCTGCATTATTATCTGACGGGTCGGAAGTTTACCCTTCTCACGGATCATGCTCCCCTCACTTGGCTTGCTCGCAACAAAGACTCTAATTCTCGTATCCTGAGGTGGTTTCTTTCATTGCAGCCCTTCTCCTTCCAGGTCCTCCACTCTCCAGGCCGCCTCATGCAGAATGCTGATTTCTTGTCCCGCTATCCGTCTCCTGTGCGTCATCGGCTGCCGCTCTCTAGGGGGAGTGTCTGTGACGGGCTGGACTGGGCCGACCCGCACAATGCACCTGCTTGTTCTGCCGCTTCCCCTCCTGACCCAGATGAACCTTCCCGTTCATCCAATCACGGCGTCCCATGGCCGTCCCAGCGGGAACTCAGGCGTTTAAAGGGCCTGCCGTCGCTTCCTGAGGGGATCGCAATCGGGAGTGGTGAGGAGAGGAGGAAGACGACCGACGGGACAAAAGAAGAAGACGTGGACGACAGGAGTCTCCCAGGCATGTCCAGCGGATCCCCGGGCTGTGCAGAGCCGACCGCACCGCCAGCAGATTGCAGGCCGAAGAAGAATAGGAGGAACCCGGTGGTCCCATTCGGGGACGAAGGAGACAGACTCCGGGGAGCAAGACGCGAGGACCTGCCACGCTTAAGGAGAAGCGTGGCAGACACAGGTGCGTGGGGCCTTCCTGAGCAGGGTTAGGAAGGACGGGAGGGGAAGGGTTTATTGGGGAAACAAAGTGATTGAAGGGCACAATTAACACAAGAGCGCACGAGTGAGGGTAAATGGGGAAAAGAAAGGGAAAAACGGAGAGGGAAGAATGAGGAGCATGAAGAAAGGACAAGAGGGAAAACGAGTGAGCGTAATAGACAAAGAAAGCAGAAAAGGGAAAGAGGAGGCAAATAGAAAAGAAAAGAGAGAAGTTCACAGAGTAATAGAAACAAGTAAACGGGCACATCACGCAGAAACAGGACAACGAGGTACTGAGACAGAAGAAGCAAAAGAGAAAGGGCAGAGAATAGACCAAGAAGTCACCAGTCTTAGGAAAAGAAGAGGAAAGAAAGATAGTGGCTAACAGACAAACGAGGAAAAGAGATAAGTAGACAAAGACCAGGATATAGCGGAGTGAGGAAAACGGAAAGACAGAGGCAGGAAGAGACATAGAAGAAGACACGAAACACTTACCAGGATTCTTCTTCTTCTTCCCACATGTGCTTCCCGAGAGTCCTAGAGAAAAAGGAAAGAAGAAGAAGACGAAGTCCATAAATCCCAGCCAGAAGGAAGGATACGGAGAACAAGAATATAACAAGACATCCACCACCCATCACAAACTTTTATATACAATCAATAAAATACCACTTACCTGTAGATCAGACGAGTACTGAGTGATTATTAGGGCCCATCCTGCAACAATGCTTTAAATGTTTGCTACAGCCTACGATTGCATTATTTCAGTGTTAAAAGGCTACTTTTTGGGTTGGGACCAGTTCATTTTGGGCTTACTTTGGCCTGGTCGTTCAACAGCTTTGGGCTTTAGAAGGCTTTTAAAATCTGGCAACACTGGCAGTGACTGTTAGCGGGTGCCATGTTATCAGGTATGCACCGGTTGTTAGGGTCAGTGAGTCACTTTTAAAAAGTTGTCATCATCAAAAAATGTCAGTAAATTATTATGTGGTGAAATATATCTGTGTAGAGCCTTGTCTGCCTGAAGGTAGGGGTTTTCCTTCACTGCTGTTGTGGACTAGGATTAATTGGGAACTGTCTTTCCAATACGAGAGAGCACGTCAGGTATTAGAGATTTTGAGGGAGGGCTGATTAATTGGGAGAGGGGGCTTTAGGTGTTGAGAAAATTCATAAGTCGGCAGGCGGGATCACAGCAGCAGTGCTGATCTGCGCAAACATGGAGCACAAGTGGCTCGGGGCTGAAGGTTTCTGAAAGGGCTGGGGGACTGCCACAGGCCGGTAATTGTGGGCTGCGGTGTCACACTGGGTAACTAACTACTAGTGGGCGGAGGGGGTGGGAAGGCCATGGCAGTGGGCAGCATTTCCAGCATTGTGGCCATGAATGAGGGCGGCCCGCAGCAGGACATGGGTGTCCTTGAAACTCCCCCGCAATGGGCTGGAGCCTTGGGGAAGCAGGAGTCACTGAAGTGGTGCTGGCACCCCTTGGAAATCTGGTACACCCCGCTTACCTCAAGGGGGGAGCGGGCATGTCTGGAGGCATGGACATCCCACCGCTAGGCCAGATTTGACCGCCGGGCCGACTGTGGGCACAGTCGACCTGGCCGTGGAGGCCGGACCCGCAGTGGGATTTTGATCCCATTTCCACCAGGGATTTCCTGGCGAGATATCCCGCCAGGTAATCCCTGGCAGAAAGCATACGGGTGACAGGAATAATCATTCCTGTATGTGACACACCAGGCCCCCCATTGCCACTACACCTACTCACCCCCCAAACCCTAGAACCTTCCCCACCCCGAACCCCAAAAACCGACCCTCCACCCCCAAAACCCATGTAGGTCCCCCCAACCCGACCCTCACCATCCCCCACCCCTACATACAGTTCCCCACAAACCCCAACCCCCCACATCACCATGCACCCATTCACCTACATGCACACATGCATACATGCACTCAGACACACATCCCCCCCACACATACACTCATGCACACCCCCATGCACTCACACACACCCCGCCTCCCCCCTTCTCTTTCGGACTGCACTTACCTCTTCCTTTGTGCTGCTCTGGGAGGTAACGGGCTCCCTGGATGCTGCTTCGCCGCCATCGCCTCCTCTCCATACTCCGCTATGCCTATTAACTGCTTCATTATACGCGTGGAGGTGTGTGGTCTGATGTGGCGGTGAGGGTGGAGTAGCATCCACCCCGCCACCGACCGCCAACATGGCTCCTGGCAGCCCTCACCGCCATCAATGGCGGTGAGGCTCCATGAGTCAATATTTGGCGCTATGCCAGCCGCCGCCACTGGCGGTCTTCCATTGACCGCCGGCACGGTTGGCCGCGGGACATCCTGCCAAGTTCATAATGAGACCCTATATCTGGTATGCATCAGAGAAGGTCTTGTGTAGCTTCGGAACCTCGGACGGAAGTCGGAGTTCGCATCAGTGCAGCCGGCTTTGGTGTGGCACTGAACCAGGTGGAGAGATGGCAGGGTATAGGATCTGCTTCCACTTTGCATGGGTTTGACCCGTCTGAGGACCTACATGACACCCAGTTTGAAGATGGTGATGTGGGTAATGGAGAGGTGCGGAGTGTAGTGTGAGTGGAGGAATGGAAGAGTGGGAATTGGATTTTGATGAGGAGGAATGTGAGGAAGGAGAAATTGTGGATGAGCAAGAGCGGGAATGGCGGGGAGCCCCGCGTGATACGAGGATGGGGCGAGGGAATACGAATGGCTGAGGAGGCTTGGTGTTGTGTAGAATGTGTTGGAGTTACTGGGAAAGTCAGTTGACAACATGACAGAACTGAGACCTGTGCCTCAGCGGACAGCTTTAGTGTGGGCCCGACCCTGTACTTCTGGAGATTAGATTTAAAATCTGGGTACCATCAGATCAAATTACATCCCAAATCCAAGATGTACACAGCATTTATCATGATGGAATGTGTATTTCAATTCACTAGACTCCCTTTCGGTTTGGCGTCTGCGTCAAGTGTTTTCCAACTTATAATTAACAAGTTGTTTGGTGATATTCCCATTGTACGTTTTTTACAGGATGGAATCTTGATTTTTGGGGCAACACAGGAAGGACACAATAGGACCCTTGGGAAGGTGTTGAAAGTGTTGGAAGAGTCAGGGTTGACACTTCATAAAGAAAAGTGCCAGTTCTTGTTAAGTGAAATGGAATACCTGGGGTATACCAATTCAGAGTGAAGGGAGCGACCCAAAGATGATTTAGTAAAGTCTATCAAATTATCCCCAACCCACAGGGAAAAGATCAGTTGCATTCATTCATGGGGTTGGTAAAGTATTATACAAAATTTGAACATGACTTTGCTGAAAAAACCGAAGTGTTAAGGGAATTGCTAAGGAAGGGAAGTGAATTTATGTGGGGTGAGAGACATGAACAAGCATTTTTGATGGTCAAGGTGCTTCAGGAATTTTCACCCATTTGATCCCCGGAGCAAGGGTGTATTAACAGTTAATGCCAGTGCCCATGGGATTGGTGAGTCATGTCACAACTCAAGGTGAGAGTGAAAAACCAGTAGTTCCATTTCGAGGTCTCTGTATCAGGTGGAACACAATTATGCAGTCCTAGAGAGAGCAGCATTGGCAGCTGTGTGTGTGTGTTGAGGGCTTCTGTACGTATTTATGGGGTGTGTATTTCACATTATGAACAGATCACAAGCCATTCGTAAGGGTGTTCTTACTAGGAGGTGCAGATAAGGTTTCTGTGAGGTTGACCCGTTCTGCGTCAAGGTTACTGGGGGATCAGTACAATGCAGAGAATGTTCTGGGGTGGAAGAATGGTCAGGCTGACTGCTTGTCAAGGTTGCTACTAGTGATGAACAAGGAGGTAGAGGGAGAGAGTGAGATGGTGTGTGTGGTAGCAATTGAGGAGGATGTGTCAGAAAGTGCATTTGGTGCTATCACATGGGAGGAATGTGAAACAGCTGTGCTGGAAGATGAAGTTTTCAAAGCTCTCATAAAGAGTTTTTGGGAGGGATGGAAACAGAAAGGTGATGTGAAAGTTTATTTGTGAGGGTGCATGAAATTGCAAGAAGATTTAAGACTAGAAGCAACGGATGCCTTGATTTTGTTAAAGTACAGGTCTCTGAGAAAGTTAAATGAAAGCGGATAAGGTCAGAGCATGATGGCCATTTAGGGCAATCCTTCACAAGAAAATGTTTAAAGGAAGGATTTTGGTGGCTGGGCATCGACAATGATATGAAGGAAGGGGTTGAAAAGTTTAGTTTATGCAGGAAGAGTGAGAAATGGTTGAAGATTGGAGTGGAAGGTATGACCGATTCTGAAAGATATGCAGTAGGGATGTGTTTTCCAGGTGGGTGACAGTGGAGTTTTTGTGGAACATAAATTCTGAGAGTGTGGTAAAAGTTTTGAAAAGACTGTTCATGAGAGAAGGTTATCCCGGAGTGCTGGTGACGGATAATGGTACGCAGCTTGCTTCCACTATTAGGAAGGAATTTTTAAGAAAGCCTGGTATCAGACATGCACGCACCACAAGGTAATGGCATGGCTGAGCATGTGAATCGCATAGTTAAAGGTACCATACAGATGGCGGTGAGAAGTAAGAAGAATGTTAAGGATGTAGTGGAGAAAATTGTATGGATGTACAATACCAAAGAAAATAGTGTTATGGGTAAAACACCTTTTGTGAGAATGAGGGGGAGAGATTTAAGGACAAAGTTATTACTGCAGAGGCTGAGTGAGTGTGGAACTACAAAAGAAAGTAGTCTATATATGAATGATGGAAGGATTGAAGAAGGGGACTATGTAAAAGTCAAGCTAGGAATAAGTAGTGATGGAGTCAACACATTTTCAGATCCCATGAAAGAGCATGGAGTGCATGAGTGGCATGTTGTGCTGAAAATGGTCAGAAATGGAATAAGAGAAGGGCGACATTATATTGTAAGAGGAGTGTTGAGGCATGGAAAAGATGGGAAGATAAGGATGAAGAAAAACAGAAGTGCTGGGGGATTTTTGTTGATGGATGATGCAGAAATGGTGAGTGTGGCGGGAAATAGTGAAGGAGTGGAGTTACGTGGAAGTGCCAATGTGCAAGGACAGGAAGGAGACAACATTGCGTTCCTCGTAGGTTTCAGTATCATCAATTGTAATCTTGTGTTGTTTTAGGAAAAATTATGTAATGTAACCTTATGTTTTAAGCAAAATAGTAATAGGCCATGTGAGAAATTTAGTAATAGTTATGTAATTTATTAATAAAACACATATGTAATTTAGTAATATTTAGTTATGTATTTGGTAATAGAAAGCAGGTTGTAATGGAGATTATGGCCCTCATTACGACCCTGGGGGTGGGTGATAAAGTGGCGGTAATACAGCCAACAGGCTGGCGGTAAGTACTGCCAAATTATGACCATGGTGGTGATATCTCTGATAGACAGCCAATGTACCACACCGACCTCCATTGCGGAAACAGCAGTCACCACGGTGGTAGCCACCTACAGCCAGGTGGAAGACAAAGTACCGCCCACCATATTAAGACACAACACTCTGCCACATTTTCCAGGGCGGTACCAACGCCATCAATAGACTGGCGGAAACACATCACAGAAGAGAAAGGACACACTTGGAGACACAGGTAAGAACCATGCCGCCCAGGAACCCGAACTGCAAGTTTTCCTGATGATCTTCTACGTTATGCTCCACCTGGAAAACCCAACGCCGGCGAAGATGACGACGGTGAGTACAGCTGTCTAGCACACCAGGGAGGAGGGGAGGAAAAAGAGAGTGGCACACACACACGCACAACACACACCCGACACACACACACCATACACACAACCATATGCATATCAAAAACAATTTGACCATGAAAATCTGCAGAATAATGCAAAGGCAACAGGAATTTACGAAAATGATTGTAATCAGTCCAGCAATAAAATCAACAATCCGATTTACACTTTAAACAGATCTGTACATGTGTATAGAAAAGGGACACTTCCCAGTCCATAGTTCACAGGGCCCACATGGCCACTGGGCAAAGTCCAAGGCCCTCGAATCCTGCTCCAATATGGAGAGAACACTGCAGGGGCATCAGTTGGCAAATAGGCAGGCACCTCGGGGGGAGGCACCTCAGCCGGATGTGGAAACAAGACCACTAGTTCTGAAGGGGGCAATATGCCCTGTGCTTGGTCCTGGGGAGTGCAAGGCCACAGTCTCACAAGTGGGTGTCTTGCCCACTTGTTCTGGAAGAGGTAACATGCCCTTTGCATTGTCCTGGGGAGTGCAAGGCCACAGTCTCACAAGTGGGTGTCTTGCCCACTGGTTCTGGAGGGGGCAACATGCCCTGTGCATGGTCATGGGGAGTGCAAGGCTACAGTCTCACAAATGGGTGTCTTGCCAACTGGTTCTGGGGGGGGCAACATGCCCTGTGCATTGTCCTGGGGAGTGCAAGGCCACAGCCTCACAAGTGGGTGTGTAATGTGGGTGTGTGTTTTATAGTGGTGTGAGTGTAGTGTGTGTATGGGTGTCAGGTGTGTGTTGTTTGAATTGGCTAATGTGGTGGTGTTTTGTCTGTGGATGTCCATTGTGAGCACGGCGGTATGTACGGCCAATGGTTTACCGCCTTTGAATGTCCGCCGTGGTGATTCGTGGGTCATAATGTGATGGGTGTTGTTCTGTTGGCGTAACGGTGTTGGTTTTGAGACCGCCAGTTTATTACGGACTTTTGGTCTGGTGGATTTGTGTATGTGGCTGTATTCTGTCGGATTGGTGTGTGTGTCATAATATGGTGAACAGATATCTGCCGCCGCCGCCGTAAGTTGGCGGCCATCAGCGTGGCGGTAAGCGGGATTTACCGCCAGTGTCATAATGAGGGCCTATATGTTTTATGTGCACAATGGTTCTTCATTGTGTAAAGAAAGGAGATACATTATGGGATGCTGCTTATCTGGTTTTGCCACTGTTGTCATGGAGCCCAGGAATGCAATGAGGGATCGAAATTCTGGACACCGCCAAAGAGCTGGACATCAATAATTCTTGAGAAATAGCAACCAATTGTCATTATACTTTGCTTCACTTAGCAACTATGAAGAGCTGACTTAGGACAAGTGTCTGTCCCTCACTCTTCGATTAGCCCAGAGCATGCGTCTCTCTCTCTCTCTCTCATTCAATGCACTCAGAGCAGCGCAGAGTATGCTCCTCCTTCAGAACCATTACTGAAGCACCAAGGTGCTTACAGACTATGATCCGCTACAGCAGGATCTTGTGTCTAGACTTACATAAGCCTGCTGATGCAGGGCTTCGATGTCGGGTCGAAGCAAGTTAACACCCGCTGGTAGGGGAAAACATCCTTTACCCCGCAGACAGAACAACGACCTGCCTTTACAAAGCAGTCACTACCACAGCTGCGACGTTACCATGCATTACTTTACCGCGCAAGTCGTTACAATGAATCAGTCACAGGGACCTCCCAGCCAGCGTATCCGCGGAGGGCTCCAAGGACTTCGGATCAAGATCCAGGTTTACCCCGGTCGAAGAATTTTCACCTCGAAAAAATGACTAAGTCTGAAGGTAAAAATCTCCACCGAGGGCTCCCGCGACACGTATCCGGAGAAGAGTTCCAGGAGGTCGGATTGGACTGGCAGGTTCGTCCCGCTGAAGAAAATCTTCAGGAAAGAGACTAAGGGCCTGATTACAACTTTGGAGGAGGTGTTAATCCGTCCCAAATGTGACGGATATACCACCAGCCGTATTACGAGTTCCAAAGGATATAATGGACTCGTAATACGGCTGGTGGTATATCCGTCACTTTACCGTCACTTTTGGGACGGATTAACACCTCTTCCAAAGTTGTAATCAGGCCCTAAGTCCAAAGGTAAACTTTTGACCGAGGCCTCCCGCGAGCTGTAGCCGAGCAGGGCTCCATCGCGGTCGGCCTTAAACTTTGACATTGCCCCGGTCGAGGTGCAACCAGATGACCCAATTGGCGGTTTTTGTTTCTAGGTGCTAAAAAAACGATAATTCTTTAAAAATTCATATCTCAGGTTCCCCTTATCCGATTTTATTCATGTTTGTGTCATTTTAAAGATAAAAATATAATCTATTTTTATAAATTGGTTTTGGATTTTTAAAATGTTTCCTGTGTTTTATTTAATTACTGTTTTGTGATATTTGAATGCTTTACACTCTGTCTCCTAAGTTAAGCCTTGTCGCTCGTTGCCAAGCTACCAAGGGTTGAGCTGGGTTTAATTTACTGAGACCTAACTGGACCTAAGTGGAGGTTAGTGGCCTATTGCTAAGTGTAGGTACCTACCTGCCCTTACCAATAACCCATTTTCCAACAGTGAGCATGTAGGTTTGTAGGATGTAGGTTTTCTTAAAAGTGAGCACTTTGAGAAAAAACATGAGCAGAGTCCTAAAGTTTTTCTTAGGAAATCTTACAAGCACTGCCAAATGACAGTTATGCCGAATGTCAAGGATTTTACCTTATGACAGCGCCAATACCTGTGCAATAATCTTACTTATGCGGGTTCAGTTCATCCCTGATATTTCCATTTTGCACTGTTGTCTCTTTCGCTTCCTCTTTCTTTGGCATATTTCTGTTTTTCTCTCTCTTGCTCTGGGTCAAAGTGTGTTTCTAAAAAATAACTCAAGATCCCAAAAAATCTAAGTAAAAATGTTTTGATATAATTAGAATATTATATTCCTGCAATACTTTTCCTGGATCTTCCTCTAAAATGTACTAGATACTGGCATGCACTGGGTGCCCAGACCACACGCGACTTCGGCTCTTCTCTTGATTGAATCTAACTTTGTTCTCAAAGAACACGTTATTTAAGGGGTCAGCAGAATTGTTTGTGTGAATGAAGCGCGCATGTGTGTGTATTTCTTGGGAGTCAATTAAGCTTTTACTCCAGTTGAACATGCTTTGCTTGGTGTGTGGAGGAGGGGAGCTCAAGCAGTTGGTTGCTGGTGTCTTCCTGTATACAGTGCTTAATTTGAGCTTTCTGGTGCAGGGTACCTGCACTTATTTTTGTGGGCCAGCACTTACTTTTCTGCCTCATGCATTTACTGCGAGCAAAAGACACATATGGAAATGGCGGAGGAAGCGGAAAACGAACAAGCGTCATAAACGGGGAAAGCAGAAAGCCACAAGAGTGAGTGGAAGGGGCAGGGAGTGGTTGTAAATGGATGAAAGAGGCCCGAGATGGCTTCGGGATTACACTGCCTCAGTATTCCGTGCTTGCACATTTAATTGCAGCAGCTGCGTGTTTCAGAGCGGGCACCGGCACGTTTTGACAAATTAAGCACTGCCTGTATATGACCTGTATAAGTGAGAGAAGCTTTCACTGCTGCTTCCCAGGCTGTACTTTTTCATGTATGAAAGGGATGCTTGCACTGCTTCTTCTCGTGCTCCTCCTGTTGTGTGTAATAGTATAGATTGAGAAAACATTTTCTCTATACAAAAAACAATAATATTAGCTTTGTCAAAGCTTGTTATTACAGGGTGATTTCTAAATGCATCAGAACATCACGGCCAGTAGATGGCACGATTACAATGTAACATACTGCTCTGCCGTACTTATGATGGTGTGCAGTATTTCAAAATAACGGTTATGCAATTTTGAGGGGCACTGGCTAGTGCACTGGTTCTTCACTTTTTGACTCTTGTTGACCCCCACTTAATCATCACTGGAACCCATGGACACCCACCAATTCATTATTGGTATCCGGGGACTACCTGCTGAATCATCACTGAAAGCCAGGGACCATGCCCTAAGCCATTTCAGTGATTTGAGCCAAAACACGTAGAAATACAGCCACACATTTAAGCATTCATTAACCATACAACTGAAGTGATGAAGTGTTTTATGTAATTCAGCAACAAATATAAAAAAAATCAAAATTGTAATTTTTGGGGAAAGGTGGGAGCTTTGCTAAATTCATATGAGGCCCCTCATTGTCCATGCTGTATTCTGTTTCACGCACTTGCTCTGCTCCCACTAATCAATCTGAAGAGACCAACTTAATGTTTAGCCCAACATTGCAAGTTCTTTCACACTCACAGAACGTTTTAAAACTTCAAATTTTAAATGTTACTTTTTTATTTATATACACGTTACTAATCTGCTAATAATTTTTAATTTTCTAAGCAGTCACGGAGCCCCTGAATAGGCGTCACAGGCCCCCAGTAGGGTTGCCACCAAACCGTTATTCTACCAGCTTCATCGGTATTTTTATGTCACAGTCGGTACAAAAATAAGCAAAGTAACCACGAGCTGGTATTTTTAGTCCTTATCTGTACATGCTTTAAACAGCAAATATAACTGGAAAGCCCTTTTAAATGTGTTCTAGAGCTGTGCAAATGATCTATGATTAATACATTCTCTAAACAAAGACAGAACGGTATTGAATACATATGATTTTCTTAAACTTTGTATTTCGTACCATGTCCCGTCCTTAGCAGACTCTTAAAGCAACAAGTGGCCAGTATTTTTCTCTTCGAAAAGTAGCACACTTACCCACCAGGGGTCCCTGGACCACAGGTTAAGAACCACTGGGCTAATGTTTTCCAGTTACATTAACTTTAGGAAATAGAACATAGGCATCTTTTTAATTTCATGAAAATGTATGTTCAAGTTTTTTTCAATATTTGTTGGGAATGTGTGTTACATGATAAACATGAATGATATGTGTTCTTGTGATAAATCGAGTATTTTGGGTCCAAAAGAACTAGCTTGTGAGCCAAGTTTTGGCAGTGGAGCAACAAACGGAAGATTTTAGTCGACTAGCCTCTTTACCATGCCTCTAAAATTAGAATAGCGTCTAATGAAGTATTAATATGTGTTGTGAAACTGAGCGTATTGCCTAATGCTGTCCCAATTACATTTTCCCACGTTTAGTGGTTATTTACCCAGTTGCCGACCAGATAGTAAACAATCTCTATTATTTACCCAGCAGCCAGCAAAATAGTACATAAACTCTACTGTTTAGCCAGTCATCGGCTAAATAGTAGAGTCACTGTACAATTTGACTGGCGGCCGGGTAAACAGTATAAAGGAGGTCTTTATTTGTCCAGCCATGAAAGAAAAAGGGACTCCAGGCAATGGTGGTGTAGTGGCCATCTTGTAATGGGCATGCAGAATGTGTGTAGCATTTGAAAGTAAGTGCATATACAAATGTACAGTAGCTTGTACAAAGGTAAATGCATGAATTACGCTGAACTGTTTACAGATAAAAAAAACGGTAAAATAAATTTGGCATGCAAACATTTCAACATTCACTTGTCAAGAGGAGCATCATATTATTCCCCAACACATGATGATTCAATAATGTAACCAAATCGTGAACATTCTCAGTATACCATAATTTCGAAACAAAAACAGTTGGGGGTCTCACTAATGCAACTCATAAATTAACCCCATCTATCAATCCTTAGTGTCTGTACTAGTCTCAGAATCCTAACAATCCCACGTAATCAGATCAGCAGGTGCACCCCCATCCATGCGCCCCAACCCCATATGTTTAGCCAGTCATCGGCTAAATAGTAGAGTTACTGTACAATTTGACTGGCGGCCGGGTAAACAGTATAAAGGAGGTCTTTATTTGTCCGGCCATGAAAATGCATGAATTACGCTGAACTGTTTACAGATAAAAAAAACGGTAAAATCAATTTGGCATGCAAACATTTCAACATTCACTTGTCAAGAGGAGCATCATATTATTCCCCAACACATGATGATTCAATAATGTAACCAAATCGTGAACATTCTCAGTATACCATACCATACCAAACTTATGAGTTGCATTAGTGAGACAAAAACAGTTGGTGGTCTCACTAATGCAACTCATAAGTTAACCCCATCTATTAATCCTTAGTATCTGTACTAGTCTCAGAATCCTAACAATTGTGCCCGCGCAATCAGATCAGCAGGTGCACCCCCATCCATGCGCCCCAACCACATATGTTGTTCTTTTGTTACTCCCCACTCCAGGATATCCCATAACCAGCAATCAACGAGAGATCTTCTGGGGCTCATCCATCCTATGGCCACCCTGCGTTTGGCCAGCACAAGGGCCCACTGTGTAAATTTGTATGGGATTTTCCACCCTACGGGTCTGACCTTTCACCCCAAGTATGCATGTCAACGGTGTCAAAGCAATATCCAGGCTCGTAGCCTCTACAATTTTGGCAACTACCTCCCTCCAGAACAGTTGTACCCCCTCACAAGACCATGCCAGAAGAAGAAAGGAGGCATCTCTCTTGCCGCAGCACGTGCACCTGGCCCCCTTAGCTGGGTCAATCTTGTTATGATCATAAGGTGTTACATAAGTGCGGGTACGAAATTAAAGTGTAGGAGCTTGAATCTATTGTTGCATGAGATGGTGCGCACCAGCAACAGTGTCCTGGCCCAGTCAGCATCTGCCACTGGCTTCCCCAGGTCCCACTCCCATGCCCGGCGTGCCACATTGGGTTTACCAGGCATATCCTCCCAAAGTGTCCTGTAAAATAAAGTAATTAAATGGCTCCTTCCCCAAATTTAGCAGCCCACCCAACACCTTAGGGAATGGTGGGACCACAGAAAATCTTGCCAAACCTCCCTTAAAACTCTTTTGAGGTTTGCATACTGCAGGAATTGGCCCGGGCCCAATCCAAACTTCTCCTTCGCCTCTGGAAAAGAAAGGAATGTCTCATTAGGAAATCAATCCTGAGCAACTAAACATCCACCTGATCTCCATTGTTCCATAGACATGTGATCTTCAATTTTACAGAACGGAACTAGGTTCAACACCTTGAGCTCCCTGTCAAATGGAGTGTGACAAAGTACCTTCTTGACTACCTGTTCCCAGATCATTTGCTGTATTATAAACCAGGTAAGGGATTACTCCCTCCGAACGACCATCTCTCATCAGAATCCTTGCTAGGGTATCTGTGCCTGGCATTCCCTCAAAAAGTTGCTTCTCAACATGTCAGTCTCAACCAATCACTTCGCAGCATGTGTGCTGCGAAATAATATATAGCCTGACATTTGGTCTAGCCTCCCTCCAGGCCCCCCTAAAAGGGTTCCAGGCCCGACATGACTCTCTCCACATTAAGCATTTTATGGGCTGCTGTAGTGTGGATTACCTAAATGCCTAAATACCGAAAACACTCTAACTCCCAATGAAGGCCCACCACAGGCAGATCATCCAGGGGTCTACGATGAAGCGCACCCAGAGGGAACAGAATTGACTTATGTGCATAACAAACCCGAAATGGCCCTGAACTCCAACAGCAGATGCAATAACAGGGGAAACGACTCACCTGCTGACCTAAGGTACACCAGCGCATCGTCTGCATAGAGAGAAATGGTGTGGGTAGAAAGACCCACTCGAATCCACCAGGTTGCCAACTACCCACGCAACATCAGGGTCAATGGCTCCACTTACAGGGCAAAAAGGAGTGGCAAAAGAGGACACCCTTGTCTGTTCCCCTGCCTATTCCCCACGAATCTAAGAGCACACCTCCCACACAAACTCGTACTATGGGCTCAGTGTAAAGTAAACGCACCCAGGCACAAAATTTGGGGCCAAATCCCATTCCCTGTAGTGCGGCCATTTGGTATCTCCATTCAACGGTATCAAATGCCTTTTCAAGGTCCAACTATACTAGGGCTAATTCCTGCACCACATCCATGGTTTTGTGTAGAACGACGCAAGTTGAAAGTTGTGCTTCAGGCTGGTAAGGAAACAACCAGGATCCAACATCCCAAACAGTCCAAATGTGCACAGAAGCCTCCAACTGTATGCCAGTAGTAGGGGCAGATCCAGGAGTCCACCCCGAGGGGAGAGTGTATCATATATAGTACACCACAAGCCGTGAGGGCAGAACCATATCTGAATCAATTGGTGGTGTTATAGCCCCAGGATTCCTCTGCACGCCCCATGCATTCCACACTAGTATCAAAATACAGCAGCGGTAGCCAGTCAGTAGTGCCCGCCGTCAGTCTCCCCTTCTTCCAGCCACTCACTATGGTGTACAGCAGTGTGAACTTAGTGCAGTGCCACTATTCCCCATTCACAATGCAGTGAGTGGGACAATGTAGGGAAAGACCCCGACCTCCGGCACATGATCTATAGCTTCTTCCACTGCCTCTTGTATGTCCCCAGGGCAGGATCCAAATCAAGGGGCTGGTCAGGCTGTACCGGCTTCGGTGCGGTACAGCGCTCCACTCAGCACTCTGTGGGAGTAAAGTCGTTGCACCCCACTACCGACAGCCCCCACCAGCACCACACCGCGGGGAGGGCCAACACCAGGAGCACTCGGCCAGTCCATCAGCTCATTCACAGCGTCCGCCGCAGCTCACCCACTCCAGTGAGCACCAGCCCAGGCCAGCCCTCATAGTCACAAACAAGCCCTAGCGTGGGTACTGCTTCCAAGCAGCCTGATCACAGCAGCGCCAGAGGCCCGCCAAATGAAATCAACCCCACGGCCAGGCCCTCTGGATCTCCGCCGGCCCCCTCCTGCAGGTGCAACTGGCAACGTGCTCCTTGTTTTCATGCAGGGGCCGCACATATCACGCCACACATCCACAAAGGTGGAGAAATGTCTTCCCCTTGTGGGGAACAACTCCGGGCACCTCCGCAGACACTTTCGGTCTAGGATGTTCAAGCGGGAGTCCACCACAGCCCACTCTAGGCCAGCTGTCCGCCAGCCTCCATGCAGTCTCGGCCTGCCATGCCGCACCACCGGTCCTCTCATCCCTCAGTGCTCCGTCCCAGGGGTGGCAAAAGGATCAGGCAGGCAGGAGTGCTCCATTTCCCACCCGAGGGGTGCCCTATAGAAGGAAGGCACAGCAGGATTCCACAGGATAAGGCCGGGGAAGTGAGGAGCTTCCTAGAACCGCTTCCCTCCATCCATCTTGCTTGGCCCGCCCCAACATTTATGTTATTTTACTATTACACCCTAGTTTGTCTTCCTGTTCCATTCCTAATCAAGTAAGCAGTTTCCCTGTCCCACAGAAAGTTATTACCTAGCAATGTCTAAGTGTTCCCTCAAGATGGCTGCTATATCTCAGAATGCTCAAAAGGAGGATCTAGGAGTGACCAACTTCTGTTCTTTTCTTCCTGCAACACAAAGCTGTTACCTAGCAATTCTGAACATAAGTATTTTTTCTTATTGTTTTGCTGTTATTTCAACTCATTTTCTTTCCCTGTTAATATAGTTTCTTCATGTAGCCTGGTCAATTCGGGTAGCAGAGCAGGCATAGATTACAACATAGTTTGTTTTGGCTGGACCCTTAGCAAGTAGCACTTCCCATTCCCCTACTATTGTTCCTTCTTGGGGCACAGAATGTGAAGACTTTACATGCACTAGTTTCAAGACGCTGCCTGATTCCAATATGGTGCTTCCCTCAATTTCAGGAGGTGCATTATTTTGTTTCCTTAGAAATGAAATGGAGTCAGGAAGTGTGGTGTACTGATCCAGGAATATTTTGCTATGGATGAGACACCAGGTACTTCAGCTGAAGCTCCGTCACTTACTGCTCTTTAGCAGATGATTAACACTGCAGTGGAGACTGCTTTTCAGGGAAGAGAGGGAGCCATTCCTCCTCCACGCCAGGTTCCTCTGCTTCAACAGCAGTGGATTTACAGCCTGAGGACTCTGATGAGGAGGACAAGGGAGGTCAGTTTGTCCAGGGAGTTGAGCTCTCTGAACTGTTTTGCTATGTAAGGCATAAGTTGAGATTTCCTAGTCTAGTGGGTTAGGGTTGTGAATAGGATTTTTTCACCTCATGCTAACGCCATAACTCTAGGTCTTTCCTGATACAAAGTGCGGCACCAGGTTACTGTCCCATGAGTGGAAGGACTTCAACAGTTTTTCTGAGATTCCTTTCAAATCATTATCCTCTGGAGGGTTTTTCTGAAGAGTTCCCACCTTATGTTAAAGTGGAAAAAGTTTTGGCTAGGCTGTCCTTCCAAGGATACAAAGTGCGGCACCAGGTTACTGTCCCATGAGTGGAAGGACTTCAACAGTTTTTCTGAGATTCCTTTCAAATCATTATCCTCTGGAGGGTTTTTCTGAAGAGTTCCCACCTTATGTTAAAGTGGAAAACGTTTTGGCTAGGCTGTCCTTCCAAGGCCCACTGGTTTTTGAGAATCCTCTTCCTTTGGACCAGGTAGATAAGGACGTTGAAGGGTCAACCAAAAAGTGCTTATGTAGTTGCCAATTTTTCGGTCAGGGCATATGCCTACACCACTTATATGGTCCAGTCTTTCTGTAAGGACTTTCAGCCAATGGCACACCTCATGAGTGAAGGGGCCGATGGTTTGGCTCTCTTGTCCAGGATGGAACTCTGCATTTGTTTCCTGACAGATGTGTCTTTCAACAATTTGTGTGCCTTGGCAACAGCCTCAGATGCCTCTATTGCGGCTCAGCCTCACATTTGTATGCACAAGTGGAAAGCAGACACTGCTCAAAAATCAATACTAATGAAGCTACCCTTGGAAGGTTTTAAAATGTTTGGTAATCAGTAGAAGGAAATGATGAAGATGCCTGTTGAAAACAGAAAATGTATCACTCCAGTTCACCTGCCTTCAAAAGACAGAGGGTTTGGCTATTGTACAGCATTTGATCCAGCATTTGATCCTAATTCATCTGGAGACAGTAGTCCTTTTGGGATAAAGGCTGTGGCCAGGAGATCCCATGCAATTGACATATCCCAGTATCAGCCTCCATTCACTTCAAATCCTGCTCCCCTAAAGAATGGTCATCCATCCCCTCCTGTGGGAGGCGTTCTCCATTTCTTCAGTCACAGGTAGCTCTTGGCGATTGATGTTTAGGTCACCCACAATGTTAGAGGGATATCTCATTGAATTTTTCACTCTTTCAGAACCATGTTTCCGCCAAACCCCTCTGCCAAGGGACCCAATAAGTCCCAGTGCTCTGGTTTTGGGGATTTAGCTACTTCTGGAGATGTCTGCAGTTTCTATAGTCCCTCCAAAGGAAAGAGGTCCTCAAGGGGTAAACTGTCACATCAGCACAAACTGATCAAAATGGTATCATTGCAATCAATTCTTCAGCTAATCAACCAGGGGACTTCCTTGCATCCTGAACATGTTGGATGCATATCTCCATGTCCCCGTCCACAAGGTGAACCAGCAGTACTCGTGCATTGGGCGGGATCAGAACACTATCAATTTACATTCCTTCCATTTGGCCTTCAATTGGCGTCCAGCGTTCTTACAAAGCTCTTAGTCCCATTAGTAAGTTTTCTATATTCAAAAGGTGTTCAAGTCTGTCCCTACCTTAATGACTGGCTAATTGCTTCTCCTTCTTTTTCTAAGGCAGTGCTGAAACATTTTCAAGAGGTCTGCAAACTTCTGATAGAGATTGGTCTCTTGCTAAATCACAAGAATTCAAACTTCACTCTTCTCAGACTCTGAAATTCATCAGGTATTATTTAGGACAGACCAAGGGAAGGCCTTTTTTATGGAGGAGAGGCAGTTGTTCTCCCTATTGTCGAAGTCCCAAGCTTCAGCAATACTGTGTCTGAGAAGCCAAGTCGAGAGGGCTTCAGCTCCGGCAATTCTTACATAGGATCTCCTTCTTTTGTACACCATTATGCACCATCTTCTTCACCACTGGAGTCCGGTGCCTCAGGAGTACAAGACCTTGTTTCCAGTGTCTTCAAAGAACAAACTGGAGCTTCAGTGGCGGCTATCTCCAGCAAACCTGTCCAAGGGGTACAAGTTGATTCTCCCACCAGTGACACTGCTCACAATATATGCCAGCGGCATCGGATGGAGTGTAGTTGTACAAGGTTCAAAAGACCACGGCAAATGGAACATTTTTTGAGACCTCTCAATGCTCAAACTGGAGAGAGTTAGCAGTAGTTTGAAAGGCTCTTCTGTGGTTTGCTCCTGTCGTGTAGGTTCTCATTATTCTAATGAGACTACTGGATTTCGAGTAGGAAGATTGTCCACAGTGTGGGAGACTGAGTCTGACCCATGGTGGATGACACTTGTCACTCCAAATCCGGGCTTTGCTCCGGCAAACTAGCAGTGCCTCATCTCTCCCAAATGGTAGAGACGACTGGGCAGCCCAGAGCATGACATATGGGTACTTCTCAGGGAAGTCGTGGTCACTCAGGTCACAACCAGTTCTCTCATACACAGTGCGGTCTCATATATAAATGACAATAGAAGCAGTTTTAAAGATTGGTTTAATAAAACAACTGCATTTTGGATAGCAAAGCGTGAACTGCAATAACCAGAACTACACAACACAGCAATATTAAAATAGTGACGATGAGAGTGAAGCATAGGAATAAGGCTATCATAGTGCCACAAGGTTCAATGGACTATTCCCTATCTAAATCATATTGCGAGCACAGTATGTTAAGCTCTAATCCTGCCTTTCAGGTTCCCCGGGAGGACATCGACCCTCATACCTGAGCAAAGGCCTGTAATCTGCGTCAGCATCTGCAACGGAGCATTCACCATACGGTTGTGGTTCCCTGGCTGGAATCTCCCTCTTGACGTGTACTAGGACTAGAAAGTGTTTTTATAACTAACACAGCAGATGTTCTAAGAAAATGTCCCTACGTAAGGATGTGTATTTTCTACGAATGTTGGAGACTAAACTTCTACCACGTTTACCGGCAATATACCAGACTTTAGCCTTGACTGAAGCACAGGGCGATCAAGAATGCATTTTTTGAGAACACAGTGCTGAACTAAGCTAAACAGTTTGATAGAAGAAATTAAAACAAGACCGTAAAAAACTGGTTATTGTAAAAAAACTGTGCAAAGCTGAATAAAATACATCTAGGTCAAGGTGTACAGCGGCCTAGTGTATTAAGCTAACGCGCATGGAGCTATTCTTAAAATGGCTACACAACACTCCTTCATGCAGAATTGGCTATGTGCTTACAGATTGACAATCAAGTTGTGAGGGCTTACATCAACCGCCAAGTTGGAATTCAAACCTTCCTTTAACTCCTTTCCGGGAAGGTAGGACTTTGGGCCAAGACGAATCTCTATGCAGTACAACTTCTGGGGAGGGAGAATGGTCCTGTTGATTCCCTGACCAGGATTATTCCCTCCTCGGTGCCTTTATGCCTTTCTTACAGTCTGTTCCTTCTGATTATCCTCAAATTATTTTGCCCATGGTGATACATATTTTCCACAGAAGAAAAAAATAACATCCAAGAAATCTTGGGCAATAGACACCTTGAATATTTTTTGGCACCCAGGGACTTCTGTAGGGTTTCCTCCCAGGGTGCTCATGGAGATCTGGGAGGATCATGTGCTTCTGGTTCTTCCAGAGTGGTCCAGGAGACCCTGGTTTTCTCTCCTTTTCAAGTTGGCAGTTTCCCATTCACCCTTCACCACGGAGAATTCCTCCTCTGAAGTCAGAAACCCTAATTTGCCTGAGCCTGTTGGTTTGATTTTAATGGCCAAGGGGTGCTCTATCGAAGTAGTCAAAATTATTCAGCTGCCAAGGAAGCTGGCACTGGAGGAATTCAAAACCTGGTGCAGGGGTAATGTTTTTTTCCCCTAGTTCTTGTAATCTAATTAAATGCTTTGACTTTCTGTGCGATGAGCTCATTTTGGGTTTGTTGATTTTGACTCTCAGAGCCCAATGGGTATCTATTCCGGCTCTCTGGAGTCCAGCTATGGCTTCTGTAGCTCCACTGGCCTACTGACCTCTGAGAAGTTTCTTTCTTCAAAGACCTGCTTCACGTTCACCAGCCCCATACTGGGACCGCCCTTTAGTACTTCAGGCACTAAAATGAATCCCCACTGTAAGCCTTTACAATCTGCAGAGTTTAGGTTTCTTTTGGCCAAGGTTTTATTCCTGGTCCCGTCTCCTCAGGCTGGAGGATCAGTGAAATAGATGCATTACTTTCCTCTTTTCCATTCCTGAGGATTTGTAACTTTAAGGTCTTTCTTTATTCAAGCCCTCTTTTCCTCCTTTAATTTCCATATAAATTACACTGTGAGGAAGACATTTTACTCTCAGTCTTTTGTCCTAATCTATCTATTCTGCAGAAGGAAAAGCTTTATACTCTGGATCTCCTCAGGGCAATTTCTGTTTACCTAGACAAAATGAATGCCTTCTGTAAGGTGGATTCCTCGTTTGTCACTTGCATCTTTTCTGGAAGCGGTCTTTGGCCATTAATAATCACTCTCTGGAGATGCATTAAATTGGCAAGTATTCAGGCTTATGAGTCATCTAAATTACATCATCCGGATGTTTTTACTTGAACCTTTCTTTCTCAACACTAAAGTGTCAATGGCTTTGTGGTGGGGCGTGGATGTTGGGCTTGCTAGTACAGAGGCTCAGAGCCGAAGCCAGGGTTTTATTAGTTAGTAGGAGAAAAATTATCAACAAAAAAAACAACAACAAAATAAACTCTTGAAACTGGTCTTCTCTTTGTGTCTTTTCTCCGAGGAGTCTCTGTTTATAGGTGCGGTGGTGTATGCAGGTCCTCAATGTTTCCTTCTTTCTTTTTAGGGTCGTTCCACTGACGGCTTCTCCTTGGGTGCACGTGGACTCTTGTTGAGCCACGATCCTCCTGGGTCGTGGCAGGATTCTTCGTCTTCTTGGGAGGTTTCTCCCTCTCCCACGTAATTGCGGGGGTGCTGCTCCTTCTGTCTGGGTTCGGCTGCCGGTGATATCACGTTCTCCTCTTCTTGACTCCTCTCGTCCTCCTTCCTCGTCTCTGCCGCGGCGTCCCCCTTTATCCGGCTTTCGGCATTTTCAGAGCCGACAACCCGGAAGTCCGGCCTCGCCCCGGGGCGCGGTTCCGATGCGTCTCAATGACAACGCGTCATGGAGACGGAAGAAAGACTCCTCCGTCGCCAAGGCTGCAGTTCTGGAGGCGTGGTGTAGGACACCCGCCTACACACCCCATCCCATGAACGGGACTGGTAGAGGCCCGTAGAATCCGGACAACGGGAGAGGAAGTCCGCGGGGCACAGGCTGGACCCAGGGATGTGACGAACCTGAAAGGTAAAGGGCTGGAGTTCAAGGAACCAGCGCAACACCCGGGAATTGGTATCTTTATGGGAGGCCAACCAGGTTAAAGGGGCATGATCAGTATAGAGTATGAAAGGACGACCCAAGAGATAATACCGGAGACACTCAACTGCCCATTTTATGGCAAGGCATTCCTTTTCGATAGAGGGATAGTGGGTTTCTTGAGGCAGTAGCTTGCGACTGACATAAACAATGGGGTGATCATACCCCAGGTCGTCAGGTTGGGCTTGGACGGCATCTAGTCCGACGTTGGAAGCATCAGTAAACAGATGAAAAGGTCTAGAAAAATCAGGACATCGCAGTACGGGTTCGGTTGAAAGGGCTTCTTTAAGCAATGAGAAGCTCTTGAGCTGGGAGGGAGAAAAAGAAGGCAGGGTCGTAGGGTATTGCTTCTTTAGTAGGTCTGTGAGGGAGGCTGTCATGGTTGAGTATTGTGGGATGAATCTACGATAATACCCCACCAACCCCAGGAAGGACCGGAGTTCTTTTTTTGTTCTGGGGAGTGGTATCTGTCTAATGGTCTCTACTTTATCTTTCTGAGGACGTAGAACTCCCATACCAATGACATAGCCTAAATAGGCGATTTGGGTTTGACCTAAGGTGCACTTCGAGGGATTGGCGGTGAGTCCGGCTTCTGCTAAGGCGGAGAACACATTGTCTAAATGTTGGAGATGTTCTGTCCAGGTTGCGCTAAAGATAACAATGTCATCAAGATAAGCGGCAGTATATTCTTGGAAGGGACGTAAAAGCCGGTCCATTAATCTTTGGAATGTAGCCGGAGCACCGTGAAGACCAAAGGGAAGGACTGTAAATTGATATAAACCTGATGGGGTGGTAAACGCTGTCTGTTCTCTGTCTTGTGGGGCTAAGGGAATCTGCCAATATTCCTTCGTGAGATCAATAGTGGACATGTAACGTGCATGCCCAATCTTCTCTAGTACTTCATCTACTCGGGGAATAGGATAAGTATCGAAAAGGGATATCTCATTTAGTTTACTAAAATCTATACAAAACCGGACTGAGCCATCTGGTTTTGGGACTAAAACGACAGGGGAACACCACGGACTGGTGGACGGTTCGATGACTTTTAGGGACAGCATCTTTGCTATCTCTTCCTCTATCAGAATCTTTCTTGCTTTCGGAATTCGGTAGGGACGTAGACGTACCGTACGTCCTTCAGGGGTTCTAATATGGTGTTGTACTAAAGAAGTGCGCCCATGTAGTTCTGAAAAGAAGTCGGAATGTTTTTGGATTAATGTAAATAGTTGATTTTTCTCGGTTTTAGCTAAGGAGTCATTGACATGAGGGTGTTTTTGGTTGTCTGGCTGTAGAGTGGGACAGAGTTCTAACCCTAGTGAGTTGGTTGTGGTTATCATGCATCCCGTAGCAGGACGGTCACTCTCGTCCCCCGGGTTCTCCCATTTCTTTAGCAAATTGATATGGTAGATCTGAGTCCGTTTAGGGTTATTATTTATTTCGATCAGGTAAGTAACGGGGGTGACTGCTTTTATTACGCGATATGGCCCCTGCCATTTTGCCAACAACTTATGTTCAGAGGTGGGTCGCATGACCAGTGCTTGATCATTGGGGTGAAGAACCTGTAGTTTAGTACTCTGATCATAAGAAGCTTTTTGGTTTTGTTGAGCTAATTCTAAGTGGTGTCTCAAGTCTTCCCAGACCGTCTGAAGATGGGCCTTTAAGTTATGAATATAGTCTAGAAGGGGTCTCTCCTCATCATTCTCTTCCTCCCATAGCTCCGCCGCCATATCTAGCAAGTTGCAAGGTGTCTTCCGAATACCACTTCAAACGGACTATGCCCAGTAGATGATTGTTCATGTGTTCTAATTGCATAAAGGACCAGGGGTAATTTCTGATCCCAATCTTTGCCCGAGTCGTTTACTATTTTACGCAAAAGGGTCTTAATGGTACGGTTATATCGTTCCACTAAGCCATCAGTTTGTGGATGATATACCGATGTCTTTATTTGGGTAATCCCTAGGGCCTTACATATCTGTTTCATGAGCCCAGAAACAAATGGGGTCCCCTGGTCGGTACGGATTTCTTCAGGAAAACCAACCCTCGAGAAAAAGGATATCATGGCTTGTGCAACTGTCTTGGTGGTGGTACTGGTAAGGGGAATGGCCTCCGGATATCTGCTAGCGTAATCAACTATCACAAGGATATGGGTATGGCCCTTGGAAGACGGTAAAAGAGGTCCGACTAAGTCCATACCTATTCTTTTGAAGGGGGTGTCTATAATTGGCAGCGGATATAACGGAGCTCTTCTGGTGATTCCTGGATCTACCAGTTGGCATTTAGGACATTGTGTACAGTATCTTCGAATTTGGGCATAGACTCCTGGCCAGTAAAAACGTCTCAACAAGTACTCTTCTGTCTTTTCCCGGCCACAATGACCTCCTCCCGGCTGGTTATGAGCGAGGAATAATACCTGAGTCCGGTAGGGTTCAGGGACCACTAGTTGTCGTTTCTCCCCATTTATGGTCCTGATACTCTATATAGTAAGTCCTTATGTACAATAAATTGAGGGCCTACCTCTCCGTTAGAGTCGCTTTTGGCATTTCTCCATGCGTGCGTGAGGGTGGGATCTTCGCGTTGGCTTACTCTAAACGATGTTGGGGCGTTGGTTATATTGGCCACTGTCTTCTCCCCTTCCATCTGTCCTTGATAAGAAACATGCTTCTGTTTTTCAACCCTTTTCTCCCTCCTAGTTAGTCTTTTCCGTTCGGGGGCGCTATAAATAGGGGTATCCCGAAATGGGGCTACTCCCCACCAATCAGCAATAGGGTTGGGTTTTCGAGTTTGGTCTAGAATGTCATTAAATCTCTGATAGTCAGTTCCAAGAATACATTCTCCGATCAGGTTATCCATGATTCCCATGGCGAGAAAGTCATGATTATCGTTCCACTCTATTTCTACTACTTCAAGGGGATACTGAGCTCGATCCCCATGAATGCAACAGATTGTCACCCAGTGTTCCGCCTTAGATTTCACTGACTTGACTATATCCCGACGTATCACCGACTGACTACATCCGGAGTCAATCAATGTCATGACCATTTGTCCATTAATTCGTAGACGATGTTTAAAGGATATATCGCCTGCCCCTATGCACAAGACTCTCCCTCTAGTAACCCCTATCTCCATAGGTTCTACTCCCTCACGCTTCTTGGGACAGACTCTGGCTATGTGGCCCCACTCCCCACAACTGAAACATTGAGGTTGTTGCATGGGGTTTCTCTCTGCTCCCCGAGAGGAGGAACCTGGCTCCTCAGGGTTCCGTCTAGGTGTATATTGAGGAGGGGTTGTAGGTGGCTTGCCTAGGGGTCGGGAAGGTTGGCCTTTTACATCTACGGACCGATGATAGGCGCACGCCAAATCGACCGCTAGGTCGGTGTCGATCTTAGGATGTTGTCTGATCCAGTTCCGGGTGCTCATGGGTAGGGAGTCTAGATACTGTTCTAAAATAATGGCCTTGATGACATCTTCACGGTCGGTCCCTAAGGGTCCCAGCCACTTCAGTCCTAGGTCTTTCACGCGGTAGTAAAATGTACGCGGATCCTCATGCGGTCCCCATTTTACTTTACGGAACTTTGATCGATTATACTCAGTATCGTGTCCCACTCGCTCCAATATACTCTTCTTAATTTCGGAGTAGGGAGTGGTGCCTCCCGGATTGGCAGCCTGATAAGCTGACTGGAGAGTACCGGTTAAGAGAGGAGCTATATATTGACCCCATCGATTTTCAGGCCATTGAGCAGATGAGGCGACCCTTTCAAAGTTCGTGAAAAAGGAGTCGGGATCCTCTCCCTCCTGATACTTCTGTAATACCGAACTTGGTACATTAGGATGTACCTTACTGGCAGCAATCGTATCGGTCAGTTTTTGCATAGCGGTCTCATGAACTAACTGATTATTGGCCATTATAGTGGCCTGACTTTTCAATGCGGCTTGAAGAGCCTCTCTGTCTTCTTTGGACTCCCTTTGTTGTGCCTCCCAGACTAGTTGGAGATGGCGTTGACCCTCTGCCAATTGCTTTATCATGTCCTCGAGGGTGGGTTTCTCTTCCATGCTTGCAATACCTCTGTACAGCCCGAGAGGAGGGAAAAAATATAATCTCCTCAGTTCTCCAAAAATCCCACTTCTGACACCACTGTGGTGGGGCGTGGATGTTGGGCTTGCTAGTACAGAGGCTCAGACACAGTTTTATAGGGGTTTATAAGGCCGAAGCCAGGGTTTTATTAGTCAGTAGGAGAAAAATGATCCCAAAAAAAAACAACAACAAAATAAACTCTTGAAACTGGTCTTCTCTTTGTGTCTTTTCTCCGAGGAGTCTCTGTTTATAGGTGCGGTGGTGTATGCAGGTCCTCAATGTTTCCTTCTTTCTTTTTAGGGTCGTTCCACTGAGGGCTTCTCCTTGGGTGCACGTGGACTCTTGTTGAGCCACGATCCTCCTGGGTCGTGGCAGGATTCTTCGTCTTCTTGGGAGGTTTCTCCCTCTCCCACGTAATTGCGGGGGTGCTGCTCCTTCCGTCTGGGTTCGGCTGCCGGTGATATCATGTTCTCCTCTTCTTGACTCCTCTCGTCCTCCTTCCTCGTCTCTGCCGCGGCGTCCCCCTTTATCCGGCTTTCGTTGTTTTCAGAGCCGACAACCCGGAAGTCCGGCCTCGCCCCGGGGCACGGTTCCGATGCATCTCGATGACAACGCGTCATGGAGACGGAAGAAAGACTCCTCCGTCGCCAAGGCTGCAGTTCTGGAGGCGCGGTGTAGGACACCCGCCTACAGGCTTGCTATCAAGGCTTTTACAGAATTTTCTGAGCTTTTTTCTCTGATGGAGTCTCTTAATTGTAAGAGCTTTGCAGTGTAAAGGCATTACAGTTTCATCCATTTGAACCTTTGGAGCATGTTGACCGCCTGAAATGTCTATCATTTAAGTTTTTTTTTCCTAGTTGCCATTGCTCTTATGATTGGGGAGTTGGGGTGTCTTAGATGTCACCCCCTTACGTTAAATTTATGGGGGAATGAGTTGTTTTGAAACCTGACCCTACCATTGTTCGTAAGGTTAACTCTACATTTCATAAGTCTCAAGAAATTATTCTACCTTAATTCTTTCCTTCCCCTGCTGACCAACAGTTGTGGAGCAAACTAGATGGTAAAAGTACTTTTTTGATTTATGTTGACAGCTTACTAGAATACAAAAGACTGCAAGGTTGTTTGTGACTTTTGGACAGTCTGACATTGGAAAGAAGGCTTCTTTCATAACTCTCAGCAGATGGATCAAGTCTACTATCCTGCTGGCTTTTGCAGGGCCTTGCGTAAGATCTTGTGATCCAGCGATGGCCAACAAGAGGGATCGGCACTTCATGTCAGAATTTCAGGGAGTACTGATTCAAGAGATCTGTAGAGCTGAAACCTGGCCTTCAGAGCATACTTTTGTACAACATTATTGTCTTAATTTTGTTTCAGGTTCTCAGCTATATTTGGAGACAGATGCTGAATTCAGCATTATGATGGAATGGTGCAAACATCTTTGTTTGTTTTGACATGCATTAACGTTTGGTATATTTACATAGTTAAGACTCAGTTTTATGTTTGAGATGAACCAAAGTCCTTCAGCTTTGGTATATCTCATTTGTTATGACTGCGATGAGAACAAGAGACTTAGAAGTAATGCCCTGGTTATTTACCAATAAACTTCATTACCCTCAGTCCATCTCGTCCTCATCACAGTCACTACATCTGACACATTCTCCCTTCTTTCAGTCTAATGATGGTGAACTTGGGTATATACAGAAGGAGCTAGGACTGCCAGCCCTCTTTATGGAACCTAGTTGGGCTGGGTGGGGCTAGCTTTCAAAGTTCCTCCTGCTTTGTTTATGTTGTGAGGTGGAATTACATTATGTGTTATGACTGGGATGAGAGCCAGAAGTGATTCCTATTTCCTCCTTCTTAGCATTCTGTGGTATAGCAGCCATCTTGGGGGAACTTTTAGACTTTGCTAGGTAATACGTTTCTGTAGAGCAGAGGAACTGCTCACTTTGTTAGGATTGTGACAGGAAGATCTGGGCTCAGTTTAATGAAGATTGCCGATAAGTAACCAGACCATTCAACTAAGAAATGTAGGAATCAAACATCTGTTTCAGGAGCTTTAGGTTATGGCACACAGATTTTGTGCTGCTGTCTAGGAGTATATTTCTGTCTGCAGAGAATAATAAGCATGGTTTTAAAGCACGTTATATAAAAGTTTTATTCACTCAAAAGAATGCATTATTTGTTTTAATGTTCATGAGCGTCATATTGATGATTTTATGGGCTTGTGGAAGGCCTTGTGCTAGCTTTAGGCTTCTTTTTTTAAGGAGGATTCTGCTTGCTTAGAATTTGCGACCTGGCAACACAACAACAGCCAACAAGCAGCAGCAAACAGAGAATGCAATGAGATTGTTAGTATCTGGGTCTCAGAAAGATACTTGTAGGAAATTTGTGTTTGAGGGCATAGAGCTTTGGGACACGTGCAGGAAGTAAATTTAGCCAGACACAGTGATGGGGCTTTTGTGGAATGGGGAAGTGAAACAAAGAGACAGGTAAGTAATGCATCTGGATAATTTTATAGGAGTTCACTCAGCTGCCTGTGAGTAAACACATTTTTCATGCTATTCAACAAGCAGAGGGGGGGTTCAGGCATACCTGCTCATTGGTCCCATGTCATGTGTGGCCCCTTCATCCATCTGACATTTTAGTCACCTGCACAATGTGTTTTGTGAATGTTAGTTTTGATTTTAACTAGCTAAGCAGTGTTTTAAGTGGGCAAGGTCCGGTCTCATTTTATATCATTGACAGTGCTGTCTCAGCAAAAGAAATCTGGAACCCAAAAACATAAATAGAAATATGAGTGACAGGCTTGGAGGCTGTACCTGACTAAAGATATTGTGGGGACGAAGGGGACTGGAGAAGAAAGGAGTAGAACGCATAGGAGGAGGACGCTGACAAGTAGGAGAATAAGGACCACCGGGAAGTGTAGGATGACCAGGGACACAAGGACAAGAAGAACCACACCAAGGGAGACCTAATCTATGAGGACTAGGGTTACCAGTGTTAGAGGACACCACAAACAAATAGACAATGAAGAACAGGACAAAGAAAACAGGGACTAAAGATACCAGGGTGAGGAGCATCAAGAGGATGCAGAATGGGATCTGGACCCAGTGGAAAAGGGCCTGAAGGAACAGAAGGACCAGGGGTATAAGTACCATAAGGCCCTGGACTATAATGGAGAGGGGAGATAGGAGGACCTGAGTGTACCGCCCAGGACCAGAGGGGCCAGCTAAGGCCAGGGGTAGCAAACCTAGGTAGACGGAGCAAAGAGGACCAAGAGTCACATGGATAGAAGGACCAAAGACAGAAGGGCGAAGACCAAGGAGATCGGATCAAGGAGGGCCAAGGGGCCTGAAACAAATGAACAAAGACTGAGAAGGCCACAACCAGAAAAGGCCAGAGCAAGCAGGACCTGGAGACCCTAGATTACAGTGACCAGGCGGGATACACAAATAAAGAAGTTCAGGCTCAGTGGGACTAGGATCAGAAGTACCATGAGGGTCAGACAGACTAAGGGGATCATAAACCAGGATGACCAGGACTAAATGAACCAAGGTGACCTGCAACCAGTGCCAGAGGTATGAGAAAGACCAGACCCAGAAGGTTGATTACTAGGAGCAACATGATGGAGGAGGCCAGAGTCAGATTGGACAAGAACAAGGTGGAACAGGCAAATCAGGATTATTAATAGGACTAGTGGGAATAGGCTGGGGCAGGATGACATGGGGACTAGAAAGGCTGGGGAAACCAAGACCAGTGAGAACCAGACAAATGAGAACCAGAACTAAGACCAGTACTACATGGACCAGGGGAACCAGGTATGGAAGGATTAGGAACAGCCAATATAGGAGACTAGATAAACTAGGGAAGCAGTACCAAGAGGACAAATGGACGAGAATTAGGGTAGGGAGGATGAAAAGGTCCAGGACTGGGAGCCTGTGGCACAGGAGATTGAGGATCCTAAGGACAAGGCAATGACTAGTAGTACCAGAAGACCAGGAAAAGCAGGACAGGGACAAGGAAGACCAAGGTGACCAGTACCAAGGGCATTCAAGACACCATAGGAGGGAGAATTAGGTGAACTAAAACAATTATGACTAGAGGAACTGAAACAGGGCTAAGAAGGCCATGAAGATCAGGTTCAGTCCTTGGGCATAAAAATTATTACAGGTAGCAGGACTAGGGTGAGGATGATCAGATTTAAAAGGCCAACTAGAATCTGGAAGACCAAGGGGACTGGACAATGGTAGTCCAGAGGACTAGGACCAAAATGACATCTCCCAGTGGGACCTGAAGACGAAGAACCTGGCTCAAGTGGGCCAGGAGCAATGGCTGCAGTTCCAGCAAAACTAAGGGGACAAGGACCAGATCCATGAGGACCAGGACAACTCAAACTAGAAGGACAAACACTAAGAGGACCAAGCCAGAAGAGGCCAGATGGGCCAGGACCTCAGGTTCCAGGATATAGATAACCAGGACAGGGGGCCAGGACCAAGAGGGCCAGAAAGTAACAGCCAGAGGAGCCAAGAATGGGGAAACCAAGAAGGGTCAGGATTGGAAAAAAGCAAGGTTTATGACAACAAGCACAATAGGAAAAGGGCGACCAGGATGAACAGGATGAAGAAGACCAAGACTAGGAGGGCTGTGGCTGTTGGACCATGGCCATGAGAACTAGGTCCAGATAAAACCAAACTATAAAGACCAGGACCAAGAGGATCAGGCCAATCGTGCACCTAATTGTGAGAAGGACAAGGGCTATGAAAAACAAAAATAGCACACCCATGGTCAGGAATGCCAGGTAAGTGATACGAGGTACATAGGCAACCACAACCAGAAGGAAAGGTTATAAGAGGGCCAGGAAACAAAGAGCTGGTGGTCTGGAAGATCAGGGTTAAGAGGATCACTTCATTGCATACCAGGCCCATCGTGCCCTGGGTGAGAAAGAAAAGGAGGAGCAGGAACATCAGGCCTGGATGACCACACCCTGGCGGTCCAGACCGCTGGGCTTGGAACAAGATGGCCAGGAAAATGATGGCCTGGACCGGGACGACCAGATAATGGAGGACCATGATCAGTTGGCATAGAAGCACGAGGACAAGGAGCAGGAGGATCAGGACCAGATGCTGCAGGACTAGGACAATAAAGAACAACATGATTATGGCAAATAGGACCAGAGGACCATAATAAGCAGGGATGAAAGTGGGGCAGTACCAAGGATGCCAGGAGGACCAGAGCCAGGAAGATTGGGAGTAGAGCTAGGAGAACTAGGAGGATCAGCACCAGGAGGACCAAGCCTAGGAGGGCCAGGGTGCCGTGATCATAGGTCCAGAACCCAGAGGTCCACATGGAGCATGAAGATCAGGACTTGGTGGTACCAGGACTAGGGTATGGAAGATCAAAGGGACAAGAATAGCCAAAGCCAGGAAGAAGAAGGAGACTGGACCCAGATGTCCAGTAGAACCAGGACCAAAATGATGAGGCTCAGATAGACCCAGGTGAAAGAGACTCAGGGCTAAGAGGGCTCAGATCATTGGTTGCAGTGCCAGAAGGATCATGAGGACAATGATTGGGCCAGAAGGACCACAATGATGAAGGAAGACAAGGGCTAAGAGGAGAAGACCTGAGAGGACCAGGTAATCGGAGGCAATGTAGATTGAGGGGACTAGCAGGACCAAGAACCAATATACTAGGAATTGGATTAACAGGATGAGAAGGTCAGAATGACCAGGTCAAGGAGATGACAGCCAGGAGGATCAGGATCAAAGAGAACAGTCCTACAGAGGGGGGCCTGGAAATACCAGGATGGGCAGGAGGACCGGTGCCAAGAGGATTAGGCAGACAAAGACCCTAACAAAGAGAACCAGAAACAAAAGCATCAAAGTCTATTGAGCACAAAATCAGAAAACAACACAAATTGTGGTGACCAGGAAGAGGAAAACCAGTGCTAGGCAAACCACACAGAGTGAAGAAAACAAGAGAAAATTACCTAGAGAATCTGAAGGAGATGACAAGCCAACCAGAGCCAGCAGGACAACAGCTAAGACGACCACAGAAAGTAGGACCTGTGGGACCACAACCAAGGGGAAAAGGAAGATCAAGTCACAGAAGCCTAGGATTATCAGAATGTGGCATACCAGGACAAGAAGGACCAGAATAAAGAGTATTGGACCAAGGAGGGCCTGTATGACAGGAGCCAGGTTGTCTATGCCGGGTGGCTAAGAACAGGATCACCGGAAAAAGGAGGATCAGGACTAAGTGGACACATTAGTGTAGAAACAGGATGACAGAGAACAGGAGAACTAGCCCAAGGGCATCACAACAAGTTAGAGGAGAACCAGGAGAACTAGTCAGAGCAGGAGTGAGTGGACTAGAGCCGTTAAGGTCAGGGATCAGATTAGGTAGGATTAGTTAGACTAGAGTGATAGGAATAAGCATGACCAGCAATAGGGCTAGGAGAACCTGATTGGACACAACCAAGGGGACCTGAAATGCCAAGGAGCAGGAGAACCAGGAACTGGGGTATCAGGACCAGGCTGGGGAAGAACGGGAGGACCAGGATAACAAGAGCCACAATGACTATGGGACCAGGCCAGGATTGAAATTAAAATGCCCAGTCAAAGAGGACCAAAAAAGGAGGACCAGGACCCATGGGCGCAGGAGGAACAGGAAGACATGGACCAAGACAAGGAAACTCAAGATGGCCCAAACCAGGAAGAGATGGAGCACCACATCTAGGAGAGCCAGGGCCACGGGGTTAGGTGGAGCAGACCAGCAGGATCAGGCTGACGATCAGTAATATCAGGATGAGAAGACCCAAGAAGGGATAATATGAGAAAGGGCCAGGAGCAGGGCCAAGAAGACGAGGGTCACAAAGGACTAGAACCAGGAGCACCAGTTTCAGGAACAGGAAACCAGTACAATGGTACCAGAACTAGTTGTACCAGGACCAGCATGAGGATCCAGAGGACACAAACAACCCAGAAAAGTAGAACCTGAAAAAGGGCCTGTGGAGGGGAAACACCAGAAGGCATCAAAGGACCTAATGGAGAAGGAAGTGGACCAGGAGCAGGAAGCAACCAAGTGATTCTATGCCACATGCATTAGGATATCCCTTTTGTAAATGGGATTGCCAGTTGTGATGGCACTGGCTACCATGGCCAGCAGTGATAGCTTCAGCATTCAGCAAGTGGTCGGTGAAACTCTAAGGGCTAGATGAAGGACAGCAGAGATACTTATGTGTCCGAAGTCTTTGGAAGGCCAGCAAAGATCCCATATCTTTAAGTTGACATTCCATGTGTGTGTGTGTGTGTGTGCGTGTGTGTGCACGCGAGCAGTGGATATGTACCAAGTGTGTATTAGTAAGTTGTGACAGTCTAAGTGCATTGACTAGTGGAATGCATTTTTATGACATGATGGAGAGTAGATACAATCTTCTGTAGGGATCAGAAGTATATTGATTGCATCCGTGTGGTAGGAGGGTGGAGATCCAAACATTGAAGTGAGGGAAGATAGATAAAATGCTTGTGACAGTACTGCTGTGAGGTCCTTGTTATCAAAAGTCTGCTATAATGTTTTTCTGAGTGATAAAATTGGCATGTTAGGAGTGAGCCTTTTTTTGGCTGTTTGGGGTACTTTGTGCTTATAGCTCCATACCTTTTTTCCACATAAGATATCCACACCAAATTGTTTAAACATCCTGGGGATTCTAAAGATACTCAGGGTTTGTGGATTCCCATGGAGGGGACCAAGAAAATAAGCAAAATATAGCAAACGTTTGTGTTTTTTAGAAACATAGGAAAAAAGATCTCTGGATGAAAGTGCCTTATTTTTTCACAAAAATGGCATTAGCTATAAGTCACCATCACCCCAGCTTTCAGGAACATGCTGAGCTGAATCAAAAAACCTAATTGTACCACAGTTTTGGCATTTTTCAAAGAGGCAGTCCCTTTTTCCTATTTTTTGTGGTCTCACCCTACTTTCAATTTGTGGATGAAACCAGTGTGGACCCCATGGGTGATCAAGGAAAGCTATACATTTCTGAAAAGAGACAAAATCCCTTAAGTTTTTCTCAAAGAAAATAACGGTTAAAATAAATAAATATTGAAAATGAGTAGGAAAAAAATGCAATTTGTGACGTTGTCATCTGTAACTTTTTGTCACGATAGCTGATTTACAAAAGCAATATACCATTATACCTGCTGGACCCTTCTGACAATGGGGATATATAGAGTTTGTAGGTTCTCCAAGAACACAAAGTAACCATAGCCAACAACTGTGTGACACTGTACAATAGTTTTCCATTCTATAGATCACATTATATGGAATACGTAGAGAGAAAAATGGGCATCAAGGAAACTTATGAATTTCTGAAATGAGCACAAGATATGGAGTATAGGAGTGGTGGTTATTTGTACATCTCTGAATTTGTGGATACCTGTCTGTTGTAGCATATGATTTAGAGGGTAGTTTTTAAAATATATTTTTTCTTTTACATTGTCTTACATTTAAAAGCCACAAATCCAGCAAAATCCAATTGGCAATAACAAATGTTCTACTAATCTATAGTCCTACAACTCTTCCAATAAAAATTGTACGTCACTTGTATGGGAAGGCCTACTGCCAGCAATAGGAAATGGGCCAAAACATAGCATAGACGTATCACATTTTTCCACTGAAAACTGTCATTTTTCCCAATGTGGGTAGTTGTAGATTTTAGACGCTAGCTCAGCTGGCACCTTTGTAAACCTAGCAAACCTATACATTTGTGAAAACTAGACACCTAGGGGTATCCAGGATGGGGTGGCTTGTGTGGCTCTCATCAGGTTTTTTTATCTACCATCCCCTGAAAACCTCTAACTTCGACTAAAAAAAGCTACAAACTTCTACCCAGCCCAGCATCCCTCCCAAGCCTTCTATAGAAATGGTACCTAACATGTGTAGTTAGTGTCCACAGAAAGAAGCAGGCCAAAACAGAACATGGAGGCATCAAATTTTTCCAAAGAAAACTTGTTGTGGGTTCCTTTTAGTGCCTAGATCGGGCTTCTTTATTTTAGCTTCAGGTCTGTGCCCTTTTACCTATACACACATTTTAATCATTTTTCATTTTCTTATATTTTAGCATAGCTTGCTTATTAGCAGGGTTGTTTTTATATTCTAATCAGTTGCCTTTTAACGAAAGCATTGTTGTCAGTTGCTTTGCACAACATTTTTGTTCTGTGCCCCGCTCAAGGCTGTACACAATCATTTACTTGGTATTGCTGTTCCAAGACTTATGGAGTCAAGCCTCAAACCCTAGACATATTATCACACCAGACGTGTTCTCAGAACACAACATGTTTTATTATATAGGCACCACACAGGATGAAGAAGGGTGCAGGGGACATTCCAGTCAGCCATCTTATGTGGTGTGCCACTCTGTCGACAGCTCCGCTGATCTTGGTTTTGTCTCTCTATCCAACAGGGAGTACTGGCAGCAGATGAACAGGCAGACCCTTGCTTTCTCAAGTTATAGGTTCAAGGGGGGGGGGTCTCTTCCATGGACTAGTATGGGCAGAATGGCTAACATTGTTATGCTCTCATGTTAAATGCTTGGGGCTAGGTAGGAAGTCTTAGACTAATGATTATGTCAGAATGTTGGAACTGTTTATATGCTATACTCTACAATCATCACTGTGTTATGTTTCATCTTCTAATAATTGTAGCTTATGCCTTTTATCATAGAATGCAGTTGCTTCAATAAATGTATTGAAACCTATCCTGCATTTCTTTCTCTGCCTCTGCATGTACGAGACTTTGTGCAAATGAGAGAAATGGGTAAGATCTGTTACACAATGACTTCCCTGAGGAATCAGAGTATTATGTTTTTAGCCTGCCACAAATCACCTTTACTTTCTAGGTTTGGGTGAGGTGCTGCTAGCTAGCCGAGAAGGTCATGCTGCAGCTTCCTGTCGGTGTAGGACTGACTCAGTCACCAATACTAGGTGGTGCTGCTGCCCTAAATTCAGCAGTTTTATCCCCATGGTAAGAATCTTACGACAAACTGACCTTTTTTTCTCAATGTCGGTAGCTTTAGATTTTGGGACATCATTCAGTCGGCACCTAGGGAAACCTAACAAACCTTCATATTTTTTATAACTAGACACTTCGGGGAATCCAAGATCTTGTGAACTGCACGGCTCTCCCCAGGTTGGTTTGCCAGAATCACTTTCAAACCTCAAGCCTTGAAGTAAAAACACATTTTTCTCACATATCTGTGATGGAAAGTTCTGGCATCTGGGGAAGCCACGAACTTCCTTCCACCCAGCATTCCCCCAAGTCTCCAGATACAAATGTTACCTGAATTGTGTAGGTAGGCCACCCCAGCTCCTTTTTTTGTAAAGTGGGTAGCTATAGGTTTTGGCCCTAGCTCGGCTGGCACCTAGGGAAACCTAGCAAACCTGAACATTTTTGAAAACTAGATACCTGGGGAAATCCAGGGTAGAGTGACTTGCACAGCTCTCACTGGGTTTTTCTTTTTAACCCAGAATTCATTGCAAATCTCAAACCTTGACTAAAAAAT
This sequence comes from Pleurodeles waltl, assembly GCF_031143425.1. Classification (NCBI taxonomy): domain Eukaryota; kingdom Metazoa; phylum Chordata; class Amphibia; order Caudata; family Salamandridae; genus Pleurodeles; species Pleurodeles waltl. Next base: position 469,175,411 of record NC_090445.1, read on the forward strand.
GCATTTTCCTCACATTTCTGTGATGGAAAGTTCTGGAATCTGCAGGGAGCCACAAATGTCCTACCAACCTGAGTTTCTATATGTTGCCTGATAAAAATGGTACCCCACTTGTACGGGTGTCCAAGAGACCACAACACAAATGGTCCTAAACGCTATGTTGAGAGATAAGGAATAGGGGTACCTGCTGTATTTGGAGCTGTGCTGTGGTGCCAGCCTTGCAAACTTACAAATCACAGAAATTATTCAACACTAGACGACCAGTGGAGTCAAGGGTGGTATGCCTTGCATGGATCCCACAAGGTTTTCTTACTCACAATTTTCTGCAAACCTCAAACATTGCGCTGCATAAATGTGATGTGTCTATGTTGTGTTTGTAACATTTTCCAATTATGGGCGCGAGGGCCACCCACAAAAATTGGGTACACTTTTTATGTGGAGAGGGAACGCTGGTTGGTTGTCAATATGTGCAACTCAACCAATTACAGAAATTTCCAACACAAAATATAAATAAATGAGTAATGTTATACATGAATTAACTTTCAAGTTTTGTATGGCATTTTGGGAAAGTGAACAGAACCAATACAATTTACACCATGTTGGACACCTCCATGGGTTTAGATGGCAAGAAAAAAGGGAGTTCTTAGTAAGAACCATTTTTATATTTTGGCTGATAAAGAAGACTCAGTCACTATGACCGTTGTATTAAGAGTTGCACTGTGAAATCTGCCAAAAAACTGGCAAATTTCTGAAACTGCTAGGACACTGGACTACGGAAAAGAGGCAGTCCCACCACCAGCACCGCCAGCTCAGCAAAAATCCTCCCATCAAATTATGATCCACAAGCCACGACATTGTTTCTTCCATGGCGGAAAACCATTGGCGGGGCGAACTGGGGCGGTCTCAACTCACTTCATTCGGAACACCATACCACATTGGATAGTTAAATTCACCACACCTGCTACACATCCACACACCTGCACACCTACTCATTGCACTATATAACACACCCCTACATAACTCATAATCCTTTGCAATCAAAATACCACACACGGCCACAAACAACCAACATCCCAGAGAGTTCAAATTAGCAGGAATAGGCCCCCATTTACACTTCACTACACACACATCACACACCTGCACAAAATACAAAACACACATATTAGTACCACACAATCCATAACAACCGTCACCCACACACATCACAGCACCTCACCATTTACCTAAGTCTGCACCCTTTCACTTTGAGTAGAACCACACCATCTTCACAAAAACTACCGTGTCCCCACAAAAACACCCATGTTTCACTGATGAGGAGTTGAGGGTCATGGTGGATGAAGTTGTCAGGGTAGATCCACACCTGTTCGGAGCAGAGGTCCAATAAATATCTATTGCTAGGAAAATGGAGTTGTGGCAAAGCATGATGGACGGGGTGAATTTTGTAGGCAGTTAGGAGGGCAGCAGGAAGAGGTGGAACAACCTCAGGCCGAAGGTCCGTTCCATGGCATCCAGGCACCAGCTCGTGGTACTGAAGTCTGGTGGTGGGTCCCCACGTACCTCCCCCCACTTTCACATCTTGGGAGGAGAATGTCTTGGACATCCTGCATCCTGAGGACCTGACAGGAATACCTGGGGGAGTGGAGTCTGGTAAGTACCCACAACATACATGTTATCCAATTGTCTAGTCCTGCATGCTCCCGCACCACATAAACCCACCCCAATGAACACACCACCCACTACAATTCTGTCCTGATCACCTAATACCTCTCTCTGGCATGTAATATTCCAACATTTTCAGAACCTGGACATTATACCAAATATTATGTCATGCATGTTAAACTAATTTTCTATTTACACCATCTTGATTGTCAGTCAGTCAGTCGTACTTTATTCGACTTAAAAGAGCAATAAAAGACATAGGCCCTCATTACAACCCTGGCAGTCGGTGATAAAGCGGCTGTAATACCGCTAACAGGCCGGCGGTCAAAAAAATGGAATTACGACCATGGTGGAAACGGCCAATACAGACATCCACTATAACACTCCGACTGCCACGGCGGTAGAAACAAACACCGCAGTGGTAACCATCAACAGACAGGTGGAATACAATGTACCGCCCACACTATTACAAGGAACCAATCCGAAAGCTTTTCCGGGGCGGTAGCAACGCCATCAAAAGCACTGCGGAAACAGTGTTTGGAAGGGAAGCCACTCACCTCTTGACTCTCAATGAAGAACCAGGACACCATGGAGCCCGAGTTACAGGTCCTGCCTATGTTGCTGTATCTACGAAGTGGAAAGAAGGCGGTGGCGGTGACGACGGTGAGTACTGCACCTAGCACACAGGCGAGGGGAGGAGGGAAAAGAGAGTGACACACACACGCAAAATGCAACACCCCCACCCCCAAAACACAACAACAGTCACACACACATGTCCAATAACATCACAGATACACCCCGTCACCCCCTGGAAAAAGGCAAGGACAAAACGAAATGAGTTGAACTAGTGTAATATTCGAACATTCAGATATATCAAGAGATATTTAAAAAATCAGTATATACAAATATCTACAGCAAGTACACAAGTCCGACCACTGTCCCATAAAATGTCCGTGGACCAGTGGTCCCAAAAAGCATTGGTGAAGCCCACACATGACACCTTCCTCAAAATGGAAAGAACACTGCAGGGGCATCAGGTCGAGAAAAAAAACAGGCACCTCAGGGGGAAAGGGAGGGGGGGCACCTCAGCCGGATGATGTGACAGCACCACTGCTCCTCCAGGGGGCTCCATTCCCACTGCCTGGTCCTGGGGAGTGCAAAGCCGCAGTCTTTCAAGTGGGTGGTATGCCCACTGCTTGGTCCTGGGGAGTACAAAGCCACAGTCTCTCAAGTGGGTGGTTTGCCCACTGCTTGATCCTGGGGAGTGCTAAGCCACTATCTCTCAAGTCGGTGACATGTTCCACTTGTTCTGGAGGGGGCATTGTGCCCAGAGTTCTTCATCCTGCCAAGGACTGGGTTAGTGGATGCTTTTCTCCCCTGGTTCTGTAGGGGTCTTTGTGCCCAGAGTGCTTCATCCTGCCAATGACTGTGTTAGTGGATGCTTTTCTCCACTCACACTCACCATCCTCTCATGCAGGCCTCAGCCCCCAACCCCACATGTATCTTCCATCCACACCACTCCATACATTCATGCATTCATGTCCCACGCATCATGCTCACAGTGTACTCACCTGTTTGTCTGGAGGACCGTAGAGTAGCGTGTACTGGGGGAGGACCCCATCTACTAGTCTCTCGAACTCCTCCGAAGTGAAGGCAGGGGACCTTTGATCCAGACACTCGAGCCATTGTCGCTTCCAGACACAGGTCACAGCAGCACTTGCAGTGTAGGTCCTCTCCTGTTGAAGTAAACATAGAAAACAGTGGTCACGTTCGCGGCGGTGCGTACCGTCACCACCGGCGTACATCGTCATTGGCTCCTGGAACCCATAGGGCCCAATGATAACCAATGCTGAATTGCGCGGCGGTCTTCGACTGCCTACTGTGACGCTTCACAACGCCAGCGCAGTTACCTCATTTTCCCTTGTCCCTCCTTACAGGTCAGGCAGCCGCCATTTCAGGGTGGCACAAGGCATGGCACCTAACTGCGTCATAGCACATTTGGGCAGAAATACGGACAGACAACGCCACACACGGATTTACTCACATTACAGCAAAAACACTTGTGCAACCTATGTGGTACATGACCCTCTGCTCACTATTCTCCTCCATAGGGCACATCCGCTGGGGCACATGATGAGATGGTATCATCCTCTGGTGTACAGACCCCTGGTGGACCAGTCGACAATGGAAGACAGACACATCATTATCACCTACAGACTTGATTGTGCCACAATCCAAGAACTGTGTGCCAAATTGGAGCCTGACCTGATGTCAGCTATCCGCCATCCCACAGGTATCCCCCCTCTAGTGCAGGTCCTGTCAGTGCTCCATTTCCTGGCAAGTGGTTCCTTCCAAACAACAGTGGCCATGGCATCAGGGACATCTGTTGACCAGAGTGTTATCTGCCCTGCTGAAACACATGCGCAGCTACATCGTTTTCCCCCAGGTGGAGGATTTGCCCACAGTGAAAGCTGACTCCTATGTCCTGGGACACATGCCCAACATAATTGGTGCCATTGATGGTACACATGTGGCATTTGTCACCCCCCCCCACCGCAGGAATGAACAGGTGTACAGAATTAGAAAAAACTACCATTCAATGAATGTGCAGATGGTGTGTTTGGCAGACCAGTACATTTCTCATGTGAATACCAGGTATCCTGGCTCAGTGCATGATGCTTACATTTTGAGGAATTGCAGCATCCCTTATGTGATGGGGCAACTCCAAAGGCACCGGGTGTGGCTAATAGGTGAGCCCAAGGTCCCCACACAGTATAAATAGGTCTGGTTATGGGGTAGTCCCTAAGGGGTAGTGTGTGTCTAGCAGATTTCCCTCGACATTTGCAGGTGACTCGGGTTACCCTAACCTCTCATGGCTACTGACCCCAGTGAGGAATGCCAGGACAAGGGCAAAGGAACACTGCAATGAGGCACATGGATGAACTTGGCATATTATTGAGTGGACGTTTGGCCTCCTGAAGGCCAGATTCCGGTGCCTCCATCTAACAGGTGGCTCCCTATACTACTCACCGAAGAAGGTGTGCCAAATAATCATGACATGCTGCATGTTGCACAACCTGGCTTTGCGACGCCAGGTGCCTTTTCTGCAGGAGGATGGGCCTGATGATGGTATTGTGGAAGCTGTGGAGCCTGTGGACAGTGAGGAAGAGGAGGCAGAGGAAGAAGATATTGACAACCGAAACAACATCATCATGCAGTACTTCCAGTGAGACACAGGTAAGAGACTGAAACTGCTCATCTCATATCTGACTACTGTAGGACATTGTATAAGTCAGTCTCTTAACCTCTGTGAATGGACCCTGACAGGTCACTTTGGCTTTCCATTTCACAGATCTGGGTACCTCATTCTACCTTCTGCTATGTTTACTGCTATGTTTACTGCTGCCCAACAACTGTCATACATTGGTATGTGCAAATGAACATTAACATTGATATTTGTTGAAGAAGTTGTAATAATACATTTGTGAAAGTACAGACTGACTCCAGATTGTTTTGTGATTCAAGGGTGTTTATTTAATTGTTAATAAGTAGAGGGGGATGTGCAATGGGTTAGGGTGATGGTGGATTTCCATGGTAGAGTCCATTCTCTTGGTATCACAGGTGCATTGTCCAAGGGGGCATAGGAAGTGGAGCAATGGCAGTTCAAGGTGGACAGGGTGACATAGTGGGACAGAAGGGTGACAATCAGGAGAGTCTTGCAGTGTAGGTCCTCTCCTGTTGAAGTAAACATAGAAAACGGTGGTCACATTCGCGGCGGTGCGTACCGTCACCACCGGCGTACATCGTCATTGGCTCTTGGAACCCATAGGGCCCAATGATAACCAATGCTGAATTGCGCGGCGGTCTTCGACTGCCTACTGTGACGCTTCACAACGCCAGCGCAGTTACCTCATTTTCCCTTGTCCCTCCTTACAGGTCAGGCAGCCGCCATTTCAGGGTGGCACAAGGCATGGCACCTAACTGCGTCATAGCACATTTGGGCAGAAATACGGACAGACAACGCCACACACGGATTTACTCACATTACAGCAAAAACACTTGTGCAACCTATGTGGTACATGACCCTCTGCTCACTATTCTCCTCCATAGGGCACATCCGCTGGGGCACATGATGAGATGGTATCATCCTCTGGTGTACAGACCCCTGGTGGACCAGTCGACAATGGAAGACAGACACATCATTATCACCTACAGACTTGATTGTGCCACAATCCAAGAACTGTGTGCCAAATTGGAGCCTGACCTGATGTCAGCTATCCGCCATCCCACAGGTATCCCCCCTCTAGTGCAGGTCTTGTCAGTGCTCCATTTCCTGGCAAGTGGTTCCTTCCAAACAACAGTGGCCATGGCATCAGGGACATCTGTTGACCAGAGTGTTATCTGCCCTGCTGAAACACATGCGCAGCTACATCGTTTTCCCCCAGGTGGAGGATTTGCCCACAGTGAAAGCTGACTCCTATGTCCTGGGACACATGCCCAACATAATTGGTGCCATTGATGGTACACATGTGGCATTTGTCACCCCCCCCCCCCGCAGGAATGAACAGGTGTACAGAATTAGAAAAAACTACCATTCAATGAATGTGCAGATGGTGTGTTTGGCAGACCAGTACATTTCTCATGTGAATACCAGGTATCCTGGCTCAGTGCATGATGCTTACATTTTGAGGAATTGCAGCATCCCTTATGTGATGGGGCAACTCCAAGGGCACCGGGTGTGGCTAATAGGTGAGCCCAAGGTCCCCACACAGTATAAATAGGTCTGGTTATGGGGTAGTCCCTAAGGGGTAGTGTGTGTCTAGCAGATTTCCCTCGACATTTGCAGGTGACTCGGGTTACCCTAACCTCTCATGGCTACTGACCCCAGTGAGGAATGCCAGGACAAGGGCAAAGGAACACTACAATGAGGCACATGGATGAACTTGGCATATTATTGAGTGGACGTTTGGCCTCCTGAAGGCCAGATTCCGGTGCCTCCATCTAACAGGTGGCTCCCTATACTACTCACCGAAGAAGGTGTGCCAAATAATCATGACATGCTGCATGTTGCACAACCTGGCTTTGCGACGCCAGGTGCCTTTTCTGCAGGAGGATGGGCCTGATGATGGCATTGTGGAAGCTGTGGAGCCTGTGGACAGTGAGGAAGAGGAGGCAGAGGAAGAAGATATTGACAACCGAAACAACATCATCATGCAGTACTTCCAGTGAGACACAGGTAAGAGACTGAAACTGCTCATCTCATATCTGACTACTGTAGGACATTGTATAAGTCAGCCTCTTAACCTCTGTGAATGGACCCTGACAGGTCACTTTGGCTTTCCATTTCACAGATCTGGGTACCTCATTCTACCTTCTGCTATGTTTACTGCTATGTTTACTGCTGCCCAACAACTGTCATACATTGGTATGTGCAAATGAACATTAACATTGATATTTGTTGAAGAAGTTGTAATAATACATTTGTGAAAGTACAGACTGACTCCAGATTGTTTTGTGATTCAAGGGTGTTTATTTAATTGTTAATAAGTAGAGGGGGATGTGCAATGGGTTAGGGTGATGGTGGATTTCCATGGTAGAGTCCATTCTCTTGGTATCACAGGTGCATTGTCCAAGGGGGCATAGGAAGTGGAGCAATGGCAGTTCAAGGTGGACAGGGTGACATAGTGGGACAGAAGGGTGACAATCAGGAGAGTCTTATTTCCTGGCGGGGGTCTTGGCAATGTTCTCTGTCTTGTGCCTGGATCGCAGGGACCGTTTGCGGGGTGGTTCTCCTTCTGGGGTGCTGGTGGCCTGTTGGTCCTTTGGTGCGACCTCCTGTCCACTAGCGCCGACAGACGTGGAAGGCTGTTCATAGTTCGGGCTGTTGTCAGGGGCCCAGTGGTATGCCACTGTCTCCATCATGGTGTTGGCCATGTCTGCCACTACCTCTGCAATGGTGACCAGGGTGGTGTTAATGGACTTCAAGTCCTCCCTGATCCCCAGGTATTGTTCTTCCTGCAGCCGCTGGGTCTCCTGAAACTTGGCCAGTACCATGCCCATAGTCTCCTGTAAATGGTGGTATGCTCCCATGATGTTGGAGAGTGCCTCGTGGAGAGTGGGTTCCCTGGGCCTGTCCTCCCCCTGTCACACAGCAGTCCTCCCAGCTTCCCTGTTGTCCTGTGCCTCTGTCCCCTGAACCGTGTGCCCACTGCCACTGACCCCAGGTCCCTGATCGTCCTGTGTTAGTGGGTTTGCCTGGGGTCCCTGTAGTGGTGGACACACTGCTGATTGACGTGTCCTGGGGACAGTGGCATGGGCCCGCTGGGTGGGTGCTGTGCTGGTGTTTCCTGAGGGGGGAGGTTCAGTGGTGGTTTGGGACTGTGGTAGGGGAACCGACTGTCCAGAGGTCCCTGATGGGCCGGGCCGGTCATCTTGATCCAGGCGTTCAGAGCTGCTGTCGTCACTCTGGGCCTCTTCTGTGGGGGGACTGGATATGGCTGGCATCTCCTGTCCAGTGACTTTGTTTAGGGGTCCTGTTGGGGTGTAAATGCATTGTTATTGTATCTGTGTGTGCCATCTTGTGCAATGGGTGTGTTTCCCTCTACTACTGTGCTTGCACTAATGCTTGGCCCTTGTGTGAGTGGTGATTGTGTGCCCTGGGTGAGTCTCTCCCTTGGACATTCTTTGGTAATAAGTGTCCATGCAGGTCTGTGATGGGTGTCCATGCATTGTTGTCACATTCAGGGCTTGGTTTTGGGATGTGTGGGTTGTGATAGTGTGGTATATGTAAGGTGTTGGAGTGATGGGTGTGAGGGTAGTGGTTGGGGTTTGTGATGGCATGCAGGTCGGGGGCGGATATCATAGTTAAGATATGACTTACCAGAATCCAGTCCTCCTGATACTCCTGCGAGGCCCTCAGGATGAATGATGGCTGAGACTTTCTCCTCCCATGTTGTTAGTTGTGGGGGAGGATGTGGGGGTCCACCGCCAGTCCTCTGTACGGCTACCTGGTCTCTGGATACCACGGAACGCACCTTCACCCATAGGTCGTTCCACCTCTTCCTGATGTCATCCCGTGTTCTTGGATGCTGTCCCACTGCGTTGACCGTGTCGACAATTCTCCGCCATAGCTCCATCTTCCTTGCAATGGATGTCTGCTGCACCTGTGATCCGAATAGCTGTGGCTCTACCCAGACGATTTCCTCCACCATGACCCTGAGCTCCTCCTCATAAAACTTGAGGTGCCATGATGTGGTGTGAGTGATGTGTGAGGTGATGTATGATGTGTGGGGTGATGTTTTGGGGTGTGTGTTGTGTTGTGCGTGGATGGTGTATGAGTGATGGTGTTTTGTGCCTCTGGATGCTGGTGTTGTCCTTGCTTTTCTGTCTCTCTGCTTCTTTGCTTCTGCCAAAACGTTCATTGTAAGGGGTTGTGGGTAATGTGTGTGTGTGTTTTATAGTGGTGTGAGTGTGTGGGTGTGGTGTGTGTATGTGTGTCAGGTGTGTGTATTTTGAATTGTCTAATGTGGTTGTGTTTTGTAAGTGTGTGTGTATTTTGAGCACAGCGGTGTGTACTGCCAGTGGTGTACTGTGGTTGAAAGTCCGCTGCGTTGATTCGTGGGTCGTGATAGTGTGGGCGTATTCCTGTTGGCGTGACGGTGTGGGTTTTGCTATCGACAGTTTATCACTGACCTTTGGTGTGGCGGACTTGTGTGGGTGTCTGTATTGTGGAGGATTTCTAAGTGTGGGTCATAATACCCGTAGTGGATTTCCGCCACAGACACGGTATGTTGGTGGCGGTCAGCATGGCGGTCAGCGGACTTTACCGTCAGGGTTGTAATGAGGGCCATAATCAATTACATATCCACTAATCAGCAAAAATATAAATAAAAATATCAGGATAAACACATATTACAAAAATTAATAACACTTGTGAATTTGAATAGAATCAAGTATAGAATTTAATACAGCATGGATCGTTCATTAACTTTCCAAGTTATGTAGATATAAATAGGCAAAATAGCTAGACCTACTGCCTAAAGACAAAAGCACAGGACGTAAAAAACCTTCTCCTAGGTACAGTATATAAATTACAAAAGAGAACAAAGTGCAAATTAGTTTGGGGAGAATTACTGTCACAAATATATGGCAGAAGCTTTTTAGAAACTAAGGGGACAAGGACCAGATCCATGAGGACCAGGACAACTCAAACTAGAAGGACAAACACTAAGAGGACCAAGCCAGAAGAGGCCAGATGGACCAGGACCTCAGGTTCCAGGATATAGATAACCAGGACAGGGGGTCAGGACCAAGAGGGCCAGAAAGTAACAGCCAGAGGAGCCAAGAATGGGGAAACCAAGAAGGGTCAGGATTGGCAAAAAGCAAGGTTTATGACAACAAGCGCAATAGGAAAAGGGCGACCAGGATGAACAGGATGAAGAAGACCAAGACTAGGAGGGCTGTGGCTGTTGGACCATGGCCATGAGAACTAGGTCCAGATAAAACCAAACTATAAAGACCAGGACCAAGAGGATCAGGCCAATCGGGCACCTAATTGTGAGAAGGACAAGGGCTATGAAAAGCAAAAATAGCACACCCATGGTCAGGAATGCCAGGTAAGTGATACCAGGTACATAGGCAACCACAACCAGAAGGAAAGGTTATAAGAGGGCCAGGAAACAAAGAGCTGGTGGTCTGGAAGATCAGGGTTAAGAGGATCACTTCATTGCATACCAGGCCCATTGTGCCCTGGGTGAGAAAGAAAAGGAGGAGCAGGAACATCAGGCCTGAATGACCACACCCTGGCGGTCCAGACCGCTGGGCTTGGAACAAGATGGCTAGGAAAATGATGGCCTGGACCGGGACGACCAGATAATGGAGGACCATGATCAGTTGGCATAGAAGCACGAGGACAAGGAGCAGGAGGATCAGGACCAGATGCTGCAGGACTAGGACAATAAAGAACAACATGATTATGGCAAATAGGACCAGAGGACCATAATAAGCAGGGATGAAAGTGGGGCAGTACCAAGCATGCCAGGAGGACCAGAGCCAGGAATATTAGGAGTAGAGCTAGGAGAACTAGGAGGATCAGCACCAGGAGGTCCAAGCCTAGGAGGGCCTGGGTGCCGTGATCATAGGTCCATATCCCAGAGGTCCACATGGAGCATGAAGATCAGGACTTGGTGGTACCAGGACTAGGGTATGGAAGATCAAAGGGACAAGAATAGCTAAAGCCAGGAAGAAGAAGGAGACTGGACCCAGATGTCCAGTAGAACCAGGACCAAAATGATGAGGCTCAGATAGACCCAGGTGAAAGAGACTCAGGGCTAAGAGGGCTCAGATCATTGGTTGCAGTGCCAGAAGGATCATGAGGACAATGATTGGGCCAGAAGGACCACAATGATGAAGGAAGACAAGGGCTAAGAGGACAAGACCTGAGAGGACCAGGTAATCGGAGGCAATGTAGATTGAGGGGACTAGCAGGACCAAGAACCAATATACTAGGAATTGGATTAAAAGGATGAGAAGGTCAGAATGACCAGGTCAAGGAGATGACAGCCAGGAGGATCAGGATCAAAGAGAACAGGCCTACAGAGGGGGGCCTGGAAATACCAGGATGGGCAGGAGGACCGGTGCCAAGAGGATTAGGCAGACAAAGACCCTAACAAAGAGAACCAGAAACAAAAGCATCAAAGTCTATTGAGCACAAAATCAGAAAGCAACACAAATTGTGGTGACCAGGAAGAGGAAAACCAGTGCTAGGCAAACCACACAGAGTGAAGAAAACAAGAGAAAATGACCTAGAGAATCTGAAGGAGATGACAAGCCAACCAGAGCCAGCAGGACAACAGCTAAGACGACCACAGAAAGTAGGACCTGTGGGACCACAACCAAGGGGAAAAGGAAGATCAAGTCACAGAAGCCTAGGATTATCAGAATGTGGCATACCAGGACAAGAAGGACCAGAATAAAGAGTATTGGACCAAGGAGGGCCTGTATGACAGGAGCCAGGTTGTCTATGCCGGGTGGCTAAGAACAGGATCACCGGAAAAAGGAGGATCAGGACTAAGTGGACACATTAGTGTAGAAACAGGATGACAGAGAACAGGAGAACTAGCCTAAGGGCATCACAACAAGTTAGAGGAGAACCAGGAGAACTAGTCAGAGCAGGAGTGAGTGGACTAGAGCCGTTAAGGTCAGGGATCAGATTAGGTAGGATTAGTTAGACTAGAGTGATAGGAATAAGCATGACCAGCAATAGGGCTAGGAGAACCTGATTGGACACAACCAAGGGGACCTGAAATGCCAAGGAGCAGGAGAACCAGGAACTGGGGTATCAGGACCAGGCTGGGGAAGAACGGGAGGACCAGGATAACAAGAGCCACAATGACTATGGGACCAGGCCAGGATTGAAATTAAAATGCCCAGTCAAAGAGGACCAAAAAAGGAGGACCAGGACCCATGGGCGCAGGAGGAACAGGAAGACATGGACCAAGACAAGGAAACTCAAGATGGCCCAAACCAGGAAGAGATGGAGCACCACATCTAGGAGAGCCAGGGCCATGGGGTTAGGTGGAGCAGACCAGCAGGATCAGGCTGACGATCAGTAATATCAGGATGAAAAGACCCAAGAAGGGATAATATGAGAAAGGGCCAGGAGCAGGGCCAAGAAGACGAGGGTCACAAAGGACTAGAACCAGGAGCACCAGTTTCAGGAACAGGAAACCAGTACAATGGTACCAGAACTAGTTGTACCAGGACCAGCATGAGGATCCAGAGGACACAAACAACCCAGAAAAGTAGAACCTGAAAAAGGGCCTGTGGAGGGGAAACACCAGAAGGCATCAAAGGACCTAATGGAGAAGGAAGTGGACCAGGAGCAGGAAGCAACCAAGTGATTCTATGCCACATGCATTAGGATATCCCTTTTGTAAATGGGATTGCCAGTTGTGATGGCACTGGCTACCATGGCCAGCAGTGATAGCAGCATTCAGCAAGTGGTCGGTGAAACTCTAAGGGCTAGATGAAGGACAGCAGAGATACATATGTGTCAGAAGTCTTTGGAAGGCCAGCAAAGATCCCATATCTTTAAGTTGACATTCCATGTGTGTGTGTGTGTGTGTGTGTGCGTGTGTGTGCACGCGAGCAGTGGATATGTACCAAGTGTGTATTAGTAAGTTGTGACAGTCTAAGTGCATTGACTAGTGGAATGCATTTTTATGACATGATGGAGAGTAGATACAATCTTCTGTAGGGATCAGAAGTATATTGATTGCATCCGTGTGGCAGGAGGGTGGAGATCCAGACATTGAAGTGAGGGAAGATAGATAAAATGCTTGTGACAGTACTGCTGTGAGGTCCTTGTTATCAAAAGTCTGCTATAATGTTTTTCTGAGTGATAAAATTGGCATGTTAGGAGTGAGCCTTTTTTTGGCTGTTTGGGGTACTTTGTGCTTATAGCTCCATACCTTTTTTCCACATAAGATATCCACGCCAAATTGTTTAAACATCCTGGGGATTCTAAAGATACTCAGGGTTTGTGGATTCCCGTGGAGGGGACCAAGAAAATAAGCAAAATATAGCAAACGTTTGTGTTTTTTAGAAACATAGGAAAAAAGATCTCTGGATGAAAGTGCCTTATTTTTTCACAAACATGGCATTAGCTATAAGTCACCATCACCCCAGCTTTCAGGAACATGCTGAGCTGAATCAAAAAACCTAATTGTACCACAGTTTTGGCATTTTTCAAAGAGGCAGTCCATTTTTCCTATTTTTTGTGGTCTCACCCTACTTTTAATTTGTGGATGAAACCAGTGTGGACCCCATGGGTGATCAAGGAAAGCTATACATTTCTGAAAAGAGACAAAATTCACAATTTAGCAACATGTCCTATGTGTAAATCCCTTAAGTTTTTCTCAAAGAAAATAACGGTTAAAATAAATAAATATTGAAAATGAGTAGGAAAAAAATGCAATTTGTGACGTTGTCATCTGTAACTTTTTGTCACGATAGCTGATTTACAAAAGCAATATACCATTATACCTGCTGGACCCTTCTGACAATGGGGATATATAGAGTTTGTAGGTTCTCCAAGAACACAAAGTAACCATAACCAACAACTGTGTGACACTGTACAATAGTTTTCCATTCTATAGATCACATTATATGGAATACGTAGAGAGAAAAATGGGCATCAAAGAAACTTATGAATTTCTGAAATGAGCACAAGATATGGAGTATAGGAGTGGTGGTTATTTGTACATCTCTGAATTTGTGGATACCTGTCTGTTGTAGCATATGATTTAGAGGGTAGTTTTTAAAATATATTTTTTCTTTTACATTGTCTTACATTTAAAAGCCACAAATCCAGCAAAATCCAATTGGCAATAACAAGTGTTCTACTAATCTATAGTCCTACAACTCTTCCAATAAAAATTGTACGTCACTTGTATGGGAAGGCCTACTGCCAGCAATAGGAAATGGGCCAAAACATAGCATAGACGTATCACATTTTTCCACTGAAAACTGTCATTTTCCCCAATGTGGGTATTTGTAGATTTTAGACGCTAGCTCAGCTGGCACCTTTGTAAACCTAGCAAACCTATACATTTGTGAAAACTAGACACCTAGGGGTATCCAGGATGGGGTGGCTTGTGTGGCTCTCATCAGGTTTTTTTATCTACCATCCCCTGAAAACCTCTAACTTCGACTAAAAAAAGCTACAAACTTCTACCCAGCCCAGCATCCCTCCCAAGCCTTCTATAGAAATGGTACCTAACATGTGTAGCTAGTGTCCACAGAAAGAAGCAGGCCAAAACAGAACATGGAGGCATCACATTTTTCCAAAGAAAGCTTGTTGTGGGTTCCTTTTAGTGCCTAGATCGGGCTTCTTTATTTTAGCTTCAGGTCTGTGCCCTTTTACCTATACACACATTTTAATCATTTTTCATTTTCTTATATTTTAGCATAGCTTGCTTATTAGCAGGGTTGTTTTTATATTCTAATCAGTTGCCTTTTAACGAAAGCATTGTTGTCAGTTGCTTTGCACAACATTTTTGTTCTGTGCCCCGCTCAAGGCTGTACACAATCATTTACTTGGTATTGCTGTTCCAAGACTTATGGAGTCAAGCCTCAAACCCTAGACATATTATCACACCAGACGTGTTCTCAGAACACAACATGTTTTATTATATAGGCACCACACAGGATGAAGAAGGGTGCAGGGGACATTCCGGTCAGCCATCTTATGTGGTGTGCCACTCTGTCGACAGCTCTGCTGATCTTGGTTTTGTCTCTCTATCCAACGGGGAGGACTGGCAGCAGATGAACAGGCAGACCTTTGCTTTCTCAAGTTATAGGTTCAAGGGGGGGGGTCTCTTCCATGGACTAGTATGGGCAGAATGGCTAACATTGTTATGCTCTCTTGTTAAATGCTTGGGGCTAGGTAGGAAGTCTTAGACTAATGATTATGTCAGAATGTTGGAACTGTTTATATGCTATACTCTACAATCATCACTGTGTTATGTTTCATCTTCTAATAATTGTAGCTTATGCCTTTTAACATAGAATGCAGTTTCTTCAATAAATGTATTGAAACCTATCCTGCATTTCTTTCTCTGCCTCTGCATGTACGAGACTTTGTGCAAATGAGAGAAATGGGTAAGATCTGTTACACAATGACTTCCCTGAGGAATCAGAGTATTATGTTTTTAGCCTGCCACAAATCACCTTTACTTTCTAGGTTTGGGTGAGGTGCTGCTAGCTAGCCGAGAAGGTCATGCTGCAGCTTCCTGTCGGTGTAGGACTGACTCAGTCACCAATACTAGGTGGTGCTGCTGCCCTAAATTCAGCAGTTTTATCCCCATGGTAAGAATCTTACGACAAACTGACCTTTTTTTCTCAATGTCGGTAGCTTTAGATTTTGGGACATCATTCAGTCGGCACCTAGGGAAACCTAACAAACCTTCACATTTTTTATAACTAGACACTTCGGAGAATCCAAGATGTGGTGAACTGCACGGCTCTCCCCAGGTTGGTTTGCCAGAATCACTTTCAAACCTCAAGCCTTGAAGTAAAAACACATTTTTCTCACATATCTGTGATGGAAAGTTCTGGCATCTGGGGAAGCCACGAACTTCCTTCCACCCAGCATTCCCCCAAGTCTCCAGATACAAATGTTACCTGAATTGTGTAGGTAGGCCACTCCAGCTCCTTTTTTTGTAAAGTGGGTAGCTATAGGTTTTGGCCCTAGCTCGGCTGGCATCTAGGGAAACCTAGCAAACCTGAACATTTTTGAAAACTAGATACCTGGGGAAATCCAGGGTAGAGTGACTTGCACAGCTCTCACTGGGTTTTTCTTTTTAACCCAGAATCCATTGCAAATCTCAAACCTTGACTAAAAAATGCATTTTCCTCACATTTCTGTGATGGAAAGTTCTGGAATCTGCAGGGAGCCACAAATGTCCTACCAACCTGAGTTTCCATATGTCGCCTGATAAAAATGGTACCCCACTTGTACAGGTGTCCAAGAGACCACAACACAAATGGTCCTAAACGCTATGTTGAGAGATAAGGAATAGGGGTACCTGCTGTATTTGGAGTCGTGCTGTGGTGCCACCCTTGCAAACTTACAAATCACAGACATTTTTCAACACTAGACGACCAGTGGAGTCAAGGGTGGTATGCCTTGCATGGATCCCACAAGGTTTTCTTACTCACAATTTTCTGCAAACCTCAAACATTGCGCTGCATAAATGTGATGTGTCTATGTTGTGTTTGTAACATTTTCCAATTATGGGCGCGAGGGCCACCCACAAAAATTGGGTACACTTTTTATGTGGAGGGGGAACGCTGGTTGGTTGTCAATATGTGGAACTCAACCAATTACAGAAATTTCCAACACAAAATATAAATAAATGAGTAATGTTATCCATGAATTAACTTTCAAGTTTTGTATGGCATTTTGGGAAAGTGAACAGAACCAATACAATTTACACCATGTTGGACACCTCCATGGGTTTAGATGGCAAGAAAAAAGGGAGTTCTTAGTAAGAACCATTTTTATATTTTGGCTGATAAAGAAGACTCAGTCACTATGACCGTTGTATTAAGAGTTGCACTGTGAAATCTGCCAAAAAACTGGCAAATTTCTGAAACTGCTAGGACACTGGACTACGGAAAAGAGGCGGTCCCACCACCAGCACCGCCAGCTCAGCAAAAAACCTCCCATCAAATTATGATCCACAAGCCACGACATTGTTTCTTCCATGGCGGAAAACCATTGGCGGTGCGAACCGGGGCGGTCTCAACTCACTTCATTCGGAACACCATACCACATTGGATAGTTAAATTCACCACACCTGCTACACATCCACACACCTGCACACCTACTCATTGCACTATATAACACACCCCTACATAACTCATAATCCTTTGCAATCAAAATACCACACACGGCCACAAACAACCAACATCCCAGAGAGTTCAAATTAGCAGGAATAGGCACCCATTTACACTTCACTACACACACATCACACACCTGCACAAAATACAAAACACACATATTAGTACCACACAATCCATAACAACCGTCACCCACACACGTCACAGCACCTCACCATTTACCTAAGTCTGCAGCCTTTCACTTTGAGTAGAACCACACCATCTTCACAACCACTACCATGTCCCCACAAAAACACCCATGTTTCACTGATGAGGAGTTGAGGGTCATGGTGGATGAAGTTGTCAGGGTAGATCCACACCTGTTCGGAGCAGAGGTCCAATAAATATCTATTGCTAGGAAAATGGAGTTGTGGCAAAGCATGATGGACGGGGTGAATTTTGTAGGCAGTTAGGAGTGCAGCAGGAAGAGGTGGAACAACCTCAGGCGGAAGGTCTGTTCCATGGCATCCAGGCACCAGCTCGTGGTACTGAAGTCTGGTGGTGGGTCCCCACCTACCTCCCCCCACTTTCAAATCTTGGGAGGAGAATGTCTTGGACATCCTGCATCCTGAGGACCTGACAGGAATACCTGGGGGAGTGGAGTCTGGTAAGTACCCACAACATACATGTTATCCAATTGTCTAGTCCTGCATGCTCCCGCACCACATAAACCCACCCCAATGAACACACCACCCACTACAATTCTGTCCTGATCACCTAATACCTCTCTCTGGCATGCCACATGTCCACTAAACTCATCTGGCCCCACAGCCCTTGGAAATGGTATGTGAAGTACTGGCTAATTATAGCACTACAACTCCCAGAATGTAATATTCCAACATTTTCAGAACCTGGACATTATACCAAATATTAAGTCATGCATGTTAAACTAATTTTCTATTTACACCATCTTGATTGTCAGTCAGTCAGTCGTACTTTATTCGACTTAAAAGAGCAATAAAAGACATAGGCCCTCATTACAACCCTGGCAGTCGGTGATAAAGCGGCTGTAATACCGCTAACAGGCCGGCGGTCAAAAAAATGGAATTACGACCATGGTGGAAACGGCCAATACAGACATCCACTATAACACTCCGACTGCCACGGCGGTAGAAACAAACACCGCAGTGGTAACCATCAACAGACAGGTGGAACACAATGTACCGCCCACACTATTACAAGGAAACAATCCGCCAGCTTTTCCGGGGCGGTAGCAACGCCATCAAAAGCACTGCGAAACAGTGTTTGGAAGGGAAGCCACTCACCTCTTGACTCTCAATGAAGAACCAGGACACCATGGAGCCCGAGTTACAGGTCCTGCCCATGTTGCTGTATCTACGAAGTGGAAAGAAGGCGGTGGCGGTGACGACGGTGAGTACTGCACCTAGCACACAGGCGAGGGGAGGAGGGAAAAGAGAGTGACACACACACACGCAAAACGCAACACCCCCACCCCCAAAACACAACAACACTCACACACACATGTCCAATAACACCACAGATACACCCCGTCACCCCCTGGAAAAAGGCAAGAACAAAACAAAATGAGTTGAACTAGTGTAATATTCGAACATTCAGATATATCAAGAGATATTTAAAAAATCAGTATATACAAATATCTACAGCAAGTACACAAGTCCGACCACTGTCCCATAAAATGTCCGTGTACCAGTGGTCCCAAAAAGCATTGGTGAAGCCCACACATGACACCTTCCTCAAAATGGAAAGAACACTGCAGGGGCATCAGGTCGAGAAAAAAAACAGGCACCTCAGGGGGAAAGGGAGGGGGGCACTTCAGCCGGATGATGTGACGGCACCACTGCTCCTCCAGGGGGCTCCATTCCCACTGCCTGGTCCTGGGGAGTGCAAAGCCACAGTCTTTCAAGTGGGTGGTATGCCCACTGCTTGGTCCTGGGGAGTACAAAGCCACAGTCTCTCAAGTGGGTGGTATGCCCACTGCTTGGTCCTGAGGAGTGCAAAGCCACAGTCTCTCAAGTGGGTGGTTTGCCCACTGCTTGGTCCTGGGGAGTGCAAGGCCACAGTCTCTCAAGTGGGTGGTTTGCCCACTGCTTGGTCCTTGGGAGTGCGAGGCCACAGTCTCTCAAGTGGGTGGTTTGCCCACTGCTTGATCCTGGGGAGTGCAAAGCCACTATCTCTCAAGTCGGTGACATGTTCCACTGGTTCTGGAGGGGGCATTGTGCCCAGAGTTCTTCATCCTGCCAAGGACTGGGTTAGTGGATGCTTTTCTGCCCTGGTTCTGTAGGGGTCTTTGTGCCCAGAGTGCTTCATCCTGCCAATGACTGTGTTAGTGGATGCTTTTCTCCACTCACACTCACCATCCTCTCATGCAGGCCTCAGCCCCCAACCCCACATGTATCTTCCATCCACACCACTCCATACATTCATGCATTCATGTCCCACGCATCATGCTCACAGTGTACTCACCTGTTTGTCTGGAGGACCGTAGAGTAGCGTGTACTGGGGGAGGACCCCATCTACTAGTCTCTCGAACTCCTTTGAAGTGAAGGCAGGGGACCTTTTATCCAGACACTCGAGCCATTGTCGCTTCCAGACACAGGTCACAGCAGCACTTGCAGTGTAGGTCCTCTCCTGTTGAAGGTCATGTATCAAGTGAGTAAACATAGAAAACGGTGGTCACGTTCGCGGCGGTGCGTACCGTCACCACCGGCGTACATCGTCATTGGCTCCTGGAACCCATAGGGCCCAATGATAACCAATGCTGAATTGCGTGGCGGTCTTCGACTGCCTACTGTGACGCTTCACAACGCCAGCGCAGTTACCTCATTTTCCCTTGTCCCTCCTTACAGGTCAGGCAGCCGCCATTTCAGGGTGGCAGAAGGCATGGCACCTAACTGCGTCATAGCACATTTGGGCAGAAATACGGACAGACAATGCCACACACGGATTTACTCACATTACAGCAAAAACACTTGTGCAACCTATGTGGTACATGACCCTCTGCTCACTATTCTCCTCCATAGGGCACATCCGCTGGGGCACATGATGAGATGGTATCATCCTCTGGTGTACAGACCCCTGGTGGACCAGTCGACAATGGAAGACAGACACATCATTATCACCTACAGACTTGATTGTGCCACAATCCAAGAACTGTGTGCCAAATTGGAGCCTGACCTGAGGTCAGCTATCCGCCATCCCACAGGTATCCCCCCTCTAGTGCAGGTCCTGTCAGTGCTCCATTTCCTGGCAAGTGGTTCCTTCCAAACAACAGTGGCCATGGCATCAGGGACATCTGTTGACCAGAGTGTTATCTGCCCTGCTGAAACACATGCGCAGCTACATCGTTTTCCCCCAGGTGGAGGATTTGCCCACAGTGAAAGCTGACTTCTATGTCCTGGGACACATGCCCAACATAATTGGTGCCATTGATGGTACACATGTGGCATTTGTCACCCCCCCCCCCCGCAGGAATGAACAGGTGTACAGAATTAGAAAAAACTACCATTCAATGAATGTGCAGATGGTGTGTTTGGCAGACCAGTACATTTCTCATGTGAATGCCAGGTATCCTGGCTCAGTGCATGATGCTTACATTTTGAGGAATTGCAGCATCCCTTATGTGATGGGGCAACTCCAAAGGCACCGGGTGCGGCTAATAGGTGAGCCCAAGGTCCCCACACAGTATAAATAGGTGTCTGGGTATGGGTAGTCCCTAAGGGTTAGTGTGTGTCTAGCAGATTTCCCTCGACATTTGCAGGTGACTCAGGTTACCCTAACCTCTCATGGCTACTGACCCCAGTGAGGAATACCAGGACAAGGGCAAAGGAACACTACAATGAGGCACATGGATGAACTTGGCATATTATTGAGTGGACTTTCGGCCTCCTGAAGGCCAGATTCCGGTGCCTTCATCTAACAGGTGGCTCCCTATACTACTCACCGAAGAAGGTGTGCCAAATAATCATGACATGCTGCATGTTGCACAACCTGGCTTTGCGACGCCAGGTGCTTTTTCTGCAGGAGGATGGGCCTGATGATGGTATTGTGGAAGCTGTGGAGCCTGTGGACAGTGAGGAAGAGGAGGCAGAGGAAGAAGATATTGACAACCAAAACAACATCATCATGCAGTACTTCCAGTGAGACACAGGTAAGAGACTGAAACTGCTCATCTCATATCTGACTACTGTAGGACATTGTATAAGTCAGCCTCTTAACCTCTGTGAATGGACCCTGACAGGTCACTTTGGCTTTCCATTTCACAGATCTGGGTACCTCATTCTACCTTCTGCTATGTTTACTGCTGCCCAACAACTGTCATACATTGGTATGTGCAAATGAACATTAACATTGATATTTGTTGAAGATGTTGTAATAATACATTTGTGAAAGTACAGACTGACTCCAGATTGTTTTGTGATTCAAGGGTGTTTATTTAATTGTTAATAAGTAGAGGGGGGTGTGCAATGGGTTAGGGTGATGGTGGATTTCCATGGTAGAGTCCATTCTCTTGGTATCACAGGTGCATTGTCCAAGGGGGCATAGGAAGTGGAGCAATGGCAGTTCAAGGTGGACATGGTGACATAGTGGGACAGAAGGGTGACAATCAGGACAGTCTTATTTCCTGGCGGGGGTCTTGGCAATGTTCTCTGTCTTGTGCCTGGATCGCAGGGACCGTTTGCGGGGTGGTTCTCCTTCTGGGGTGCTGGTGGCCTGTTGGTCCTTTGGTGGGACCTCCTGTCCACTAGCGCCGACAGACGTGGAAGGCTGTTCATAATTCGGGCTGTTGTCAGGGGCCCGGTGGTATGCCACTGTCTCCATCATGGTGTTGGCCATGTCTGCCACTACCTCTGCAATGGTGACCAGGGTGGTGTTAATGGACTTCAAGTCCTCCCTGATCCCCAGGTATTGTTCTTCCTGCAGCCGCTGGGTCTCCTGAAACTTGGCCAGTACCATGCCCATAGTCTCCTGTAAATGGTGGTATGCTCCCATGATGTTGGAGAGTGCCTCGTGGAGAGTGGGTTCCCTGGGCCTGTCCTCCCCCTGTCACACAGCAGTCCTCCCAGCTTCCCTGTTGTCCTGTGCCTCTGTCCCCTGAACCGTGTGCCCACTGCCACTGACCCCAGGTCCCTGATCGTCCTGTGTTAGTGGGTTTGCCTGGGGTCCCTTTAGTGGTGGACACACTGCTGATTGACGTGTCCTGGGGACAGTGGCATGGGCCCGCTGGGTGGGTGCTGTGCTGGTGTTTCCTGAGGGGGAGGTTCAGTGGTGGTTTGGGACTGTGGTAGGGGAACCGACTGTCCAGAGGTCCCTGATGGGCCGGGCCGGTCATCTTGATCCAGGCGTTCAGAGCTGCTGTCGTCACTCTGGGCCTCTTCTGTGGGGAGACTGGATATGGCTGGCATCTCCTGTCCAGTGACTTTGTTTAGGGGTCCTGTTGGGGTGTAAATGCATTGTTATTGTATCTGTGTGTGCCATCTTGTGCAATGGGTGTGTTTCCCTCTACTACTGTGCTTGCACTGGCCCTTGTGTGAGTGGTGATTGTGTGCCCTGGGTGAGTCTCTCCCTTGGACATTCTTTGGTAATAAGTGTCCATGCAGGTCTGTGATGGGTGTCCATGCACTGTTGTCACATTCAGGGCTTGGTTTTGGGATGTTTGGGTTGTGATAGTGTGGTATATGTAAGGTGTTGGAGTGATGGGTGTGAGGGTAGGGGTTGGGGTTTGTGATGGCATGCAGGTCGGGCGGATATCATAGTTAATATATGACTTACCAGAATCCAGTCCTCCTGATACTCCTGCGAGGCCCTCAGGATGAATGATGGCTGAGACTTGCTCCTCCCATGTTGTTAGTTGTGGGGGAGGAGGTGTGGGTCCACCGCCAGTCCTCTGTACGGCTACCTGGTGTCTGGATACCACGGAACGCACCTTAACCCATAGGTCGTTCCACCTCTTCCTGATGTCATCCTGTGTTCTTGGATGATGTCCCACTGCGTTGACCGTGTCGACAATTCTCCGCCATAGCTCCATCTTCCTTGCAATGGATGTCTGCTGCACCTGTGATCCGAATAGCTGTGGCTCTACCCAGACGATTTCCTCCACCATGACCCTGAGCTCCTCCTCAGAAAACCTGAGATGCCATGATGTGGTGTGAGTGATGTGTGAGGTGATGTGTGATGTGTGGGGTGATGTTTTGGGGTGTGTGTTGTGTTGTGCGTGGATGGTGTATGAGTGATGGTGTTGTGTGCCTCTGGATGCTGGTGTTGTCCTTGCTTTTCTGTCTCTCTGCTTCTTCCAAAACGTTCATTGTAAGGGGTTGTGGTTAATGTGTGTGTGTGTTTTATAGTGGTGTGAGTGTGTGGGTGTGGTGTGTGTATGTGTGTCAGGTGTGTGTATTTTGAATTGTCTAATGTGGTTGTGTTCTGTAAGTGTGTGTGTATTTTGAGCACAGCGGTGTGTACCGCCAGTGGTGTACTGCGGTTGAAAGACCGCTGCGTTGATTCGTGGGTCGTGATAGTGTGGGCGTATTCCTGTTGGCGTGACGGTGTGGGTTTTGCTATCGCCAGTTTATCACTGACCTTTGGTGTGGCGGACTTGTGTGGGTGTCTGTATTGTGGAGGATTTCTAAGTGTGGGTCATAATACCCGTAGTGGATTTCCGCCACAGACACAGTATGTTGGTGGCGGTCAGCATGGCGGTCAGCGGACTTTACCGCCAGGGTTGTAATGAGGGCCATAATCAATTACATATCCACTAATCAGCAAAAATATAAATAAAAATATCAGGATAAACACATATTACAAAAATTAATAACACTTGTGAATTCGAATAGAATCAAGTATAGAATTTAATACAGCATGTATCGTCCATTAACTTTCCAAGTTATGTAGATATAAATAGGCAAAATAGCTAGACCTACTGCCTAAAGACAAAAGCACAGGACGTAAAAAACCTTCTCCTAGGCACAGTATATAAATTACAAAAGAGAACAAAGTGCAAATTGGTTTGGGGAGAATTACTGTCACAAATATATGGCAGAAGCTTTTTAAACCAAGTGCTTGAGTAGGAAATGCTACTAAAAATGTGTAGACTTCGAATGAAATCTAGTCAATAAAAACCTGTGCTGCTCTAAAAGAATGATAGTGAAATACAGTTTAGGGTATAGTGGCTGTGGAAACAAGCTCTCCAAATCCCCTGAAGTTTTGCCAGTCAAATTCAGTTCTAAAATAGAATGCCAATAGAGCTCCTTAGTCCTCTCTTTGGCTTTGGCTGGCAAGAACTCAGGAGCATGGAAATATTCCCCAACCCCAAGACGGAAGAATAAGGAATTAACATATCTGAGCCAGGGAATATCCATAGACAGAGTCAGTGACAAACAGTCCGAAATCACTGATCTACAGAATTGAGCTTCAGGATTTAGCCAGATTCTTAACCAAAGCAATAAGGGTTGCAATCTTATATAGTTGCCTATGCCCCTTAGGCCAACTTCATCATGACAGAAAGTGGCCAGAGTGGATTTCGGAATTTCTAATAGCCTCCTCAGAAACTTATTCTCCAAGGATCGTGCAGCCGCCATAGCCACAGACCCCAGCTCCGAACAACGCAATAGAGAAACATTTACTTTTTAAAACTGTCAGCATTTCCCTCACTGGTTTATGTCCTAGCTTCTTTGAGAACACAAAAACAGCATCTACGGCTCTTTAAAATTGCCAAAACCCAAACACTAGTTAAAAATTTCCAGTCAAAACCAACATCTGTCGGGACCATAAGATAAGTAAAATTCGGAACTTTCAATATTTCTGAACCTTCATGAACAAATTTCTTAGTTTTTGATAGCTTTGGACCACTCTTCATCACATAGGACTTTCTTATATTTGTTGTTAGGCCAAGGCTCCCCATAAAAGTATTGAAAGACTCCAACAAAGATTGAAGGCCATTTGCTGTCCTTGAAATAAGGACAGCATCATCCGCATAGTGTAAAACTGGGACTGGCTGGGAATTAATGATTGGCAAATCCTTCCCCATCTTATACAAAAAATCTTCCAGACCATTTATATAGAGAAGGAAAAGGAAAGGTGCCAGCACACATCCCTGTCTAGCCCCCTTTAAAGAGGGAAATTCCTCTGTCAGATCACCCCTCATCTTGATTGTTCTAGTGTGGAACAGTACATGGCAATGACAGCAGTGCAATGGCTCATTCACACTAGCATTCCAAGCAAAACACAGCTATAGCTGAGTGCCCGTTTATAATGGCCACAGCTTAAAAAATCCCAAGCTATAAATATACTCACCTGGTTTGGAAATTCAGATGGCTGAGTGGATGCACATGCAGTACATACAGATACCGGTCAATGCCCATTGCTTACTTACATACTGTGTTCTTACAAGGATACCAATTTGGATTGTGCAACTCTTATTTGTGCCATCTATCATGCCAGACAGTTCACTAGGTAACAGAGGTGAACAGCCATGTCAATAATCAGACAATATCAAATGCCATCAGCAGTACAATCAGTTCCGACCTCGTCTAGCAACTTTATATATGGAGTATGGAATTCAAGTGACAGAGTTGTATAGTGTACTAAGTTATTCTGTGCAGCAGCTGTCAATGCCATTGCTGGGGATCATGTTACAGCACTGTCTGCACCTCACACAACTGCAACAATACCCCTCAATGTACCTGAACTCTGTCTTTCACTCCTTCCACAGATAACCTTGCCATTGTCACCAGGGAGAAGATACCAGCGATTATCATCACCCCTTTGGATGAATGCCCCAGTGAGGACAACACCCCTGGATGTCTGGACACTGACGACGAACCTGGCCTATCTGGGACACCTGGTCACTCAACAACTGTCAGACTCACCCTGCCTACATCAACTCCTCCCAGCTCTGTTACATCTATACCACAGGTAACCACTCACCCCCAAACCTGTGTCCCAAGGCTGTTTCATCCATTGTGTGCCACACAGTAGAGGTACCTGAGTCTCACCTTGCCACCCCTGGCAATGATGGACCTGCCACCACTGGGAGTGGGCACACTGTACCAGGGGCATAGGCACGTGTTGATGGGGTGTGTGGGAGGCATGCTGTGGGCCAGAGGATATGGTCTGAAAGGGGCAATACTGACCAGGAAACCATCTCCCAAGTCTTGGGAGCCTACCAAAGTTCCCAAGGCATGATGGACCAAGTTATCACCATGTTGGGGGAAATCCAATAGCTGCAGAGGGACAAACCTCAGGAAGTCATGTAGCTGTGGCCAGCACCAAATGCCCACTTGACTTCCATTGGAGGGGTGCTGAGAGATATGAATACCACACTGAGTAGGTTTTGTACCCAACATATGGCCCTTCCACTAGCAATGAAACTACATCTGTGGCTGCTAGTGGAATGCAGACCCTGCTGGGGAAGGACATGCCTCAGACACCCCACCCTTTGGAGCTGAAGAACCCCCTGGCAAACGTGGATGTCCACCCAGATATCCAGCAGCAGCAATTGCCAAGACCCACTCCACGGCCAGCAAGTAAACCTCTCTTGTCTTGTTCCCTTTGTGTGCCACAGATACACCCTATTGGCTGTTCTGTAACCAATCTCCATTTTCCTATAGTGCAAGGACACTGGACTCGTGTATCCTGATGGTGCAGCAGATACCCTCATAATTCCAGCAACCATGACTGAATCCATCACTGTTTATTTTGTAGGTTTTTACGTTAATAGTTACCTATGTTGTTGTTAACTCCACAGTAAATCACACTTAAACACAGGTCCTGTGTATGTCATTTGTCATCCATGTACAATAGTTATGCATGCCAACTCTAGTCTGATTATGTCCCTCTGTATTGTACACCCATTGTAATGGACATCAAACGTGGACTCCATCAGCAGGAGACTCATTACAATAGGATTGTAACAGGACATATTCCCAAAACGTTGTATACTACAACTGCACACAGTCATTGGTAGAAATACAAACAGTACATAGAGCATGACTGGGAGTAGCATCAGGATGTTTGCTAAGGTGCCACATAATACTAAACCATAGGATACAGAGGTTAGGGTCATGTTAGTCTACCTGCAAGGCAGGAGGTGCACAGATTGGTAACATCTTACCACATACCCATACCATAGCTTCCAAATATTCATTCCCCATGGTACAGACAGAGATCAGTACTGATGTCAACAGTCCTGGAACCTTTCACTTACATTGGTCACATACCTGTAGGCTTGTCACTCACCTACTTTGCAGGCCAATGTGCATGTCACATTGGTCTACAAAGTAGGAACACACTAACAGCTATGTTCAAGGTAGATTGCATACCACAGAAACCATTGTGGTGGGAGAGACTATGGCCCCACATTTACACATTTGCTAGACACATATCCAGACACAAATGACACCATTTGATACCCTCCTGTAACCTACAGCTAAACTTGATGAGAAAACACTTTTCCAGCCCAGTGTCCTGACAGTCTAACAATGTTCGTTACACTCCACGTAATCAAGACTAATAGTACCTGGTGTCAGCCATGTCTACATCTCATGTCTGTCTGAAATTCCCATCTGCTTCTGACACTGTGCGTCATTTGCCAAGGTTAATGAACCAAACGAGATCTAGGCAAATCTGTGATTGAAAGAGTAAAGGGATAGGACATAGCAGAATACACTCCTCAAATCAGAGAAGTCAGGTCCACAAATGTGACTTTGCATCTGCTATAACAATACATGATACTGTAGACCACTCTGCCCTGTACACAGTACAAACTTTTAGTCTGCATGCACAACTCACTCATAGGCATTGGAGCTACCTACAACCCCACAGATGATGCAAGAAAGGAGGTGACATGCTACCCATCAACTTCAGATTACAAAATGATATCACATTACGTCAACTTCACATACCTTTTAGTCAGTTGAAGTATTGTAAGATGTGATCTGCCCTAGAGTCTCCAGCTTCATCTTCCTCTCGCTCTTCATCACTTGGCAAATCTACATCTCTACCCACAAGTACTGCTGTCTCCCCCTCATCTGGTACAAATGGTATCTGTCATCTCAGGGCAAGATTCTGGAGCATGCAGCAGGCAACTATTATTTGACATACCTTGTTGTGTGAGTGGAGGAGGGCTCCTCCTGATGTGTCCAAGCACTTAAATCTTGCCTTCAGGAACCCCCAAATCTGCTCAAAGACACACCTTGTCCTCCCTTGGGCCTCACTGTAGCGGACTTCCCCTGGCGTGGTTGGTCAACAGCCAAGGACGGTTTGTATAGCCTGAGTCACCTGTGAACAATTTGGTAGAACAAGACAAACATACATGTGGGACATGCAACATTGTGATGGCAGGAGACATACATTGCAAACACACATTTCAAATGTAACTTATCAACCAGCTAGGCCCTCTCTGTGTGGAGTTGTGTCATCAGCAGAGGGACATTGCTGTCCTGCATGATCATGGACTGATCCTGGATTCTTAGCACTGACTAGTGAAATGTACTGGTCTGCCAGACACACCACTTGAATGATAATGGAGTAGTCGTTTTTCGTGTTCCTATACACCTGTTTATTGGCACGGGGAACCAAGGCTACATGGGTGCCATCTATGGCTCCAACCACATGTGGAATGTGTCCCATTGCATAAAACTCTGCCTTCACATATGCAAAATCCACACATTGGGGAAACCTGATGTAGCTGTCCAGGTGTTTCAACAATGCACACAGTACATCCCTCAAAACCAGACTGAACATGGGCTGAGACATCCCTGCAGTTAGGGCCACTGTATTCTGAAATGACCCAGTGGCCAGGACATGTAGCACTGACAAGACTTGAACGATGGGAGGTATACTATAGGGATTTCGAATAGCAGGTATCAGATCTGGCTCCAACTGATCACAAAGATCCAGGATAGTATGGCAATTCAGCCGATATGTCTGGATACAATGTCTCTCCTCTGTGGTGTGCGGATCTACTAGTGGACGGTACACTAGTGGTTGTCTTCCTCTCCTCATGGCAGGGTAACTATGTGAAATGATGTAAACATAGGCCCTCATTATGACATTGGCAGTAAGTACCGCTTACCGCCATGCTGACTGCTGCCAACATACCGCTGCAGCGGAGAATCACCGCTACCCATATTATGACACACACATAGCAATCCGTCACTATACAGCCACACACACAAGTCCACCAGCCCAAAGGTCGATGATAAACTGGCGGTAGCAAAACCCACACTGTTACGCCAACAGAACTACACCCACAACATTATGACCCACGAGTCACCGCAGCGGACATTCAATGGTGGTAAACCATTGGCGATATATACCGCTGCGCTCAAAATACACACACACAAACAAAACAACACTACAATGGTCAGTCCAAACTACACACACCTGACACCCATACACACACCATACCAACATACCCACACCACTATAAAACACCCACCCACATTACCCACAACCCTTTACCACTACAAACAAGTGCCAATAGAGAGATAGCAAGACCACAGACAAGACCACAGCCACACACCACCATCACCTATACACCATGCACCTTACATCACACACCCTAACACATCACTCCACACACCTTCACCCACACCCCTCATGGCACCACAACGACACCCCAGATCTCAGAGGAGGAGCTGAGAGTCATGGTGGAGGAAATCATCCGGGTAGAGCCACAGCTATTCGGATCACAGGTGCAGCAGACATCCACTGATAGGAAGATGGAGCTATGGCGGTGAATGATGGACAGGGTCAACGCTGTGGGACAGCACCCCAGAACAAGGGATGATATCAGGAAGAGGTGGAATGACCTACGGGGGAAGGTATGTTCCATTGCAGCAAGACACCAAATAGCTGTACACAGGACTGGCGGTGGACCCCTCCTCCTCCTCCCCCACAACTAACATGGGAGGAGCAAGTCTTGGCAGTCATGCATCCTGAGGGCCTGGCAGGAGTAGGAGGAGGACTGGACTCTGGTACGTCAACTCTTTACTAATATCACCCCCCCCCTACCTGCATGCTATCACAGCTCCCACCCTTACCCACACTCCCATCACTCCACCACCTCCCACATATCTCACCATCACAACCACTCATCTCAATACCAAGCCCTGCATGTGACACCATTGCATGAACCCCCATCACAGACCTGCATGGACACCTATCACTACTGTAAAGCATGCATACTAGAGGGAAACAGCAAGCCCACTGAATAACTACTCACACAAGGCAAAGCTGCCAGGGCAATAACAACCTTAGAGGGCAACACACCCATGCACAAGATGTCACACGCAGAAACAATAACAATAACACTGCATTTACATCCCCACAGGTCCCCCACCCAACGTCACCGGAGATGAGGTGCCAGGAACATCCATTCCCCCACCAGAAGAGGCCCACAGTGATGACAGCAGCTGTGGACGCCTGGATCTGGATGACCAACCTGGCCCATCAGGGATCTCCGGACAGTCGGTTACTCAGGCACAGTCCCATACCACCACAGAGCCTCACCCCTCAAGAAACACCACCACAGTACCCACCCAACGGGCCCATACCTCTGTCCCTAGGACACGCCAATCAGCAGTGTGTCCACGATTACAGGGACCCCAGGCCACCCCACAAACACAGGACGATCAGGGACCTGGGTCAGTGGCTGTGGCACACGGTTCAGGGGATAGAGGCACAGGACAACAGGGAAGCTGGGAGGACTGCCGTGCACCAGGGTGAGGACAGGCCCAGGGAACCGACTCTCTGGGAGGCACTCACCAAGATCCTGGGAGCATACCACCATTCCCAGGAGACAATGAGACAGATACTGGACACGTTGCAGGAGAACCAGTGGCTGTTGGAGGGACAGTACCTGGGGATCAGGGAGGACTTGAAGTCCATTAACACCACCCTGATCTCCATTGCAGGGGTGCTGGCAGATATGGCCAACACTATGAGGGAGGCAGTGGCACCACACCAGGCCATCTACCACTAGCCAAACCAATGACCAGCCCTCAACCTCCGCAGTCGCTAGTGGACAGGAGGCCCCACCACAGGACCAACAGGCCACCAGCACCCCTCCCCCTGCAGAAGGAGAACCATCCCGCAAACGGTCCCTTGCGTTCCAGGCTGAAGCCAGAGACTATTGCCAAGACCCCACCAGGAAATAAGACTCTCCTGAGTGTCCCACTCTGTTACCCTGTCCACCTTGAACTGCCATTGCTCCACTTCCTATGCCCCCATTGGACAATGCACCTGTGATCCACATAGACTGGACTCTATCCTCGACTTTCCTCCACCATCACCCCAGCCCATTGCACATCCCCCACTACCTATTAACACTTAAATAAACACCATTTGAAAAAATACAAGTATGGAGTGTGTATTTGTTTAACAAGCTTTAAACACTGCAATACAACTATACAGTAATGTAGGAATGACCTGTAGTTGCCTGCAGTCAACACACCAGGAGCCATAGTAGGGCACAAATATCTGCAAATACAGATGCTAAAGGGTACAGTGAGTGGCCATAGAAGTGGGAAAAACAGCCTGCCAGTGACAATGTCAAACACAAAACAGTCATTTAAATGTGAAGTTACACTGTCTTACCTGTGTGTCATTGGAACTATTGTCAAATTATTGCACTTCTGTTGTCCTCATCCTCATCCTCTGCCTCCTCATCTTCACTATCCACAGGGTCCACTGGTGCCACACGCCCATCTCCAGCCTCTTCCTCTTCCAAAAAAGCCACCTGGCGACGTAAGGCAAGGTTGTGCAACATACAGCATGCCACAATGATCTGGAAGACCTTCTTGTGTGAGTAGCACAGGTAACCACCTGTCAGATGGAAGCAACAAAACCTAGCCTTTAGGGGGCCGAATGTCCTTTCTATGATTCTACTTGTTCGCCCATGTGCCTCATTGTATCTTTTGTCTGCCCTTGTCCTGGGATTCCGCACAGGGGTCAGTAGCCATGAAAGGTTGGGGTAACCAGAGTCACCTGCAAATCTCGAGGGACAACTGTTAGACACACACTAACCCTTAGGGCCCACACCATACCCATACACCAACATTTACTGGATGGGAACAGGGCTCATCTATTAGCCACGTCCTGTGCCTATGGAGTTGAACCATCACATATGGGATGCTGCTATTCCTCAGGATAAAGGCATCATGCACAGACCGAGGATACTTTGCATTGACGTGAGAGATGTACTGGTCCGCCAGGCACACTATCAGCACATTCATAGAGTGAAAGCTCTTTCGATTTCTGAACACCTGTTCATTTCTCCGGAGGGGAACAAATGCAATAATATTGGGGATATGTCCCATAGCATAGATATCAGCTTTCACTGTGGCCAAATCCTCCAACTGGGCGAAAACGATGTAGCTGCACATGTGTTTAATCAGGGCAGACAAACCTCTTGTCAGCACTATTGAGAACATTGGCTGTGACATTCCTGCTGCCAAGCCCACTGTCACTTGGAAAGAACCAGTTGCCATGAAATGGAGCACTGATAGCACTTGCACAAGAGGGGGGATCCCGGTGGGGTGGCGGATAGCAGATATCAGGTCAGGCTCTAATTGGGCACACAGCTCTGTGACTGTGGCCCGTCCAGTCTGTAGATGAGGATAATGTGCCTGTCCTCCGTTGTTGCCAAGTCTACCAGGCGCCTGTACACAGGGGAATGTCTCCATCTCCTATTCATCCACAGCGGTTGCAATCTAGGGGGCAAAACAGTGAGCAGCTGGTCAGTATCCCATATTTCCAAACACTACACTTCATTGCATGTGGTGACTGGAACAGTATATTGTTGGATAGGCCCAAATGGTGCTTATGTGTACTCTGACGCAGTTAGGTGCCATGGCCTGCCACCCCTGAAATGGCGTCTGCCTGTCCTTTTAGGAGGGACATGTGGAAATGAGGAAAGTTTGCAGACGTTGTGCGCCATTGCGAGAGGCGGTCGAAAACCGCAGTGCAACTCCTCATTGGTTACCATTGGGCCCTGTGGGTTACAGTGGCCAATGGTGATGTACGCTGGCGGTGACGGTACGCACCGCTTCGGACGTGACCGCCATTTTCTATCTGTTCACTCACTTGCTACCTGACCTTAAACAGGATAGGACCTACACTGCATGTGCTGCTGTGACCTGTGTCTGGAACCTACCATGGCTCGTGTCACTGGGGAAAGGGCCCCTGCCTTCACTGCGTCGGAGTTGGAGCGACTGGTGGATGGGGTCCTACCCAGTACCGAATGCTGTATGGGCCTCCAGACCAACAGGTGAGTACACTGTGAGCAAGATGCATGGGGAATGAATGCATGGAGTGGTATGTGTGAAGGCCTCGTGTAGGGGGGGTTGGTGGAAGGGCACTGGGCAGCGTGCTGCATGTATGGTGGGCCATGTCTGTGCTAATGGGGATGGGAAGGGGCATGGTGGGCCATGAGTGTAACCGGCAGGACGGTCTGACTGATACCTTTTCCTATGTGTATTTCTCTGCCGGTCAGTGCCCATCACAAAAAGGGTATATGGCGTGCCATTGCCAAGGACGTGCGGACCATCGGGGTCCATGGCAGGCGGAGCACCCACTGTCGGAAACGGTGCAAGGACCTTAGACGCCTGGCACGGAAGACCGTGGAGACCCAGCTGAGGATGGCCTCCCAACGAGGAAGGGGTGTCCATCCAGCTGGGGATGGCCTCCAAACAAGGAAGGGGTGCCCATCGAACCCAGTCCCCCCCGATGGCCCGCATATTGGCGGTGGCCTATCCGCAGCTGGATGGGCGCTTAGGGGGTATCAGAGCAGCCACAAGGGGGTGAGTACAGTGCCCCAATATACTACTTGCGCGTGGTGGGGCGGCATCCGGGTGGGGGATGTGGGCCTGTGGGTGCCCCTAGGCCAGGCCGGACATTGCAGGGTAGGTCCCATGATGGGGAGGGTCTGGTGTAAACTTCCTCCAGTCAAGCTAGTAGGCATCCACTACTGGGCAGGGGTTTGTGGGTCTCAGGTATGCTGCAATTGGTGTTAGGTGTCCCTGTCCATGGGCTGATGACTAGCATTGTGGAAGTCCATTGCCAAGTGCGTAGGGCTGTTACCTGTGTGAGTGTGCTGTGTACGCCAATGGTGGTGTTGTTGCCACCATTGACCAAGTGTATCGTTTGTCTCTCCCCCCCTTTTTGTTTTGTTACCCTGTCCTTATGTGCATTAGCATCATCTGGTGGAGGAGCAGAAGCACCGGCGATGGGGAGAGCTGCAACCCACAGGGCCCAAGGGTCCGAATCCACCGACAGTGAGAGCACCAGTGGGACGGAGGGCGAGGGGAGCACCACGACGGAGACTAGAGGGGACAGTTCGGACAATGGTACCTCCTCTGATGGGAGCTCCCTGGTGGTGGAGGCCACCTCTGTGCCCACCCTCAACTACAGGTACAGCCGCCACCCGTTACCAGCACTGCCCTCCCAGCAGCCCTTCAGCGTGTTTCCCGTGCCCGCTCACCCAGAAGGGTGGGCATCTCCTTTGCCCCAGGCACTTCAGTCCCTGCCCCAGTTATCCCTGCTGCCCTGAGTGAGGAGGCTATTGACCACCTGCGATCCATCTCTGTTAGGCAGTCAACCATTGTGAATGCCATCCAGGGGCTGGCAGCCCATTTGCAACAGACTAATGCATTCCTGGAGGGCATTCACTCTGGCACGGTGGCCCAACAGAGATCAATCCAAGCTCTTGCCTCCTCCCTGATGGCAGCCATTGTCTCTGTTTCTAGCCTCCACCTCCAACTTCCTCTACCCAATCCCATTCCCCTCAACCCCACCCTATCCCAAGCACCCAGGCAGACCAGCATGCACACAGGACAACACACAGGAGTGGTTCAGGTAAACGCAATCAACACACATCATCCTACAGGCACTCACACAAACACCAATGCAGAATCACACATACCAACATTCACTGCCTCCACTGTGTCCCCCTCCTCCTCGTCGTCCACCTCCCTCCCAGTTGCATCTACACTCACACCTGCATGCACTACATCCTCATCCACACCCACCATCATGCCTATCATTACACGTCCCTCACTGGCAGTCACCACCCCCACATCCATGCACACGTCCCCTGTGTCCTCTCCAACTGTGTCTGTGCCCCCTCCTCCCAAAGTACACAAACTCAAGCACTCAGACACCCAACAGCCAATCACCTCACAACAGCATCCAGCCCGTGCACCTGCACCCAAAATCAGCAGACAGACACCTCCTACAACCACTTCCTCTTCCTCCTCTCCCACACCTCCACCCTCTTCCCACCCCAATGTCCTTAAGAAGTTTCTCCTCTCCACCGTTGACCTCTTTGTACCACTCCCCCCACCCTTCACGTCAGGCCAGGGTGGTCAGAAGCCAGGCGAGCACCTCAGCCACCCAGTCCACGGCCACAGTAGTGTCAACAGCTACTGCAGGTGGGAGAGGATCCTGGACACCAGACAGCCACACTGAAAGGGTGCCTGCACCCAGCAGCGTCTAGGAAGGGCAAGGAGGCACCACCAGCTGCATCTAGGAAGGGCAAGGAGGCACCCCAAGCTGCTACAGGGAAGGGCAAGGAGGCACCCCAAGCTGCTATAGTGAAGGGCAAGGAGGCACCCCCAGCTGCTACAGGGAAGGGCAAGGGGAAATCCCCGGCTGCTGACAGGAAGGGCAAGGGGCCTGCACCAGCAGGCAAAAAGGACAAGAGGCCTGGTGCTGGGAATCAGTCGGAGCCCACACCAACAACCCTGGTGGTTCAGCCTTCCGAGGCTGCAGGGGAAAGGCTGGAGCCTCCCTCCACCACTGCCAGCCCTGCCACCAGCACCACTGCCAGCAGCAGCCCCAGTGGGCAGCCGTCCAAGGCTGCAGGGGAAAGGCTGGAGCCTCCTCCACCACTGCCAGCAACACCACCAGCACTGCCGCCAGCAGCAGCAGCCCCAGTGGGCAGCCGTCTGAGGCTGCAGGGGAAGGGCTGGAGCCTCCTCCCACCACTGCCAGCACCGCCACCAGCACCGCCGCCAGAAGCAGCAGCCCCAGTGGGCTGCCGTCCGAGGCTGCAGGGGAAGGGCTAAAGCCTCCCCCTACCACTGCCAACACCAATACCTGCACCGCCACTGCCACCACTGAACAGCCATCACCACCGGCGGGCAGTGTGTGGTCCTGCATCCATGGGCTGTTGTGCGGCCTGGGCCCTGCAAATCCTGTGGGTCTAACACCCAGGTGAGAGACTGTGACCTTGCACTCCCCAAGATCTGCATCACTGGGCACAATGCTCCCTCCAGAAACAGTGGAGATGCCATCCACTCACCCCATCTTCCACAGGATTAAGATCACTGGACACAATGCCCCCTACAGAACCAGTGGAAGAAGCCATCCACTCACCCCATCCTTTCCAGGATGAAGCATACTGGGCACAATGCCCCCTCCGGAACCAGTGGAAGAAGCCATCCACTCACCCCATCCTTTCCAGGATGAAGCACACTGGGCACAATGCCCCCTCCGGAACCAGTGGAGATGCCATCCACTCACACCATCCTTCCCAGGATGAAGCACACGTGGCACAATGCCCCCTCCAGAACCAGTGGAAGAAGCCATCCACTCACCCCATCCTTCCCAGGATGAAGATCACTGGGCACAATGCCCCCTCCAGAACCAGTGGAAGAAGCCATCCACTCACCTCATCCTTCACAGGATGAAGATCACTGGGCACAATGCCCCCTCCAGAACCAGTGGAAGAAGCCATCCACTCACCCCATCTTCCACAGGATGAAGATCACTGGGCACAATGCCCCCTCCAGAACCAGTGGAAGTAGCCACCTACTTGAGAGAGTGTGGCCTAGCACTCCCCAGGACCAAGCAGTGGGCAAACCACCCACTTGAGAGAGTGTGGCCTTGCACTCCCCAGGACCAAGCAGTGGGCAAACCACCCACTTGAGAGACTGTGGCCTTGCACTCCCCAGGACCAAGCAGTGGGCATGTAGCCCCATCCAGGACCAGTGGTGTTGTACAATCTTCCAGCTGAGGTGCCCCCCCATTCCCTGTCCCCCTGAGATACCTGTGAATTTTCGACCTGATGCCCCTGCAGTGTTCTCTCCGTGTTGTTGCAGGAGTGAGGTGGTGCTTGGCCTATGTGATGTGGCCCTGTGGCCCACGGACATTGTGGACTGGGCAGTGTCCCTACATTTGTAAATATATATATACGTTTTGATTGGGATGCACTTATTTCTAGTATTTTTTCGTATTACACTCACTTTCTTCAAAACATTTTGTCCCTGCATTATTCCTGAGGGGTACGGGGTGAATATGTAATGTTAGTGCATATGTTTGTGTGTATGGTTTTGGGGGTGGGGGTGTTGAGTGTTGCATATGTGTGTCACTCTCTTTTTCCTCCCCCCTCCCTTATGTGCTGGGCGCCAGTACTCACTGTGGTCGTCTTCGGCAGCGTTGATGTTCATAATGCAGCAGAAGGTAGACGAGCATAGGAGATATGTGCAGCTCGGGCTCCATGGAGTTGTGGTTGTTCCCTGAGTCTCCACAGGGGAGTCCTTTGACTTCTGAGATCTGTTTCCACCAGGCTTTTGATATCGTTGGTACCGCCCCGGAAAAGGTGGCGGATAGGCCGGTCATAATAGTGTGGGTGGTACATTGTCTTCCGCCTAGCTGTTGGCGGTTACCACCGTGGTGCTTGTTGATTCCGCCCTGGCGGTCGGTGTGTTAAAGCGGCTGTTTGTCTGAGCGGTTTCCGCCATGGTCATAATTCCATTTTTGTTATCGCCGGCCTGTTGGCGGTATTACCGCCGCTTTATCACCAACTGCCTGGGTTGTAATGAGGGCCATAGTATGTGACATGTAGCATGCACACATCATGTAAAATTAAATAAACAACTCACATATATCTGCTGTCAAGGTCGGTTACAACCTCTGACATCTACAGTACAGCACATAGTTATGCATCCAATGACACCCTCCTTGGTGCACATTCCCTCAACACATACATATTCATCTGTTACTGAATATGATTGTAAGTCCCACAGACTTGACATGTCTTACACTTATTGTTGCACATTATCTGCATTTTCAAAGCACTTAGGAACCTCAGAGTAGGTGTACATTGCTATCACCACGTCTTCCAGTTATACAGCATTAACTGTACAGATGCACAAATAGACAACTAAACATGAAGGCAGTACTTACAGATATACTGCACAATGTGGGGTATAGATTATGATGCAGATTTTAAAACTTTTCCATACATGAAATGTGCTTAAAAGGGCAGCCGTCTGACCTACTGTACTGGACATATGGAAGTGACCTAAGTCGCCCGGCGGAAGTCGTCATGATGGTAGACAGTCACAACTGTGGTGGAAATTGACATTGGAAAATGTTGCTGCCTTTGATGGACTTGGGACAATGGCGATGTCTGCCGGCGGTTACAGTCATTTATGTTGCACACATGACCTCCATCTTCTGCATTATTGCTCACTTGACTCCTGACACTGCTGCCAGCAAGACCTCCAATACCTGAGCTGCTGTGTACTGCTTCTGGGAGCTATCATGTCACATCCTGCAGGTGATCGTGCCCCAGCCTTCACCCTGGAAAAACTGGATAAGCTTGTGGATAAGATCCTACCCCTGTATAGACAGCTATATGGTGCACCAGAGGAGCAGGTTAGTCCAATGCAAGACCAATGTGTGATATGTGTGGTGTATGATGCTGTACCTGAAATGTAAAGTAGAAAATAAGTTGATGCATTCAGATGCTAATTTGTAAATGAATGTGAGCTGAGAGGATGGAAATGTTTGCCTACTTTCTGGCATCAAATGTTCTGTCCACTGCTGTTGGTATGGTGAATGTGGACATGACTTTTTCCTTCTGTCTGTGTCATCCATGCAGGTCAACGCCCATCAGAAGAAGGGAATTTGGCATGCCATCAACAAGCAAGTGCGGACCCTGAGGGTCCACAGCCGGTCAGAGCACCCACTGCAGGAAGCGTTGGGAGGACCTGAGATGATGGGGCCGGAAGACTGAAGAGGCCCAGCTGGGGATGTCCTCCCAAAGAGGGAGGGGTGCCCGTTGGAACTTGACACCCCCTAATGGCACAAATGTTGGTAGTGGCCTACCTTCAGGTGAATGGGCGTTAGAGGGCAGCACAGCAGCCACAAGGGGGTAAGTATGGACTGAATACATGTACATGCCTCTGTAAGTTCAATGTATGATGTATAAGTATCTCATCTGTGACAATGTGGTAAGTCATACAGTTATAGTGTTTCCTAGGTAGATATAGTATTCCAGTTGGCAACATAGATACACATATGTGGCCATAGTATTGTGTATAGGGAAATGTTCATAACCAATGTCAACCAAATAGTATGACTGCATGTGGAGATGCAGATGTGACTGTCATATGTGTAAGTCTACTCAGCCATACATATGTGTAACCAGCTTTGTCATCCTGCCCACCTAGTGTTCCCAAGTCATTTTACCCAGTTGATCAGTTGTATAGCTCTTTGGTCTCTGACCAGTCCTAATCCACTGGATGTTTCTCTATGTGCAATGTTGGGTCTGACAGATGTGTAACAGGGCCAAGTAATCCAGTGTCTTGAAATAGATGGAAGCTTCATGTGAGGCTGTCATCCCTAGCAGATTTAGTTATGTCAAACTCACTACACTCCGAATGAGGTCTGAGGAGGTATCCCCATTGTCAGGTCAGATTTGTATATTGAGAAAGGTGACCTTTGATCATGGTGTACATCCTACACAGTGGAAATCATGTTGGTAATAATACATTGTCATTTCAAGACATAACAATGACATGAGTACTAATATCTTTTGGTCTAATGTATATGATTTTGAGAAGGTAAGTGGCTAGTTTGCTGATTCCCTTAGCCAATGTATATTGTCCATGCTATATAGGGCAATACCATAACTATATGACTGCGACAAAAACTATTTCCTGCCTACATCAAGTGTCAGTTGATACTTCATGCCTGCTGTAGTGTTGAAACCTCTTCTTTGCCCCACATCTTTGCAAATCTGAGGCTGTTTGGACAGTTTTAGCAATGGATCAGCTCATTTCTGCCTGACTTAATGGTGTAACAGATGTTCCATTTGACATTCACATATTGGTGTTATTGGATATGTTGTCATTCTTTTTGTTTTACTCTAGATGTATGTGCCATTCAGGGTTACCTTTTTAATTAGTTGTTTAAGTGTTAGTTCTGGACTAAGGTATTAAGAATCACGTGTCTAGACAGTTGTTAGTGATATAGGTGTTTAGATGTTGTCATGTTGTCAAAATCACAGTGGTGCGCACTCTAGGACCTGCTCCTATTTGGTATCCATCATCAGGACGGAGGTTACCTACATGTCGTCATGTCTAAATATCTAAAAGAGCATACCATGTTTGTAATGACTAGTTTTTGGTTTGCTCAGGGATCGAGAATTGTCTTTGGATTCAGGTGTCTGCGCGCTATGTGCACATTTTGTAGTGTTTGGAGGAAGCAGGTGAATGTTTAAATCACTTTGTGCGCACCTTTGTTTCATCCTCAGAGTGCTGAAGGGGACCTTGAGTCCCATTTGTTCTTGCGGCGGCCATCTTGGGCGGGGCACCTTGGGCGTGGCTCCATGGATGGGGCACCTCTATTTAAACAGCCACACCCAGTCCTCAGTGCTCACTATTCTGGAGTTCTTACAAGGATCGGAGCTCCTATTTTGGTGTGCTTCAATTTGGATTGAAGCTCTTCTTTTCTGACAACATCTGGTTCCTGAAAATCACCTGGAATTTCCTTGTCTGGAGTTTTAAAAGAGAGTTTGGCCTAAACTCGGCACGGTAAGATGGATGGTGGTCTTTTCTCCAAAGTTCCATCATCCGTTTTCTTGTTACTTCGTATTCAGTCAAAGTTGTTTTCCTTTTGTGACATTACCTGTCCTCTAGTGAACAGATGATACTTAATGGCTACTTTAAAAAGGTCAAGTTAATGTTATTTTTGCCATTAGCTGATACACAGTCCATACTTAATAGCTACTTTAAAAAGGGGTTATTTTTGCCATTAGCAGATACATAATTGCTGTCTTTTCTCTCAACCACGCAAAAAAAAACAGGTTTCAATTTGAACTCTCTCATTTAGCAGCAAGAAAAAAAGGAGGCAAATTACATAACATTCAAATTCACAGAAGAATTCTAATGTGTAAATAAATGTTAAAGTTAAAAGCCTGTTGAATGCAATCTCAAACTATTTGGTAAACAATATGATTTAATGCTGCAATTTGAAATCATGTTGTTGAATTACTGGAAGTGTGAATTAACATTTCTTTTAGGGAATTCTAAACCAACCCTCCATTCAAGAGGATTACGAAGGGTAATCATTTATGGTCTACAGATTTCTTTTCAAAAGAATCTATGATTGATATTTTCTGGTTGGCATCTGTGTTTCTTGTCTTCATAGGTCTCCTTTCCAGCTGTTCCCTTTCCTAATTCCCTTCCCCCCACTTGGCCACTCTAAAACTCTGCGTTGT
Organism: Pleurodeles waltl; assembly: GCF_031143425.1. Taxonomy (NCBI): domain Eukaryota; kingdom Metazoa; phylum Chordata; class Amphibia; order Caudata; family Salamandridae; genus Pleurodeles; species Pleurodeles waltl. Next base: position 469,216,998 of record NC_090445.1, read on the forward strand.
TATAGCTGGTGGAGTTGGAGCTGCCAGGAGGTGGGCCTATTGGCAACGACGTGTACATCCCGGGGATCTGGTCTCATTGACAGAATAGTGAGCCCACTAATTTAAATCTTCCTGGTTTGTGCTTGGTTGTCAATATGGCCATCCTGGATGACTTGCTCAAGGTGATTACACAGATTCAGCAGGAGTTGGTGGAATCAAGAAACACAACAGCTGCTTTAGCTGATGAGGTTGCTCAATTACAAGACAGATTGGAAAAAATTGGAACTAAGTCCTTTGGGAACAGGTTGGCAAACGGCTCCACCTCAAGCGTCAGGAACTAACCCCCAACTAACATTTCACTCACTGTTCCCACACCAATTACTTTAGCTGCACCCAAAAGATTTTCGGGTGATCCAAATAAAGTACAGACTTTCCTTACACAAGTGGAACTTTATTTCACTTGTAGACCAAGCACCTTTCCAGATCCACAATCACGAGTAGCATTTTTAATCTCTTACCTATCAGGAGATGCGGCCACATGCGCAGTTCCCTTAGTACTTCAAGATAGTCCATTACTCTATAATTGGAGAAGATTTATGTAAGAGTTTGAACATGTCTTTGATCGAAGAGCAGTAACCTTGTCTGCGGATCGAGAACTACTAGAGTTACGGCAAGGAAATAAGGACTTAGTTTCATACTTAGCTCATTTTCATCGATTAGAAGCTGAAACAGCCTGGCCAGAAGAAAAAAGAGCAGCCCTTTTTTATCAAGGTCTCAAAGACGATTTGAAAGATGTCCTGGCACAAATTGGTCCTCAACCAACTGGTTGTTCGGAAGTCATAAATCTTGCTTTAAGATTAGATCATCGGCTTGCTGAGAGGAAAGGTGAACAGAGAAAACTTGAAAGAAATAATTGGCGTACAGATAAGGGGAAAGGTCCACAATAAATAACGAACATATCCCAGAACGAATGGAAATAGGAGCAATCAGACAACACTTGACCAAAGAGGAAAAAGAACAACGCTGGAAAAATGGACAATGTTTGTATTGTGGCCGTAAGGGCCACTTTGTAAAGGAGTGCCTAGTAAAACCAAAGAATAAGATCCCTATTACACAGAAGACTTTAGCAAGTGTTGACACTGAAGTGGAAAACTAGAACATCCAAGGTGTAAAGAAGGATTACTCTTGGGTGTAATTGTTAACCCTTCTCAAGAGATAAACCAAAGCCAAAATTTAACTAAATCACAACATTTAAGAATTAATCTGGAGGTACAGGTACAAGGACAAAGCCATTTAGGCAAGGCTTTAATAGACTCTGGCGCCACCGGCAATTTCATAGATACACACATAATTCAATCATGGAACATTCCATGTTCGAAAAAGAAAACTCCAGAGATGGTGCAAGCAGTGGATGGCAAAATACTATCTGGAGGACCAGTAATTTTACAAACCCTTCCATTATTAATAACATGTTATGAACAAAATCAAAAGACTAAACATGTGGAATTGTTAACGTTTGATGTGATTAATGCCCCTCAGTATGAGATAATCCTTGGTATACCATGGTTGAGTTGTCATAATCCTCAGGTAGACTGGAGAGAAAGAAAAATAACGTTTTGATCTCCTTTCTGTAACACAAAGGGGGTCATTCTGACCCCGGCGGTCATAAACCGCCGGGGCCAGGGTCGGCGGGAGCACCGCCGACAGACCGGCGGTGCCCCGCAGGGCATTCTGACCGCGGCGCTTTGGCCGCGGTCAGTGCAGGAAAACCGGCGGTCTCCCGCCGGTTTTCCGCTGCCCGTCAGAATCCTCCAGGGCGGCGCAGCATGCTGCGCCGCCTTGGGGATTCTGACACCCCCTACCGCCATCCTGTTCCTGGCGGTTCACCCGCCAGGAACAGGATGGCGGTAGGGGGTGTCGCGGGGCCCCTGGGGGCCCCTGCAGTGCCCATGCCAATGGCATGGGCACTGCAGGGGCCCCCGTAAGAGGGCCCCGCTTGTATTTCACTGTCTGCATAGCAGACAGTGAAATACGCGACGGGTGCAGTAGCACCCGTCGCACCTTCCCACTCCGCCGGCTCGATTACGAGCCGGCTTCATGGTGGGAAGGTCGTTTTCCCCTGGGCTGGCGGGCGGCCTTTTGAAGGCCGCCCGCCAGCCCAGGGGAAAACTCAAAATACCCGCCGCGGTCTTCCGACCGCGGTACGGTATTTTGACGGCTCCCGCCGGGCGCGCGGTGACCGCGCCCGGCGGGAGTCAGAATGACCCCCAAAGTGTCTTAAGACAACAGACACTAAAATGTCCATTGAATCCTATGTAGTTACAGCTGATGAGAAAAATATAGTTGTACCCTCTCAATACTCATCTTTTATTGATGTTTTTGATGAACAAGAAGCTACACACCATCCCGATTGCAGGTCATCCAGGAATTCCAAAGACATTTGAATTAATTCAAAGATATTTTTGGTGGCCCAATCTAGTAAAAGGTGTTCAAACAATGGTAACAAACTCTGAAATATGTGCCCGGACAAAGACAAGTCATTCAAAACACAAGGACCCCTACAACGTCTCCCAACCCCAAGTAAACCATGGGAACATATATCTTTAGATTTTATTACAGGGCTGCCACCAGTACAATATCATTCTGTGATTCTAGTAGTTGTAGTCAGTGTCATCAAATATGCACACTTCATTGCTTGCAAAAAAGTACCTACTTCTAATGATTTGGCAATGATAATCTCAAACCAAGTGGTTCGTCTTCATGGACTGCCTAAAGTGATACTCTCTGATCGGGGCTCGTAATTCACATCACGATTTTGGCGAACGTGGTGCAAAGTTTCACAGGTCACGGCCTCTCTGTCCACCAGTCATCATCCTCAAACAGACGGACAAACCGAGAGATTAAATCAATCATTAAAACAATATTTACAGGCTTATGCAGAAAAGGCAGTAAATACTTGGGTATCTATGCTCTGGCTAGCTGAATTAGCGTACAATAACTCTTACCATGCATCCACAGGATCAACAGCTTTTTATTTAATATTTGGACACCACCCAGTTATATTACCTATCACAATACCTCAAGAAGTCTCTCTCACTTCCGCAGTCTCAGATGCTGTACAACAACTTCATCACACTCAAAATCTAATTCAACAGCACTTAGAAAAAGCTAAATTGAAATTTAAACAGAATTATGATAAAAAAACATTGCAAAGGCTCACAATATAAGCCAGGAGACAAAGTGTGGCTTTCAACTCGTAACATCACCTTTAAAAAGAGACATATGTTCCACCCTAAGTACATTGGTCCTTATACTATACTTCAACAAGTAAATTCAGTTACATATAAATTACAATTACCCGCATCATTACATATTCACCCAGTTTTTCATAACTCCCTTTTGAAAAAAGTACAACAGACCTCTTGTTCTTGTCCTTCTCCAGTTTTGGTACAAGGGGAATGGCAGTATGCAGTGCGTCAAATTCTGCTTTCTCAGTTCCGGGGTCATACCCTATGGTACTTAGTGGCATGGAAAGGCTATGGCCCGGAAAGTGACTCTTGGGCTCCAGCAAAAGGAGTCCATGGTACACCCCGGTGCAACGTTTTCATCGCCTCCATCATAAACCAGGCCCTAGAGCGCGCTTGGGAGGGGGGAATACTGTCAACATCACAGCGGTGCGCTCTCTAGGACCTGCTCCTATTTGGTATCCTTCATCAGGATGGAGGTTACCTACATGCCATCATGTCTAAATATCTAAAAGAGCATACTATGTTTGTAATGACTAGTTTTTGATTTGCTTAGGGATCGAGAATTATCTTTGGATTCAGGTGTCTGTACGCTATGTGCACAGTGTGTAGTGTTTGGAGAAAGCAGGTGAATGTTTCAAACACTTTGTGCGTGCCTTTGTTTCATCCTCAGAGTGCTGGAGGGGACCTTGAGTCCCATTTGTTCTTGGGGCGGCCATCTTGGGCGGGGCCCCTTGGGATTTGCTCCATGGGCGGGGGCACCTCTATTTAAACAGCCACACCCAGTCCTCAGTGCTCACTATTCTGGAGTTCTTACGAGGATCCAAGCTCCTGTTTTGGTGGGCTTCAATTTGGATTGAAGCTCTTCTTTTCTGACGACATCTGGTTCCTGAAAATCACCTGGAATTTCCTTGTCTGTAGTTTTAAAAGAGAGTTTGGCTTAAAGACGGATGGTGGCCGTAAGACGGATGGTGGTCTTTTCTCCAAAGTTCCATCATCCATTTTCTTGTTACTTCGTATTCAGTCAAAGTTGTTTTTCTTTGGTGACATTACCTGTCCTCTAGTGAACAGTCCATACTTAATACCTACCTTAAAAAGGTCAAGTTAAGGTTATTTTTGCCATTAGCAGATACACAGTACATACTTAATAGCTACTTTAAAAAGTTAAGGTTATTTTTGCCATGAGCAGATACATAATTGCCTTCTTTTCTCTCAACCACCAAAACAAAACAGGTTTCAATTTGAACTCTCTCATTTAGCTGCAAGAAAAAAAGGAAGCAAATTACATAACATTCAAATTCACAGAAGAATTCTAATGTGTAAATAAATGTTAAAGTTAAAAGCCTGTTGAATGCAATGGCAAATTGTTTGGTGAACAATACGATTTAATGCTACAATTTGAAATCGTGTTGTTGAATTACTGGAAGTGTGAATTAACTTTTCTTTTAGGGAATTCTAAATGAACCCTCCATTCAAGAGGATTACGAAGGGTAATCATTTATGGTCTACAGATTTCTTTTCAAAAGAATCTATGATTGATATTTTCTGTTTGGTATCTGTGTTTCTTGTCTTCACAGGTCTCCTTTCCAGTTGTTCCCTTCCCTAATTCCCTTCCCCCCACTTGGCCACTCTAAAACTCTGCACTGTTATAGCTGGTAGAGTTGGAGATGCCAGGAGGTGGGCCTATTGGCAACGACGCATACATCCCGAGGATTTGGTCTCATTGACACATGTAGAGGTTTCTAATCAGCATGTATGGTTGTATGCTATGAGCCAGTCATACACATTGTTTGGCGTCCATTGTATTGGTGGTGTTACTATGCTCCCTGTGGTTTTCTGTGGATGTATACTGTGTGCTAAGTAGGTCCCTATTGCAGCACATAGAATAGTTAGTTGTCTATGTGTCAATGAGTTAGATAAGTCGATCCAGATACCCTTTATGAGTCTTTTCATAGTATTTAGATATATGTTTAAAGGATATGCATGGTCATTTTGTGAGGCACACTGTTTGGGAATGTCATATGCAGTGTCTTCATCTGAGGTGTTTGGCCTTGTGTAAGTTGAATACAAAATTATAAGATAGGCATGTGTTTGGAAAACAATATGCTGTGTTTTATTTCAAGTGAGATGAGTTTACTTTCATGGAACATGACTACTGGTGATGGACTGAGCAGGTGTGGAGTGGGGGGGAGGCCTGATATTGTGTTGTCAGTAAACTGCATTTCCTTTAAATGATTTGCTGATAGACAGAGATGATCTGTATGGAGAGAGATTTTAAATGTAGCCAATTAATCTTGTTCATGATGCTATTGAGTTACTGGTGAATTGATGGGATGGAGTGGTAAGATGGTTAGCTTATGTTGTGGGTAAGGGTGTGGTCATATGGGAATGTTGAAAGTATCTACATCTACCGACATGATGTAGGCTCCGAATGGTTTCTACCTGGGACTTTCTTTGACATAAATGTGTTGTTACTTTTGTAATGTATGTGTATGTTAAGAATGTGATGATTCTTTCTCTCTGTTTCTACGCATCAGCATCACCAGGTGAAGGAGATGGGGCACAGCCAAGTGGGGAAGCTGCTGGCCGCGGGACCTGGAGTACTGAGACCACTGACACTGAGGGACCCCGTGGCCCCAAGGACAAAGGGAGTGACACAGGGGAGACAAGATCCCTGTCTTCATCATTTGAAACCTCCTCCAGTGGACACTTCCTGGTGGTGGCAGACCCATCTGGAACCACCCCAACACCATCTTAGCCCACTACCCCCCCTTACTACCACCACCCTCCATGTAGTTCCCCATCCAGTTGGCCGTGCCGCTCACCCAAAAGGGTGGGCGTCTCCTTTGCCGCAGGCACATCTGCCCCTGCCCCTGTCAGCCCTGCTGCCCTCAGTGAGGAGGCTATTGACCTCTTAAGGTCCATCTCTGTAGGTCAGTCAACCATTGTGAATGCCATTCAGGGACTTGCAACTCAGATACAACAGAATAATGCATTCCTGGAGGGCATTCACGGTGGACTGGCTGGCCTTTCAGGCTCTGGCCTCCACACTGAAGGCAGCCAGTCACCCCTTGTCTACAGTCCCCCCTCCACCTTCCTCTTCACAAACCCAATCCCCTCTTCCCCGACCCAGCCAAAGCACACAGGCAGACATATGTGCATCCACCTCAACATCCAAGAGTAGCTCAGACAAACACAAGCACCGCAAGACATACCACCGGCATGCACACAAGCAACATACACCTGCACACACAGCAACAGTCTACCTGCCCTGACACCCCCACCACCCCAAGCATCACTGACAGCACACCTGCAGACACGACACCAACATTCACAGATCCAGCCACCACACCAATCCTACCCACAGACAGCACCACAGCAGACCCTCAGACATCCACCCCGGCCAACACACCCACAGACATCACAACCACTGACACTCCTACATGCAGCACATCCACCATACCTGCAGTCACCACCTCAACATTCACCCACCCACCACAGCATCATCCAGCACCTCCACCCCGTCAGTCCCATACACATAAACACCCTCACTCACCCACCACTCAGACACTCACCAACCACAAGCATACCTCCTACACACACGCACCCACGACAACCACACCAACACATAAAACATCCACTCCCTCACCCTCCACTCCCAAACCCCCTTCTTATGACCATCCCCATGTATCTAAAAAAGTGTTCCTTTCACGTTCTGACATTTTTCCTAGTCCTCTTTCCCCTGTGGGACTAATACACGCTCTGTTTTCCTCCCCAGGCCTGTTCCTTCCCTTCCACCTCCAAGGCCTCCGGTAAACCCTGCAAGTACCCATGCCCCTCCCCCTAACAAGAAGTCTACCCCTCTCAGGAGAACGAACCTCTCCCCTAAGCCTTGAACTTAAACCCCACTCCCAAGCCTAAACCCAAAGGACTGCCTCCCAAGTCTAAGCCCAAACTCCCCCCACATAATCACACTCGATATTCCCTGAGGTGTATGCTTTCCCCCTTGATGCCCCTACCTGTGGAGGTTACATGGAAGTCAGGAGTCAAGTTCGGGGCACACAGATGTGCATCAAGTGCATGGTGCACTAATTCAATTTGGACTTGCCTATGGCCTGGGACATTTTAATAGTTCTTCTAATTTTTAAAACATCTTTGGACCAACAAGTTGTTGATTTTGACACTACATATTTGTCCTGCATTTCTTTTCTTAAGGCATATTTGGGAATGGCTGACATTGTGTGTGTGTGTGTATTCGTGTGTAAGTGGTGTTTGTGCTACCTGCTTTGTCTGGACCTCATGTGAGGTTGTGTGCAGTGCATTTTTCCCCCATTGATTGGGGTGTGTTGTGTGATGGCCATGTGTATGCTGGGGACAGTTGTTGTCATGGTATTGAGTGGTGTGTGTGTTGACATTTGTTTGTTGCAGTATTGTGTGGCTTTGCGTGCTTTGACTGTGTTTGTATGCGGGTTTGGTTAATGGTATGTCAGTTACATTGTGATGTGTGTTTGCTGGGTATGTGGAATGCTGCATTGTATGTTTGTGTGATTATGTATGTTTGTTTCTTATTGGTGATATGTGTGGTAGAATGTTAACAATAGAATGTGAGGGACCTCATCTCTGGCACGGATGTCATGTTCGACATCAGAGTAGAGTGTTGGAGAGTGAGGTTCCGAGGGAGCTGTTGGTGAGCTGACTGTTGTTGTGCCCTCTCCGGGCTGTGGCTAAGATACTCCTAATAAAGAACCTGCTTCCAGTACCATCAGGATTAATCTTCATTATTACACGTGGCGATGAGGAGGGCAGGAGTATCTTAACACCAAACTTTTGGACTTTACACTATTCAGTGTATTTACAGGAATTCAATTATTAATCTTCAAACCTACTCAAGACAGTGAGAATTAATATTCTTCTCTATATTTGGCAGCACTCAGGATTTAAACGCTTTGTTTCTCTCATTTTTCATATCTCTCTCTTAATATGAGACAAGCGTTTCCAGCGTTTCCTTTGCTATCTGGTTATATTTACAAGCACGTCTTTGTTGAATACTTATGTGCTTATAATCAAACCGGGAAACCAGTTGAATTCACAAGCGCGTCTTTATATATTTTTTATCTTTACGCGTACTGGTGCAGCATTTCAAACGGGACAGTGCTGCGCGTGTTGGTTGTCAACACAACCAATTTTATTTGCACGTGCGTCCCTTTTCATCTGGCCGCGCTCGTCATTCTGATGAAGAACTTCATTTGGCAACGCACGCAACATTTAAATAATATTCATTGTATCTGAGCTCACGGAAGCTGCACGCGCATTCTGCAGATACGAAAACTAACAAAAGACTTTTAATTACATACCGTACTGTGGTTTTCAGCGCAGGAACGTTCTGAATATTTCTTGAACAGTGTCCTTCAGTTGCGATAAACTCACCGTCTGCAGTCATTTACCACACGATCTCGTGTTATGGCTATTTCCTTTAGAAAAAGACCAGAAGGTTTAGCAATTCACACAACGAAGTGTATGGGTAAATAACTGAAGTATCATAGTCATTTTACCTCAATTGGAAATTTCATAATAAAAGTGAATTTGCTACTATACTTCAATTGTGAGCTCATCTAAAAAAAATTAAAAAAAGAGAGAAAAATATGCAGAACATTTCGCCTCCACCATTCTTTTTGACAATACCGGGAGAACCACCTATAAAATGGTCTAAGTGGAAAAAAACCTTTTTACATTATTCGAGAGTGTGTGGAACTAATCTTTCAAATGAAAGGAAAACAGCTCTTTTGATGCATTGTCTAGAATGTGAAGGACAAGAAATTTTGGAGAATTTGCCTGACACAGGAGATGATGGCACAGACCTGAATGAGTTTGAGATTTGTCTAAAAAAGTTAGATCTACACTATTTACCAAAAGTTAGTACTATTTTGGAACGGTACCATTTTGGTATGAGAGAGCAACAACTGGGAGAAAGTATTGAAGATTATATCACAGCTTTGAGAAAACTTGCATCTACTTGTAAGTTTGGAGTAACCATCGAGGAACGTATTAGAGACCAATTTATGCTGAGATGCTCAAGTGATAAGGTTCGTCAGGAACTATGGAGCAAGGATGATCCATCTTTACAAGAAGTTATAGTTTTAGCTAAAAGTGTGGATCACAACTTGGTGTGTGTGGAAGAGTTAGAAAGAGGGAAGAATAATTCAGTAAACAAGATTTTCACGAAAAAAGAAGACTTATGTAAAGAAGCATCTGGTGAGAAGGGGGAAGATAAAGTGACTCATGGACAATGGTCAAGACCTAAGGATTTGAAATGTTTCCGCTGTGGGAACACAGGTCACTTTGCTTCCTATAAGAAATGTCCCGCTATTAATAGTATCTGTAAGTTGTGTAATAAAAGGGGCACTTTGCTAAGTGCTGTAAGTCGGGCAAAAGTCAAGCATCTGTGAAAGTAGTGGAAGATTGTATTTTGTCAATTTCGGAAAAATCTCAGAAGATAGGCCAACCGAGAGACACTGTTTCGATTTTGAATGAAGATGTGGAAGTATTATTTGACTCGGGTGCATGGTTGACTTTAATATCAAATGAGTTTGTTGATAAAAAATTAAGTCATAAGATCCATCTAAAAGATCCAGATGTCATTGCAGGAGCGTATGGTGGCCAAACCATCCAGCTGAGGGGTTATTTTGAATCAGGAATTTCATTTAAGAAGGATACTATTTATGGGAAAATGCATGTTCTGGTCAAAGGAGACAGTGTTTTAAGTTGGCCGCATCAACGAGATTTGAACGTCATTCTAGATCCCAGCTCTACTACTCCTGTAATGATAAGAGATTAATTTGTCAAACAGGTACAGGAAGTTAGTGAATTTCCTGTGCAAGAAATCAAAGGAGAAGTTTGGCCAAAGTTTGTTGAGGACTAGAAGGATGTGTTCAGTGACAAATTGGGTTGTCTTAAGAAGTATGTCCACCGCATTAGAGTAAAAGAAGGATCAGTTCCGGTGATTTCCAAAGTACGTCCTTTTCCCATTTCCATGAAGGATGATGTAGAGAGAGAAATACAAAGACTGTGCAAGGAGTGAATTATTGAGCTAGTGGAATCATCTGAATGGGTGTCACCAATAGTAATCGCACACAAACAGTCTGGTGACATTAGACTGTGTGTGGATTTGAGGAATCTAAATAAATGTGTGGTGAATGACCAATTTCCGCTGCCTAATATAACAGAGATGGTGACACTGCTACATGGGTCCAAGTATTTCAGCAAATTGGATCTAACCTCAGCCTACCATCAAGTCATGCTACATGCAGACTCAAGAGACTACACCACCTTTGTCACAGATTTTGGGACTTTTAGGTTCAAAAGGACGCCTTTTGGTTTAGTTTCGGCAGCAGCTGTGTTCCAGCGCCTAATGTATACTATGTTTGGCTCATAACCAGGTGTTAAATGTTTCCAAGATGATATCTTGATACATGCACAGACTGAGGAGGAACATGAGAGGATAATCAGGAAGATGTTGGGAATTTTAAGAGGGCATGGTTTGACTCTCAAGATTAAGAAGTGTACTTTTGGTAGACCAGAGGTAGAATATTTAGGTCATAGAATAACTCCTAATGGGGTGTGTCCTAAGGAGGATCTTATTATGAATATTTTAGGCTTACGGGAACCAGAGAAAAAAGAGGAACTGTTATCTTTTTTGGGAATGGTTGAGTTTCAAGCTAAGTTTTTGCCAAATTTAGCTTCTAAGACGACAAACATGAGAAGACTTTTGAAGAAAGGAAAATAATTTGCGTGGGATGGTGAGTGCAGAAGAGATTTTGAGAGTATAAAAAAATAATTGGCAACAGTGGGAAGTTTAAGTTCATTTGATCCCAAAAGGGTGTGTGTGATCATGACTGATGCTAGTGTGAAGGGGTTAGGAGCGGTACTTTTACAAGAGGTAGAGAAGCAAGATTTAAAACCTGTAGTGTAATGTTCTAGGACTTTGCGAGGGGTGGAAGTGAATTATTCGACAATCGAGAAGGAAGCCTTGAGTGTGTTTTGGGCAGTTAATAAGTTGAAGAATTTTCTGTGGGGAAGAGAGTTTCAGATTTTTACTGATCACAAACCTCTAGTGGAAGTCTTTATGAAGAGAGGGCTGGATATGATCTCTGGAAGAATCAGTAGATGGATTGTCGAGTTACAAGACTTTGCTTTCAAGGTGTTTTATGTTCCAGGTCCGAGTAATAAGATTGCTGACTGCTTGTCAAGATTAAGCACAGAAGTAGAGAGTAATTTGAAGGAAAATCAAGAGGATGTTATTAGTGTGTATACTGTGACAAGAGGTATTGTTGAACAAGATGAGTGGTTGAGAGCGTTTTTGGAAGATGCGGTGCTACAACGTGTGTGTAAGGAACACAGTAATGGATGGAATTCAGACGTCAAGGGGGATAAAGAGTTGGTAGGATTTTGGAAGGTGATAGAGGAGTTGTCTGTGGAGAATGAGATTTTGTTGCAGGGGACCAGATTAGTTGTCCCTGTTTCTTTGAGAGAAAAGATCATAGAACTGGGACATGAAGGTCATCAAGGTATGAGTAAAACCAAAGCAAGAATTCGCCTTAATTATTGGTGGCCAGGAATGGATCTTATGATCGAAAGGAGAGTAAGAGACTGTTGTGATTGCTGTAACAGCGATAAAGTTTACAAGACAAGAGTGCCGCCGATGTGTACTTGTGAATGTTCCACAAAGCCGTGGGATGTTGTGGCAGTGGATGTAGTAGGACCTATCTTTGGAAAAGGTGGTTGTAACTATATTTTAGTTTTAGTGGACCAATTTTCGAGGTGGGCAGAAATAGCTATTAGTGGTAGTATGGAGACTAATAAAGTGATTAATTTCTTTAATGAGATTTTTAGTCGTGAGGGTTTGCCGAACACTATTCTCACGGACAATGGGCCCCAATTTGTATCAAATGAGATGGAAGAATACTTTAAGTCCAGAGGTATCATGCATAGAAAATGTTCCTTGTACCATCCCGAAGGAAATGGCACAGTAGAAAGGTTTAATAAGTGCATAAAGGAGTGCATACAACTGGAAGTTGCAGCTGGCAGGAATTTCGAAGGATGGTCTTAAGAATTTTCTTCATGCGTATAGATTTTCACCTCACTTCCCTTCAGGGAGGGTACCGTTTGAAGTTTTCAGGGGGTGGAAAGCTAACACACGTTTGGCACCAGGTTGGGTGTGTTGGGGCAAGAATGAGTGTGTAACATGGTGTGACAAGAATAAGGAGGAAAGAGAGAAAGAAGAAAAATGCTTAAAGAAAAGAAAGGAAAACTATGATAGGAGGAAAAATACATGCAAAGTTGAGGTGAAAGTGGGTGATAAGATTTTGATTAGGAATCCTAAGTTAAGTAAGTCTGCAAGTAAGTTTATGGGTCCATTTGAAGTTGTCAAACTTTTCAGGAATGCAGTGAAAATTAAGGATGGAAGAGTCTGGAATCTCAACCGTGTTGTTATTTCAAATAAATTGTGGTTTTTTTTGTTTTGTTTTATATATCTTTATTGTGTTTCCAGCTTATATCTCATTGAATTTTGTTATGAAATTTTCTTCTGTAAATAGTTTGTTGTTGTTTTTCTTTGTTTATGAACTGGTTTTGGGTTTTGCTATTTTTTTTATTCATAGTGTTTTTATTACAAGAGTCGTAATTGTTTTTAAAGGGGAAGGTGTGTGGTAGAATGTTAACAATAGAATGTGAGGGACCTCATCTCTGGCACTGATGTCATGTTCGACATCAGAGTAGAGTGTTGGAGAGTGAAGTTCCGAGGGAGCTGTTGGTGAGCTGACTGTTGTTGTGCCCTCTCCTGGCTGTGGCTAAGCTACTCCTAATAAAGAACCTGCTTCCAGTACCATCAGGATTAATCTTCATTACTACAATATGTTGTGTTGTATATGTGATTTGTCAATGGGTAGCAGGGGGTGCTTGCCAAAGCATTGATAGTGTTGCGGTTGTGGTGTTGTAGTGATGTTTTGTGTTCTTGTGTGTGACTGTACCGGTGCTGTGTTTCTGGAAGTAGGTGTGTGTTTTTGACATGTGTGTGTGTGTGATGGTTGTAGTGTGTGTGTACAATGTATGTAAGTGTTTGTATGTGGCTGTCTGTAAGTGTGCGTGTCAGTGTCAGGTTATGTGTGTGTGTCGCCCTTGACTCCCCATTCTCGATTGGTATGTTGTGTGAGCGTACTAACTTTGGCCAATTTATAACAGTGACAGGTAAGTGTGGGTATTAATGGTTGCAGGCGTCATCTTCAACGTCAATTCCGGTGTCTCTGGGCAAGTAGGAACAGCGGGAAGACATATAGTTCCAGTTCCATGATGGCTTCGGATGAGTATGGCTTCCTGAAGGTGAGTGCCTCCTTTTATGCACTTGGTTTCCGTCTGGGTTTCCGTGGTAGTGCGACTGTGGCAGAAACCTTGGCGGTGTGAAACCTCGTAATCTGTCTGGCAGAAACATGGTCTCTGCTGCCTGCAAGTGGCTGCCGTTGTCCGTGGCGGCCAGACCACATTGGCAGGGCCGGCAGTGCTTTGGCTGTATTCTGTTGTGAATAAAGCCATGATCATAATATGGCGGTGTTCTCTGCCAGGCTGCTGGCGGTGCAACCGCCACCACCATCATGGCGGTCCTGGTACCTCCAGAATTGTAATGAGGCCCTTAATGTCTGCCATGCTGAGACTATTCCGCCTGCCAAATTTAGGAATGACTACCAAGCTGGCAGTCAATTTAAAAACATTGACCAGGTCTGCCGTCATAGCAGTTCCTGTCAATGCCTTTTTATGTTTGATGCACTGCTCCACCAACATGCAAGAGTAGTCCATCAGTTTTTGATAACATTTAAAATATATATATATAGAAGCTGGATTTTCTTTTTGAAAAACAAAGAATGCCCCTCTCACCATGTGAGGTACCTTCCATAACAAGCAGGGCATTAGACAGTTTTCACTGCCCCTTACCACCATGGTTTTCCAGGTGGTGACAGCCAGTGAAAACTGACCTGTGTGTCTGCACATCTAATACAAATCATTGTGTACACTGTTCCTAAGAAGAAGACAGAGATAGCAGAGGCACTTCTATGTTTAGAAGCTAGAACCCTCACACATCCACTGGATGACATGCTTCATCATCGGGTCTGTTCCTCGTCTGACTGGCGCTGCAATGCCCGATGGGCCCCGTGGGGGGCTCTGTGCGGGAGATCTTTTTAAAGTGTGTGCCAAGAAAATGAGTAGGAAAAAATTCAGACATACTAAAGAAAATGGAGATCTTGAAAAAAAGGGGGGTAAAATTGGCTTGAGAACCACACTGCAACAGATTTATTGTATGTGCTGGGTCTCGGTTAAGGTTAAAAGCGAAGGGAGTAGGAAGGAAGTAATGTTCTCCACTCTATCCAACTAAGTGCAGGGCAAAAGGACATTGGCTCTAGCCCTAACTATATGTCAACATGTTTCACGCCCTGGGTGTCCCTCAGGATCACATCGTGTTTCATCAGAACCACAAAAAAATCTTTAGCTACTCAAAAAGAACCCAAAATGAGTGTGAACATATTTAGAAAACTGTAACTTACATAAAAAGTTACGCAAAAATGGCCACTATCGGTGTAGACCTGTAAAGAAGAAACAGACCAAAACATACAGCATATAGTCACAAATATATACAAAACAAACAAAAGCCACCCTAATGTGATACTATTCAGTGATGACATGCTTTCATGCTATGTGTGACAATATCTACGGCATGTCATACGACCATCAACCCCCATTGATTGCCACTAAATTCAAGCAAATAGTAAAAGAGCTTATCCTCTTGTATTAAGGATGGGGCATCCTGGGCAAAGTGCAGGCCCAGAGACTGTTGTCGCCTTTAATGGAATCGATCGTAATAGAAATGTACAGCTAAACATAACTGAGCACAGCGAGATCAATTCATAAATCATCCAATCCCGGTTCCATATCAAGTTTGCAAGAGCGGGTTATAGACTCACCCGCCCAGTGGAGGATATAAACTGAGTCACAATCACCACAAAATAAATAGAGAGACCGGGTAAACAACATTGTTACACCTGGTTCTGTGTTTAATTTTGAGATTCATAATGGAAGCCACGAAAGAGGGTGACTCTGCTTCATACATAAATGGTTGTATTATGGACAAAATAAAAGGAATATGTTCAGAGTCATTTCTGAAAAACATACAGGAGTAGGCATGATAAGATAATCAAGTGCAAAAAGTAACCATCAAAAATGTACAATATAGTATCAGAGAGAGAGAGGAAACACCTCAGGTCATCGCCGTCCCAGTATGTCAAAACATCTTGATAATACTAGTCTGTACATTTACACACTGGAGCAGAAATTAGTCCATTGTATCTCGTCATTTAACCGACTAATGTGTGTTTTGAGCCTCAAGGACCACCCACCACAAGTAATTGGGCAAATGTTTATTATCAATATAATGTGCACTTAGTTTGGTGGAGAATCGTCTGCACTGATGTTGCTAATGTGTTCATTGATCCTAACCCTAACTGGTCTCGTCGTCATCCCAATATAGTGCAAATTACAAGGGCATGTAATCATGTAAATACAATTACGGGTATTACAATTAGTATGTTTAGTAAGGTGCCATTTGCCTAAACTCCAAAGTATCTACCCGTTTAGTCAATGAACATAGAGAGCAGTTACCACACGGGTGGTGTCCCTGTACAGGTGGGAGTTGCCATAGAGTGCTCTGTCTAGACTCAGAAGTGACAGGCTTGGGATGAGTGTGAACCACTAGGTCCCTGATATTCCTAGTGTGTTTGAACGCAAACAAGGGTTTGGGCATCTTACACCACCGCTTTCAAGAATTGACCATCGTTTATTGATGACTTTTTAATGGTATTGGACAATGGGGTATAGGGGAAGACACTGGCCAGTTTGGTATCAGTAACTTTGGGTTCAGTTGATAATAAGTTGTCTCTGTGGTGATTACGTGCTTGTTTTTGAGCTGTATTGTTAACCAGACATGGATCATTTCTATCTTGTAGCTTCTAAGCTAATCATCTGTTTGTCTTTCAAAAGTCAGATTGTTACAGAAGTTGCGGCGGAGTCTCAGAAATTGACCAAAGGGAAAATTGACCTGCAATGACTTAGGGTGATGACTGTCATATAGGAGCAGCCTATTGCGGTCGATCTTCTTATGGTAGGTACTGGTCTCCAGTTTAAAATGGTTGATAGAGATCAGTAAGTCCAAAAATAGAAATCTGTGACGTAGACATAGTTGAAGAAAACCTCAGAAAAGGGACCAGGCCATTAATCCAGGTGGTAAAGGAATTGCCTAGCTGTAACTCTCCTTGTCATACAATCAAGATGTCGTCAATATATCAACGCCATAATTTAATGTTGTTGGCAAACGGATTGGAAATCATAAGCATATGGAGTCATTCAAAGTGGAACATGTAAAGGCATGCTAAACTGGGCGCAAAGGTACTTCCCATAGATGTCCCAGGTATCTGGTGATAGAGCTGATCTTCAAACTGGAAGTAGTTCTCTGTAAGTGCCAAGGGGGCACACTGCATGATAAACTAGATGGGTGTCGAAGAGGACCAAGGAGTGGTTGTTAGTGTGTCTTCAACAACACGGAGAGTGGCTTCTTGGGGTATGTTGGTGTACAGAGCTTCTACGTCCAGACTTATCAAAGCATTCACATGGACAGTCGAATTGATGGAGTTGATCAAGTTAAGAACATCCTTTGTATCTTTCAAAAACGTGCAAGTTGCCCTAACTCAAGGTTGGAGAAAATGGTCACAGAAGGTGGAAAGGGGTTCCAAAATGGAACCTATCTCTGAGACGATAGGGCGTCCAGGGGGTGGATGTGTATCTTTGTGGATCTTGGGGAGGCAGTAAAAGTATGGTATACGTGGATGAGGAGTGTCCAAGAATCCAGCCTTCTTGTGGGTTATCCATGCATTAGTCTCTGCCTCATGGATCATATAGTCTTTTGTATTCTCTCTGTAGGGTCCTGTGATAGTAGTTCATAATAAGAGGAATCACTTAGGAGGCATAGACATTCTTGTCTGTATTCTTGTGAATCCAAGATAACAATAGCGCCCCATTTGTCCGCTGGTTTAATGACAATAGAGGGATCTGTTGACAATGTCTTCAGAGCTTCTTTCTCTTTTGATGAAATGTTTATAAAGGAGTGTTTGGGACCCAAGTAATTCATTTCAAAAGAGACTGCTTTCTCAAATGTGAGTAATTCGCATGGCTTCGATGGAGTGGGAGGGATAAAAGTAGAAGGATTCCTGAGACTAGTGTCTTCCTATGCTGGTTTCAAAGGTCCATCCTTGAAAAAAAAAGTGTACGCGGATCTTCCTAAAAAACTGAGCAAGTTCACAGTTCAGACAGAAAAAATCTTCCTTAGGGGTAGGTACAAAGCCCAAACCTTTGTTAAGAGCACGTTCTCCATTCATGGAGATACTTCTGGAAAGACCGGTTGACCACTAGGTTGTCTTTGCCTGGTTCCTGCCTTGGCTCCTTGTGACCATTTATGGTTCCTCTCTCCCCCTGTGCACATGTCATCCTCTCCCTCTGGGCTGCCTCTTCCTCTGGCCTGGCCTCTGCCTAAAAAAGGCACAAAGGGCATCATGGGGCGTGGTTGGTAGAACGGATATGGGGGGCTGCCATACAGGGGGTTGATGCATAGGGAAGTGTGAGAAATTATAATAAGGTTGTGGTGCAGCTTCGTCTGTACTCCAGCCATCCGATGATGAACTACTGCTGTAGGTACGAGGTTTCCTATAGGAAGAACAAGAGTCATCAGAAGATTGTGATTGTATGACTAGCTGATAGTCTTCTTTGATGTACGGGTATACCTTCTCTCTGCTGAATTGTAATGTTGTTATCTTTTGCTGGGTAAGGTATTCTTTAGTCTCATTCAGCTCTGTATTAATCTCCGCCAAACTATGCATAAATGTGGTTACTGACAATGTTGTTTTTAAAGTATTTTCAGCTAGGTTGATCTCAATCATGATGGAGTCAGCTAGTCTCTTAGATGTATTGTGTGTCAGCACATCTACTCAGTCTGGACACGGGAGGGGTGCAACCATGCCAGAGATGGAGTAGGCTTCCCCACGGTTACAACAATGGTCCATTATCTTCACGGTAAAGGCACTCTATCACCATTGCGAATGAGTACCCTTACCGCCATAGATATGAATCTGGTACTAAGTTTTTTTAAGTTAATCCACTACTTACACTGGTTGGTTTTAGCACTTCCAGAAAGGCTAGCTTCATAGCACAAATACTTATGAAAGTATCTGAATATTGAAACCAAGACTAATGAAGGTGAGTCATAAAGCCACATAAAGGCACCAAAGGCTTTATGGTCCATTTACACACAATTCGTGCACTACACACAAGACTTCCGTACTGCTGGCCATAGGCCCAATCCAACAGATCAGTGCACTCACATCAACATACTGCCGCCATTCAAGGGCCCATCACATTCTTTTGCAAAAGGACAGAATTCCCATTCAAGACAACTTCTCAGTCATCAACCAAATTACACACAAACATACCACAAACAAACCTCTATAAACACATATGTTCAGACATGTTGACAGTTTGGTGCATCCACAACCTTCAAAAATGAATGTTTGACTAAATTTTTACCGCCTGTCAAGTAACCACCTCCACTCTGAAAATTACTGAATGGATGCCTATTGAACCTTCACTAATGGCTCTACATGGGGTTCAGGAAGACATGTTTTACATTAGTCTTTAGTGCAGTCACTGGGGCTAGATCCAACTCCTTTCAGTTTGTGAATGTAATTTGGGGGTGTTCAAGAATGCATGTGAGGCCTACATTCCTCAAACTGATTGGGCATATCTACCTTTGAAACTAAGGCAAACATGCTGGGGAATAGTGCCTACGTTCCCTAAAGTAATAAGCCAAGTAAATGTCCTGTGGGACTCATTCACCAACACTTCTACTTTTGCTTTGAAAGTGTGGAAACTCAATTAGTAACTTTTATCAGGACCAATGTTAAGGATGTAGGGAACAGGACACAACATCTTGTATGATGACTGTTTTCAGATTTTTAGTATAAGGACAATATACATTACATTATGTATCCAAATTAGTACAGGCGACGCAGTGCCCAGTCAGTGAACAAATATATATACTTAGAACACAGAACAAGGCACTGGACAGATCCCAAGGCTGCATATGAGTTTATATCAAACAAACATATTCTGAGATCCTGTCAGTTCATATAAGGAATCTCCTGGCAAATCATAACATGTTTTGAAAGCAACTTATGAAGGGTATATTGATGTTTCGACCTGTAGTCAGTCTTCAGGTCTCATCAGAACAAAAGTCGTCTGACTAAAGTTCCCTAGAAACCATGGAATCTTGGAACCTTTAATTAGGCATCCTGTAAGCAATATGTGCAAGAATGCTTCAAAACAGAGTCTGCAAATTATACCGGCCCACTCAGTTAGTTGGACTGTTCCGGTGGGGTAAACAAATTATTCAAGAGAATTACACATTTATATTGTGTGAAGAAAGTGGTCACACCTACACCTAAATGAGTATTCCTAGACCAAGCCAACAATGCAAAACGGGTCACTCGGTTCTTTAGACGGTCCCGTAGAGGTAAATGGATTGCACTATTTCTGAGTAATCCTGAATGCTGAATTTCTTAAATAATCCATTTAACTCTAAGGGACTGGACCACAGAGACAACATTGGAGCTGGACCTGGCTCATATGAGAACGAAATAAACCAATGAACAAACTACATTGCAATAATTAAGGATTTTTCAGGTTCAACGCTATTATGAGAGCACAACAGTGGAAATTGAAATTTGCTTCTTAAAGTTTTCAGCCTTGACAAGGCCCCAGATTTTCATGCCAAATAAGAGGGTGAAACACATGTTGGCTTTATTACAAACCAGTTATCTGCAGTAACTACATATTGGAACACTAATTGTTATCAAACTATGTATTTGGAACTATTCGCACATATTGGGATAAGCAAAGGATTTTCATATGAAGTATCAATGTAAGAGTGACCAAAAGGGAAAAAGTTAAAAAAAAAAAAAAAAATCTTGGGTTTTTTTCACTTTATTTTTTATAAGACTAATTTTACTTCAGACCAATAGGAATTTATTGTTAATATCTTGGGAATACACTTTATAAAATTCTATTCAACTAAAAGTGAGTGTTGTTAGCCCCTTCCTACAACAAGTGTGGATATTCTCCACAATAAGGACATTAAAGTATAATCAGGGCATTAACAAGTAGGTCTGCAGCGGATTGGGCCTTCGTTTGCTAATAGTATAGTGCTTTAATTAGCCTATTGTGCAGAGGCAGAGTTATCACAAGGCAGGTGTGTCTTACATTTGACTGGCATTGCTCCAGCCTACACTAGCTGGTTGTGAAATATAGTCTGATGAGATAAAGTATCTACTGTACAGATCCTTATTTTGTTTGCAGGAGTCAGATAACTTGGTTTAATATATAGATAGCCCTGCCAGGGTCAACACGATGATGATTTATCTCCTTAAACCACATATTATGGAAACCATAAACAGGGCATCTGAGGCTAAATGCATTTTCTATTATAATTGACCTCTTTAGATAACTCTGCAGAACATTGATTAACATTTTTGTTTTGTATATTGTAATTTAAGATCTGTGTACTATGAATCTTCTTTTTGAAAAGTATTCACTCCTTTGACATTCTGCTTTATCTTTATTTAATTTATGGTCATAGCAAATAAATTGCTGTTATGTAATTAATTCACTAAATACATAGGCCCTCATTACAACATTGGCGGTAAAAGCCGCTTACTGCCGTGCAGAAGACTGCTAAGACACGGCCGTGGCAGCAGAATTCCGCCACGGTCATTATGACCCACAGCTTGGAATCCGCCAAAATTGAGACACCCACACAAGTCCGCCACACCAAAGGTCAGTGATAAACTGGCGAAAACAAAACCTCCACCGTCACGCCAACAGAAATACGCTCACACTATCACGACCCACAAATCCATGCGGCGGTCTTTCAACCACGGTATTCCATTGGTGGTACACACCCTCTTACAAAACACTACCACATTGGACAATTAAAAATACACACACCTGATACACATACATACCACTCCCACACACCCAATACAATATAAAACACACACCCACATCACCCACAAACCCCTACGACCACAATTGCGACAGAAGGCCAGAGAGAGACACTACAATCTACAACCAAGCATCCACAGGCACACAATACCATCACCCCACATATCACAACACACAACACCCCACACATCACCCACACCACCCCATGGCACGGCTCTGAGGAGGAGCTCAGGGTCATGGTGGAGGAAATCATCCGGATAGAGCCACAGCTATTCGGATCACAGGTGCAGCACACCTCCATAGCTAGGAAGATGGAGCTATGGCGAAGAATAGTGGACAGGGTCAACGCAGTGGGACAGCACCCAGAAAATAGGGATGACATCAAGAAGAGGTGGAACAACCCACGGTGGAAGGTGCGTTCCGTGGTCTCAAGACACCACCTTGCGGTTCAGAGGGCTGGCGGCGGACCCTCACCTCCTCCCCCACAACTAACAACAACAGCAAGTCTTGGCTACTCTGCATCCTGAGGGCCTCGAAGGAGTAGCGGGAGGAATGTCAAACCTTAACTACTATATCCCCCACCCTACCTGCATGCCATCACATACCCCACCCTTGCCCTCACCCCCATCACTCCTACTCCTCACAAATGTCCCAATATCAAAAACCACACATCCCAAGCCCTGCATGCAACAACAAAGCATGGACACCCATCACCAATGCATGGCCACTGCACATACCCATACACCCTCCTAAACCATCATCACACAAGGTCCCACACAGGAATGCAAGCACTGGGGTACACGGCCACCCACCCATTGCCCACCATGGTACACCCAGATGTAATAATCATGCTTTTACACCCCTGCAGGACCCGTACCCAACGTCACCGCACAGGAGGGTCCACACATGTCCACACCACCAACAGAAGAGGCCCACAGTGATGACAGCAGCTCTGTCCAGCTGGATCTAGACGACCAGCCCGGCCCATCTGGCACCTCGGGACAGTCGGTTCTCCTCACACTGGCACAGGCCACTACAGAGCTTGCCCCCTCTGGAAACACCAGCACAGCACCCACCCAGCGGGCCCATACCGCTGTCCCCAGGACACGTCAATCAGCAGTGTGTCTACCACTACAGGGAACCCAGGCTAACCCACCACCCCAACATCAACAGGGACCTGGGGGCAGTAGCAGTGGGCACACCGTTCAGGGAACAGAGGCCCAGGGAAACAGGGGAACTGGGAGAGCTGCTGTGCGACAGGGGGAGGACAGGCCCAGGGAACCCACTCTCCACGAGGCCCTCTCCAACATCATGGGACCCTACCATCATTCCCAGGAGACGATGGCCAAGTTTCAGGAGACCCAGCGGCTGCAGGAGGAACAGTATTTGGGCTTCAGGGAGGAACTCAGATCCATCAATACCACCCTGGGCACCATCGTAAGGGTGCTGAAGGAAGTCCTCAACACCAGGAGGGACACTGTGGTACAACAAGGGGCTCCTGACACTAGCCTGGACGATGAACTGCCCACCACCTCCGCCGGCGCTAGTGGACAGGAGGCACTGCCACAGGACCATCACACCAGCACCTCACCCCCTGCAGAGGGAGAACCACCCCGCAAACGGTCCCTGAGATCCAGGACAAAGACAGAGAATGATGCCAAGACCCCCACCAAGAAATGAGACTGCCCTGAATGTCATCCTTTTGTCCCACCTTGTCACCCTTTCCATCCTTAAACTGCCCCAGCTCCACTTCCTATGCCCCTTTGGACAATGCACCTATGAGACTAATATACTGGACTCTGCCATGGACATTCCTCCACCATCACTCCTGACCATTTTACAACACCTTACAATATTAAGCACTTAAAAAAACACCCTTAAAGCACAAAACAATCTGGAGTCTGTCTGTGATTTCGAAATAGTGAATTAGCAATTAGAGTGACAAAATGCTCTTTCAATTGTAATGTCAACATATCTATGTCACACAGCTCTAGTCAATGAGGAAACAAAGCAGATGTCACACAGTGGGACCCACATCTGTGAAATCGTAAGGGAAAGTGACAACACAGTGACCATGCACTGGGTGAAAAGGACAGACAGTAGAGAGTTAGTAGTGTTAAAGTACATGTAGTAGGCAGGTTTGTATTCTTACCTGTATCTCACTGGAAGTATTGCAGGATCACAGAGTTCCTGTTGTCGATGTCCTCTTCTTCTGCTTCCTGGTCTTTGCTGTCCACAGGCTACACAGCTGCCACAACACCTCCATCTGGACCATCCTCCTGCAAAAAAGGCACCTGCCTTCGCAAAGCTAAGTTGTGAAGCATACAGCAGGCCACGATGATCTGGCACACCTTCTTTGGTGAGTAGAATAGGGAACCACCTGTCATATGGAGGCACCGGAACCTGGCCTTCAGGAGGCCGAAGGTCCGTTCTATAATACTCCTAGTTCACCCATGGGCCTCATTGTAGCGTTCCTCTGCCCTTGTCCTGGGATTCCTCACTGGGGTCAGTAGCCATGACAGGTTGGGGTAGCCAGAGTCACCTGCAAATGGCGAGGGACAACTGTTAGACACACACTAACCTGTAGGGATATCCCCAGACCCAGACAACTATACCCACTGATTTGATTCCAGGTGCTCACCTAATAGCCACAAACGGTGCCTCTGGAGTTGCCCCATCACATAAGGAATGCTGCTATTCCGCAGGATGTAAGCGCCATGCACTGAGCCAGGGAATTTGGCATTAACATGGGAGATGTACTGGTCGGCCAAACACACCATCTGCACATTCATCGAATGGTAACTCTACCGGTTTCTGTACACCTGTTCACTCCTTCGGGGGGACCAAGGCCACATGTGTCCCATCAAAGGCACCTATGATGTTGGGGATATGTCCCAGGGCATAGAAGTCACCTTTCACTGTAGGCAAATCCTCCATCTGAGGGAACACGATGTAGCTCTGCATGTGTTTCAGGAGGGCAGACAACACTCTGGACAACACGTTGGAAAACATAGGCTGGAACATCCCTGATGCTATGGCCACTGTAGTTTGAAAAGACCCACTTGCAAGGAAATGGAGTACTGACAGCACCTGCACTTGAGGGGGGATTCCTGTGAGATGGCGGATAGCTGACTTCAGGTCTGGCTCCAACTGGGCACACAGTTCCAGGATTGTGGCACGATCAAGCCTGTAGGTGATGATTACATGTCTTTCCTCCATTGTCGACAGGTCCACCTGCGGTCTGTACAATGGAGGATGCCACCATCTCCTCACATGTCCCAGCGGACGGTGCCTATGAAGGACAACAGCGAGCACAGAGTCAACCAACTCAGAGGTACGTAAACACAGCTTACTCAGAAAACCATTCATAACCCGAATTTGGCCTGTATGAGTGTTGAGGCAAGGCCTGTGACGCAGTTAAAAATAAAGCTATGTGGGCCCCTGAAATGGCGGCTGCCTGACCTGTAAAGTGGGACCATGGGATGTGAGGTAACTGCGCTGGCATTGTACACCGTTGCGGCAGGCGGTCGAAGACCGCGGCGCAATTCTGCATTGGTTAACATTGGACCCTATGGGTCCCAGGAGCCAATGACGATGTACGCCGGCGGTGACGGTACGCACTGCCGTGGATGTGACCGCCAATTTCTATCTGTTCAATCACTCGTTACCTGATCTTCAACAGGATAGGACCTACACTGCAAGTGCTGCTGTGACCTCAGTCTGAAAGAGACAATGGCTCGTGCGTCTGGGGAAAGGGCCCCTGCCTTCACATCGGAGGAGTTGGAGAAACTCGTGGATGGGGTCCTCCCCCAGTACACGCTACTCTACGGACCTCCAGACAAACAGGTAAGTACACTGTGAGCATGCTGTATGGGCAATGCCTGTGTGGAGTGGTGTGGATGAAAGATGTGGGGGGGAATGATGCGTGCATGAAACAACGGTGAGTGCATGTGCCACATGGCAAGGATAGGGATGCAGGCCAATGACTGTGACGATGCAGTTGGTAATAACTTCTCTTTTTCCCTGTACAATTCATGTAGGTCAGCGCCCACCAGAAGATGGATATTTGGAGTGCCATCGCCAAGGACGTCCGGAAGTTGGGGGTCTATCACAGACGGAGCACCCACTGCCGGAAAAGATGGGAGGACATTCTCCGCTGGAGCAAGAAGACGGCGGAGGCCCAGCTGGGGATGGCCTCCCAACGTGGGAGGGGTGCCCGTCGCACCATGACCCCCTTGATGTTCAGGATCCTGGCGGTGGGTACCCGGAGTTGGATGGACGCTTGAGGGCATCACAGCAGCAACAAGGGGGTGAGTGCACTCTCATTCTGCTGATTCAGTGCGCAGTGGAGGTGTCTGGGTGGGGGAGGTGGGCTGTGGGTTTCCCTAGGCCAGGGCGAGTGTGCTAGTTAAGTCCCCTTTTTCAGGCAGACCCTGTGGCACCCCACCCCACCTGGGTACAGTGCCAACTACACCTAGTCAGGCTCCTGTGACATCCATGTGTGCAGATATCAGCCATAGCCTTGTAGGCCATGTCCCATGGATTGAATAGTGGACCCCAAGAGCGCGGCGTAGTGCAGGGGGCTTCTGTGTCTGTCGTGTCCGCCAACGGTAGTGGTAATGCATGCACTCAACATGTCTTTCTTTCGTCCGTCCCCCCCTTTTTGTGGTCTCCCTGTACATGTGTGCATTTGCATCATCAGGCGGAGGAGCAGTGGCACCAGAGCAGGAGGGAGCTGCATCCCACATAGCCCTGGAGGGCGACACTACCGAGTCTGATTTCACCAGTGGGACGGAGGGCGGGGGTAGCTCCACGGTGGGGACAGGAGCTGACACCAGTGATACGAACTCGTCCTCTGATGGGAGCTCCCTTGTGGTAGCGGCCCCATCTGTGCCCCCCGCATCTACAGGTACAGCCGCCAACCCCCCTCCAGCACTGCCCTCCCAGCATCCCCTCAGCCTTTGCCCCGTGCCCGCTCACCCAGGAGGGTGGGCATCTCCTTCGCCCCAGGCACCTCAACCCCAGCCCCAGTCACCCCTGCTGCCCTCAGTGAGGAGGCCTTTGACCTCCTCAGGTCCCTCACTGTTGGGCATTCTACCATTTTGGATGCCATCCAGGGTGTAGAGAGACAGTTGCAACAAACCAATGCATTCCTGGAGGGCATTCATTCTGGTCAGGCAGCCCTTCAGAAAGCTTTTCAGACTCTGGCCTCAGCACTGATGGCAGCCATTGTCCCTGTCTCTAGCCTCCCCCCCTCCAACTTCCTCCACCCAGACCCAATCCCCTGTACCTCAGCCTACCCCAAGCACACCATCAGACCAGCATGCACCCACCTCAACACACGAAGGAAGCTCAGGCAAACATAAGCACCACACATCCCACAGGCACTCACGCAAGCATCACACACATGCAGACATAGCAACATCCACTGCCTCCACTGTGTCCCCCTCCTCCTCGTCTCCCTCCTCCCTCCCAGTCTCGTCTCCACTCAAACCTGCATGCACTACATCTACAGTCACTACTTCCATCACCAGCACACCCACCACCACACCACGCTCACGTGCAGTCACCCCCCACTACCATTCACACATCCCCTGTGTCCTCTCCCAGTGTGTCTGTGACGCCACCTCCCAAGGTACACAAATGCAGGCACACACCCACCCAACAGCCATCCACCTCACGATAGCCTCCAGCGCATGCACCTTCACCCAAAGTCACCAAACGTACACCTCCTACAACCACAACCTCTTCTTCCACTCCCAAACCCCCTCCTGCTACCCGTCCCAGTGTTCCTAAGAAACTTTTCCTGTCCACCCTTGACCTCTTTCCCTCACCTCACCCACCCCGTCAGTCTCCTAGGGCCTGACTCTCCAGGTCCCAACCTAGCACATCAGCCACAACATCGGCGGGACCAGTGGTGCCAGTAGTCACCGGATTCTGGAGTGCACCAGGCAGCAGGGCAGCCAGTGTGGCAAGGAGCCACAGCACGGACAGTCCCCCACCTATCAAGCATCAAAAGTTGGCCAGTGCCCGGCGGGAGAGGGGGAAGACAACAGCTAGCAAAGTCGCTCCCAGGGGTACAGGTGGGAGTGTGGAGTCAGCTGCAACACCTTCCAAGGTGGGGAAGGGGCACAAGAAACCCGGCAAGTCTGGGAAGATCAGCACGGCGGAGAAGACCGCCATCAACCCGGCTGCCCAGGAGCTGGCCAGCAGCAGCCCCGCTGCCCCAGAAAGGACAGCCAGCAGCAACCTCGCTGGCCCAGACAGGACCGCCAGCATCAGCCCCGCTGCCCAGGAGGCGACCGCCAGCAGCCCCACTGGCCCAGACAGGATCGCCAGCATCAGCACCGCTGCCCAGGAGGCGACCGCCAGCATCAGCCCCGCTGCCTAGGAGGCGACCGCCAGCAGCCCCGCTGGCCCAGACAGGACCGCCAGCATCAGGCCCGCTGCCCAGGAGGCGACCACCAGCAGCCCCGCTGGCCCAGACAGGACCACCAGCATCAGCCCCGCTGCCCAGGAGGCGACCGTCAGCATCAGACCCGCTGCCCAGGAGGCGACCGCAAGCAGCCCCGCTGGCCCAGACAGAACCGCCAGCATCAGCCCCGCTGCCCAGGAGGTGACCGTGAGCAGCCCCACTGCCCCAGACAGGACCGCCAGCATCAGCCCCGCTGCCCAGGAGGTGACCGCCAGCAGCAGCCCCGCTGGCCCAGACAGGACTGCCAGCAGCAGCCCTGCTGCCCAAGACAGGACCGCCAGCAGCTGAAGCGCTGCCAAGGACACCGCCGCCACAATCACCGCTGCCAAGGACACTGCCGCCACAAGCACCGCTGCCAAAGACACCGGATTCTTTGGGGCAGGGGTAAACCGGCGGGAAACCGCCAGTTGCCCTTTTCTGACCGCTGCGGTCAGAATTGCCCATAAAGCACCGCCAGCCTGTTGGCGGTGCTTCCTCCGTCCCCGGCCCTGGCGGTCCATGACCGCCAGGGTCGGAATGAGGCCCTAAGTGTGGGAACGCATGATGGCCTGAATTTTATGGAGACTCAGAGATTCTGGAATTTTTCCTTCATCGAAATATGAGGAAAATCTGTAATTTAGCCATAAAGTGGTGTTTGCAGGGCGTTCTGGAGTAAAGGTATTGGGATCCATGCAAGCTACACCATCCAAGACTACCCTAGGTATCCTATTGTCATAAATGTCTGGGCCTTGGAGGTTTCCCTGTGTGCCAACCGAGCCTGGCCAAAATGCCTTAGGTACCCACATTGCCAAAATCTTGATCTTTCCTTGTGTCTTAGCAGCCTTAGTGAGCTCTTCCTTTCATGTGCCATAGCTCACTCACACAAGTATGGTTCTGTTGTTTTCAGGCAAAGTGTAGGAATCCTATGTGTTAGGACATTTGTGCATCTGTGCAGATTTCACCAGTGTGGTCTGCTTTCACTTTTGTTTTGCTACGTAACAGTGTGTTGAGTTTGTTGCATCATACAGCAAAACAAAAAATAAGACTTGGAATTCGTGGGAGGCATTTCCCTCATATCCCAACTTTGATTTTGGAAAGGAAAATGTTTCTGGTGGTTTTACCAGAAACATTTTCTTTCCTGCACAGGAGATGACCTGTTGAAGTCCACCTCACTGTGAAAGTAGAGTGGTGGACACCAATAGGTCGTCGTCTGCCCAAACAATCTGACCAAATTAAATCTGACCAAATCTATGCAGCCTCGTGTTCTGTCCAACAAGAATTGACAGCAAGCTGCAGAGATGTGATGGACACATTAACTTAGTTTTTCCATGATCGTAGGAAACCTCTACAGCTCCAGGAGGTCACCAGGATGGTAGCCTCTGGGACTGGAACAACAGAAAGCACAGTGGCTAAAGAGTGGTGGTAGGTGCTGCCAATGGCCATGCACAGCCAAAAGAAAGGTTCAGTTGCAATACATGGTATATGGAGTGGAGGGCTAAAGTGAGAATATAAAATATTGAGAAGTACAAATAAGACAGAGGAGAAGATATGGAGAAGAAGTTATAGAAAATGAGATAAGATTGAGAGAAAGAAAGGAGAGTAAAAATAAAAAGCAAGAGAGGGAGCAGGAGAGACAGGAATAGGGAGATAGATGCAGCGGCAAACAGAAAGGGCTAGTGGGGAAAGTATGAGAGGTAGTGAGGGCAGTGCCTGGGAGATAACACAGGAAGTAAGGATATCTAAATGAGCAAAATAAGAGCTAGGCACTTGTAGGGAAATTGTGATTGGATATTTTAAGTGGAATGTATAACTAATGTTTTGGCTAATACACCTGGCCCAATATGATTTCAAACACAATTTTGCACTTTATTTTTAAAAAGGGATCTTAGGTAATCACCTTGCATAGAGGTCTTTAAAATCCTAATCAGGTCTATCCATTGTTACACTATCCACATTGATTTGTGATTTGTGTGTACTGTTTAAAAATGGCACTCCTTTGTTTTGTTAGAATATGCTCTTGGTAAAAGGTGTTGACAACTTTTCTTTTAATGCATATCATCCATGTGTAAATTTGCTGGCATAGTTGCTAAAAAAGCTGAGAAGTCCAACTTCTATTAAGGAGGTGATTTGTCTTTCTAATGTACATTTAAATATAGCAGTCTCTTAACTGTTTCATAACAAGAAGCTTGACTTTAATATGAATGGTGTTTTTAATTGGTGAAGGGTTTTATATTTTGACAGAGGGGAAGATAGTAATATTGTTGCATTTTATAATTCTTAGCCTTGATGAAGTATAAAGATGAAACGTGTTGGCTAACTGGCTAAACTGCGACTTGAAGGCTAATTGGTGGAATTATAACCACTGAAAGACTCAAGTGAACCAATTTAAATGAAGAAGAAATGAGACACTATTGATCTTTCTGTTATTATTTTTTAACTTAAATGTGTACTGTATGCTCAATGTGCATTTATGCAACGTGATTTGCTTTGACAATCAGCAGGTGGCCAGTAAAATAAAATAAAAAAACAATGTAAACTCCATTTCGGATGCTCTGCTGACTTTTTGCCTAGAATTCAATTCGTTTCTGACACTGCTGTCTATTGTGTGCCTGCAGTAAGCACCAGCACCCCACTGCTGAATTTAAGGAGTCATGTCAGTAAAAGTAGTAAAAGTAATAAAAACTAAGGGGGTCATTCTGACCCTGGCGGCCGGTGACTGCCAGGGTCACCGACCACGGGAGCACCGCCAACAGGCTGGCGGTGCTCCCTCGAGCATTCTGACCGCGGCGGTTCAGCCGCGGTCAGAAACGGAAAGTCGGCGGTCTCCCGCCGACTTTCTGCTGCTCGGGTGAATCCTCCATGGGGATTCTGACACCCCCTACCGCCATCCTGAGACCCGCCAGGAACAGGATGGCGGTAGGGGGTGCCGCGGGGCCCCTG
Organism: Pleurodeles waltl; assembly: GCF_031143425.1. Lineage (NCBI taxonomy): Eukaryota > Metazoa > Chordata > Amphibia > Caudata > Salamandridae > Pleurodeles > Pleurodeles waltl. The sequence goes on from NC_090445.1 coordinate 469,247,757, forward strand.
GGGGCCCCTGCAGTGCCCATGCCCATGGCATGGGCACTGCAGGGGCCCCCGTAAGAGGGCCCCACAAAGTATTTCAGTGTCTGCATTCGGAGCCGGCGTCCTCGTGGGAAGGTAGATTTGCCCTGGGCTGGCGGGCGGCCTTTTGGCGGCCGCCCGCCAGCCCAGGGCAAATCTCAAAATACCCTCAGCGGTCTTGTGACCGCGGAGCGGTATTTTGACGGGGTACATTGGCGGGCGGCCTCCACCGCCCGCCAATGTTAGAATGACTCCCTAAATATTTATAACAAACAAAGGTTACATTTTTTCAAACTTTGTACTTTTGGACATATTGGGCATGCATGCTTTAGAACAGGTAGTGACTGTAGTGTAAAAAGGGTGTTAACCTCATGTCGGAAACTTGCAGGCATGTAAGTGTAAAAATCACTTGAGTGATGCTGTATCACACTGCAGCTTCGTGGAGTGAGCACTGACTTTGTAAGCAGGAGATAAGGGGGATTTACAGTGCTGTGGACTCCAAGGAGAATATTTTTGTAGCAACAGCCTGCGCTGTGAAAAGGAGGAGCACCAGGTGCTGGAATTGTTCATGCATGCCGAAATTTTAGGCCTGGAAAATGGGAAAGTTTGACAACAAATTCAAGGAATATATTTTCCCCATTGACTTCTATTGATGCAGAGGCAATTTTAGGCAGGAGACAGCTAAAATAAAATACAGTTTTCCTTTAATTAATTTTTTACTGTGGGAGATGTGTGTGACTTTATTGCAGAGAAATGTGTTTATGTTTCATGCACCATCCATAAAAATAATTTCTTTTAGATCAAAACAGGACCTCACATATGAGAAATGGAAGAGTGTCCCAGAGATTATTTGCAGTAATATTAGTGAGCTGCTGCTTTTACTGTTGTGTAGCCATTTTAGTTATAGCTCCATGCAAGTTATTTTAGCATACTGGGCCTGCCGCTATGCACCTTAATCTAGATATATTATATTCAGCTTTGTTTTATTATTCTTACCAGAGCTACTTTTGCGGTCTTGTTTTATTTCTTTCTATCCATCTGTTTTTGCTTTGGCCAGCACTGTGTTCTCAAACAAGACATTCTTGCTCACTCTGTGCTTCTTTCAAGGCTGCAGTAAGATAGGTTGTCGGTGAATGTGGTACAAGTTTTGTCTCTGACATTCACAGGAAAACAGACATCCTTACGTAGGGACACTTTCTCAGAACATCAGATGCTTTGTAATAAAAACACTTCCCTGTCCTTCCAGCCAGAGAACCACAACTGTATGCTGATTCCTGAATGCTTTGCTACAGCTGCTTATGGAGACTTCAGCCCTTTGCTCAGGTATGGGGGATGATGTCTTCCCAGGGGAACCTGAAGGGCAGAATTAGAGCTTAACACGCTGTGCACTATTATAGCCTAGGTGGGAATTAGTCTATTGTCTCTAGTGACAATATGGTAGTGTTATTTCTATGCTTTACTCTCCTTGTCACAATTGTGATCTTGTCATGCTGTATCATCCTGGTTATTGCAGCCCATGCTTTGCTATCTAAGATGCAGTCGCTTCATTAAAGTCTTATTGAAACCTATACTGCCTCTGTTTGTCATTGTGTATGTGAGACTAATGTAACTGAGAGAAATGGATGAGACCTGAGTGACCACGGTTTCCCTGAGAAATCAATAATGTCATGCGCTCAGCTGTCCAATCATCCCTGCTCTTGGGTGGAAATGAGGCACTACTAGTTAGCCGGAGCAAAACCCGGATTGGGGTGACAGGTGTCTCCTGTAGTGGGTTAGACTCAGTTTCCCACACTGCAGGTGATTCTGCCGATCAAAAATCCAGTAGTTTCATTAGAATAATGAGCGCCTACATGACATATTGAAAACATGTCACTATACCTGAATATTAAATGTAAACACATTTGAATTTGGACAGGTGTGTCTGTGCACTGGAAGTGAGCTAGCCAAAGAGGGCATGAAAAAGCTGAAACTGGATCATAAATTCAAAGTTGTTCCAAACAGGGGCCCCCAAAATACATTTGTCCCAGGGCCCCCAAATTCCTTAACATGTCCCTGCTATTGCTGTACCTAACTCCTGTTGTTCTTCAACATTCTTCATAGAAAACAGCGACAACTCAAATAAACCAGAGTCCCCACTCCTTGTGGAATAAAAACAGAATTGTCCAACAGAGAGAGGGAAACTGGAAACTTTTGTGATGTTTTATTTTCTATAACAAACATATCTATCTTAAGGTCTGCCAATCACGAAATGTAAGGACTCTGATGGAGGAGTATAAATGTTCTTTCTACACCTCTCCACACCCAGAACTCCTGTGCTGTTTTCCTCTGGCAGACGATGTATTTCTTGTGGGTCTTTATTGAAAACACAAGTTATCTGTGAAGGTTTTTCTCTATGTGTTACAGCTCAGTACAAGTATATAGGATGTACTTTGCATTTAGCTTACAAACCCGGGGTGTGGGAAAATAGGAAGCTTTTGATAAGGAATGGAAAATAAATACTAACCTTAGAGCCTTTCAAGATGCATGATACAGTTGATATAATTACTTTGGAACATTTTCGGTTATGCATGGTTCTTCCTTTGCCAGCACATAATATCCCTATCCTACAGAAAACACAGATGCAAATTCAAATAAATTTGAAGATCTGTTATTTATGTCTAGGGGCAAGATGCTGTAGTGTTGTGTCACTTCTTCTGGCAACATCATGAAAATTACCAGAGGAGAGAGAATGCAAGGATCTCCACCGAGGGCATAGTTGTGTTCGTTCACTCTGATGTCTATGTCAGAAAGTTAATAAAAGCTAAGCCTGGGGGCAAGTGTTGCTCAGTGAAGTCCACAAGTTGCCCTAAAGATCGTGTCTGTGTGCCTTCCTTGCGGCGCGTCACTGCAAAGCTGCATTGGCGATGAGAAAGCTGCACAACCTTTGCGTGCACTGCTCCACCAACCTTGCACTCGGAGAAGCGGGAAACTCTTGGTTGTGTCCATGCCTGAGCAACCCACCTATAGGCCTTAATTTTCAGCAGCAGCTGCAACTCTGCAGAAGTGGCCTGCATTCACCCAAGCTGCCGCCACCTGCTGCTGGCCCAACGTAGCACCATCTGCCTCATATGTGACCCAACGAGGTTGAAGCTGCAGTCACTGAACGTCTTGCCTGCGCAGCTGTCATCCTGCTTGCTGCAAATCAGATGCACCGGATCCGTCACGCCCATACTGATCAGGCCAGGCAGCACTGTCAATTGCTGCCTCCCTCCACATGGCTCAATTACCGTGCTGAGTGGGCCCTCCAGCTTATACAAACCAACTATAGTGTGATGGGATTAAAGAGCAGGTAAGCCAGATCCTTCCCCATGCACTATTAATTGCTGCTTCCACCCATCTGCCACCAGACTATCCCAGTCCACTCCAACACGCTAATCGTAGTGGATGATTTCTCTCATTACCCTGAAGTATTAATTTTGTCAAACACAGCGGCAGTGGAGGTCATCCCAAAAGTTGAAAAAATGATGACCACCCATGGTTTATTCGGCAAGATCCACACTGATGATGGCTCCCTCTTCAGCATCCACGAGTGGGCTTAGTATTTGCAATCTTGCAACATGAAACATCGCGGCATAAGACTTCGATGGCCCCAAGCAAATGGAGTGGTAGAACGTTTTGTAAAAACACTGACCAAAGTCATCTACATTGCAGAGGCTGAGAACATCTAGAGTGTCATTTATACCTTCCTGCAGGAATACTGACTGACACCCGACCGCCACAGGAGCTGCCCTGAGCAAGCTCTGTTTCTGATGATCTGTAACAGACTCCATTCTCCATTATCCCAGGTGGACTGATCAGCCAACTCCCCCAAACCACTCCAAAACCAGGAAAGCTCATAACAACAAATATGCCTCTTGATGGGAGCACGCAAAGCAATGCAACTTTCGAGTAGGAGAGAAAGTCCTGGTTAAGGACCGCCATCCAGGAGGAAAATTCCATCTACCTTTTTAGGAGGCCCCTTGGACAATTTTTGGAATTAAAGGCACCATGATAACTGCCCAAACAGAGACAAAGACTGTCACCCGGAACATCTCTCAGTTCAAAAAATCACCTACAGTACCGGAGAGGGTGGAGGAGACGTGGAAGAGGAAGTGCCGCTATACAGACAAACACCCGAGAAAAGAGTATATGGGACTATAGAGAATATCTCAAGGCCCTAAAAGTCACCAACCCGAATAATCTCAGCCCTTCACAGCAACACTCTCTGGTGAACAGACCGATGCAGTGGTCAGGATGCTAACCACATCTGAGGCCATCCAAGAATCCATCCCTAGGAGTGGCGTGGGCACTATCAGCTGAGATTAAACTCTAGCCCCTCCAAGCGTTTTGCGGACTTTATTACCAATTGAGAATGCAGGATGAATGTTTGGCCCTAAATCCAACATGCCACAATGCCCGCTGGCGGATGCAGTGGTGCATTTGCTGAGTCTATGTTCTGTGTTTAATCTATGGTTACTTTTGTTTTCAATGTTATAGTTGAGGAGGAATGTAGTGTTGCATCACTATATCTGGCAAACACAATGTAAAGTGCCTGAGGAGGGGGAGTTTAAGGATGAGAGCGTAAGTGTGTTGGTTCACTCTGACGTGTGCATCAGAAAGGTTACAGAAGCTTAGCATGGGAGCGGGTATGGCTCAGTGAAGTCCACAAGTTACCCTAAGCATCGTGTTTGTGTGACTTCCTTGCTGGTGACGCCGCAAAGCTGCTGATGTTGTCTGGCATTCATTGAACAATGGCGAGTCTGTAAAACATTTAAATTAAAAAATTATTATGCAGAGTTTGATGTTGTTCAATAATTTCAACAAATGACAAAAATACCCCACCCTGAAAGGCTGTCATACATGATGCAGGGAGAGGTGGTCAGGCCTTTCAGTTTTCTTGACAGCCATTCTGCGGTAGTGACAGGATGCTGCATACTGCAGCCCATCCAAGGCAGAATAAAGTCCCAAAATAACATTCCAAACTATGAACAAGAGTGTAGCTTCAGTGGGGGTGTTCAGGGTGTTCCAACCCCCTAAAAATGCAATTTCCGATGAACAATTGGATACAGATGCTTTCAGTCAGGTATGGTCAGGTGTCTGTCAGATTTCACCTGGGATTTTTGCATGCACATCTCTATTTTGACAGCCCTGCTTTACAAAATATTGTGTTTCTCTCATTTGTCACTCCCACCAATATGCATTCCATTCCCTTTCCACTGGTTCTTAAACCACTCTCATGCACCCTGCTTGTTGTATATAGTGCTTAATTTCGGCCAGTGGTTTCCGGTGCTCGGCACTGACACTTCGGCCTGATTACAACTTTGGCGGAGGGGGTTAATCTGTCCCAAATGTGACCGATATCCCGCCCACCGTATTACGAGTTCCATAGGATATAATGGACTCGTAATATGGCGGGCGGGATATCCGTCACATTTGGGACGGATTAACCCCCTCCGCCAAAGTTGTAATCAGGCCCTTAATTCTTAGCACCAATGGTGGCACTGTCTACCAAATTTGGGTATGGGCACATCTGTTTATTACTTTAATATCATTAGCAACCACTAATATGTGCCACCCATACCATTCTTATAGCTTTGGGGGGCTAGATTAGTACACCAGAATCAAACAGGTGAGGTAGAAGTATCAGGTTACCACCCAGCTTTCTAACTAACTGTCTTTTAATATCAACAGGGGTGTAACCACTTATTCCAGTATTCACCAAGGAATTCCTGTAGTTTCTTTTGGAGACTCTCACTAGTTATTTTCCACCACAAGTATATTATTACTGTGGTGTACTCATAGCTAATAGCATCATCATGGGGTCTTCTTCTTCCCCTAACCAAGAGGGTAGTTTCCATTAGGGATCCCTGAACAAAAATACTAAAAAGTGCAGTGAAAGAAACTAGAGGTACTCCTTGGTGAATACTGGGATAAGTGGTTACACTCTTGTTGATATTAAAGGTCCTGGATTAGTATGCATTTTCACACTTGTAGGAGGGTGATGGTTAGTAGTTAGTACTTGTGTTAGTACTGTCATTGGTGGCTGTGGCAGGGGCAATGGAATGTGCCAGCTGCTGTGCCCTCCTGAAGAGGGCCCTGGCACTTATTGTTTTACAAATTAACCACAGTTGTATAATGTATTTTAACATTATATGCCAGTGTGATTGTCGGGAAATCTGAAGAACACCCCCTCCACATTCTCAGTGTAATGTTTCAAATGTAAAGTGTTTAAAAGATTCAACATCCTGGAATTCCAACTCCAATGCTCTAGGATAGAAATGCAGGAAGTTCAACATTAAACATCACTTTTGCTTTTGGTCAGCTTTCGACTCAGGGAGGCCTAATAATTCAGCTTTATACACAGTACCACACATCCATCCTCCTTAGCAAAGAGGAGGGCCAGACTAGGAAACAAAAGCAGCCCTTGTATTTTTGTCAGACCAGTCTCCCACCCTTCCAGCCTCCCTGGTAAATGCCAGGGAAGGCCCCTCAGCTGAGGCGGAGGAGCTTCACCCCACTGTATTGTGGGGAAAGGAAAAATAAAATTATGAGAACGCAATAGTATTATCAATCTATTTTTGCTGGGAGTAAGGGGTGGGGTGGGACTGGGCTAGAGGGAGGGGACCGGAGGAGGGTTTTTGCTGCACAAAGTGCACATGTCTGTTTGGCAGGCCGTGTTGGGCCGACCAAACAGACATACGCACTTTGCATGTTCTCTACCCGGCTGTATAGCACAGCCGACTGGAGAGCATGCCCAGGCTCCCACTCCCAGCCAATCATGATGCTGCTGTCATCAGCATGACAGCAGCTTTGTGATTGGTTTGGAGCCTGTGTGAGCCAGGACAAGGACGTCCCACCTCACCATCCCCGTTGAGTGGCAGCCGCCACTGGTAAACGCTCTGTGCCCAGTCCGGCCCTGGCTTAGAGGAGCTCCAAAACTGAAGAGCCTGGTCATCTTTTTATAACACCAAATGAGCAAGAAAAAGGGCACATCTTGTCTGCTGACTGCTTTAGGCTTGTCATATATAAGCGGGTCTGGAAGGGGTAAAGAAGCAAGAGTTTGTAAATAACTGAAAGAAGAATGACACACGATGCAACCAGAATCTGGAGCTCTCTCCATTCACGATTTTGTACCATTGCCTCCATAGACACCTTGAAGGAGCCTAAATTACTTCTCTTCTGAAGACATCTTCCAATCTGGATCTAAGATATCTTGACTATATCCCCTTACGGCATTTCCTTATATCCCTCACCCCTCTCTCTCTTCTCCTGCATCCCGCCTCTGCTGCATACTTCTCTTGTACCTCACCCACCCAGATTACTTCCCTGTTCCTGAATTAGATATTCTAGTGTTATTCTCGTTCATAGGTTGTACGTAGGGGGACCTATTTGTGTTGTATTGTGCACAAACTTGACTGCCTTTTCATTACAGAAACCTGGGCAAAAAATTACTCTAATCCAGACTTCATAGAGGCTACACCTTTGGGGAATTCATTTTACAGAATGGATAGAACTACTGGAAGAGGAGGAGGATTAGCAGTTATTTGTAGGTCACATCTTACATGTCAATGGAATGGGATCACTCCCTTTTCTGAGACGTGCGTAGGAATGTATTTCAAAATTTGTCAAAACAATTCCACATTATTAGAAGGACTTCTAGTTTATTGGCCACCTGGCACCTACTCCAACTTTCTGCAGCATTGGCCAAACTTATTAGAACCTCTAACTATGGCAACTAAAGCCATCATTTTAGGGGATTTTAGTCTTCATTTTAACGACACCCAGAAACCACTTATTGAGGAATTTTTAAGTTTTATGGCAGCTTTAGATTTGGAATTGAAAGGCACATCAGCCACTCATGTAGCAGGCCATCTGTTAGATGGGATATTTACTCGCTCTGAGGATCAGCTGTTGTTGATGAATTCCCCGCTTAGCTGGACAGATCATTACCTTTTAACCTTTAGATTTACTGAGGTTCATCTGTCCCAGCAATCCAGTTTTAAGGGGAAATTGGTCAGACACTGGAACCGTATCAAGAAGCAACAGTTAGGACCAGCTTTGGAGGCTGGTTGGGCAGTTACCAAAAATCTGTCTCTGTCAGTCATAGACAGTTTTAATCAGGGAATATCTATTGCTGTTAATCAACTGACTCCATTGAAGTCCTCTGTCTCACGAGAAAGTAAAAAATACAGTCACCCTTGGTTCACTAAGGACCTCAAGATGCTTCAAAGGAAATATCACCAACAAGATCGGTGATGAAAGTTAGATCCCAACTTGGCTGAGAAAGAAAAACTCAGAGCTGTTCTTAAAAATTATAAAGAGGCGAGTACTGAAGCTAAATCTGAGTATTTTACTCAAAAAACTAAGGAGGCATCTAATGCCCCCAGATAACTTTTTAGAGTGGTAAGTACCTTGACAACTCCCTCTCCTCCTCTGCAGTTGGAAAACTCACAAGAGTTTTGTAATAAGGTGGCTACTTTCTTTGAAAATAAAGTTCTACAAATATACTCAAGTTTTAAACATTCTGAAGGGATGGAAGGTGTTCCTGATATTGTCAACAGCACCCTAGATACAGATAGTTCTTTGGTAACTAATTTTCAGCCGTTACCTCCTGAGAGAATACAAAAAAAAGTTAATATTAGGAATCAAATCAGGTTCCCCTAGCGATCCCTGTCCTCTTCATGTTTTACAACAGGTCCCTGATCTTGTTTCGACTGCTCTAGCCCTGGTTTTTTGTGAGGTACTAACCACAGGAGTTTACCCTCCATCTTGGAGGGACGCTCCTGTTGTCCCTTTGAAAAAAGAAACCTGATGGAGCAAGACAAGATCTTAGCAATTTGCGGACCATTTCTTTGCTTCCCTTTCAGGCTACGATCTTTGAGAAACATATTAACAAGGAACTAGCCAATTTCTTAATTACCTCAGGAGGATTAGACTCCTCCCAACATGGCTTTAGGCAGGCACATAGCACTGAATCAGCACTCATCACCACCTCTGATACGATTTGCAGAATGGTGGATGAGGAACAAGGAGCCATATTAGTCCTGTTGGATTTATCTGCGGCATTCAACACTATCTCGCCTCAGATTATGATATCCTGTCTCCATCAAGCAGGGATTAGGGACATTGTTTGAAGATCCTGGAATCTTTCTTGAAAGACAGACCGATTACGCTAAGCTGCGGCGACTTCAAGTCGCCAGCATATTACTTACCATGTGGTGTCTCTCAGGGCTGCTCACTTAGCCCCACATTATTTAATTTGTATGTCCCACCTTTAGCCAGACTAATTTGTACATTCGGCTTTATGCCTACCTCCTATGCTGATGACACTCAATTGGTCATCCCAGTTTCTAAGAACTGGGAGGAAGTGGCAGACCGCTTTAATCACTGTATGCGAGAAATCAATAGATGGATGGGCCTAAACTGGCTTAAATTAAATGGCGACAAAACCAAAATTTTGTGCTTCGGTTCTGGCAAGGAATTGTGGAACTCACGTTGGTGGCCATTAGAGTGCGGAGCACCTCCTGCTCCTATCGTCGCCACTAGAAATCTGGGTGTCATCTTTGACAACAGTCTCTTTTTCAAATCGCATATTAACCATGTCATTAAAACCAGCTTCTGGTCTCTGAAAATGTTGAAAAAGATTTTTCCTTACTTTCAAAGGGAGTGGAGAGTTAAAGTTCCTCTGGCATTGGTAATATCTAAATTCGACTATTGTAATGCTTTAATGCTCAATTTGGACAATGCATCAATTAAGAAGCTTCAGCTGATTCAGAACACAGCTGCCCGTTTCATATTAAATCTTCCTCAGTGGCTCAATCTGCCAGTGGCAGCCCGAAACAATTGCATTGGATACCGGTGGCGAAGCACATTAGGTTTAAAACCTTAGGTCTGACCTATAAGGCTGTGCATGGAAGTAGATCTGAATATCTATCCTCAAGATTACACTGGTATAGACACAGTCAGCAACTCAGATCTATGGAAGCCTCCCTGATTCAAGTCCCTCGCACCTATAAGGCTAGATGGGGGGGGTCAAGGCTTTCACCGTAGCTGCTGTCCAATGCTGGAACTCACTACCTGTTTATAAGGGAGGAACAAAACCTCTTGGCCTTTAGGAGGTTAGTCAAAACTTGGCTCTTCCCGCGTTAATCTGTTTTTTTAATTTCTTCTTGCTTTCAGTCACTTACTTTGTTCTTTTTGAGCGCTTAGATGCTTCGTCCGGAATGCGCTTTATAAATACCAAATACAAATACGTTGTTTGTGTGTAATTTTTATAACTTGTTCTGTGCATCTCTTTACCCTCTCTTCGCTTATTGCTACCTGTCATCTTTAATGTGACATTGTAAAAAACTCTAAGGCCTTCGGGCCAATGTCGAACTATATAAAACTGCATAACTAAATACAATGGCTGACAGGGCAAATGCATTATGGGTTAGTATAATCAGCAGTATGCAGTTTTCTTCATACACTTTGAGTCACCAGACTGGGTCCTATAGCCACTAACTCCTTGGTCTCAGTGGTATTCAGTTTGCACCTGGAAAATTTGTCAAAGTCCATGGCTGCATGATCATCAGCTTACAGTGCATGAGCATCAAACACAGTGAATGCTTCCACAACGTCTGCAAATATTGCATAATCATGGATTTGGAAGTTAGGATTAGCATTAATTGTAGGAGACAGTGATAGTCGCTCTGTATAAAAAGCATAAGGCAGTGGTGAGAGAAGTCAGACTTGGTGTGTACCTCTGCTGAATGGAGGTGTGCTTGTTTGATGGCAAATATAGGCTCTCTCTTTGGACCTTATACAAAGCTCTTACCCACCGTATAAGCAATGGGTTTATGCCTGTTGGAAGGTCACAGACACCATTTTATCCATGATTTTTTAGCATCTCAAATATGATAACAAAAGGTCAATGGCTTGTTTCTGACCTAACAAGTAAGGCAGTTGCAGAATTTGTGTGGGAAAGTGGTTTCCTGACCACAGACCCCTGTCATATTTGTGATACTACTTATTTCGCTAACACAGCCAGTCTGCAGTCTATTGGCAGTTTCTCTCTTGTGCCACTCCCCACCAGGTTTGCCACCACTATCTACAAATGTACCACCACTGGAGAAGCATAATTTTGGTTTCACCCCTACATGTAGCGGAAGTAACGTAAATTGTAATCAACAATATATTCTATGTGACTTAACCTTATTAATGTAAAATGAAGCAACAAGACATATTATCGAAAGTGCATTCACTGTAGAAATTTGAGTTTCATATTTAAGTGTGTGTTTTAATGTTTAACTTTAGAGTGGAAATTGCAGTTCTCATTCATATTTACACTTGTATTTCGAAATATTGCATTTATTGAAAAGTGCATTGCATCTATAATCATGAATTCATTGTTTGTGTTTTGCATTCATTCAGACATTATGCTTGCTTTTATAATTGAGCGTTAAAAGTGCACATTAACGATGATTTGCTAAGTTAGCATGAGTAGACCTTTCATTTTAATGTGAATTGTATTTTTCCATGCTTTGCATTTGTTATTCATTAGCTCCAGAAAGGAGTATTTAATGAGCAGAAGAAGACTCCTATTCATTGTCTATCTGAGAAGAAGAGACTCAAGGATAACCTGATTGTTCGAGTTTTGTGGGATGGGAGAATTGTTCCATGTTAGAAGTTTGCTCTGTGAGATTGAGAAATAATTGGAGTCCCTGGATGTCGATATGATTGTGTTTGGAACTTTCAACTTTAAGTTAGTGTTCACCTTGCTAGAGTTACAGCAGATTATTTTAGACTTGGGGAGGTGCAGACCTCTCAAACCCTTTGCCTTTACAGTGTGTAGCTACATGTCAACACGGGATTTTTATTTCTCAAGACTTCCACAGGAGTCGTTGTGATGCTGACCCCAACCTTGCTAGGTCCTGAGAGCCTTGAGATCTTATTCTATTTACACTAGAACCCAGCTAGATGTCCTTAATTATGTTTCTGTTTAAGAGAATATATCTATATTCATTTATTTCTCATTTTCTGTATTGCTGAAATTGTAATTCTTATATGCCTTATGCTATTGAGATTGAACTTATTCTGGTGGTTCAATTTACTGGTTATGATTTTGTACTTTTACAATTTCTTTCTGATATGCACCTATATTGGATTGATTACTAATTTTTAATAAATCTACTAAACTCCAATATTGATTCCTAGTCCTTTTCATATTACCCAATGGGCTTCACAAAACTGTAAATTGTAAATTTGATACTAAGTTCTTTGCCTCCCAGTACATTACAAGATCCCTAAGAAGACTAACCACTGCTTCAATGCGCACTCATGCACTATCGCCTCCTTGCAGCATGCTCTTTTTTCCTCATTCTAACTCTAAGAGGGATTGACAAGCTGTTGCTGCAGTCATGCTCCTCTCCACCTCCAAAGTGCCTTTCAGGAGTACCTACAACTAAAGGAGTGTCAATCGTGAGCCCATCAACTCAGTTTGAAAGCAATGATGCAAAAGGTATAGAGCACATGGCTGTGCCATATAAGGTATATTATTCATTTGATGAGCAGTTCTTTATTACCTTCTACCATTCTAGGCTGACATTATTAGAGGTATAAATTGATCTCCTTAACAGGGACTGAAAAACAGCTGTTACCTTTTTAAACTACTTTAAACTGGGCTGAGTCTTGAAATTGCCAAAGGCTCTCATGGCTCCAAAAGGGGTTTATTGAATGTTTTATCTGATAACCTCACTATAATGTAGAGATGACATGAGAGGACTGGACAAAGGAGTTATTCCTATTCTAAACTGCATGATCAAGCTAGTTAGCTATATATTAACATTATTCCACATTAAAGTTGAGCAGTTTAATCACAATTGGTCTAGGTTGAGCTGCCTGTTTGCTTCCAGTCGATCTGCCGATCAAAGCAATTGCTAGGCCCAATAATTATTTCGATTAGTGTTTGGTAGGTTATCGGAAGATGCTAAGGTGTATGTGCCCAACGAATTTCAATCAAAAAGTGTCATTCCTCCAAATGGAAAAATGCTTCTTGCAATAGATTTCTAGCCATTGTGTCATGCTGATCCCATGGGATCCTTCTCAATTAGATCAATGCAAAAATGTATCTATTTGTCCAGTTTAAGCCAAGTCTTGTCCATTCGCTAATATAGCTCTCTTAGGGCCAGATGTAGGTAGGTATATTTTTGCGACTTGCAATTTGCGAGTCATAGCGACTCGCAAATTGCAACTCGCAAAACCAAATGCAGAAAGGTGTCTCAGACACCTTCTGCGGCTCGCTATGGGGTCGCAAAGACCCACCTCATGAATATTAATGAGGTGGGTCGCAGTTTGCGACCCCATAGCGAGTCCATGCACTCACAGGGATGGTGGCCTGCTGGAGACAGCAGACCTCCATGTCTGTGACTGCTTTTTTAATAAAGCAGTTTTTTTTTTTTTTTGCAGCCCGTTTTCCTTAAAGGAAAAAGAGCTGCAAAAAGAAAAACTTCCGAAACCATTTGGTTTAGGTTTTTTCAGAGTAGGCAGTGGTCCATAGGACCACTGCCTGCTCTGAAAAAACATTTGTTTTGGCATTCACAAAGGGGAAGGGATCCCATGGGGACCCCTTCCCTTTTGCGAATGAGTTACCACCCACTTCAAGTGGATGGTAACTGCGAGTTGGTGTGCGACCGCATTCGCGGTCACAAAGCAACTCAGCATGGCGATGCGGTCGTAAATAGTAAGGGAACACCCCTTCCTATTTGCGAGTCGCAGCCTCAAATTGCGAGTCGGTACCGACTCGCAATTTGAGGTTGTGCATCGCGTTTGGCCTTTTGCACGTCGCAAACTGCGTTTTTCGCAGTTTGCAACGTGCAAAAGGCTACCTACATCTGGCCCTTAGTACCTTCTAATGTTTTACTAGGGTCTATTCTACCTCCCTGAACCAATTCTCCATCTCATCTATTCTCCTCAGAGCTGGTCTCAGTTTTTGAGTGCTATTCACACAGGACTCACACTTATCCTGGGTATTGGTTGGCACAATGTAAACCTAGTAGATCGCAGATGTCTTTGAACATTGGACATGTGTGTGCAGAGTGTAATATGCTATTGATTAAAATTGTTGAATGTGGGGAGGGGCGAAAACTCACATCATCTTGAATGATTCATGATGTCCCTCCCTCAACAACAGTGATAAATTGAAGACTATACTCTGCGCATCCTCATAAATGGTTTATGCCATGGCATTTGTTATGTAATGTTTATTTGTTCTAACACAATGTAGTTAACTAAAACCATATTCAAGGAGTTACATTTGTACAAAAAGTTAGTATTGTAAGGCGGACTATTAGGAGACTTATTTCCCTGTGAAAAGTATTAAGCACATGGACTCTGTAAGGAAGCAAACAGTGTTTTGCTAATCTCATTTTTGCAGGACTGTGGTAATAATCTAAGGGCCACCTGTACAAACACTTGTGTTTGCAATTACCAAATAGCAAATATTAGCGATTTGCTATTTGGTAATCACAAACAGCAATGTATAAATGTGTTCTTTACACTTTTTGTGATTCCCAGTGGGTTGCAAATAGACCTACCTCATGAATATGAATGAGGTAGGTATCAGTTTGAGACCCATTGGGAATTGAAAAAATCTCAGGGATGGTGTCCTGCGGTGGTCAGCAGACCATCATGAGTGTGATTGCTTTTAAAGAAAGCAATCTTTTTTTTTTTAAATGCAGCCCGTTTACCTTGAAGGAAAATAGGATGCGTTTCAAAAAGAAAAAAAGAAACGTTTTCTTTCCATTTTCTAACACTGCCTGCTCTCAAAAAATGCTTTTTCAAGTCTTAGAGTCTTAGGGCCAGATGTAGCAAAAAGCAAAATTGCGACTTGCAATTTGCGAGTCCATCTGACTCGCAAATTGCAAGTAGCAATTTGCTATGCAGTACGGTGTCTCAGACACCGACTGCGACTCGCAATGGGGTCGCAATGACCCACCTCATGAATATTCATGAGGTGGGTCGCAAATTGCGGCCCCATTGCGAGTATAGGCTCTCGCTAACATGGAGGCCTGCTGACGTCAGCAGACCTCCATGTTCGCGACCTGCTTTTAAATAAAGCAGTTTTTTTTTTTTTAAGTGTAGCCCGTTTTCCTGACAGGAAAACGAGCTGCACTGCAAAAAAACCGAAACCTTTTGTTTCGGTATTTTTTCAGGGCAAGGAGTGGTCCCTTGGACCACTGCCTGCCCTGAAAAAATATTTTGAAAACTTTTGAAAAAATATTTTGGGGTCCAGTCACAAACTGGAAGGGGTCCCATGGACTTGAAGTGGATGGTAACTGCGATGCCATTTGTATTGCATCCCACAGCGACTCGCAAATAGGAAGGGAACACCCCTTCCTATTTGCGAGTCGCAAATGCATATTGCGAGTCGGTAACGACTCGCAATATGCATTTCTGCATGCCAAACCCACGTTTGCGACTCGCAAACGGCGAATTTCGCCATTTGCGACTCGCAAACGGGTTGCTACATGTGGCCCTTAGTTAGTTAGTTAGTCTTAGAGACCTCTTCCCCTTTGCGAATGGGTTAGCACCAAATTGAATCAGGCAGTATATTGCAACTGTTTTGCGTCTGCATTTCAGTCGCAAAACAGTCACACGTACCACTGCGATTTGGTATTCAGAAGGAACGCCCTAACACCCTCCTTCCTAATAATGAATCACATACACAATTTGCGATTCTGTGATAGGTTACCAAATCACAAATTTTCTTTCTACATATTACATGCCTTTTTATGTTCACAGAATCAGCCCGTTTGCGACCAGCAAAAAGTTTGTACATATGGCCCTAAGTTTTGACATTTGCAATCTATCTATCTATCTATCTATCTATCTATCTATCTATCTATCTATCTATCTATCTATCTATCTGTGTGATACCATTTACATTTTTCACGTTTTATACCTAAGTTCAACTATATTTGTGTAGAATATTTTCGCAAACTCTGGGTCTGCTGCAGTTATTGTGCGTTATTAAAATAGTTTATCACCATCATAATTGTGTTGGTTCTTTATAATTACCTAGGCCCTCATTTACAGATTGTCGAGCTGTACTGTGTTCCACCAGGGCAGCAGAGAGATGTATTCTGTTGCCCTGGCACACTACAGCTTGCTATGTTTAAACTTCTCCATCAGGTTCATGGAGGTCTCTTTGGTAACCTATTGAAAATTAATTAAGCACGTTACTACTTCTGATCTCTGGTGATTGGTTGAAAATGAAGGGATGGAAGCCGGCAAGAGACAGCAGACCTCTGTCCATAGATGTGCTTTCTCAAACAGTAATCATTTATTTTAAAAGAAGCTGTGTACATTCACGGAGTAGATGCTGCTTTTATGAAAAGGTTTCCTCTTAGGGAAGACATCGGTGTGAGAATGCACCTGTACTACGGATCACTGCTGCTCCCCACAAGGCTGCTTATACACTTCCCAGGGGAAAGCGGCCCCCTGGGCACTGGTTTCCATTTAGTATCAGTTACCACCCCAACATGGGAATCGATAATTGATCAATGTTTTTGCGACAGTTAATGTGGTCATAACTGATGCAACACTATCCGAGTCACAAATAGGGGTAAATCCCTTTCAGGCCCCTCTTATTTTCTTTCCGCAAGCAAGGGACACACAAGTCATTTTAGAAGACCGAAAGTCTTTTCTCCCTTGTATAAGTGGTTGTGTACATTGTGAAAAAACATTTTGCGGTCCAATACCCTATGATTTAACTAATCACAGGTTTTGCGACTGCAAAATCATTTTGTATATCTGACCCTAAGATTTTCCAATAATATGTCTTTCTATCAAACTTATCTAGATCCACTAACAAAAAATGTTTGAATGGAAATCCATGGCAAACTACTAACAGACAGGCAATGAGAAATCCATGAGAAATACATACCATGCTTTAGTTGCATTGCAAAAACTGCCATTGGATGGTCCTCGTCATAGAATTTGCCTTGATCCACTTGTAGCTCCAACAAACAGAACTCACTGATGCCATCTTGTAGAGAGGGTCCAAAGTATGAAAGACGTATGTTAAATGTATGGTAAACCTCTTATTCAACATTTGTCACTTTTTGTGATTTAAATAATCTGGGATTACTGCAGTAAAATATGTGGTAAAATAGAACAGTTAGTTTTTCTGCATTTTAACTTAGACATTTAGCACCAGCTGCTTGCTGATGCTACCTTTGCAACTTTAAATGTGTACAAACAGGCAGAAACCTTGGTTCTAAATGGTATGCCTTTTTAAAGCAACATTTGCAGTAATATCAAAAATGCTGGGTGTGTTTACACAATTACTATTCCTGGAATTAAATAAAAAATCCCAGGCTACTCTAAATGAAAGAAATATATTTTTTTGTTAAACTTTCTTTATTAAAGTTTTAGTGGAACAGATAAAAACGACATTTGGAATTTTGTGCATAGCCATGCCAGACAGTATGCTTCAAATGGATTCATCATAGTCAACAACTGGCTTACACTGAGATCAATATATAGCTGGTAGGAAATCTTCCTCTTTCCAGCCCATATTGCATATTGCTAAAGTAGGTACCACAAAATGATTTAGGGTAACATCATACCGAAATAGTGTAACAGATAAAAACTACAATAACAGATGAGACAATATTAGCATGGATAGCTAGTGCTTAAGGGTTCAGTTGTAGGGGACTCTCCTAACCACGTGGGGAGCCCCTCTATATATGAAAGAGATGCAGTGCCCTAAGACGCGGCTGCAGGACATGATAGAAAGATCCCTAGAAAGGAACTGCACCAGGCTATCCCAAATATACTCAAAGCCCTTTCCTGAGTCTGCCAAAAGGTCCGCCAACCGCTCCATGGAGAGGAACTTCCGAAGCCTGGTGTACCACAGTGCTATGGGATGGGGTGGGGTGGGGATTCTGGTTTCTTCCAAAATTATGCCAAGGTCATCTTGGTGGCTCCCAGCGCTAACCACATGATGGAACGACCTCCCACGTTTTGGTGCTTCAGGGCTGGCGCCCGGATACCATATGTGCCAGAGTATGGGGGATAGGGTAGCCCAGAATCTCTATGATTTGTGATAAAATGTCCTCCCAATAGGGACAGACAGTTGGTCAGTCCCACTAAATTTGTCGAAAATACCCCAGCATGCCACAGCCCCTCCAGCACCTATCAAATGGATGGGGGAAAATCTTTTAACGTTTTTCTGGATACAGGTACCAGTTGTAAAGTAATTTATAATGTGCCTCTCTTAAAGCCATGGAGTGGTTATATTTGGTGATATCTCAAAAGAGTACATTCCACTGTTTTCCCTCTATCGTGGAATGAAGGACTCGCTCCCAAAATGTGACATAATGTGGGGAATAAATGCAATGTGCTTACATCAGTAGCTTATAGAGAGTAGAGATACTTCCCTGCATCAACCCTCCATGTCGTACAAACTGTTTAAGCAGGAGCAGCTCCCTGGTAGCCGCTGAGCGCATATGTGGGTGTAAGACCCAATGTTTTAATTGAGTGTAGTGGAAGTGTTCTGATGGGGGTAAATGAAAGTCCATGCAACAGTTCTCAAATGTTAGAATGTCGTTCCCATGAAACAAGTCTGAGATCTTCAGACACCCTCCCTCCATCTGTCAAATGACCCTGGTGTCAGCGCTGGGGGGAAAGCCACATTGTAGTGAATGGGGATGTATAGGGAGGGGAAAGTTATTACCCCATAAGCTTTTGTTGCGACATCCCAAACTTTAAGCGTGGTAGAAGTGGGAGTGCTCAGGTAAGTGTTTCTTGTTGAGTCCTTGCTGGGTTTCCAGTGTATGTCCCATATTGTCCGGCCTGCCACTGCCCGGACCATATGAAGCCACAGTTTGTCCAAGGTCTGCAGGGACCACTCAGCAATAATGCGAAGTTGGGTTGCTTCATAGTAGATCTGGATATCTGGGAGTGCCAAGCCTCCCAATTCTCTCAGCCATGTGAATAGTTTGTGAGATAGTCTGGGCCTACGTCTCTGCCAAATGAACTTTGTGATCATTGAATTGACGTCTGAGAAAAATTATTTCTGTACATAGAGAGGCAGACCTTGGAACAGATATAGTATACAGCGAAGCACTGTCATCTTAATGGCGTTGATGCATCCCATCTAGGTAAGGAAAAAGGGTGACTATCACTTATAATCAATTTGCAGGCTTCTAAAAAAGGGAGGGGGGTGTTCGCCTTGCATAGATCAGTGATTTTAGGAGTAACTTTTATCCCTAAATAAGTAATTTCCTTCTTACCTCACATGAAGGGTGTTTCCGAGTCTATCTCTTCCATCTCAGTTGGGGGAACCATCAAATTAAGCAGGTAAGATTTCCTCAGATTGACCTTAGATCCAGAGACCTGCACATGTATGGTGAGCTCTTCCTGAATAGCAGGGAGAGTAGCTTGGGGGTTGGTGACAAAGAGTAAGATAATATCTGTGAATAGTGAGATTTTATGCTCGTCAAGGACAAACTGAATACCCTGAATTCTCAGTTGAACCCGAATTCTGACAGCCAAGGGCTCAACACTGAGAGCAAAAAGCAGGGGTAGTGGGGACAACCCTCCCTCATCCCCCTTGTCAGCTCAAAGAAGTCAGAAGCCACACCATTGACCATAACTCATGAGTGAGGGCATGTATAGTTGCTCATTAATATGGCTATAAATTGGTCACTAAACCTGAACCGCCGTAAAGTTGCAGTTAAAAAGGGTCACTCCACGCAGTCAAAAGGATTTTCGGCATCAAGTGGCAGCAATATGGCAGGGATCTTTTTCTTAGTCACCTTCTCCATGAGGTGGACTATTCATCGTAAATTGTCATGAGTTTGGCGACCTTTAAATAATCCTAATTGATTTGAGTGAATCAAGTCGGGCACTACCTCTTCTAGTCTTTTGGCCAGAATTTTTGAGTAGAGTTTCATGTCCAGATTTAGAAGGGCGATAGGTCGATAGGATGCACAGGACAGGGAGTTCTTCACAGTTTTGTGAATAAGCGTAAGTAAGTCTTCTCCCGTAGTAGGAGACAAAGGTGGTCATTCCAACCCTGGCGGTCCATGACCGCCGGGTTGGATGACCGCGGGAGCACCGCCGACAGGCCGGCGGTGCTCCAATGGGCATTCCGACCGCGGCGGTAAAGCCGCGGTCGGACCGGCAACACTGGCGGTCACCCGCCAGTGTACCGCCGCCCATTGGAATCCTCCAAGGCGGCGCAGCTAGCTGCGCCGCCGAGGGGATTCCGACCCCCCCTACCGCCATCCAGTTCCCGGCAGTCCGCCCGCCGGGAACCGGATGGCGGTAGTGGGGGTCGCGGGGCCCCTGGGGGCCCCTGCAGTGCCCATGCCACTGGCATGGGCACTGCAGGGGCCCCCGTAAGAGGGCCCCTAAATGTATTTCACTGTCTGCTGCGCAGACAGTGAAATACGCGACGGGTGCAACTGCACCCGTCGCACAGCTTTCACTCCGCCGGCTCGATTCCGAGCCGGCTTCATCGTGGAAGCCTCTTTCCCGCTGGGCTGGCGGGCGGCCTGAAGGCGGCCGCCCGCCAGCCCAGCGGGAATGTCAGAATTACCGCCGCGGTCTTTCGACCGCGGAACGGTAACCTGACGGCGGGACTTTGGCGGGCGGCCTCCGCCGCCCGCCAAGGTCAGAATGAGGGCCAAAGTATGGCCCGTCATTACCTGATTAAAAAGCTCAGTGGGTGGGGTTAGGTCTGAACTAAGGGTTCTGTAGAACTGGGCATTAAAATCATCAGGACAAGGTGATTTGCATAGAGGAAGAGAGTCATTGGCTGCCTGTACCTCCTCCCTTGTGGTGGGGGCATTAAAGTTTCATTAGCCTCTGGGGGAACTTGCAGGAGGTTTGCTTGCTTTAGGTAAGCTTTCTGTTCGTGTGCGTCTAGCCACTTCGACATGTATAGTCGGGTATAGAAATCCCGAAATATTCGGGCACTTTCTTCCTCTGCGTAGTGTGGCTCACCTGACTCGTCTCGGATTTGACCTATATATTCTTTCGCCTATCTGGTGAGTAGCTGTTGCGCCAGCATTGGGCCTATTCTGTTCCCCTTTTCATAAGAAGTTTTCTTCAGGCACAGCAATGAGATTTCTGGTCTGTTAGTATATATGGATTGCAGTTTACCTTTCAGAGAAATCACCTTCTTCTGCAAGAGCCAGGTGGGCGAAACTTTATGAGCCTGTTCTGCTGGTACCAATTTGCTTTCCAAGTTTTTTCTTTCCTTAGTCTTTTTTTGGTGCAGTGTGGTTGCTAAAGTGATGCATTTGCCCCGTATATCTGTCGCGTAGGCTCTCATTATTCTAATGAGACTAGTGGATTTTGAGCAGCAAGATTGTCCCCAGTGTGGGAGACTGAGTCTGACCCACTGTGGGTGACACCTGTCTCTCTAAATCCGGGTTTTGCTCCGGATAACTAGCAGGGCCTCATCTCTACCAAAGGATACGGATGATTGGGCAGCAGAGTGCATGACATATTAGGCTTCTCAGGGAAGTCGTGGTCACTCAGGTCTCATCCGGTTCTCTCATTCACATTTCAGTCTCATATATAAATGACAAAAAGGAGCAGTATATGTTTCAATGATTGGTTTAATAAAATGACTGCATCTTGGATAGCAAAGCGTGAGCTGCAATAACCAGGACGACACAACATGACAGTATTAAAATGGTGACGAGGAGAGTGAAGCATAAGAATAAAGCTATCATATTGTCACTAGGATCAATGGACTATTTCCTATTTAAGTCATAATCTGAGCACAGCATGTTAAGCTCTAGTTCTGCCTTTCAGGTTCCCCCGGGAGGATATCAACCTTCATACCTGAGCAAATGCCTGTGGTCTGCGTTAGTATCTGTAGCGGAGCATTCAGAAATCAGCATACAGTCGCGGTTCCCTGGCTGGAATCTCCCTCTTAACATGTAATGGGACTAAGAAGTGTTTTTATAATAACACAGAAAATATCCATACGTAAGGATGTGTATTTTTCTATTAATGTTGGAGACTAAACTTCTACCATGTTCACCGGCAATGTACCAAACTATAGCCTTGAATGAAGCACAGAGTGATCAAGAATGTCTTGTTTGAGAACACGGTGCTAGGCTAAGCAAAACAGTTAGATAGATGAAAAATGAAACAAGATCGTAAAAATGGTTATTGTAAAAATAACAATGCGAAGCTGAATAAAATATATCTAGGTTAAAGTGCACAGCGGCCTAGTGTGTTAAAATAACGTACATGGAGCTATAACTAAAATGGCTACACAACACCCTCCCCTGGTTGGTTGAAAGTGGTTCAAAGCCAAAACTAAAATTTAATTGCTAAAAGCTCAACCTAAGATATATATAAAAACCAAGTCAATTTGGACAAGTTAAAAAGACACACAAGCATACTACGTGGCAATTTAAAACATGAGCATGTGACTTATAACCAAATTAAAAAGACATGTCAATTTAGAAAAGTCCAACTAGGTATGAGTCATGGAGAACAGGAGATCTTCCACTTCGGCAGATGTCAAAACCGGAAAGTCCTCGACCAAAAAGGATCAAGGAGCAAGTGTGTTCCATAGCCCCATTGCCAACCAAGGCGGCATCTCGTGGAGTGCCCATTGATGAGTTGTCGACAACTTCCTTCAGGAAGGGTAACTCATAATTAGCTTCACGCAGCAAACGCAACCTCAATGCGCATGTCTGGTAATGAACCCTCAGCGAGAACATCAGCAGATCAGCATCTACTGCAGGCAAGCACTGCTGTGATGACAGACTTCCAGCGCATATTCGAAAGAGCACCAGAGGCACCGAAACACGGGCTGCACACAATACAGAACCGGTCTGAATGACAAAGACCAGTCACACTCCAATTGCTCCAGGAGTGTTGCTTCAAAGTACTGCATCATTCACTCACGACACAGCTGCGCTGATGGGAGCACCGTCATTTCTCCTCTTTGCGGCGGGAGAGCCATTACGCATAAACAACAGCAACAGCAGGATGGCAGCTAATAAAGCCAAAGTTATCGGAAATCCCCCAAAAATACTACCGAAAATTGAGTGGATAGCTGAAGGTAGCAAACCGAATATGGAGGAGAAGGTGTGAACGAAACCAGAAGCAAAAGCTTTGAAAAAATGTGCGATTCCAGTTGTACTGGACGCATTAAATATTCATCCCACGAGTTCACCAAAGTGTCTCAGAAAGTTTGTGTTTAACAGGGACTGTATTTCTGCTGATTACTTTGCCACTTGAAGTGCGTAGGTCTCGCGCGCAGATCTAAGGGCTACATGCTTTTGAAACAATAAAGACTTGAGTCTACTTAACTTGTCGAAATTCACGTTTGAAGTAGCAATGTAAGGCCAAATATCAGCTACCTCCCTAAATTTAGTTGGGGGAAACAGCACGTTCCCACAGCATGTAATGACCTTAGAGACTGAAACAATGTAAACTATTGTGGGCCGCATGCCACAACAGCCTTCACTATTGAGAAGGACATAGCTGCCGTTTGAAAGCACCTGGAAAGTAGGTCTAATCAAAGGGACTGGGTCTCCCTTCAGATAACAAGCCAAGTTTGCAGCTGAGGTGTTACACGCCCCATGCAAGGACAGCTGTTTACAAATCATCGAATGGCACACTGAAGTCTCGCATTCACTACTGCTAAGAAAGACCTCTTTCATGCCATTGAAGCATTTTTACGAGAAGGGAAGCTCCTACACCTCATGGATGTAACTATCTCCCAGCTTTTCATATCTGCCTACCGGAATGTGTTTTAAACAAAAGGTGAATTGTAATGTGGAAATAGGCAGATTAATAACCCCATGTATTAACCACTCAGCCGATGGCATTTCGGCCACAGTAAACGGCAACTTTTCCAATTTCTTGATGCTAAGCCATTAGCCATTAGTTGTTGTTGTCGCGTTAGATTAAAAGAAGAAACTGATGTGCTGCCATGGGATGCGACCCGCCTTCAATGTTTGAAGCGTCCAACTTAACTGCATAATGGACCTGATCTGACTCTGTCCATGGTGCAAAGAAGACATGTCTGATTGTATAATGTCTGTAGCAGAAGAGACAATATTATTTATGGTGTATATCTGGTCGGACAAAGGGTTATTCCCATTATCCACAGCAGCTAATGCCTTTTTCAAATTTTCCTGATCTATTTGCCTTAACCGGGCAACAGCATAATGTTGGGAAAGTTTCCAAATCTCATTGTATACTGCATAAAAGAAACGCTTCCTACGTGGTGTTCTGGGGCCTGACAAGAAATCTTGTAAGTCAGTGGAGTTAGACAAGAGACTGAGGTGTTCTCTAACCACATCTAGTGAGTATGATTTTAGCCACTGCTGGCATAATTTTCCCACACTGTATGTTGTAATTATACCCACATGATCTGGTGATATATAGCGAGAGTCAGGCCTACTCGTCCTAAAACACCCCGAGGAGTTAATAAAACATTGATGACACCCATTGGTATCTATTGGCCACAATAACCACCCGCCAAGACGTGTCAGTGAAGCATTAAATGTACCATTCTGGACCCAATCATCAAGCTCATTTTCAGTTGCATTTGTATATTTTTGCCATTTATAAAACTTTGCGGGGCAGGTCTACTGGGCATGTTTAATTCTCTAATTTTAGCTAAGCCTAAACAACTCGTCTGTTGTAACATTTCATTTAAAAAGATCATTTGTACAGGAATAAGGCATGCTCTAAACAATGTTTCCTTTTCCTTAATTTGCCAATTTTTTGTTCCTCACACACTTTTCAGATCAATTGATTTGGACCAATATTCATAGCCTTCTATTGATAACCGGGAAACAAATGATTCCGAACATATAAATTTTGTGTTGGTCAATAACATATGTATATCCTTAGTAGGTGGTACTTTAAAATAATATGACTCAGCATTCTTTTGGTTGTGCCCAGAAAAATATGCAAAGTTTTCAGAATATGTTTTGGAACTCCCTTGCGGCGGAGTCGGCCAATGTTCCCATTGCGTGTAATTAAAAACTGTTTTGGGACTGCTCGCTCTATGTATGAAATGGTGCCCATAATAATTATAACAAAACATATCACCATAATTTTCTTTAAATTGGTAAACATCTTCGTTTTCAAAGACAGTATAATATTGCAATCCAATCATGATAGAATCAACTGTTTTCACATCCCAATCATCAGAAACAATGCCTGGACTTACTATATCATTAATTGATAATTTGGACACATACGGTATTTGAATAACTTCGTGAGACCATATATATCAAACATTACTTTGTCCCAAACAATCCCATCAGGAATTGACACTGCGGAAATGTTTACAAAGGATAAGTCTCTTCTGACTTTATGTGAAGAAAAATGTGGTTTCAAAACCTTCTCCACCAGTTCAACTGTCGATCTTTCAGGTAAAAAATGACCATGTATTAACAAGAAAAAGGTAATGACAAAACCAATTCAAAGTAGAAAGGCAAGGACAGTCAAAGAGAGCCATAGATAAATCCATGGAAAAATAAAATATGTTTCTTTAATCCAGTTTGTTAGCTTACGTGTACTTGACAAATCACCTGTTGAAGATGCAAATGGGACTGAGAAATCATCGTTGAAGTCGGCAAAATAACCATAGGCAGTTCGTGCAAATGGCGGAGCCGTTGTCAATGGTGAAGTTGGTGTTTCCTGCGGTTGCACACTATAGATAGCACCATCCGTTTGTGTTGAAGTCGAGTTGACTTGGTCAAATGTTCCTAATTAGTTGACGTTAGTGGAACTAATGCAAGATCATCTTCTACCCTCCCCAAGCTCGGGGAGGTGTCGGTGTTGGTATAAACAACTTGTAGAGGAACTTCTTCGCCAGTAGTGAGAGGGATTGGGGAACCACTGGATGTTCCTGTTGGTCGGCTGTGCAGGATCGGCCAGATGGTGTAGTTTGACATTGTCAATGTAGACAAAACGATTTTCTTTGGCATCGGCCAACAGCGGTAAGATAACAATTCTGGTACCGTGTATCCCTAGTACAGGGACTGGTGCTCGATAAGAAGGGCCAAATTCCTTTTTCACTGCAACTTTCTCTCGTACAAGATCACCAACTCTGGGAATCCAGCCGGTAGATGTTAAAGGAACATCCTTAATTCCTGTGGAGGCGGCACTTTTGGAAGAGTTATCATCACTGAACTGTTGCAATTCCTGTAAGACAGTGACACGTTCGTTTATGTCAAAAGGTGTTTCTGCTGCCTCCACACCAGGCCCATCAAGATCCGGAACATTCATTCAAGTTCCGAACAGGCACTCATATGAAGTACGGCCCCCCAGGGACCTTCTAGGCAGATTATTTAGGCCTCTCTGGACTCCATACAGGTGGTTAAGCCAACTACGACCCGTACCTAAGACTCTGGCTGTTAAGGATTGCTTTAAATCACGGTTTAATCTCTCCGCAACACTATTTCCCACGGGATGAAATGGAGACGAGTACTGGAGTTGGACCTCCAGCGAAGCCATGGAGTCTCTGAATGCCCTTGAGGTGTAAGCAGGGCCCTAGTCCCAATGGAAAGCCGCAACTGCATATGTACCGATAAAGACTCGCAAATCTTTAATAACAGTCCGAGCGTCAGCCGAGCATTGTGGCCATACCCATACAAATCTGGAGCATGAATCAACGACTAAAATATATTTGTATGCACTATCAGGTGTTAAGGGACCACAGTGGTCCAAGTACACACATTGTAATGGTTTGAAATTAAGAGGGTGTCTGCGGCGGCCGCTTGGCAGTGGAAACTTTGATTTGTTGACAGATATCACAACAAAGGACATACTGCTTAGTCTCCTTATAGAGACCTGGCCACCAATAACGGGCCTGCAAGATCGAAATTGTAGCCGCCACACCAGCATGGGCAAATGCCACCCCTTCATGCGCTGCTTTCCTCAATTGTGATCTTATGTCTTTGTTGGGGATGTCTCGTACACCTACGCCTCGTATTTTAACTTCAACGTTCAGCATACTTCCCATACGATAGTGATATTTGTTAAGAAATCCTTTAGGATAGGGCGTACCATCAGCCGTAGCTGTCACAGCAGCCCAAATGTCTGCGTCCGGTTTGGAACTCGAGCGAGTTACTGCAGCTACAGTGGCTACTGCCACTGCTGACTTTGTGGCTTCATCAGCCAGTGTATTTCCAGCGACATGTATTCCAACGAGCTGGTGTCCAAGTGTGTGCACAATATGGACATTCGGTAGCGTCTCTTTCAGGTCAGCTACTTTCCCCCACAGTAGTCTGTGTTTAATGGTGTTGCCTTTGGAATCTCTGAACCCATTCTGGCGCCAGTAATGCAAGTATTCATTAAAGGACTGGACACAATAATATGAATCACAAACAATCAGCGTAGGCTGTGTAGGATCCGTGTGTTCTAGTGCCATCAGTGGAGCTTTTAGCTCTGCCAATTGTGCTGTACAATCCCCTAGGGCCTGTGTAAAGATATTCAGAGGACAAAATTTATCGCCCTCCATATAGCTGCTTACGACTGCGCAAGGAGCAGAATATTGATGTTTAGTTCCAATTGCAGTGGCGCTGAGCCATCGGTGTACATGACTCTATGATATTTCTCAATAGGCAATGTATTTGCTGGAACTGGATATTCTATTTCATATTGTAAAAATTCCTGAGTTTGTAATTTGGGTCAAAAATGTAGTCTACATCAGTGGCTGTCAGAGACGTAGCCCATTGTATCCAACGTGGATGTAATGCTTTTGCGTTTGGAACGCTAGCTTTTGTAACAGCCTCTAGGGTTGGGATTGGAGAAACGACAATTATGCGTTTTCTTTGGGCAAGAGGTCTTTCTTTAATGACAGCCATCTGCACAGCAGTGAGAATTTTCTCAGTGGGAGCAAAGGATTGTTTTGCAGCTGAGTACAAGTGTGATTTGTATGCAATCGGGACTGTCTCACCTTCATTAAACGTCACATAGGTGAAACTGATGGCCCCAGCTATTACTCTGATGATCAAATGTGTTTTGTTGTCCCTCATATGTAAGTGTTGTGCTGCAAACATATCTGTCTGCAAGTTGCAAAGTATACGTGTATGTTCGATTGTCCATAATTTACTTGAAAAATCGGGACGTATTAAGTCATATAAAGGTTTTATGCATGTAGCATAATCTGGAATGCAGGTTCTGCCAAAATTTAGAAAACCCAGTAATGATTGGAGTTTTTTAATCGTATTTGGTGGTTGTAACTGTGCGCATTTCTCTAAGAATTGTGGCGCTAGGCTCCTCCCTTCACTTGACAGCTCATATCCTAGAAACAGGACGCTGAGGAAGGCTATTTTTGTTTTTTTGAAGTTAAATTTGTAGCCAAATTCAGAAAACCCTACAACAATGCGGGCTAACCGTCTTAAATGTTGTAGTAATTCATCATCCGTGAGATAGATATCATCTACATAGGACAATGCCTCAGGGTCAATCTCGCGCAAAATAGCAGTGACACGAGCTGCAAACAGTCTTGGGCTGTTCTTATACCCCTGAGGTAAACAACAGAATTGTTTCTGGGAGCCTAGTGTGCTGAAACTTGTTCAGTCTCTACTCTCAGGCACTATATTCTGGCAGAAAAACCCATTGGAAATGTCTAGTGTTGTTTTGTATTTTTTACGCACTATGGTGGTCATTACAACCCTGGCGGCCGGTGTTAAAACTGCCAACATGCCAGCGGTAAAAGAAATGGAATCACGACCGTGGCGGAAACCGCCAACATAGACAGCCACTTTAACACTCCGACCGCCACGGCGGTAGAAACAAACACCACAGCGGTAACCGCCAACAGACAGGCGGGAGACAAGGTTCCGCCCACTGTTTTACAACAGTCCAATCCGCCACCTTTTCCGGGGCGGATTCACCGCGAACAAAAACACGGCGGAGACAGGACTTGGAAGGGAAAACGCTCACCTCTAGACACCCCACGAGGAACCAGGATGCCATGGAACCCGAGCTCCAGATACTCCCAGCCTTTGTCTTCCTGCTCCTCTACCAGGAACATCAAAGACGGAGGCGAAGACCACGGTGAGTACTGCACCTACGACACAGGGGAGGGAGGAGGGAAAAAAGAGTGACAAACACATGCAACATGCAACAGCCCCACCCCCACCCTCACCCACTACAACACGCACACAAGTACATGTTGATACATTACATTTACAACCCCCAACACCCCCCTGGAAGAATGCAAGGACAAATGGAAATGAGTTGAACGTTTGTAATCTATTAAAATAGAGTAATCAAAAATATATATACACACTATAAACAAATATATACACCAAGAATACAAGTCCAAGGTATTCCACCATTAAAGTCCGTGGACCACTGGGCCCAAAATGCATGGGCGAGGCCCACACAAGATACCCAATCAAAACGGAGAGAACACTGCTGGGGCAACAGATAGAAATACAACAGGCACCTCAGGGGGAAGGGAAGGGAGGGCACCTCAGCCGGAGGAGTGCACGATGCCAGATCCACGAGGGGGCTCCATGCCCACTGCTGTATCTTGGGGAGTGCAAAGCCACAGTCTCACAAGTCTTTCCAGTGGGTGGTTTGCCCACTGCTCTATCCTGGGGAGTGCAAAGCCACGGTCTCACAAGTCTTTCCAGTGGGTGGTTTGCCCACTGCTCTATCCTGGGGAGTGCAAAGCCACGGTCTCACAAGTCTTTACAGTGGGTGGTTTGCCCACTGCTCTATCCTGGGGAGTGCAAAGCCACAGTCTCTCAAGTGGGTGGTTTGCCCACGGCTGTATCCTGGGGAGTGCAAAGCCACAGTCTCTCAAGTGGATAACAGTCTCCACTGGTTCTGGAGGGGGCTTTGTGCCCAGAGTGCTTCATCCTGCCAAGGACTGAGGTAGTGGATGTAACTCCCCACTGGTTCTGGAGGGGGCTTGGTGCCCAGAGTGCTTCATCCTGCTCGTGGCGGCCTCAGTAGCGTCGGAGCTTTTGGCGCTCATTGGCCTGCGGTGCTGGTGGCGGCGGTGTCCTGTTCAGCGGTGCTTGTGGCGGCGGTGTCCTGTTCAGCAGTGCTGCTGTCGACGGTGTCCTTGGCAGCGGTGCTTGTGGCAGCGGTGTCCTGTTCAGCGGTGCTGGTATCGGCCGTGTCCTTGGCAGCGATGCTTGTGGCGGCGGTGTCCTTGGCAACGGTGTCCTTGGCAGTGGTGCTTGTGGCGGCGGTGTCCTGTTCACCGGTGCTGGTGGCGATCTTGTCCGCTGTGCAGGTTTTCGGCAACTTGCCTGTTTTTCTGTGCCCCTTCCCCTCCTTGGATGGTGGCGCAGCTGTCTTCCCACTCCGAACTGTACTCCTGGGAGAGGCTTTGGTGGTAGATGTTTTGCCTCTCTCCCGCAGGGCAGTGGCCAACTTTTTGTGCTTTTGATGTGGGGGACTGTCCGTGGTCTGGCTCCTTGGCACACTGGCTGCCCTGCTGTTTGGCGCACTCCAGAAGCCGGTTACTACTGGCACAACTGTTCCTGCAGATGTTGTGGCTGAGGTGCTGGGTTGGGACCTGGAAAGGCAGGCCCTAGGGGACTAAAGGGGTGGGGAGGTGAGGGGAAGAGGTCAAGTTTGGACAGGAAAAGTTTTTTGGACACACTGGGATGGGTAGATGGAGGGCGTTTGGGAGTGGAGGAAGAGGTAGTGGTTGTAGGAGGTGTACGTTTGCTGACTTTGGGTGAAGATGCATGGGCTGGAGGCTGTTGTGAGGTGGATGGCTGTTGGGTGGGTGTGTGGCTGCGTTTGTGTACCTTGGGAGGTGGGCTCACAGACACACTGGGAGAGGACACGGGATGTGTGAATGGTAGTGGGGGTGGTGAGTGCAAGTGAGTGGGGTGTGGTGGTGGGTGTGCTGGTGATGAGATAGTGGCTAAAGATGTAGTGCATGCAGCAGTGAGTGGAGACGAGACTGGGAGGGAGGTGGGAGACGAGGAGGAGGGGGACACAGTGGAGGCAGTGGATGTTGGTATGTCTGCATGGGTATGATGCTTGCGTGAGTGCCTGTGGGATGTGTGGTGCTTATGTTTGCCTGAGCTTCCCTTGAGTGTTGAGGTCTGTGCATGCTGGCGTGCTTGGGATAGGCTGAGGTACAGATGTTTGGGTCTGGGTGGAGGAAGTTGGAGGGGGAGGCTGGATACAGGGACAATGGCTGCCATCAGTGCTGAGGCCAGAGTCTGAAAAGCTCGCTGTTGGGCTGCCTGACCAGAATGAATGCCCTCCAGGTATGCATTTGTCTGTTGCAACTGCGTATCTACACCCTGGATGGCATTCAAAATGGTAGACTGCCCAACAGTGAGGGACCTGAGGTGGTCAATGGCCTCCTCACTGAGGGCAGCAGGGCTGATACGGGCAGGGGCTGAGGTGCCTGGGGCGAAGGAGATGCCCACCCTCCTGGGTGAGCGGGCACGGGGCACACACTGAGGGGCTGCTGGGAGAGTGGTGCTGGTAGGGGAGGTGGCGGCTAGATGTGGGGGGCACAGAGGGGCCCGCCACCGCAAGGGAGCTCCCATCAAAGGAGGAGTCCGTGTCGCTGGTCTCAGCTTCTGTCCCCGCCGTGGAGCTCCCCTCGCCTTCCGTCCCACTGGTGGCTTCTGACTCCGTTGTGTCGCCCTCCAGGGCCTTGTGGGATGCAGCTCCATCCTGCTCCGGTGCCACTGCTCCTCTGCCTGATGATGCTAATGCACACAAAAACAGGGACACCACAAAAAGGGGGGGAAGACAGAAGAAAGACATGTTGAGTGCATGCAATACCGCTACCGTTGACGGACACTACAGACACAGAAGCCCCCTGCACTACGCCGTGCACTTAGAGTTCCCAAATTAATCACAGGGACATAAGGTACAAGGCCTATGCCCGATTGCTGCACACATGGAAGTCACAGGAGCCTGACTAGGTGTAGTTGGCTCTGAGCACAGGTGGGGTGGGGTGCCACATGGCCTGCATTAAGAAGGGACCTTGCCTACTAAACTCGCCCTGCCCTAGGGGAACCCACAGCCCACCTCCCCCACCCAGACACCTACAATGCGTGCTGAATCAGCAGAATGAGAGTGTACTCACCCCCTTCTGGCTGCTGTGATGCCCTCAAGCGCCCATCCAACTCCGGATACGCCACCGCCAGGATCCGGAATATCAGGGGGTTCATGGTGCGACGGGCACCCCTCCCACGTTGGGAGGCCATCCCCAGCTGGGCCTCCGCCGTCTTCGTGCTCCAGCGGCGAATGTCCTCCCATCTTTTCCGGCAGTGGGTTCTCTGTCTGTGGTGGACGCCCAGAGTCCGGACTTCCTTGGCGATGGCACGCCAAATATTATTTTTCTGGTGGGCGCTGATCTACAAGAATAGTACAGGGGAAAAGGAGAAGATATAACCGTCCGCACTGTCACAGTCATTGGCCCACATCCTTACCCTTGCCATGACGCACATGCACTCACCGTCGTTTCATGCACGTCTCATTCCCCCCCCCATCTTTCATCCACACCACTCTACAAAGGCATTGCTCATTCGCATGCTCACAGTGTACTTACCTGTTGGCTGGAGGACCATAGAGTAGCGTGTACTGGGGGAGGCCCCACCCACTAGTTTGTCCAACTCCTCCGATGTGAAGGCAGGGGCCCTTTCCCCAGACACATTGGTAGTCATTACAACCCTGGCGGACGGTGTTAAAGCTGCGGAAATACCGCAAACAGGCCGGCGGACAAAAAAAGGGAATTACGACCCTGGCGGAAACCGCCAACAAAGACAGCCACTTTAACACATCGCCTGCCACGGCGGTACAGACAAACAGCGCGGCGGTCACCGCCAACAGACAGGCGGGAGACAATGTACCGCCCACATTATTAAGACAGGCCAATCCGCCACCTTTTCCGGGGCGGATTCTCCGTGGATAAAAACACGGCGGAAACAACTTTTGCTATGGGAAAACGCTCACCTGAACACACTCCACGAGGAACGACGACTCCATGGAGCCGGAACTCCAAATCCTACCTGCCTTTGTCGTTCTGCTCCTCTACGACCAACAGCGACGTAGGCACAGAAGATACCGGTGAGTACTGCATCTACGACATGGGGGAGGGGGGAGGCAAAAGTTAGGGGGACACCCACCAAACTCCCCCACCCCCACCCTCGCATATCACAACATACACACCAATGTAGTCAAAAATATCACATGAACAACCCACAATCCCCCCGGAAGAATGCAAAGACAAAGCGAATTTCGGTCAAACATTGTAATGTACCAATATACATGTCATACAAAAAAATACTGATATATATCTCGAAATCTGTCATAATTATATATACAATACAAGAAGTAGTGCAGATATGTACACAACAATGTCCGTGCACCAACAGTCCAAAAATGCATGGGCGAGGCCCACAATAGATACCTGACCAAAATCGGAGAGAACACTGCCGGGGCATCAGATAGAAACACTACAGGCACCTCAGGGGGAAAGGAAAGGGGGGGTACCTCAGCCACATGAATGCGAAGCCAGATCCACAACGGGGCTCCATGCCCATTGATGTATCATGGGGAGTGCAAAGCCACAGTCTCTCAAGTCTCACAAGTGGGTGGCTTGCCCACTGTACCATCCTGGGGAGTGCAAAGCCACAGTCTCTCAAGTCTCACAAGTGGGTGGCTTGCCCACTGTGCCATCCTGGGGAGTGCAAAGCCAGAGTCTCAAAGTCTTTACAGTGGGTGGGTTGCCCACTGTTACATCCTGGGGAGTGCAAAGCCACAGTCTCACAAGTCTCTACAGTGGGTGGGTTGCCCACTGTTACATTCTGGGGAGTGCAAAGCCACAGTCTCACAAGTCTCTACAGTGGGTGGATTACCCACTGTTACATCCTGGGGAGTGCAAAGCCACATTTTCACTAGTATCTGCAGTTCTCTACTGGTACTGGGTGGGACTGGTGCCCAGACAGGATGAGTCTCCCCGTGAAAGTTCATGTCCTGTCACTGTCCCAGCTGCACATGGGATACGAATGCCTGATGTGGCGGCCTATTCATACCCACACAGTTTTTGCCTTGTTCAGCGGTCTTCACCATGGTGGTCTTTGCCCTGTTCAGCGGTGCTTAGCCATGGCAGTCTTTGCCCTGTTCAGCGGTGCTTAGCCATGGCAGTCTTTGCCCTGTTCAACGGTCTTCACCATGGCGGTCTTTGCCCTGTTCAGCGGTGCTTAGCCATGGCAGTCTTTGCCCTGTTCAGCGGTCTTCACCATGGCGGTCTTTGCCCTGTTCAGCGGTCTTCACCATGGCGGTCTTTGCCCTGTTCAGCGGTGCTTAGCCATGGCAGTCTTTGCCCTGTTCAGCGGTGCTTAGCCATGGCAGTCTTTGCCCTGTCCAGCGGTCTTCACCATGGCGGTCTTTGCCCTGTTCAGCGGTCTTCACCATGGCGGTCTTTGCCCTGTTCAGCGGTGCTTAGCCATGGCAGTCTTTGCCCTGTTCAGCGGTCTTCACCATGGCGGTCTATGGACTGTTCAGCGGTGCTCTGACATGGCGATTCGGATACTGACATTGGTGTGTGGCATGACGATCTCCACACTGGATATTGGTGTGTGGCATGACGATCTCTACACTGGACATTGGTGTGTGGCATGACGATCTCCACACTGGACATTGGTGTGTGGCATGACGATCTCTACACTGGACATTGGTGTGTGGCATGACGTTCTCCACACTGGACATTGGTGTGTGGCTTGACGTTCCATCATTTCCCAGCGGGGCTGTGGGATCCTGGTCCCTCCTGGGCTGTGACTCCGGCAGTGGTCTCCTGACCAGTAACGATACTTGGGCCCTCCTGGGCTGTGACTCTGGCGGTGGTCTCCTGACCAGTGACGATACTTGGGCCCTCCTGGGCTGTGACTCCGGCGGTGGTCTCCTGACCAGTAACGATACTTGGGCCCTCCTGGGCTGTGACTCCGGCGGTGGTCTCCTGACCAGTAACGAGACTTGGGCCCTCCTGGGCTGTGACTCCGGCGGTGGTCTCCTGACCAGTAACGAGACTTGGGCCCTCCTGGGCTGTGACTCCGGCGGTGGTCTCCTGACCAGTAACGACGGTGCTGGCGGTTGTGTCTTGACCGCCAGAAATGATGGCGCACTTCTCCGCCGTGACACTCACAACAGGCTGGGCAGACTTCCTCGGGACCTTCCCCACCTTCTTTGGAGTTACAGCTGACTCACCAATCGCCTTCGATCCCATTTCAGTTGTTGTCCCACCAGGAGTCTTGACACGGTCCCGTCGTCCACTCTCCAATTTCAGAGCCTTTACAGGGGGTGGGCTGCCAGTGCCTTGGCTCCGGGTCCTACTGCCTGCCCTGGTGGACGGTGCACTCCAAAAACCTGGCACACGCACCACTGGCACTGGAGGCTTTTTGGCTGAGGCGCTACGACGGG
This sequence comes from Pleurodeles waltl, assembly GCF_031143425.1. NCBI lineage: Eukaryota > Metazoa > Chordata > Amphibia > Caudata > Salamandridae > Pleurodeles > Pleurodeles waltl. Next base: position 469,283,199 of record NC_090445.1, read on the forward strand.
ACTGATGAACTGGAGGGGGGGGGTGGGGGCAAACAGGTCAATTTGACAGAGGGACAGTTTCTGACGGACACTGGGATGGGTAGCTGGAGGGGGTCTGGGAGTGGAGGTAGAGGAGGTGGTTGTAGGAGGTGTCACTTTAGGTGTTTTGGGTGCAGGTACTGGAGGCTGTCGTGAGGTGGATGGATGTTGGGTGAGTGATTGCCGGCGTTTGGGTACTTTGGGAGGGGACACAGGGGACGTGTAAATGGCAGTGGAGGTGGTGAGTGCAGGTGAGCGGCTTGTGGTGCTGGGTGTCCTGGTGCGAGTCCTAGTGCCTGTAGATGTGGTGCATGCAGGTGTGTGTGTAGACGACACTGGGAGGGAGGAGGGAGAAGAGGAGGAGGGGGACACAGTGGAGACAGTGGATGTTGCTGTGTCTGTATGGGTGTGATGCTTGTGTGAGTGCCTGTGGTGTGTGTGGTGCCTATGTTTGCTTGAGCTACTTTTGGGTGTTGACTTGTGTGCAGGCTGGTCTGTAGGTGTGCTTGGGATGGGCTGGGGTACAGGGGATTGGGTCTGGGTGGAGGAAGTTGGAGGGGGGAGGCTGGACACAGGGACAATGGCTGTCATCAGTGCTGTGGCCAGAGATTGCAGGGTTCGCTGAAGGACAGCCTGACCAGAATGAATGCCTTCCAGGAATGCATTACCGTGTTGCAACTCTCGTTCTACACTCTGGATGGCATTCACAATGGTAGACTTCCCAACAGTGAGTGACCTGAGGAGGTCAATGGCCTCCTCACTGAGGACAGCAGGGGTGACTGGGGCAGGGCCTGAGGTGCCTGGGGCGAAGGTGATGCCCACCCTCCTGGGTGAGCGGGCACGGGGCGAACGCTGAGGGGCTGCTGGGAGGGCGCTGCTGGTAGGGGAGGTGGCGGCTGTGCCTGTAGAAGTGGGGCGCACAGATGGTGCCGCCACCACAGGGGAGCTCACATCGGCGGATGAGTCCGTGTCGCTGGTTGGTGATCCTGTGGCCGACGTGAAGCTACCCTCGCCCTCCGTCCCACTGGTGCATTCAGAGTCTGTGGTGTGGCCCTCCATGGCCATGTGGGATGCAGCTCCCTCGTGCTCCGGTGCCACTGTACCTCCGCCTGATGATGCTGATGTACAAAAGGACAGGGAGAGCAGGAAAAGGGGGGGAGACAGAAGAAAGAGAGTTTTAGTGCATGGAATACCGCTACCGTTGGCGGACAAGACAGATGCAGCAGCCCCATGCATTATGCCGTGCTCCTGCCCTCTGAACATGCAATTTCTGGGATATGGCCTACATGGCAATGGTCGAAATCTGCGCACATGGATGGCAAAGGGGCAACTATACATCAACTTGCCTCTGTTCTGAGCTGGGGTAGAGTCCCACATGGCCTACATTACGGAGGGGCCTTGCCTACCTAACTCGCCCTGGCCTAGGGACACCCACAGCCCACCTGCCCCACCCAGACACCTCCACTGCACGCAAAGTCCACTGAATGAGGTTGTACTCACCCCCTTGTGTCTGCTGTGATGTCCTTAAGCGCCCATCCAACTCCGGGTAGGCCACCGCCAGGATCCGGAACATCAGGGGGGTCATGGTGCGACGGGCACCCCTCCCACGTTGGGAGGCCATCCCCAGCTGAGCCTCCTCCGTCTTCTTGCTGCAGCGGCGAATGTCCTCCCATTTCTTACGGCAGTGGGTGCCCCGTCTCTGGTGGGCCCCAGGGTCCGGACTTCCTTGGCGATGGCACGCCAAATGTCCCTCTTCTGGTGGGCGCTGACCTACATGACATGCACAAGGAAAGAGGAACAGTCATTACCTACTGCACCGTCAATGTGAGTGGCCCCCTCCCAACTCTGTCCATGTGGCCCATTCATCCCCATGCATTTCTGTTGTAAGAACTATGCCCCCTTCCCTCTCCCACCCAGCCCTGTCCACCCAGGCCTAGCCCATCCAACGTGCTCCCTGTGTACTAACCTGTTGGTCTGGAGGACAGTAGAGTAGCATGTACTGGGGGAGGACCCCATCCACAAGTTTCTCCAACTCCTGTGCAGTGAAGGCAGGGGCCCTTTCCCCAGACGCAGCAGCCATCGTCGCTTCCAGACCGAGGCCACAGCAGCACTAGCAGTGTAGGTCCTCTCCTGTCGAAGGTCAGGTATCTAGTGATTGAAGAGATAGAAAATGGTGGTGACGTCCGCGGCATCATCACCGCCAGCGCACCTGTTCATTCGCTCCTGGGACGCATAGGGTCCAATGTTAACCAATGCAGCATTGCGCCGCGCTCTACGACCGCCTACCGCCATGGTGTCCAACGCCAGCGCAGTTACCCCACAATTCCATTGTCCCAGTTTAGAGGTCAGGCAGCCGCCATTTCAGGGGCCCACATGGCTTCATTTACTACTGCGTCACACATACCGAGGCCTACACTCCAAACATTTCCCGGATGGGTTAATTGTCTGTTGTATATACCTGGAGACTGTGACTGTGGGTACATACCTGAAGGAATGGTGACAGTTTCTTCACTGTTGTCCTTCTTAGGCACCGTCAGTTGGGACATATTGGAAGATGGCAGAATCTGCCGGTGTACCGACCGCTGGTGGACCTGTTGACAAACGGAAGAGAGACATTTGATTGTGACCTACCGGTTCGACCGTGCCACAATCCAGGAACTATGTACCCAGTTGGAGCCAGACCTGATGTCACCAATCCGCCATCCGACTGGAATCCCCCCTGACGTTCAGGTGCTGTCAGTGCTCCATTTCCTTGCAAGTGGGTAATTTCAGACTACTGTGGCCATGGCATCAGGGATGTCCCAGCCTATGTTTTCCAACGTGTTGTCCAGAGTGTTGTCTGCCCTGCTGAAACACGTAAGGAGATACATCATTTTTCCTGAGGTGGAGGATTTGCCTACAGGGAAAGGTGACTTCTATGCCCTTGGACATATCCTGAACGTCATAGGTGCCATTGATGGGACCCATATAGCTCTGGTCCTCCCCGCAGGAGTGAACAGGTGTACAGGAACAGGAAGAGTTATCATTCGATGAATGTCGAGATGGTCTGTTTGGCAGACCAGTACATCTCGCAGGTAAATGCTATGTTTACTGGCTCAGTGCATGACGCCTACATCCTGCGGAATAGCAGCATCCCCGATATGATGGGTCAACTCCAGAGGCACCGTGTATGGCTATTGGGGGACTCTGGTTACCCCAACCTGTCCTGGCTATTGACCCCAGTGAGGAATCCCAGGACCAGGGCAGAGGAACGGTACAATGAGGCCCATGGGCAGACTAGGAGGGTGATCGAACGCACCTTCGGCCTCCTGAAGGCCAGGTTCAGGTGCCTCCATATGACAGGTGGGTCCCTATTCTACTCACCGAAGAAGGTGTGCAACATCATTATCGCCTGCTCCATGCTCCATAATTTGGCATTGCGACGCCAGGTGCCTTTTCTGCAGGAGGATGATCCAGATGACGGTGTTGTAGCAGCGGTGGAGCCTGTGGAGCCTGTGGACAGTGATGAGGATGAAGCTGATGAAGAAGAAAACGACAACAGGGAGTCAGTCATACAGCAATATTTCCAGTGAGACACAGGTGAGTACATTTTCAGGTTTAACATAACATTAACTTTCACACGTCTACCTCTATCCTGTACCTACATTTCACTCACTATTTGTTAACTGAGTTGTCCCCTTCCATTTCAGTTTCACAAATGTGGTAACCTACGTGTCAACAGCTTGCACCCTTGAAAGGCTTGTGATGTGTGACATTGGTATGTTGGCCTTCCAATGGGTAACCATTTTTGACACTGTAATTGACAATACAAAGTTCAAAATCATTGACTGACTCCAGTTTTATTAGTGTTTCAAGGGTGTTTATCTAAGTGCATAACAATGAAGGGGGTTTGTGAAATGGGGATGGGTTATGGTGGAAGAATGTCCATGGCAGAGTCCAGTCTATTAGTCTCACAGGTACATTGCACATCTGGCCATTGGAAGTGGAGCTGGGGCAGTTCCGATTTGGACAGGGTAACAAAGTGGTACAGTGGGGGGACAATCAGGGTGGTCTTATTTCCTGGTGGGGGTCTTGCCATCTTGCTCTGTCCTGTTCCTGGATCTCAGGGACCGCTTTCGTGGTGGTTGTCCGTCTGCAGGGGGTGGGGTGCTGGTGTGTTGGTCCTGTGGCGGGGCGTCCTGTCCACTAGTGCCGGCGGAGGTGGTGGGCATTTCATCGTCCTGGCTAGTGTCAGGGGCCCCTGGGAGTGCCACGGTGTCCCTCAAGGTCTTTTGAATGTCCGTCAGCACCCCTACAATGGTGCCCAGGGCGGAGCCGATGGTCCTGAGCTCCTCCCTGAACCCCAAATACTGCTCCTCCAGGGTCTCCTGCAACTTGTCCAGGACCGTTGCCATCGTCGCCTGGGAGTGGTGGTATGCTCCCATTATGGAGGAGAGGGCCTCATTGACAGTAGGTTCCCTTGGCCTGTCCTCCCTCTGTCGCACAGCAGCCCTCCCAGTTCCCCTGTGTTCCTGTGCCTCCGTCCCCTGGACCGTGTGCCCACTACCACTGCCCCCAGGTCCCTTTTGTTGTTGGGGTGTTGGGTTAGCCTGGGTGCCCTGTAGTGGTGGACACACCGCTGATTGACCTGTCCTGGGTAGGGAGGTATGGGCCCGCTGGGTGGGTGCTGTGCTGGTGTTACCAGAGGGAGGAAGTTCGGTGTTGGGCTGTGGCTGGGCAAGGGGAACCGACTGTTCTGAGGCCCACGATGGTCCGGGCTGGTCTTCAAGATCCAGTAGGGCAGAGCTGCTGTCGTCACTGTGGGCCTCTTCTGGGGGTGGAGTGGTGTTGTCTGGACCCTCTGGTGTGGTGATGTTCCTTCGGGCTCCTGCGGGGGTATAAGTACATGATTATTGCATGTGTGTGTTTCATGGTGTGCAATGGTTGGGTGTGCGTGTACACCAGTGCAGGCATTCCTGTGTGGGGGCTTGTGTGCTGATGGTTGGGGGGTGTTCTGGGTATGTGCAGTGGGCATGCTTTAGTGATGGTATCCATGCTTAGTTGTGTCATGCAGGTCTTGGGGTTGGGATGGGTGGTTGGTGTTATGGGTACATTAGTGAGGAGTCAGGGTGATGGGGAGGGTGTGAGGGTGGGGGGTGTGATAGCATGCAGGTAAGGTGGGGGATATGATTGTTAAGATTTGACTTACTAGTGTCCGTTCCTCCAACGACTCCTGCAAGGCCCTCAGGATGCAAGATGGACAAGACTTGCTCCTCCCACGTTGTTAGTTGTGGGGGAGGAGGTGGGGGTCCGCCGCCAGTCCACTGAACCGCGATGTGGTGCCTGGATACCGAGGAACGCACCTTCCCCCGTAGGTCGTTCCACCTCTTCCTGATGTCCTCCCTATTTCTTGGATGTCCCACAGCGTTGACCCTGTCGACTATTCTTTGCCATAGCTCCATCTTCCTGGCTATGGATGTGTGCTGTACCTGTGAGCCAAATAGCTGTGGCTCTACCCGTAGGATTTCCTCCACCATGACCCTGAGCTCCTCTTCGGAAAAGCGGGGGTGTCTTTGGCATGCCATGGGGTGGTGTGTGTGATGTGTGAGGTGGTGTATGTGGTGTTTTGTGCGTGGATGTTGTGTGGGTGATGGTGTAGTGTGCCTCCGTGTGATGGGGTTCTCTATTCTGTGCTGTCCCTCTCTGGCCTTCTCTCTAATTTTGGGTCGTAGGGGTTTGTGAGTGATGTGGGTGTGTGTTTTATATTGTGTTGGGTGTGTGGGAGTGGTGTGTGTATGTGTATTTGGTGTGTGTATTTGGAATTGTCCAATGTGGCGGTGTTTTGGAGCTGTGTGTGTATTTTGAGCGCAGTGGTGTGTACCGCCAATGGCATACCGCGGTTGAAAGACCGCCGCGTGGATTCGTGGGTCGTAATAGCATGGGCGTGTTTCTGTTGGCGTGGAGGTGGAGGATTTGTTTCCGCATGTTTATCGCTGACCTTTGGTGTGGCGGGATTGTGTGGGTGTGTGAATTTCGGCGGATTCCTTGATGTGTGTCATAATAGCTGTGGCGGGCTTCCGCCGCCGCGGCGGTGTGTTGGCGGTCTTCTGCACGGCGGTATACCGCCAATGTTGTAATGACCCCCATTGTCTCTTCCAGACTGAGGTCACAGCAGCACTTGCAGTGTAGGTCCTCTCCTGTCGAAGATCAGGTATCAAGTGAGTGAACAGACATAAAATGGCGGTGACGTCCACGGTGGTACGCACCGTCACCGCCGGCATACATCGTCATTGGCTCCTGGGACCCATAGGGTCCAAGGTTAACCAATGCATGATTGCGCCGCAGTTTTCGACCGCCTACCGTAACGGTGTACAACACCAGCGCAGTTACCTCATATCCCCTTGTCCCACCTTACAGGTCAGGCAGCCGCCATTTCAGGGGGCCACATGGCATTAATTTTGACTGTGTCACACATATCTAGGCCTTGCATAAACAGTAATACAGGCATATATCGATTTTGAAAACGTATGGAATTAAGTTGTGTTTACGTACCTCAGTGTTGGTTGACTCTCTGCTCGCTGTTCTCCTCCATAGAGCACATCCACTGGGGCAGGTGAGGAGATGGTGGCATCCTCCGGTGTACAGACCGCTGGTGGACCTGTCGACAATGGAGGAGCGACATGTAATTGTCACATACAGACTTGATCATACCACAATCCTAGAACTGTGTGCCCAGTTGGAGCCAGACCTGATGTCAGCTATGCGCCATCCCACAGGAATCCCCCCTCTAGTGCAGGTCCTGTCAGTACTCCATTTCCTGGCAAGTGGGTCTTTTTAAACAACAGTGGCCATTGCATCAGGGATGTCCCAGCCTATGTTCTCCAACGTGTTGTCCAGAGTGTTGTCTGCCCTGCTGAAACACATGCGCAGCTACATAATGTTCCCTCAGGTGGAGGATTTGCCTACAGTGAAAGGTGACTTCTATGCCCTGGGACATATCCCCAACATCATAGGTGCCATTGATGGGACACATGTGGCCTTGGTGCCCCCCACAGGAGTGAACAGGTGTACAGAAACCGGAAGATGGGATTCGATGAATGTGCAGATGGTGTGTTTGGCCGACCAGTACATCTCCCATGTGAATGCCAAGTTTCCTGGCTCAGTGCATGACGCTTACATTTTGAGGAATAGCAGCATCCCTTATGTGATGGGGCAACTCCAGAGGCACCGTGTGTGGCTATTAGGTGAGGACATGGACCCAATACAGTGTGACTAGGTGTCTGGGTCTAGGGATGTCCCTAAGAGTTAGTGTGTGTCTAACAGTTGTCCCTCCACATTTGCAGGTGACTCTGGTTACTTCAACCTGTCATGGCTACTGACCCCAGTGAGGAATCCTAGGACAAGGGCAGAGGAACGCTACAATGAGGCACATGGGTGAACTAGGAGGATTATAGAAAGGACCTTCGGCCTCCTGAAGGCCAGGTTCCGGTGCCTCCATATGACAGGTGGTTCCCTATTCTACTCACCAAAGAAGGTGTGCCAGATCATCGTGGCCTGCTGTATGCTTCACAACTTGGCTTTGCGACAACAGGTGCCTTTTCTGCAGGAGGATGGTCCAGATGGAGGTGTTGTGTCAGCTGTGGAGCCTGTGGACAGTGAAGACGAGGAAGCAGAAGAAGAGGACATAGACAACAGGAACACAGTGATTACTTAATACTTCCAGTGAGACACAGGTAAGAAGACAACACTGCCTGCTACATCTGATATAATTCTTCTACCTCTCATCTGTCTGTCACTTTCACCCAGTTTATGGACCCTGATTTGTCACTTTCCCTTTCAATTTCACGGATGTGGGTCCCACTGTGTGACATCTGCTTTGTTTCCGTATGGACTAGAGTTGTGTGACATAGGTATGTTGACAATACATTGGGTATAGCATTTTTCCACAGTTATTGCAAATACACATTTTCGGAAGCACAGACTGACTCCAGATTGTTTTGTGATTTAAGGGTGTTTATTTAAGTGCAAAATAGTGGACGGGGTTGTAAATTGGTCAGGGGTGATGGTGGAGGAATGTCCATGGCAGAGTCCAGTCGATTAGTCTCACAGGTGCATTGTCCAAAGGGGCATAGGAAGTAGAGCTAGGGCAGTTTAGGATGGACAGGGTGACAAGGTGGGACAGAAGGATGACATTCAGGGTGGTCTCATTTCTTGGTGGGGGTCTAGGCATTGTTCTCTGTCTTTGTCCTGCATCTCAGGGACCGTTTGCGGGGTGGTTCTCCATCTGCAGGGGGTGGGATGCTGGTGTCGTGGTCCTCTGGTGCTGCCTCCTGTCCACTAGCGCCGGCCGAGGTGGAGGGCAGTTCATCGTCCAGGCTAGTGTCAGGGGCCCCTTGTTGTGCCACAGTGTCCCTCCTGGTGTTGACAAGTTCCTCCAGCACCTCTACAATTATGCCCAGGGTGGTATTGATGGATTTGAGTTCCTCCCTGATCCCCAAATACTGTTCCTCCTGCAGCCGCTGGGGCTCCTGAAACTTGGCCAGTACCGTTGCCATCGTCTCCTGGGAATGGTGGTAGGCTCCCATGATGAGAAGGCCTCGTGGAGAGTGGGTTCCCTGGGCCTGTCCTCTCCCTGTTGCACAACAGCCCTCCCAGTTCCCCTGTGTTCCTGGGCCTCTGTCCCCTGAACCGTGTGCCCACTACCACTGCCCCAGGTCCCTGGTGTTGTTGGAGTGGGGGGTTAGCCTGGGTTCCATATAGTGGTGGACACACTGCTGCTTGACGTGTCCTGGGGACAGAGGTATGGGCCCGCTGGGTGGGTGCTGTGCTGGTGTTTCCTGAGGGGGGGAGGCTCTGTGGTGTCATGTGCCAGTGTGCGGGGAACCAAATGTCCCGAGGTCCCAGATGGGCCGGGCTGGTCATTTAGATCCAGTTGGACAGAGCTGCTATCATCACTGTGGGCCTCTTCTGTGGGGGGAGTGGACATGTCTGGAACCTCCTGTCCGGTGACATTGGGTAGGGGTCCTGCAGGGGTGTAAAGGCATGATTATTGCATCTGTGTGTGCCATTGTGTGCAATGGGTGGGTGACCCTGTACCCCAGTGCTTACATTCTTGTGTAGGACCTTGTGTGATATTTGGTTTGGGGATCTGTGTGGGTATCTGTAGTAGACATGCTTTGGTGATGGGTGTACATGCTTTGGTGTTGCATGCAGGGCTTGACGTTGGGATGGGTGGTTTGTGATAGTGGGACATATGTGAGGTGTTGGAGTGATGGGGGTGAGGGTGAGGGTGGGGGTATGTGATAGCATGCAGGTAGGGTGGGGCATGTAATAATTAAGATTTGACTTACCAGAGTCCATTCCTCCTGCTACTCCTGCGAGGCACTCAGGATGCAGTATAGCCAAGACCTGCACCTCCCATGTTGTTAGTTGTGGGGGAGGAGGTGGGGATCCGCCGCCAGTCCTCTGAACTGCAATCTTGTGTCTTGAGACCACGGAACGCACCTTCCCCCGTAGGTCGTTCCACCTCTTCCTGATGTCATCCCCTGTTCTTGGATACTGTCCCATTGCATTGACCCTGTCTACGATTCTGCACCATAGCTCCATCTTCCTAGCAATGGAGGTGTGCTGCACCTGTGATCCGAATCACTGTGGCTCTACCCGGACGATTTCCTCCACCATGACCCTGAGCTCCTCCTCAGAGAACCTGGGGTGTCTTTGTGGTGCCATGGTGTGGTGTGGGTGATGTTTGAGCTGGTATGTGTTGTGATGTGTGAGAGGATGTGTTTGTGTGTGTTGTGTGAGGTGCGTGGATGTTGTGTGAGTGATGGTGTTGTGTGCCTATGGATGCTAGTATTGTTGATGGTGGTGTCTCTGTGCTTCTTTTGAAATGTTTGTCGTAGGGGTTTGTGGATGATGTGGGTGTGTGTTTTATATTGTATTGAGTGTGTGGGAGTGGTGTGTGTATGTGTATCAGGTGTGTGTATTTGGAATTGTCCAATGTGGTTGTGTTTTATAAATGTGTGTGTATTTTGAGTGCAGCGGTGTGTACTGCCAATGGAATACCGCAGTTGAAAGACCGCTTCATGGATTCGTGGGTTGTAATAGTGTGGGCGTATTCCTGTTGGCGTGACGGTGGAGGTTTTGTTATCGCCAGTTTATCACTGACCTTTGGTGTGGCGGACTTGTGTGGGTGTCTAGATTTTGGTGGATTCCGGCCTGTGGGTTGTAATAGCTGTAGCGGATTTCTGCTGAAGCAGCGGTGTGTTGGCGGTCTTCTGCACGGCGGTAAGCGGGATTTACCACCAATGTTGTAATGAGGGCCTATATCTATTCTGCTGGGTCTCCATACGCGGAGATTCTCCCCGCTCTTTTTTAGGAGTTTGCTGCTTTTTATCCCAGCGTTTCTCATTACCCTCAGGTGTTTGCTTGGCATTATCTTTGTTCGATTTACCCTGAAATTATAGTTTTTGTGGTCTGGCCCCTAAGTTATCTCGACCAATACTTGAATAGGTCTCTGCTATTATTTTAGACAGCTCTCGTTCCTGATCCTGCTGTGGAATGTCACAGATCTGCGTGCGCACTGTAAGTGCAACCGCTTCCCCTTTAAGGTTACTTAAAATGATTGAGATTACTGTGGCAAAATTGCCCATCAACTGCATCCCCAAATCTAGGGCCAGGGCAGCCCCGTATTCATCTTGAATTTGTTTCAACACTTCCGGTAAGTTGGCAAGTGTCGGTGTACTGTGTGCGGTTGTATAGAGCGCGGCAAATACCGTGCCCCAAGTATTACAGTTTTCTACTCTAGGGACCATCCCTAAAGGCAAGCACATTGTTAATATTGTATGTTTATCCTGAGGTCCCGTATGGGGAAATACTGCTTCCAGCGTATACATTTTCTGTGCTAGCCAAAATGGAGTTTCCTCTCGTTTGGCTGGTACTTTACCCATAATGGAATGTACAGTCGCAGGATTTATACCTGACGTTGCTGCATGTGGATGTGCTGGAGCAGCATGTGCTAGGTTTGAATTTAGTGTTTGCATCACAAATTGTACTAATCGTCTATATATCGCTATTAATTCAATATACAAGCGACGAACCTCAGCTACTGCTAAATTTGCAACCGCAGGATGTGGTGTATAGGTGGCCAATAAAGGCCAGGTAGGACCGTCATTACTTAGTGGACCTAACCTTACTGGTAATCTTGTGTGGGGTAGGGTGCATGTTATTGATAAGATAGGGGCATCTCTAAATATGTGTATGCTCTGTACTGTCCAGGCACATTCGCAGGTGTCAGGAATAAGGCTGTGCGCGGTCCAGGTTGCGGTCCAGGTCCCGCCTGAAACTCCGCTGTGCGTATTTGCGGCGCTTCATGCGCACCACTTGTCATCCCCTCTTGTTCTAGAAGTGGTTATCAGCGTCGCCTTCCCTGTGGTAAAGCTCATGTAGCTGCAGGGTCAGTACATTGGTGGACAAGATGCACTTATCAGTGCTATTCTATGAATGGACTACAATTCCCAGGTTTTTAGAGGCAGCGGCCATCTTGGGGTGTGGCAGGCCTATAAAGCCCAGCCACACCCAAGCACATTGCTCACTATTTTGAAGACTTCGATGCAGTCAGACCTCGTGGGGGTTCCTCTGAAGAAGAGCAGATTTCCTGCATGGCAGATTGACAGCAAATCGGAGTATCCTTGTTTCCATGGTGAATTCAGATACGAGTAGGTCGTACTCGTAGCGGTAAGGTCTTGATGAGTCCAATCTTGAAGGGAGTCATTAATTCCAAAAGTAAAGCACCCCTTAGCACCACGAGCAAAGCATTTTCAGTCCAAAGAGTAAAGCGCTCCTGGCACTACGATAAAAGCGCTTCAGGCCAAATGAGTAAAGCGGCCTTGGCGCGATGATCAAAGCACTTTGGACCACATGAGTAAAGCGCCCCTTAGCACAACGAGCAAAGTGCTTCAGGCCACAAGTGTAAATCGCCTTTGGCCCGATAATCAAAGCGCTTCAGTCCACACGAGTCATGCTCCCTTGGCAAGACAATCAAAGGAGCTTTAGGCCACATGAGTAAAGCGCCCTTGGCACGACAATCAAAAGCATTTAAGGCCACACGAGTAAAGTGACCTTGGCACGACGGTCAAAGCGCTTCATGCCACATGAGTAAAGCACCCCCTTAGCACAACGAGCAAAGCACTTCAGGTCACAAGAGTAAAGCGCCCTTGGCACGACAATCAAAGCGTTTCAGGCCACATGTGTAAAGCGGTCTTGGCACGAGGATCAAAACGCTTCAGGCCACATGAGTAAAGCGCCCCTTAGCACAACGAGCATAGTGCTTCAGACAAAGCAAGTAAAAGCGCTCTCAGGCATAATGAACAAAGCGCTTCATGTATGATGATCAAAGCGCTTCATGAACAACAAACAAGGCGCTTCTGCCCAACGAACAAAGGGCTTCAAGTTCAATGAGTAAAACTTTCAGGTCTTAGTAGTAAATGTGAAAACGTTTTGGTAGATAAGCAAATTATAGTTTCATTGTTTTTTGTGAAGCTTAATATGTGAGTTACATATTTAAGTCTTTGAGAATTTCTAGGCTGAGATCAAACGTTTATGTTATGAATGCATAATTGTTACATGATTGATATTCAGAGTATGACCATAGTTCAAAGCTCTTGCCATCTCTAGGTTCAGAGGTTGCAATTTATTCTTGTCCATGATTCAACGCCCAATTCACAAAGGGTCTCAATCTGATACCACGGAGACGCCTTTATTCAAGAGTCTATTGGTGAATTTATCCTGTTATGAATGAGTATATGCATATTTGTTCTAACCGTTTCTTTTCAGATCTCTCTCCCTGCAGTTCCCTACCCTAGTTCCCTTCCCACCGCCTGGCTTCATCATAACTCTGTGCTCTGATAGCTTTCTGACTTGGTGACGCCGGGAGGTGGGCCTTTTGTTCAGCAGCGTGCAGATCCCGAGGAAAGGGCACTGTGACAGCAGGTGTATATAGGTGAAATGTATTTGTGTTCCCATCAACTGCTGGAAATGTGACCCAAGAATAGAAAAGTTCTGTTCTATAAGTTGCATGGGTGTCCACCACAAATGTGACTGGACCCCCCTGGGCCATTAGGCCATTCGCTAATAAATGTGCTGTTAGAGGTTGTCTCATGTTAACCACTATTTGTACCTGTTGGGGATTCGCCATGATAGTGAAACTATGAGTTCAGAGAAGGCACACCAAAATGGGGGTTGAACAACCTCCAGCTGTAGTGGGATCACCTACACAGCTGTGGTGGAAATCCTCAACACCATGGATGTCTCCGCATATGGCATCAAGGTGTCATTATATATAATGAGACAGAGATGCTCCAGATGACCCGAAAATTAGAGCCTGACCAAACATTGGTGACGCCATGTCGCGTAGGCTCTCATTATTCTAATGAGACTGCTGGATTTTGAGCAGCAAGACTGTCCACTGTGTGGGAGACTGAGTCTGACCCACTGTGGGTGACAGCTGTCGCTCTAAATCCGGGTTTTGCTCAGGCTAACTAGCAGGGCCTCATCTCTACCAAAGGATAGGGATGATTGGGCAGCCGAGCGCATGACATATTAGGCTTCTCAGGGAAGTCGTGGTCACTCTGGTCTCATCCGGGTCTCTCATTCACAATTCAGTCTCATATATAAATGACAAACAGAAGCAGTATATGTTTCAATGATTGGTTTAATAAAACAACTGCATCTTGGATAGCTAAGTGTGAGCTGCAATAACCAGGACAACACAACATGACAGTATTAAAATGGTGACGAAGAGAGTGAAGCATAAGAATAAAGCTATCATATTGTCACTAGGATCAATGGACCATTTCCTATCTAAGTCATAATCTGAGCACAGCAAGTTAAGCTCTAATTCTGCCTTTCAGGTTCCCCCGGGAGGACATCAACTCTCATACCTGAGCAAAGGCCTGTGGTCTGCGTTAGTATCTGTAGCGGAGCATTCAGCAATCAGCATACAGTCGTGGTTCCCTGGCTGGAATCTCCCTCTTAACATGTAATGGGACTAAGAAGTGTTTTTATAATAACACAGCTGATGTTCTGAGAGAATGTCCCTACGTAAGGATGTGTACTTTTCTACGAATGTTGGAGACTAAACTTCTACCACGTTCACCGGCAATGTACCAACTATAGCCTTAAATGAAGCACAGAGTTATCAAGAATGTCTTGTTTGAGAACACAGTGCTAGGCTAAGCAAAACAGTTAGATAGATGAAAAATAAAACAAGACCGTAAAAATAACAATGCAAAGCCGAATAAAATATATCTAGGTTAAAGTGCACAGCGGCCTAGTGTGTTAAAATAACGTGCATGGAGCTATAACTAAAATCGCTACACAACATAACCACTTTGAATGCATCCCAGGTTTGGAGGTGCGAAGTGTTGGTGGTGAATGTTGTGGTGAAAATAGTCCTGATTGCCTTCTGAAGTTCATCTTGAAATAAGCAGTCGCTTGATTAAGATGTTGGGAAAGTACCATCTGCAAAACTTGGAACATGTTGTGGACCAATCCAGGCCTATCCCTAGGGGGGGCAAGGTCAGAGATTATAATGGGGCAAATAATTGCTGATCTAAGTGCCTGTCATAGGGGTACGCTGAGGAAAACATAGTCAATCCTCAAATACGAGATCTATGAGTGCGAGAAGGTATAGTCCTTTACCGAGGGGTTGAGCACTCTTCACGCATCAAAGAGGACTAGCCTGTTAAGGACGCCTTGACAAACTTCGCAATGGCACTCGTTTGGGCTCTATGGGAGTGGGTTGTCTTCTGAGTGCTATCCCATATTAAGTTAAAATCACCTAAAAGGAGAATGTCGCCCTCTGCATACCCCTCCAATATGGATAAATAGGATAGGAACAATTTAGATTGTTCACTGTGGGGGGCATATAAAGTAGCTACAGTGCACAATTTCCCTCTGATACAACCCTTGGCTATTAAGTATCTGCCCTTCTTGTCCTGTTTCGTGCCCTGCAGCTGGAAGTGGGTGGAGGAATCAAAACATCAAGGCTACCACATTATGTTTTGTGGTCAATGAAGCCATGTAGGCCTGGGGGTATTGTTTGTGGTGCAACCGATGCCCATCTCCCCTCCAAAGATGAGTTTCCTGCAGGGCGATTATATCAAAGTGGTGGTCCCCAAAATATTTACAAAGTTGTGATGTTTTATTAGGGAAGTTCAGACCCTTAACATTCCGCAGTAAGATTTCAAGCATCCTGCTCTCTATTGGCAAGTAGCCAATTACCGGAGTACAGGTGATCCCTCCCCTCCCCTCCCCATTTTCTGCCATTTGCCCCACAGTGTCATCCATGCTTGAGTCTACCAAAGATAAAAAACACAAGACAACTTAAAAACAGTGCAGTACCTATTAACGAACAAAAGCGTTGTAACTTCAAACCATACCATCTTGAGGTTATAATGACATGCAATGGACACACTCCTACCCTTATACCTCACAGAGACTGCACACTGACATGCTGTGAATGTCATCTATCATATGTTGACCCCATGTCACTCATGGCTCCAATCTGTAACAAAAGCCAGTGAGAACATCCAGCCCTCCACCAATGCTCGCCAGTGGACCCCTTCTGGGCCCCCAATCCAGTGGCGAGGTAGATCAGAGACTTTCGGTGGTACAGTTGAGGAGGTAGAGATACCTCCTGCACTCCGTTCATATTCGTTGTGATTCCTTTTCCTCTTTTTCTGTTGTTTCCAGGCTTCTGTGAAGGCTGGGGCCTCCAACCTCCTTTGTGGCACATCATTGTTCTCAGTAACTACGTTGTGGCCGCCCCTCCTGTAATCCCAGTAGTAGAGATACCTCCTTGAGGTCCGTCAAGTGGTGCTGTTTGTTGTTGAGCTCAAAGACTATGCCAAATAGATAGGTCCATCTGTACCTGACACTTCTAGACCTCAAAGCATCTTTGATTGGGTGAAATTGTAATCTGGGGGCTTATGTTGCTGGAGCTACATCTTGGTACAGTGAGTATTCCGTGCCCAGGAAGGAGATGGTGTCCTGTTTCCTTGCCCTCTGAAGGATCAGCTCCTTCACCTTAAAGGAGCTCACCTGCGCCAGGACGTCTCTGGGTCTCTTCCCCGTATCAGTAGTACAGACTCCCACTCAATGCACACATTCCAGTCAGACCTCCAAGTGATCATCGCCTACGATATTGGAAAAGAGACCTGTTATGAATGTTTCAAGATCCTGGCCTTCGCTCCCTTCTTCTAGTCCACTCACCTGTATGTTATCTCTACGTGAGCGTTTTTCTAAGTCCTCACAACTAAGGAGTGTCAGATGAAGTTGTGTTTGAAACTGGGTGATACCGCCTTCCATAGGGGTCATTTGGTGTTCCATCTCCTGGATCTTCACCTCGAGGTCAAGAGTTCAGATCCCTGCTAAATCTACATCAGTTTGGAGGGAGGTGAAATGGGAGTTGATTTCAGATTCGAATGATTCAAGAGTGGCCTTGATGTCTGCAGTAAGTTCTTCACGTAGTTCAGTCATAAAGTCACGTAGTGAAGCGAGGATGTCATCTTTTGTCAACGCCATACTCTCTGCCTGGGATTGTGATGGTCCCTCAAGGCTGGGCTCGGCAGGTCCAAAGTAGTTAGAGACCTTATTAGACTGCGGCTTCCTATGTGACATAAATGGAACTCCGAATTTAGGGTAATGACTGCGCGCTGCCCAGGGGGTGCGGTACGATCACTCTCTTATCCTGGCATTGCCCGGCACTAGCAACTGCCCCTTTGCCCGCAGCCCAGTCAGCTCACGCCTACTTGCCTCTTCTGTTTCAAATGCATTCTGAGAGCACAGCAGGGGGATCATCTCAGCAACTAAGTCTCTTTTATCAGTATTCCCCTGCTGCTCTGCTCATGTAGCTAGTCAAACATGGTGAGAGGTTATACAGTGGAGAGCTAAACCTTTTCTGGCCGCCAAGGTGTTCCTTTGTGCTGTCCCGTTTCTGCCCGGTGGACACTATGTCAGGGTCAGGCAATTTGGAAGTAAGCCTTTGTCTGATCCCCCGGGGATATTTATGTGCAATGGGCTGTGATTCTGACCCTGCGGGTCGGTGTAACCTCCTTATTTCCCGGCAGGTCTCCTCCTGTCACCCGCCCGTCTACAGCCTCACCTCAGACCTCTCAGGGTTCCACACTAGCAATGTGCACTAGGCTGGTCCTCGCCTTCACCGCCTCATCCAGTGACAGTCTTGCCTTTGTCACACTCTTGCTCCACTCACTCCCTGATCTGAGCCCGCGGCCATCCAACAGAGCCAAGCGTCCTCCATCAAAATTGCTCCATCTCCATTATGCAGGGCTGCTCAATGTGCGGCGAGTCAGGCCCAGCACACCACACCCACTGCCATGTTGCTTCCCCTTACTCCACCATCGAGCACTCTGATTCTGGTGGTTAGGTCCTCATCCTCGCTTCTATGTGCCGCCTGCTGTGGACCCCCACGATCACTGTTCCCGCCAGTGCTCACTTCAGGGCCCTGACCCATGAGATGACATTGTTAACAGGGTCTCTGAGAAGGTAATGAGCGGAGACTCCGTGGATTATGTCTGCTCGGCCATATTGGTCGGCCATGCCCTGAAAGAAAGATATTAAAGAAGCTGAACTGTTCAACTTTCTGTTGCTTATTGCTATATTTGGGTGTTAAAATGGGGCTGCCGAGGTGCAGCCAATGCCCAGATAGTGTTACCAAGTTTAAAAATGACATATTAATGAAGCAATACCTTTACAACGTGTGCTGCATTATGCAGCATAATTTTCCTTTTCTTGATGCATAATTTACTCAACCCTGCCGCATAATTTGGCCCTCTTCTGCTGCATAGTTCCAATGGCCCTGTTCACACCCTAAACTGCCTATCGCTAATTTATTATTGGTCTTCTTAGGGAACAGGAGGGCACAGAAATATTCTGGTCATTCAAGGGCCGTGTTAGAAATGGGAACTCTAGTTGGCAGTCGGTTTGCACCCTGTCCAAGTAGGGACCCTCACTATAGTCAGGATAAGGGAGATACCCGCTCAGATAACCCCTGCTCAGCCCCTTGGTAGCTTGGCACGAGCAGTCAGGCTTATCTCAGAAGCAATGTGTAAAGTATTTGCACATAACACACAGTAATAAGCGAAAACACTACAAAAGGACACCACACCAGTTTTAGAAAAATAGCCAATATTTATCTATATAAAACAAGACCAAATAAGATAATAACCCAACATACAGTGAGACAAATATGAATTCTGCAAGATTTACTGAAAACTACAGTTCCTTGAAGTCGATAGCTCCACCTGGGGCTATCACGGCATCGTGATCAACAAAACCAACAGTTCAGGCTGGCCGCGGCATTGCGGGCCAGCTACGGTGTTGGGAAGACCCGCAAACAGTACCTTGGATTTGCAGGGTGTCGGGATCCTCGCGGTGAGCTCCGGAAAGCGGTGTCACTGATGTCGAGGTGTCGGTTCAGCAGTCATTGGGACCTTGAGGTCACACACGTTGCAGATCGAACTCCAGGCTGATGAAGTCAGGTGCGACGGCGTAGATGGCGCCGGGTCTCCAGTGTGAAGCGGGACGATGCGACGTGCGGTGCCCACAGGTCACGGTGCAGGCAGAGGCTCAGTGACGGCGTCCAGCGGTGTCTGTGATACCAGGGTTGCGGTGTGAAGCGGGGCGGTGTGATGTGCGGTGTCCACAGGTCACGGTGCATGCAGCGGCGTCATCGTTGTTGAAGCAATGTCGCTGGTAGGCCCAAGCCAGTGGTGCGGGACGGAATGGTGCTTCGTGACCCTCACGAGCGGTGTCCACAGGCCACAGTGCAGGCAGGATGCCTGGTGACAACATAGGAGTCGATGGTGCTGGCGTTGGTGGACCGGGGCTGCGGTGCGGGATGGGACTGTGCTCCGTGTACTTCACGAGCGGTGTCCAGAGGCCACGGTGCAGGCAGCGGCGCCGGTGTCAGCAGGAGCATCGTTGTCGGGGATGCCCAGGCTGCGGTGTGAACAGGGGATGCTGGAGTGCGGGGCCCAAAGGCTGCAGGTTGAGCAGCGGCTCACTGAAGTCGTCCGATGACAGCATCGGTGAGACCAGGGTCGCGGTGCAAAGCGGGGCAATGCGACTTCGTGTGGCGTCGGCAGCTCACGTTGCAGGCCAGCGTTGTTGTTGCCGGCGGCGCGGAGGGTTCTCCTCTTGAACAGCACAAAACACACAGTTGCCAGTGCTGCAGGTCAAGGAAACTGAAGTCCCTGAGACTTCCAACAGGGGGCAAGCTCTACTCCAAGCCCTTGGAGAATTTTCTGAAGCAGGACACACAGCAAAGTTCACACTTTGCACTCTTTTCAGGCAGAAGCAGCAACTGCAGGCCAGTCCAGCAAAGCAACACAGCAAAGTGACAGTACTTCTCCTTCAGCTCGTCAGCTCTTCTCCTGGGCAGAGGTTCCTCTTGATTCCAGAAAGATTCTAAAAGTCTGGGGTTTTGGGTCTTCTTCTTATACCCAGTTCTGCCTTTGAAGTTGGCAATCTTCAAAGCAAAGTCTTAAGTGTTTGCAAGATCCTTCCTTGTCCAGGCCAGGCCCCAAACACTCACCAGGGGGGCGGAGACAGCATTGTGTGAGGGCAGGCACAGTCCTTTCAGGTGTGAGTGACCACTCTTCCCCTCCCCTCCAGCACAGATGGCTAATCAAGATAAGCAGGCTACACCCCAGCCCATTTTGTGTCACTGTCTAGAGGAGAGATGTGAACAGGCCAACTGCCAAACTGACCCAGACGGATTCCACAAACAGGCAGAGTCACAGAATGGATGAATCAAGAAAATGCCTACTTTCTAAAAGTGGCATTTTCAAACTAACAGTCTAAAAACCAACTTCACTAAAAGATGTATTTTTAAATTGTGAGCTCAGAGACCCTACACTCCACATTTTCTATCTGCTCTCAAAGAGAATCTGAGCTTTAAGGATATTTAAAGGCAACCCCCATGTTAACCTATGAGAGAGATAGGCCTTGCACAGTGAAAACCGAATTTGGCAGTATTTCACTGTTCGGACATATAAAACACACTAGAATATGTCCTACCTTAAACATACACTGCACCCTGCCCATAGGGCTAGCTAGGGCCTAACTTAGGGGTGCCTTACATGTAGTAAAAGGGAAGGTTGAGGCCTGGCAAGTGGGTACACTTGCCAAGTCGAATTGGCAGTTTAAAACTGCACACACAGATACTGCAATGGCAGGTCTGAGTCATGTTTACAGGGCTACTAATGTGGGTGGCACAACCACTGCTGCAGGCCCACTAGTAGCATTTGATTTACAGGCCCTGGGCACCTCTAGTGCACTTTACTAGTAAATCAAATATGCCAATCATGGATAAACCAATCAACAGTGCAATTTCTATAGGGAGCACTTGTACTTTAGCGCTGATTAGCAGTGGTAAAGTGCGCAGAGACAATAAACCAGCAAAAACAGACCTAAAAAAAAATAGGAGGAAGAAGGCAAAACGTTTGGGGATAACCCTGCAAAAAGGGCCATTTCCAACAGGCTGCAATACTGTGTGGTCCCAAAAGGCTGGTGGAAGTTTCTATGTGCCATTTGGATCTTCCCCTGAACGCCCAGGAGTTTGTTAGGGAAAGTCTAAATGAACTAATGCTAAAGTTGATTATTGCCCAGATGATCGCCTTCCTCACAATGAGGCATGGATCTATCCTTGAAGAACATGCATATGCCTGAATAAATAGGTTCACGTATGACCCCGAAAAAAAGGGGGCTCAAACTCAGTGGCCTTGTAAGCAGCAGAAATGCTTGAACAAGGCATGATATAGCTTACAACCCAATCATCTGCAATTAAGTGCACCCTGAGTAAGACCAGACAGAAAGTGCTGCAATACTTAGGCTGAGCTGACTACAAATTTACATTTCTAGTTTTAGGAAAGAATGCCCCAGTGTTTAGCCAGCAAGCAGAGAGCAAGAAGTTGGGAGTTGGATGGAACAAAATTGTTTAAAGTTAAACTGAGGCAAAACTGCGGTCCTACTTTTTAGTAACAATCCCACATTTTGGTCCACTATTTGGTGGCCACAAAGTCTGCCACCTTTCCGATTCTGGTAAAAAAGGTCAGGAATCTGGGCATTTTATTTGATAACAAATTGACCTTTGAAGCACAAGTGAATACGCCCACTTCCTGTACTTTTAACACTTTAAAAAAATATTTATTTTTATTCCCCAAGAACTTCAACAAATTGTGATAATCACTTTAGTTTTATCAAAAATCAACCATTGCAATGCTCTATATATCAACATGCAACAAAGACGGCTGAGGAAGTTGCAGATACTGCAGAATGTAGCCGCTCAGTTGTTCTGTAAAATTCCAAATATTCAGTCAGCCTCCCAGGTTATTCACAAACTTCACTGTTTGCAGTGCACTACTTTTAAGGCCTTATGTATCGCCCCTAAAGCTCTATCTGCCTCTGAACCTGAATATTTTAAAGAAAACATGACAATGGCATACGCCCAAAAAGAACACTACGCTCCATCTCAGCCAAGAATATCATTATTCCTTGGTGCAACCTGACAAGATGGGGAGGCAGGCGTTTCATAGGCGGCACTACGAAACATTGGAATAATCTCACTTTGCACTTTAAATCACAAACCACCTTCATTAGATTTAGAAAAGATCTAAAGACTTGGCTTTTCACCGGTCAGTCCTAGTTCAACTTTTTTCAACCTTGCTTCACACACTGTATACGCCATGATAGCCTTAGCGCCAAGACGCCCTTGGGCATTTGCGTGCTTTATAAAACTAGCATTAACATTAACATTAGAGAAAGCAAGAAGGAAGAGATAAGGCAAGAAGCCAAGAAAGGAGGAACAAAGGAAGGCAAGAAGGCACGAAAGAAAGAAGCCAAGAGTAAAGTGGTGAAAAAAGAACGAAGAAATGAAGAACAGAAAGAAAGACAGAGTTGCAAAGACAGAGCACACTGATTAGCTTATATTTAGAGTTCATGTGAGCCGAAGTCAAGCAAGAAAAAAGGCAAGGATGAAGAAAGGAAAGAAGGGAAAAAAGAAAAGAGAAAGAAACAAGGGAAAAGAAGAAAAGAAGTAAAAGGAAAAGAATAAGAAAAAAGTAAAAAGAAAGATAGAAAGAAAGAGGGGAAAAGAAGAAACAAAGGAAGGAAAAGAGAAGGAAATGAAGGAAGGAAAGAGAGAAAAGAAAAGAAGGAAAAAGAAGGCAAAAAAGGAAGGAAAGAAAGAAAGAAAGAAAGAAAGAAAGAAAGAAAGAAAGAAAGAAAGAAAGAAAGAAAGAAAGACCAGAAACGGGGAAAGAAGGAAAAAGAAAGAAAAAGTATGTAAAAATAAAGGGGAAAAGGAAGCAAAGAATGAGAGCAGGAAAGAAAGCAGAAAGGCACAAAAGACATTTCAGGAGAGAAGGAAGGCCGGAAAGAAAAAAGAAGTAAAACATGAAAGAGAGAAGAAAAGAGACCGGAAAAAAAGAAAGAAAGACATTGTTGAAAGGATAGATGAAGCACACTGATTAGCTTATATTCAGATTTTGTGTGAGCTGATGTGAAAGAGCAGTCTCGCCAAAGGAATTTACAACATCATTAGGATCAGATGAGATCTGATAAAGCTGGAATGCACCCTTTGCCCTAAATGCAAAGACAACATTAAAGTAATTATAAACTAAAAACATCAATACAGGCACTGAAGAGAACTACCTGTGTGCCATTGTGCTCCTTGTGAAAGGGCTAAATGTAGTCACTTAAAGTGACATTAACCAGAGGCTTATGTAGTCTGACACATTGAAGCATGCTGCATGGTGTAGTGGGCGAAAGCAAAATGTGTAATGCCGCTGTCATGCTGCGGGCTCCCGTGGCTTACCCTGGTCGGGCCGTGGTGGAGACCGCGGTCCGTTTCTAGGTGGCAGGGCTCACCGCGGCCTTTTTTTCTGACTGCGGCCTGTTTTGTTGGCTGCGGCGAGGCCAGAGGCCCAGGGTTGAGTGTCGGGTCTCGCAAATGCGCGGCGCGGATGTTCATGCGGAGTGCCGGCGCCCCCCCAGCCCTTTCACTTATCTGGTGCCCTGATCTAGGCCTTCCTCCTCTTCTTTCTTCTTCCTGGTGGAGCCATGATTTTTCCTTTCCCAGCATACCATTCTCATTTCTTCCCCTTCCCTACATGCATCTGTTCTCCTTACTAAAATGGTGCCTTTCCTGTCTTGTTCTATAGCCCCTTTCCCAATCCAAGATGGCGTTCCTACTTCTTCCTGCATGTCACTTCCTGCTAAGGGGTATATAAGGTGTTAGATTCTTCTCTTTGCGTTGCAACACTTCTTCCTGTGGTGGTCACGCTCCGTCTGGTTTTCTCTCTGACTCCAGTTTTTGCTCCTGTTTTCCCCCTGCCTTTCCAGTGATATTCTCCAGGCGTTGAAGTTCTGAATTTCTCGTGGCCTTTTTTCCTATTCCAGGGAGTTCCTGTCTAGAGGTTTTTTACCTTCGGGGCTTTTCCTCTGGGACTACTTCTGGAGGGCACGGACTGTGGTGGCGTACTATTGTCAGCAGCACCGTGGCTACCGGAAGGGGTCACCCCTACCTCGGCCAGAGCAGGACTTACAAGAACTGAGGCCGCATGTCATCTCCACCTGATCAGGGTGGTAAGCGAAAGGTAAATTGTGACAAAACGTGAATGACACAACACAGCAATGGATGAAAAGAGGTAGCTGAAAGCCCCTTTTACCAAGTATATTAAATATACCAGTTTTGTGAAACTCATATCGCCAGGTGTAAAAAGCTATAAACCAGCAATTCAAATGTCATCATGTCTGCAAAATAGATACATCACAGAACACACACTGATTCTGAATAACAAGTAGCTGAGTTAATGCAGGCAGTTTGTTATTTTGCTTCTGCAGTCTAACAAAATAAGTAATTGAGAACCATCACCAATGTGACCACAAACTCAACACTCTAACAATCCACGAAATACAATGGGCAGCCCATCCAAGCAATGGCAAACAATGAAACACCCATGAAACCTACAACCGAAGTGAGATGCCTCTTCTTGCATGTACTTTTTAAAAAGATCGCTAACAGAAGATCGCTCAGCCTTCCAAAGCTGTCCCTCATACGTCTTAAGCAGTCTTTCTCGAGACCTAAAAATATAGCAACAATCAAGCCTTTTATAGTTGACCGCCCAGTCAGGACATCCAGGGGTAGGTGAAGTAAGGGCAGCGTGCACACACTCAGATAAGAGATTTGAACAGAAACTCTGCTTTCCTCCGGCGGTGCCTGTATTCTGTTGACGCAGGGTCCTCTAAGCCCCTTCCTGCTCAGCACAAACAGGACTTTCCTGGTTCCTCCACATCCCAAAAACTAAATTTACCCTTTTCACTTCCTTTTCTGTTAGAAATTATTCAAGCAAAATAAGACTGCTTTCTACTTATCCGACCTTTGTTTTCTCATGAAGAAACATTTCCTGATACTGGAAAAACAGTTTGATTTAGATCCGTCTTTTTTTTACCGTTTTTCTGAATTATTTGACTTTTCCTGTCTTTGAATTGAAATCCCGAAGCTGGGTATTTCTCCAGAACGAGAGCAATTGTCCGTGTTATAAAATTCACCTGCATTTATTTTGGTTATAAGAATCAGTAATACTAAGTGGCAGCATTTTGGCACTTATTGGGCAACTGAAAATAGGCTCATAATGCGATTATTTAAAATCACCAGTTGTGGTATAGGCTAACAGACCTGGCAAACCAATGATGGAAAAACCAGCAACGGAAAAACAAGAAAGATGGAAGTGACTACACAGCCTCATCCATTCGCTGTGAGATGCTAAATACGATGTTTGCAGACACATCTACATAACAATACCCTCTCTCTCATGCAGAAAATCAGCTGGAGCAACACCAAATAATCTGTCACCAAAATACTGCAAAAGTACCATGAGAACTACAAGGGTAGGAAATACCCCTGTCACTCGTAATTGAGGACTGTAATGTCCACTCCAGACAGAGCTATATTGCTTAAAAACAGTAACATTTTTTTTAAATTGGAATACATGACAGATTAAATTAATAACACAGAAACAAGAAGGTTTTAGTACTTTCTGGTTGGTAAAATGCAACCACAAATTAAATTATAAGAACTGTGTGAAAGGCGAATATGGGCCAATATCATCGAGTGGGACAAATGTTTGGGCACCTTTGGCTACTTTGGAGAAACAATGATTGCCTGGTGTTTCACTGTGAGCTATTACAGTTGGTAGTGAATGGGACGGGCATGCAAGAAACAATGCCTCAGTATTTCAAGTTTCCAATGATACGATTGTACACTGCCCTAGTTTCCTTAGTGACTACTCAGTGGATTCTTGTTTAGGTGGATAAGACTCTACAAGGTTTTCTAAAAGTGAAGGTTACCCAAAAAATGACCAACCTGAAAAGAACATGGGTCCCAAAAGGATATTGGTAATTCTTACAGCATGCATGCCAAGGACTAATGCTGGAAGCAATGATTGCACCAGTCCAGTTAACAGGACTACATGGAATATGGTTTTCATGGATCTAGGGGCCAGATGTAGCAAAGGTTTTTACCCATTCTGTGTCTATGGTAAAAAGTGTTCGTACATATGGCTCTAAGGTACTTATAGAGAGCAGCTCTGTTGCGACCAGTTTAAGTTGCTAACTAGCCTCCCAATGGTCAATGTATTTTAACTGGGACTGCTTAGGCCCGGTATCCTTGGCACACAACATGATCTCTGAGAGACACAAAACATTAGAAACTGATGAACCTGTTTGGTTTAGTGTGGAGTTTGGACCCAACCAATAAATACAATTGCAATATATCGAGAACAGTAACTGCTATAGAAATGTGCTCGGAGACTCATTATGGGTAGTGCATGCCATACATGTGTCATCAATCAGTTAGTAATGGTTTGAGCTGCAACTCGCCGCAGCCAGGAGGATGGTATGACAAGGGATGAGATGAATTGTAAAACCTTATTGGCTCAACTCCACGTAGGCCTTAGGTCGCTTGATTTTGCTCCATACAGGGCAGTGCAGTTACCTCTCTCTACTTTGCCACAGCAGCAAATTTTCTTCTGTTCCTAGGAATTGTACCGGCCTTGAAGGGATTCGCTACAAAACAAAGTGCATGTTCATGGCCTTTCTTCAGCTTTAAGTGAGGAGGGGGAATAATCTGACTACATTTAGTCAATGGATTGACCCCATATTCCTGTGACATAGACATTCTAGTTCCTAGGTGGTGCTCAGCCTAGACTTGGGGGAAGTGGAGTTTAGTTGATACTGATCAGACATAAACCAGTAGGTATATTTTGCCAGCTCAACCAGACACCTCAGGAGTTATTTTATTTCCAGCAACCTCTATACCTAATCCGCATCCAGGTGATTACCCCCTCAATGGGAAGCTGTGAGTCATTCAGTGCTACCCATTCCTCTTTTGTTAGGTCCTTTACCGACAAAATATAATGGTGTCAGACCTGTTGTGTGCATCGGAGTGCACTTAGTTCCCTTGCAATCTGAAAAATTGTAGTTGACCTCTCTTTAGGGCTACCACTTTCCCTCTTTGAGCACCTAGCTGGTATTTGTGCTTGTGGCCTCTTCCGTGGCCTGCTGTTTCCCAGTGTAACTGAGCATTATGTCCCCTAGGTTCGGCCAGCTAGAAATACCCCTGGTCTTCGTGGGCTACCTATATCTAGTCTCCCTCAGGCTGAACTGTGTCTTGTGAATAATTAACATCAGCAACTGGTATTATACGTTTTTTGCTCACTGTGCAATTACACACAGGGGCCAACATATGCAAATCAGTTTTGATCATGCTCCAGTAGTAACAATCCATCCCAAAGTACTATGCCATGTTAGGTAATGTTATGTAGACTTGTAGAGCGAATTATCACCCTTCAACCATAGCATTACTACTGGTATAATACAGTAATATCTTAATCTGCCTGACCCCTTCGTTGTTTAGAAAATCCTTCATGTAAGCAGAAACTAGTTGAATTCCCCACTCTGTCACAATTTGCTCTAAACAAACGTCCTTTCCAACAACCACTTGTAGATACTATTCCACCACGCAAGTAGATGCAATCTCAACAAACTATACTTTGGGCCTCCTTTAATGAAAATCCATTTGAACCTAAGCATATTTCAACATAGTCGGAAAACCTTACTTTAGACCACCTTTAATGAAAATCCATTAGAACATACGTATACTTCTCAGTAGTCCCAAATACCATAAAGGGATCTGCAATCTACTGAGCAACAGTTTTGTCAGCAAACGACATGGAACATCCAATGGAGCAACTGAGCTTGAAACCATTTTTAAGGTTTGTTACTTACAGCACAAAGTTCACACTCTTTCCAATGGTATTCCACGAACCTATCATGTGAAGGTCACCAAACATCCTTCCACAACCTGGTTCATATCTATCTCTCTATATTCATATCTTCAATCAAAAACCTTAGCTCTCACCCCATCAGGCTCTCCCAACAGACCCAACCTTTGAAGACACCACTTCCCGTACTCAATTCCTCTGGCATACGAAATATAGCCTCATTTCTTCACACAGAGTCTGCACGTTCCATGACCTTAATTATCACTTAATCTTGTTTCATGGATTCACCAACTTGTCCTCATTCAACACACCTTGTGTCATCATTCCTACCCTGCCACAATCTCCTCTGTACCAACTGTGTTGTTCTCATATTCCACCTCACAGACAACAAGAAGACAAAATCAGCATGTTTTTTTATCCTGGCACATACTATATATTGCAAGGCAGGTCTTGCCTATAAAGATGTTATATGCTCATATACGACGTTGTCTTTCTTGTCTCCTTCACGGTAAATACCTTTACTATTATTGTTTAACCATCCTTGACCACAAACACATTCCCACACAACTTTGTCCTGAAATAATAAATTCCTCACTAACAAATATTTTTTATGACACAGATCTTAACTTCAACTCATTGCAATATCCTAGATGCAAATCCAATCACCACTTCCTTACCTCCCCTCAGCTGTTGTAATACCAAGCCCAAATCATGTAACTACTATGCACCAATCACTATGGCTGAACGTTTTCAAAAGCATTATTTAATGTTACTCATCCACAAATGCGTTCTCCATTTCTTTGTGCCACATACATCTCACATTCTTCAACATCTCTCTCGTAACTTGGCCTTTCTTGGGAAACTGTTGAATGCATTTGGAATAGTGTTTCACATGCCCTAAAAATTTCCTTTATTGTTCTGCACGCCTGTGACCTAGTGCAGCCCTAATGGGTCTTACAGGACACTCCTTTAGTTGTATTCTTTTTTCAGAGATGGTGTTCTAAATAATCCACATCTTCCACCTTTATTTTGCACTTGTCCTTCCTGATAGTTACCTATTGCCTCTCAACACATCATCCAATTTCTTTTTTTATTTTAAAGTCGTCCTCTTTTTCATTTTTGCCATTGTCCAGGATGCCAATGTTAACATGGGCGTACACCACTCCTCATGTGTTTGAAAACAAAGTATGTACAATTATTTGTAAAGGGTGTGAGCTCACATCCTTTACAAATAATCTTGAAAACCTTATACAAGGACGTTCTCAATCCCAATGCTTAGCACATGTGGTTTTAAATCCCATCTTCACCACTGCGTAAATAGGTCTGCAGACCTATCCAATGGATTCACGATTAGAAAGTGATTTATTGATACAACGAGTGTTGGCTAGATCCAGACACCAATAGATTCCAGGCGCATTATACAGTCCACTCTGAAGCCTTGGAGCCTGAGGCTATGAAATACTTCTCAACACGTTTTTACAGCACTGCTATGAAAATGTAAACCAACGAAAAATATTACTTTGTGGGCTGAAGCATTTTTCAACCAGCCACTCTTCTGTGTATTTATTTTAGTACTATTTAGTATTCATAAGCTCTCATCAAATTAAGTAGTACATACTCCTTTGGTGACACTTGTGAACTTCACATATTGTATGCCAAGCATACCTAACTCGTCTTTCTCAGTAGTGATTTTTGTCAGACCTCATGGGGCAAGTAGAGATTACCGAACCTCAACCTTGTGGGTTAAGGTCGTTTGCCTCTGATGTGCTGGATCTGTTCTGCTATGGCGCTGCAAACTCGGCCAAGTACCTTCTCCTGAGCACTCGACTCACAGCCTCACTGATGCTCTGCTGACGTGTGGAAAATACAGGAAAAATATGAGGAAAAAGTGTGTGTAGACATCACAGTTTTTCCTAATATTTTAGTTATTTCTGCACCAGTGAAGAAAGGGTGCTTAACGCAGCCCAAAAGTGCATTTTTGGAATGGAAGGTGAAGTGTAGCAAAGCGTATTTTTTTATTTATCCCACTTTTAGCTCTTACCTCCGTTTTATGCTTGGTTGAACTACTCACCAGATTGTGGGGAAAGCTATTAAAATCCTGCCTGGGCCGGGGTGGCAGTGTTTGAGATGGTTCTTGAAAAAAAAGGACGGCCTTCCATAGTTTTCATCGCAAACGATATTGGAAAGTTCCTTAAGTAATTAATGTCCCAAAAATGCCAAAAAAACACAAGCAGCTTGTGAATGCACTGATCACACTGCCGCTCTTCTGGTGTGCATCTCTCCTCAGAAAGTGTCTAGGCAACAGAAAACAAGGAGGTGACGATGTTTTTCCTTTTTTCAAGAATCCAAGAAAAAATAAAATAAACTGAGAGACCCCTGCTGGACCATTCGCAATTGCAGATATCTGTGCTGGTCATGGCTAATATGAGCCAACAAAGCTCATGTCTGTACAGCCAATAAACACACCAGAAAAAAATCTTTAGTTGAAGATGCAGGGGCATATTTATACTCTCTTTGCACCGGAATTGCGTCGTTTTTTTTTTACGCAAATCCGACGCAAAGCTAACTCCATATTTATACTTTGGCGTTAGACCCTTCTAGCGTCAAAGATCTTGGAGTTTGCATCATTTTTTAACGTGGACACCTACCTTGCGTTAATGATATGCAAGGTAGGCGTTCCCGTCTAAAAAATGACTCCAAGGCATGTGCGCCTTATTTAAACTCCCGTGCAAAAATGACGCACGGGAGTGGGCGGGTCAAAAAAAATGACATCCAGCCGCTTTAGCGTCATTTTTTAACGCCTGGTCAGGGCAGGCGTTAAAGGACCTGTGGGCTCGGAAGGAGCCCAGAGGTGCCCTCCCATGCCCCCAGGGACACCCCCTGCCACCCTTGCCAGGAGGACGCCCAAGGATGGAGGGACCCATCCCAGGGAACTTAAGGTAAATTCAGGTAAGTAATTTAAAAAAAAAAAAATTGTGGCATAGGGGGGCCTGATTTGTGCCCCCCTACATGCCACTATGCCCAATGACCATGCCCAGGGGACATAAGTCCCCTGGGCATGGCCATTGGGCAAGGGGGCATGACTCCTGTCTGTGCTAAGACAGGAGTCATTTCAATGGGGGTTGGGAGTAAAAAAAAATGGCGCAAATCGGGTTGAGGCCAATATTTTGCCTCAGCCCTGACTTGCCCCATTTTTTGACACCCAAGCTCCATTTTCCCCTACGCCGGCGCTGCCTGGTGTGGGTCATTTTTTTTTACGCACACCAGTCAGCTGCGCCGGCTAACGTCATTCCATAAATAAGGCGCCCGCATGGCGCTTTGGAATGGCATTAGCCGGCGTTAACTTTTTTGACGCACAACTGCGTTGGCGCAGTTGTGCGTCAAAAAGTATAAATATGGCCCGCAGTTTTCTATAAATTTGGCGCACAACCAGTCACCACTCATGTGGAATTGCTAATTCTGCATGGTCGGTCAATGAGCGAAAAAAAGCCACAATATGCGATCAAGTATAAAGGAGGCTGTCAGTGGTAGCGATGGTGATCAGTCACAGGCTTCTCTGGGAGGTAGTGTGGGGGTGCTCGACCTTTGCATTCAACAAACACCCTTCTGTACAATAATTGACTGTCCAATTCAGTGCCTTACTTTCAAGAAGAAAGAACTTCAACTTAATACTACACAATAGGATACGCAGAAGATAAAGTTTAGTATCCTGGCACTCATGGTGGGTTAGTGTTTGCTCCTGTTACTGACGTTGGTTCTCCCTCCTTTAAGGTCCTGATGGTTCCCACCGTGGGTTGTGTACTTAGCGTGATTAGGCTCAGGAGCTTATTACCTACGCATTCTAGTGAAAGGGCACAGTATTAAATTATTCTCTGTTGGATCTCATTTACCCAGCACTTCTCTGGTAGCGGCCTGACTCCTTCGGGGCTAAAAAAGTCACCCATTTTTGGGGTGAGACTAAGCCTTCAGTCTTCCTCGGCCTTCTCAGTTGTCACGTTGGATGATGTGGCTTGAGTCAAGGAGGGTAGTGTAAGAGAGAGCTGGATCTTCTTCTTGGGCAGGGCTGTTTGGGAGTGGATATGTTCAGCCTAGCATGGCCGGACTCAAGCAGGGGTGGAGGCCGTGCACAAGCCTCGCAAGTCTTTGTTGCAGAGCAGCACTGGGTCATGAGGCGATCTGTGCAGGTTCAGTGTCTGGAGTCAGCAAATTCACAAGCAATTCAGCATTGGCCACAATCTTCACAGCTCAGGGACAGCATCTTAGTCATGCTGCAATCATGAGCGATTCAGGCACTGTCACACAGAACAAGCTACACCTCTGACATCTAGCACACTGGCTCAGGTCACACAGCACTTCGCAGAGGCTCATGACATGCTGCATTTCTCAGTTCGGGGACAGCAGTTCAGGCTACGCAACAATCTTCAAAATTCCTGCTATGAAACACACAGCTTGCTTTCTGCAGTCTTTTTCTTCCCCTGGCCCACTGAACCAGACACACACTACACCTTGATCCTTCTGGACAGTCACTCCTCATTCCGGCTCCTTCCCTGTTTCAGCAGGCAAGTTGACTACTAGGCGCTTCAGGGCAGTTAATCAGCTCTTGCAGCAAAGGGTGGACATAGGTGGTGTCCCCTCACTTCTGGAAAGCTGGCTGTCAGGTAGACACCAGCTCTTTTTAGACAGCAGGTCTCTGAGCTCTCTGTGGAGCACTCTCTTCCTTGGTCATAGAAAACGTGAAGCTGGAATAGCAGTAGGTCCGTATGTTCCACTTTTATATATAGCTCTCGCTGAACAACAGATCTCTGAGTGCTCTGTGGAGCACTCATTTCCTTGGTCATTGAGAACTAGAGAACTTGGAACTGGAAGAGCAAGTGTGTCAGTGGGTTCCGCTTTTATACAGTCAAAGCAGACAGAAAATGTTTGTTTGTACTTTCAGAACCAGTTTGGATTGGTTCTCTTTTCAAGTGTCCTCATCATGTAGCTTTCCAGACACAGACTTTGTGTAGAGTGATGCTTCTAACAGTAGGGTAGCTTCCAGCTTGAAATACCCACCTCAGATGCACAAAGAGGGCTAAGCTTTCTCCAACTGGCTGTCATCAGCCTGACCAAAGAATGATCAGGGAAGAGAATAATGAATGCCCTCACCCAGAAAGTTCCTTTCAATTTGATCAACAGAAACTGGATTCCCACTGTAAGGAAATGCCTCCTTGGCATGGTTACCCCCTGACATTTTGCCTTTGCTGATGCCAAGTTATGATTTCAAAGTGTGCTGAGGCCTGCTAACCAGGCCCCAGCACCAGTGTTCTTTTCCTAAAACTATACCTTTGTTTTCACAATTGGCACACCCTGGCATCCAGGTAAGTCCTTTGTAACTGGTACCCCTGGTACCAAGGGCCCTGATGCCAGGGAAGGTCTCTAAGGGCTGCAGCATGTCTTATGCCACCCTGGGGACCCCTCACTCAGCACAGACACACTGCTTGCCAGCTTGTGTGTGCTGGTGGGGAGAAAATGACTAAGTCGACATGGCACTCCCCTCAGGGTGCCATGCCAACCTCACACTGCCCATGGTATAGATATGTCACCCCTATAGCAGGCCTTACAGCCCTAAGGCAGGGTGCACTATACCATAGGGGAGGGCATAGGTGCATGAGCCCTATGCCCCTACAGTGTCTAAGCAAAACCTTACACATTGTAAGTGCAGGGTAGCCATAAGAGTATATGGTCTGGGAGTCTGTCGTACACGAAGTCCACAGCACCATAATGGCTACACTGAAAACTGGGAAGTTTGGTATCAAACTTCTAAGCACAATAAATGCACACTGATGCCAGGGTACATTTTATTGTGAAATACACCCCAGAGGGCATCTTAGAGATGCCCCCTGAAAACATACCCTACTACCAATGTGGGCTGACTAGTTTTGCCAGCCTGCCACACACCAGACATGTTGCTGGCCACATGGGGAGAGTGCCTTTGTCACTCTGTGGCTAGTAACAAAGCCTGTACTGAGTGGAGGTGCTTCTCACCTCCCCCTGCAGGAACTGTAACACCTGGCGGTGAGCCTCAAAGGCTCACCCCCTTTGTTACAGCGCCACAGGGCATTCCAGCTAGTGGAGATGCCCGCCCCCTCCGGCCACGGCCCTACTTTTGGCGGCAAGGCCGGAGGAGATAATCAGAAAAACAAGGAGGAGTCACTGGCCAGTCAGGACAACCCCTAAGGTGTCCTGAGCTGAGGTGACTCTGACTTTTAGAAATCCTCCATCTTGCAGATGGAGGATTCCCCCAATAGGATTAGGGATGTGCCCCCCCCCCACCCTCAGGGCTAGTAGCCATTGGCTACTAACCCCCCAGACCTAAACACACCCCTAAATTGAGTATTTAGGGGCCCCCAGAACCTAGGAAAAACAGATTCCTGCAACCTAAGACGAAGAAGGACTGCTGACCTGAAGCCCTGCAGAGAAGACGGAGACACCAACTGCTTTGGCCCCAGCCCTACCGGCCTGTCTCCCCACTTCAAGAGAAACTGCAACAGCAACGCGTTCCCCTGGGTCCAGCGACCTCTGAAGCCTCAGAGGACTATCCTGCATCTAAAAGGACCAAGAACTCCCGAGGACAGCGGCCCTGCTCCAAAGAAACCAAAACTTGCAACAAAGAAACAACTTGAAAATGACTCCACGTTTCCCGCCGGAAGCATGAGACTTTCCACTCTGCACCCGACGCCCCCGGCTCGACCTGCGGGGAAACAACACTACAGGGAGGACTCCCCGGCGACTGCGACCCTGTGAGTAGCCAGAGTTGACCCCCCTGAGCTGCCCCAGCGACTCCTGCAGAGGGAATCCAGAGGCTCCCCCTAACCGTGACTGCCTGCTTCAAAGAACCCGACGCCTGGTAAAGACACTGCGCCCACAGCCCCCAGGACCTGAAGGATCCGACCTCCAGTACAGAAACGACCCCCAGGTGGACCTCTCCCTTGCCCAGGTGGTGGCTACCCCGAGGAGCCCCCCCCTTGCCTACCTGCTTCGCTGAAGAGACCCCTGGGTCTCCCATTGAAACCTATTGCAAACCTGATGCCTGTTTGCACTCTGCACCCGGCCGTCCCCATGTCGCTGAGGGTGTACTTTCTGTGCTGACTTGTGTCCCCCCCGGTGCCCTACAAAACCCCCCTGGTCTGCCCTCCAAAGTCACGGGTACTTACCTGCTGGCAGACTGGAACCGGGGCACCCCCTTCTCCATTGAAGCCTATGCGTTTTGGGCACCACTTTGATCTCTGCACCTGACTGGCCCTGAGCTGCTGGTGTGGTAACTTTGGGGTTGCCCTGAACCCCGAACGGTGGGCTACCTTGGACCCAACTTTGAACCCTGTAGGTGGTTTACTTACCTGTAAAACTAACAAATACTTACCTCCCCCAGGAACTGTTGAAATTTGCACTGTCTAGTTTTAAAATAGCTTATTGCCATTTTTGCCAAAACTGTACATGCTATTTTGCTGATTCAAAGTTCCTATGATACCTAAGTGAAGTACCTTTCATTTGAAGTATTGATTGTAAATCTTGAACCTGTGGTTCTTAAAATAAACTAAGAAAATATATTTTTCTATATAAAAACCTAATGGCCTGGAATTGTCTTTGAGTGTGTGTTCCTCATTTATTGCCTGTGTGTGTACAACAAATGCTTAACACTACCCTCTGATAAGCCTACTGCTCGACCACACTACCACAAAATAGAGCATTATAATTATCTCTTTTTGCCACTATCTTACCTCTAAGGGGAACCCTTGGACACTGTGCATGCTATTTTTTTCTTTGAAATAGTACATACAGAGTCAACTTCCTACACCCACCATTCACCCGACTATCCACTTAATGGCAGTGCTACTT
Source organism: Pleurodeles waltl (assembly GCF_031143425.1). NCBI lineage: Eukaryota > Metazoa > Chordata > Amphibia > Caudata > Salamandridae > Pleurodeles > Pleurodeles waltl. Next base: position 469,318,436 of record NC_090445.1, read on the forward strand.
GAAGACTAATTAGCAGCACCTGTCAGCAAAAGGCCTTATTGAATTTGAAAAGGAACCGTGTCCCCTCCTTTCCTACTTCAGTGTTTGGGACTCCTTTCTCCAGTTGCAGGCATGTTATCAATACACTTCCATTCTATGGGAAAACAACCTATATCTCCTCTACAAGCCCAGATTTTGTTATACAGAATGAATACCACAGACTTCCATTACCCTCCTTCACTCATACATGCCATGCATGCACCTCGAATGCAGCATACAAAAATACACACAACTTACACTTGGGATTTTAGCGCTAGGACCCAGGGTAGCGCGTAGAAGGGGAACTGTACATGAGTGGGCCAGCAGGCCTCCATTCCTGTTATACAGGTAAAAAGATCTGGCCATAGATTCACAAAACTTTGTACGCTTCCATCAGCACTTCACCTGTTAAACCGATGAAAGGTACAGTAGTCCACTGTCAGTACAATGAGGGCATGCCTCAGATGGCCGGCCAACCACACATGCGCACTTAGGTGCACTCTCCCTTCCTCCCACCTCCAGAGGCCAAGCCCTGCCCTTCCCTGCAGTGTTGGCTATGTCAGAAGGAGACAAATAAAACAATCTATCATTTTATTTGTCTGCTTCTGGCACAGCCAGTGGTGTAACGCTCCTTCGCCATAGCGAAGAAGCCGCCCCGGCTGTCCTTTGCTAGTGGGAGTAGCCAATTCTGATCCTGCTTTCACGTTGACATTTCACAGTTAAACAAAAGAATCAAAATCCTAGGATAACTCTGCACCCAACATTCAAACACTGCCTGCTGTCTTGCGGTATCATAGTATTTTGTGGTTACCAATTTCAATTGTGCTCGCTTCACTGAGTTTTGTTCATTTTTGTATATTTAAATTTTAGATTTTCTGGCACACATAGGAAGCACTGAATCTTTTTCCTAGTCTTGTATCAAAAGCAATGACATCTACAGTTTTGTCTTAATCATTTTACATCCATTGACCTACTATAACTTTGCGAGGCTTCACAGTAACTATGTAAATCACAAATAACTTCTGTGAATATCCATCGCTGTATCAGTCCATGGAAAGAAGAAAATGCCCCCTGTATAGAATTACAAAGTTCTTTATCCATAAATTCTTATTGCTTTGACCTGTGTCAATGTATCTGGTGCTCTGTGCTCAAAGGCATGAGCTTTCAAAAACAATGAAACATATGTAAATAATTTCGCTGGCTTGCCTGACAAAAGGTAGGCACGTTTTTGATTGGCTGAGGGAGTGAAGCGTTTTTCATTTGTGTGTGTTTCAGAAGCTCATAATGGTTTAAAGTAAAGGACTGGATTATATGGATAAAAAGTAAATCTAAGAATGAAAAGATAAGATATAACTTAAATGAAGAGAAAACGTTTACGTTTCCTCGAGCCACTGCATCTTCGATCAGCAGTACTCTCAATGTATATATTTATGAAATATATCATTGACAAGTCTTTACAAACCAAATGGAACATTGACTGAACCCCTATTTTCCGACTCGTGATTTGCCCTGATGAGCAGTATTAGAAAATCTGTATTTTCCAAAGCAGCTTCGTACATCATCCCTTCCACTTTTCCCGAAAAAGATACAAGGAAGAGGGTTAGGTTGAATCTACACATGACAGGAAACTGTGAGGGACGTAAGATGTACTTGGGAATGGAAACAGGGTCGAGCCAAACCTGTACTAATCAAGGTGGGTTTTTGATAAGTGAGTCAATAGGAGTTTGAAAATGTAAATGTCTACTATGGACTCTCTTGTCAGCTTTGTCATGAGGATAATAGCCCTCGCGTTTGTTTCTACATGTTTGGACGTTGCCAGTGCCCTGTAAATAGAGCTATAACGTGATTTAAGTAATGACATTCCATCACGACGACAATTGTCAGCTGAAATTCAAAGACAGCTTTTTGGAAAATCACTTCAATCCGCTACTTGTGCAGGATCCCATTAAGGCTCAGTGTCCAATTTTCGTTTACCACTCTGTTGTGTTTATCTTTTTACGGCATTGCACTCTGCATCCCCAGACCTGATTCAGCGGATATGAACAATCTTAATTTGGTTTGTTGCTCGGAGCTCTGGCACTTGTTGGCCTTTGAACTTCCTGCTTAGTAAGTGTGGGCATACTTAAGTGGTGTTCCCGAACTGTTAAATCTCAGCTATAGTGAGTACCTGTAGACTGATTCTGCAGGAATGTTGAAAGTTGCAGAATGCAATTCAAGGCTCTACGCACGCTACATCGTGCAAAATTTATTGTAGGCCCACGTATCCTCCATCAGCTGGTTACACCTTACTGGATCAATAGGGATCTCAGATCAAACAATCAAGGTCTCCTCTGGAACCCTTTATCGACCAGCCTGAGACTAGATGACAATCTAACTTGCTTCAGAAAACACTTAAAACCTATCTTTAACCCTAACTCTGCTAATCTTCTCTCCGTACCTCATGCTTACGGACATTCTCGGATCACATTCCCCTACGGGCTAGTCATACCCGTTTTACCCTTTTTCTTTTCCTTCCTAGGTCTTTATTACCTATCTCAGCCCACAGATCTAAATAACAGTGATCACTCAGGCCGGACGGCCCAGGTATAAACTATGGCTCTTAACAACTATGGGCCCTTTCTTCTCTCTGTCACCCACCTAATATGTACCACTCCACATCTCCCTTTTAGGTGTTCGCACTCATCCATTTGCTTGGTCTCTCTCAACCCTGCCCTAGTCTCATATTCACCATACTTCGTATCACTGTTTACAATGTATCAGCCCACTTTAGGATACATTCTGGGTCTCTATATTCATTGCATGGACGTGTTAAATCACTTTATCTATTTGGTGTCTCCTTTCTTTATTGGTGTCCCGGTCACTCTGTGTTTGCTCGTTATGTTCACTTAAATACCAATCTTCTCAAGCTTCCACACTAAGTCACTGGTTTTTGGTTTTGGAATCTTTTTCTACACGAGTTCACTATTGATTCCATACACGTATATATACCAACTGTTGCCTTTATCAATATCTTTTGCAGCCTTGATGAAGTCACTTGTGTGACGAAACACGTGTTGGCTGTTTATCTATGACGATTATCATGCTCAACAACACCTACGAATAAAGGCATGTTCTACTAACAAGACTCTGGACGTTTTCTTCAACCTCAAACTTTCGCTTACCTTCAACAATCCACCAGGGTTTTCATCCCTGCAACACTATTGGACACAACATTCTGTGTGCTCTACTAACTATGCAATATACTTCCGGTTATTGAATGGTCTTGAGAAACGACCCTACATTCTACGGTCCTCCTACCTTACTGTTGGTTGAGAGACTAGGTATGAAGGCAAGTTGCCCTTTAACAGGACACGCACAGGGTGAAAGGATCTCCTTATACTTTGGTTCAAAATTTATAATTAACTGTTTCCCAAAAGCATTTGGAGGAGATCGAAGAAGGAATGTCCTTTGGAATTAGGGGGTTGAAGATTCTGCTGTTCCAGGTTCGCCCATTCAACAGAAAGGGTGTTTTAAGTGACACAATATGTTTCTTGTGAATCTGAAGCAATTGTGAACACAATAGGAATGTATTACTTCTGTGTGGGGAATACTAAACTTCTAAAATGGACAATGACATTTGCGATTATATTCCAAAGTCTTTGTGCAGAGTGGAAAATACCGGATGTTCTGACCGAAGTTTACTGCTTTGGAGGACAATCACGTGTGCATACTCAATTAGCCTGTTGGAAAACAATCCTCTATTTGTCCTAAACAGTGGAGACGCAGGCAGGGGAGTCTAATGTGCCTCGACCCACGTAGGGTGAGTCACTGACTGTGATTGTTTTGGTTCAGATAATCAAGCCCCATGTGACTATTAACTTCTCTGCTCGGCTTTGCATCTCAGGCTGAGAACGCATTCATACTTCTCAGCCAACACACGCTCAGTGGGACTGATTGAGGCTGTAATACCACTGAACAAATTTCCATTCCGATTAATTCCTATTTACCTACACATCATTTTATTGAATTTATAGAGCAATAAGGCAGTGATAAAAATGAAGTAAATAGTACAATTAATACGAAATGCAGAGTGACAACACTAAGGTGACCATGTGGTTTAACAGGTCCACGATGGAGTAGAAAGTGGAAGGAAGAACAGTGTAGGTGGAACAAATAGGAAGTGCAGTAGCTTTTTAGAGCTTCGGTGGGGAGGAAGGTGGAAGAATGGAAATTGGATTGAGGCACAAGTGGTGGCAAAGGGAATGCTAAAATAGATTTTTAGAACATGAGTAAATTTGAACAAGAGGGCTGAGACAAGCTGGTGCAAGACCATGGACCAGCTTGGAAACTATATAGATATAATCAAACATAAGAAATGGACAGATTTTCTGGATGACCCAAAATTAAAACATAACATAAGTATTTGTAAAGCACATGTTCACCCGTAGGCCTCTTAGCGGTGAATAACAGATGTTTATTGTTACCCAACTCAATGGTACTCATTTTATTGACCTCAGAATTTGGATGAAAGGTTGAGTGGACCCACTAGGATCTGAACCTGTGACCATGAGATCAAACACAGGTCCCTACAAGGGATGCATTAGTCCACTAAGCCACCAGACCCAGCAAAGAAACACCTTCACGCAACCTATGAAATGTGTGCAATGATAGCAAACGATTGAAAATGGCAGGTAGAAATGGAGAAAGACAAGTGTGGTAGATAACTGGTAAAGTGAGTAGCTAGTAAAAACTCTGAAACATTAAGAGATGTACTACACAGAAGAAAAAGAGGAAAATGTAATTTAAAAAAATCTGTCAATCATCCCGACAGAGCTGATAAGAAAGATGGAAAGAAGTGACAAGACAAGCCAAAAAGAACAGCACATGAAGAATATAGTTGGGAACATAAAAGAGATCCTTGATGAACTCCAAAAAGTGGAGTGAGGGAATGATGAAGCACAGACTAGAGAACCAAGTAGGGTCTGTGAGAAAAGTAAGAATAGCATTAGGAAAGGGCAATTCTGATGATTCCACTCAAGGAAAACATGAGACCACAGTCAATAACCGCATCAGAGGCAACCTAAAGACCAAGTTGAAAGACATGTGTGAGGTGGCAAGGTGTCAGAAGTGGTAGCAGACAGGAAAAGTTTCACGAGAGATAATTATAACAGACAGAAGCATGGTTCCGATAATAAACAGGAGCACAGCTTTGGCAGAGTTCCGGAGACAGAAATAATACTGAAGCAGAGAGGGAAAGAAAGAGCTGAAATCAAGATAGTGGGAGAGCTGATTATAGCATGCCCAGTCAAGGAAATTTGAAAGGAAAGAAACTTAGCTGCAGGTGAAGCATTAACCTACAGGCATGTACCCCTTTAATAAACTTTTGACCCAGCCCATTGACTAGTTCACAGAGGTTTTAATCTAGCTCACCAAGGTAATGTCACAATTATGACAATTAGCCAAACAAAGCACAGAGCTTTTCAGGGCTCTGGTAGTTGTTGATAGTTTCAAAGAGTGACATTCTGAGCTACACTCCTGACTATGCACCAAGTGCAGTATGAAATGTTGGTTTTCCAAGTTTGATGCTGATGGAATGTCTTGCTGATCTTTTGAAAGTTGTTTGATGAAGCACTAACTCTATCCTCTCCAGACCGACTAACCTATAAATATATTTCACTATATGATGAGCTGACGGGGCCTTGAAGGAGGCCAAGTGCTGAAAGCTACCTAAGAGGCACTCTGTCATCCGCCAATTTCCCCACTCCCCTCAAAAAGAAACAAGCATTTACAATGCATTATGTCTCGCATTTGTGAGAGTTCCAGCTATTGCCGTTGTTAGTGACAATGGCCCTCATTATGACCCTGGTGGACGGGGGAGAAGTGGCGGTAAAACCGCCAACAGGCCGGCAGAAAAAAAATGGAATTATGACCATGGCGGTTATCGCCATGGACATCTGCCACTTCTCCATTCCGACCGCTCAGCGGCCGTCACCAGACCGCCGGCGGTCTCAGGACCCTGCATACCGCCATGGATTTCGGGTGGTTTGGAACCGCCACAAAATCCATGGCGGTAGGCACTATCAGTGCCGGGGAATTCCTTCCCTGGCACTTATAGGGGTCTCGCCCACCCTCCTCCCCACCCTCGAGTCCTCCCCCCACATGCCCCACCCCCCTGGTACCCCCCCAAAGGTGGCAGGACACCCCTCCCAACCCCTATCCCCAACATGCACAGACACACACCCCTACACGCACACATACACTACAACACATACCCGCACACATACAAACAGACCTGCACACAGACCGACCCGAACACATTTCCCATACACAAAACACCCCCTGCATGCATACACGCACTCACACACCTCCTCTACATACTCACACGCACACACCCATGCACGCACACAACACACAACACCCCCCATCCCCCTCCCCTAACTTATCTTACCTTGTCCGTTGATCCTCCAGGAGGGGGCGGGAACCATGGGGGCTGCTCCGCCGCCAGCTCCCCGTCACCAGAACACCGCCACACCGAATCATGGAACGTGATTCGGTGGGCAATGTTCTGATGACGGGGTGGTGGACGTGGAGCAGCCTCCACTTCCCTGCCGACCGCCAGTATGGCTGCTGGCGGCTCTCCATCCGAAAAAGGACAGAGGGCTGCCAGCAGTCATAATATGCCGTGCAGAAAACTGCCTGCACTGGCGGTCTTCAGCACGGCGGTACCTTGGCAGTCTTTGGAAAAGACCGCTGAGATCGAAATGAGGGCCAATGTCTTTTCCTATGTGTTTTGGTTTGGAGTGTAGTGGAGGAATGCCAGGTGCCACAGCATCCCTCTCAATCCTGTTGCTGCAGAAGAGAGGACACAACAAGGCCACCATCTTGGGAGTGTTTTTGCCTCATTCCTACAGACTGGCTGTGACACCCTGCAACCCTTTCTATTGTGTTTAAATAAACCTTTATAGCACCAAACAAGCCACGAAGAGGCCCGTTCATGGCATTTGACCCAGGGAATAAGAGGGTCAAAAGAGTTAGGAGCCAAGAAAAGGGGGCAGTCATATATTTCTGTGTGTTAAACATTTAAAGGAATTATTTCTCTACACTGGCAATACAAGCCTCACTTTGAAAGAACATGACTGTATACAAAGAGAATAACAGAAGAGGCATCTTAGCTGCAAATGAATTATAGCAATTTTGTTAAGAATGGCACTTGCTTTGCAGAGTTATGAAATGGCAGAACCTGTATTACCAAGTGCTGTATAAAAAACACTGAGTTATTCTCAGGCTGCCCCAAAATGCACCAGACAAAGAACCCTAAGGGAGAGCAAGTGGTGTAAGAGCCAGCATTGCCAACTTTAGAGCTGGGGAACATGGTTCGAGTCTCAGTGCTGGCTCAACATCCTGTAATTCTGGGCAAATCACTTAATCTTCTCTTGCTACCAAAAATGAATGTGTTCTTCTGTAATGTAACTAGTGTTCATGTAAAGCGCTGTAATACCTTTGTATCAGGTTAGCACTTACTGATCTCTATTTGAAGAGGCCCAATTTACATCCAAAGGATAGATGTTTTTTGCTATCAAGCTTAAGGCTGAGAAGTGCATGAGTCAGGAGTCATGACTCCTTTTCCACAATTTTGGAGACAACACCTTTTGCCATCTTCTTGCCTAGAAGTAACCTATGTGTTGGCTGGTGACCCTCTGGAAGTTATCAAGAGCATGTGCTATCACCTATTGTTAAGCTCTACTCAAGTCAGTTGGTTGTTGCACCCACTGCAGAGGTCTTGACAGAACGAGAATGTCACAGACTACAATCCTGACATAGCTTTTTTACCCCTTCATCTCTGCAAGGTCGATGGAAATGAATTATAGCAATTTTGTTAAGAATGGCACCTGCTTTGCAGCGCCATGAAATGGCATAACCTGTATTACCAAGTGCTATAGAAAAAAGAGTTATTGCCGTACTGCCCCAAAACGCACCAGACAAAGAACCCTGGGGGAGAGGATGTGCCATAAGGGCCAAAGCTGCCGACTTTGGAGCTGGGGAACATGGTTTGAGTCTCGGCACTGGCTCAACATCCTGTGATTCTGGGCAAGTCCCTTGATCTCCCCTTGCGACCAAAAATGAACGTGTTTTTGTGTAATGTAACCAGTGGTCATGTAAAGCGATGTAATACCTTTGTATCGAGTTTGCGCTATATAAAACTGCAAAAAAAACAGTAAATAAAGTGCTCCAATACCTTTGTGTCGAGTTCGCGCTACATAAAACTGCAAAAAATAAATAAATAAAAAAGCCCCCACTAAACATTGCAAAGAAACAGCAAGATGCCCAAAACCAAGGAAGACGAAGAAACATACCGCCATGAGTGAAGCAGCGAGGCAAAAGAAAAAATAGTGCGCCACACTAAAGTACCTTCCCAATTGTGCAATAATCCATGTAATAGAATCAGTCTCCAAGGCGGTAACAAAACAGCCTCAAAGCGGGACAAATGTAAAGCATTTACCAACAACATCAAGGGATTTTCGAAAGGCAGTCCCAGGAATTAATGAAGGTGATGGGCATGATTAAAGCCCACAGAATAGATCACATGTTGAGAAGAGCAGTGCATATTACGCTGCTATGCTCAACCTAAAAACAAAGTAACCTTGATGTCTTGGTATGTGTTCATGTCCCTTTATGGACATTGGGTGCTTTCAGCCTCCAAAGACAAGGTGGAAAGCCACTGTGTGCAGTGGTTTTCAGCTCGTCTTCCCTGCCACAGTGTGATTTCAGCTCCTCAAGGGGTGACTGTGTGAAGAGAGCCGATACAGGTGACACACTGTGGTACCGTGTGTTAGGAAGTTTGCCTCTGCGACTTATTGGACTCACAGTGCGAATAAGTCAAAATATGTGCACTCTTTCTACAAGTACAGACACAGAGTAAGAACGTGAATTTAAGCTTTATTGAAAACAGACATGTACTCTTGAGCAAAGGTAATGAAGATCAGTGTATAAAGGGCTTTTATCTTGCTCAATATAACCAAGTGTGCTGGATGAAGATAGCAAAACAGACTTTCTAGCCTTCTGCATCCTAACCCAGAACTCTGACACCTGAAGCAGGCAGGTGGTCGAGAGAAGAGTCTCTCTTGTTCATTCACTAAACAACTGGAATTAAATGCATTTTAAAATATTTATTCTATACTACAAACAAAACAATTTACATTATTGTATTATAAAGCTGCACACGATATTGATTTTTGGGGGTTGCACAAAAACAGTGGACGGAAAATTCAGTTAGGCGTAGTATAATCGTGAAATGTTACAAAAGATAAGCTAGCTGTCATGTTTTTGCTATCCTTATTCAGATAATTCGTTTAAAATAACAGAGTTAAGGCATTATTAAATATGAGTACTTTAAAGTATATTTACAGTATTTCCATGTGTTTTTCTGAAAACCACACTTTAAGTGTCACCCACAGAATCGAGTGTCCTTCGGCATTTTTAGTTCCACTTCTGTGACCTGTAACTTGACATGCTTCACGTATGTGGGCACATTCTGCAAACACCCAAGACCGCACTACGAGCGTCTGGTAAATGGGGCTGCAATATCACACCCAATGTTTCCTATACTGAGGGTACTGGTTATTACTAGGTGATACGCTGTTGACCCCTGTGCAAAGGGGAATAACGTGCAGATGCCGATGCCACACGTGAGAACTAATCATCCCCTTGCATTTATATGAAAATCCTCCAGGCCTGACCTAGGAGATTTATTCCCAGAAATCATTTAGTATTACTGCACCCTGGACACTGGTTGTGCAGCACTAATGGTTCCCTTTGGGGCCACTAACTACTGTTGAGGATTTAAGTAGTAGGAAAGCAGAAGAGGCTGATGTTACCCAACTCTGTGCTAATTAGTACAAGCTAAGGAATTACATAAACCGGTTTGGTCAGTTTTTTAATTAGCAAGATAGGATCATAAAATTGTATGTATACGTATAAGGCAACTACACACAAAGCCACTGGATTAACTAACCAGCCTTGCAAGCTCTGTTTACAGGAATGTCTGGTAAATAGTTATGCCTCCAACTACTTCCCTCAAAACATAAAGCTAACAACTGAGCCAGAGACACAGTTTGCGCTAGATTCTTGTAAAAAAATCTGTGGCTTGGACCCAGTTTATCAGGCCCTACATTGTGATCCGAATTTCCTTTGGTGAACATGCTGTGGTGCATTAGGGGATATGAAATGGTTAGTAAACCAGCTCTATACTAACACTAGCCAAGCCCACTACCATGATGAGGGAGGTGTCTCATAGCCAGTGTGCCACTCCAATTGGAGTATGATACACCCTTTGCTTCCAGTGTGTATAACCTAGCAAAGCTTTGACCCCAGGTACAGGGTTATGCAGTAAGGCTGATTAAACATTAAGGTCAACTGCAAGGGTGCACTGGCTGGCTTATGAGGCCAAGACTGTACAGCAAAATATCCTCTGATGGCATCAACTGGATTGAGCTCTGCCATTTACTTCTCACAGTCTTGTACTAGTTTTGTATTCTTCCATGCAGATATCAGTTTCTCTCAACCTTCATATTGAACAAGACAATGAAAACAATGAAAGCAAATACTACTAGGAGGTCACACTTTAAACTTAAGTCTATTCAAAAAAGTCTCATGCGAGTGGGCTGGCACAGCCCACTCTGGAAGAGGATGCAAGTATTCAGGATACTGAGCTATCCTAATTTGGGCTTATCTTTTGCAATGACCTCCTTTTCCCTGGTAGGATTTAACAGCAGACTGATGGCGAAGCTCAAAAAAGTATAACTCTTCTCTTTGCACGGTAATGACTTCAGGTCCTTCTGAACATAGGCAGTTGTGATCTTTTGTAAATAGTCAGTTTTTTATAAGAACTCTTTGTCCTCCCCCACTGCACCCCTACACAACGAAGAAGATGCCAAAGTCCTCCCCTTGTTACAGTTCCGTGTCCGCCACAACATGCTGTTTGTTGGAATGCCCGTTGGTGGCTGCTGGTGTTACTGCTTGGCCTGTTCCATTTTCTTGGTTTCCTGCTTTCAGATTTGGCTTGTCTGGCTGTCCTGGCTGATCGCGAGTGGCCACTGATATTAAGGTATTGTCGGGGCTATCGTTTCCAGCATAGTCTTCATCCTAAATAGGAACATAGATGACAATGTGGTTAGAGAGTGTTTGTAAGGCTAGTTTAATAGATATTAAGGTTTCTGCAGTTGTGCTGAAGGTAGTCAGAAATTATTCAAATAATAATATTATTGAAGTGACCATGTATCAATTAATTTTTAGTGAAAGAGACTTCCATGGCATTATTAGATAACAAAGCAGGCTAGCCTACCTTTAAGGCTACAACATAGGTTCAAACACTAACATACTTCCAATTTCGAGATGCAACTCAAGTGCAAATAAGAGGAAAAAATAATGAGAAAAGCTATTATATGTAAGGCAAAATATTATTTGCAAGACATTTGTAGCTTGTGGCACATCTAGATTTAGAATTTTCCACAGAAGCTCTTTAGCAATGGACTTGGTTATAGAAAGGGGTTGCAGAGGGGTTTATGCGCACTGTATGTGAAGAGACAAGTATGTTTTGAATAATTGAGAGTAGATGTAATGAGAAGGAAAATAAGTATGAGAGGTGCTAAACATATCCGAAATGAAGGTAAATAGATTTTAAGGAGAGAGTGGTGGGCAATACTTGTGAATACGATTCAGTTGAAGTAGCAGCAGCATTCCTGTCCTGTCTGAACAACTGCAAGAGATGCAGGTTCCGAGAAAACCAGAAGGCCTTCATGGAGCTGCAAAGGGGCTAACCCACAAGCAATCACTGCCATGGAGAGTGGCAGGTTTAGCCACTTCAATGTAATACAACTCACTGTGAGGCAAAACATCACTTTTTAGGTCACAGCTAAGGCCCACCATGATCAGTTTCCTTTCTGAGAACTACAGTTTTGGAAATTGTGTAATCACCCCTTTATTCATCTGGACACCTTCAAATCCCAAAAGATTCCCATCCCCTGTGGAATCCCCCTGGGCTTCATACTTGTTCCTGTAATCTTCAACACCTACTCACAATAACAGAAAGAACATTCACCAATATGCTGATAATACACAACTCTATTAAAAAGTCTCCTCTGCTTCGGACATCCAAATGTCTCAAACTCTACCTATATATTAAATAGACCTGAATGTCCCACACCAACCAAGACCAAATTTGTTGGCTAAGAATAACAAACAAGAAACAGTACAAGCATGGCTCAGTGACATGAATCTTGAACTCCAACTTTCATCAAAAGGAACACATTGCCCAAAAAAACAAAAACAAAGAAGGACCAGTAACATCTCTCTCTCTTTTAAAGATGGTGAAACTGCTTCTTTGCTTCTTTTAGAAAGTGATGTCAAAACTGCTGTTCAGGCCCTCGTACTCTTGCATCTGGAAGGTGGTAACTCATTGCTCCCTGGCCTTCCAGACTCCACACTGGGCCCCCATAAGGGCATCTTACACACCACAGCATTTCTTATCCAAGAAATTTGATCACATCAGCCCCATCCTGATGGAACTCTATTGGCTCCCCTTACTGGCCTGCATACATATTCAAAACCACCTGCATAATTTGCAAAGCCAACAAAACCAACATTCCTGTTCATCTTGAAGACGAGTTCACCATCTCTGGTGGTTCTCTGCACACCCACAGCCAGGACAACATCAGCCTGCAGATGAAGAAGTGTACAGAAGGAAAAGAAAACACAAGGCAAGGGGCATTTTCCAACTAAGCACCCAGGATCTAGAACAATAAACCTGTATCTTTCTGGACTGGCCAATGTTGCTCTAATTTAGGCATACAATATTCCTGGATTATATGACCTTTACTGAAAACCAATGTTGTTTGCAATGAAACATGATTGTACAAATACAGAAAGCACAGGTGCCTATTCTCTCACCCACACAACAACAAACCCCTCTCCCCCACACATTCACATATTTCTCAACTCACAGTAAAATATAAAAATTGAAGAAACACACAAATTTGACATTGGTACAAAGTGCAAATCTCTTGCGTTCTTCAAAGGTGTCATGGGATAAGTGTCATTTTGAGGGATTTATGACACTGTCAAAATAACTACACATCTGTAGGACGATGTCAGTGATCAACGTCATGATTTTGTACTAATCTTCTACTTTCGTGTGTGAATACATATTTATATGTATATACATGTATATGTACAAAGGGCCATATTTATACTTTTTGACGCACAGCTGCGGCAACGCAGTTGTGCGTCAAAAATTTGAACGCCGGCTAACGCCATTCCAAAGCGCCATGCGGGCGCCTTATTTATTGAATGACGTTAGCCGGCGCAGCTGACTGGTGTGCGTCAAAAAAAATGACTCACACCAGGCAGCGCCGGCGTAGGGGAAAATGGAGCTTGGGCGTCAAAAAATGGGGCAAGTCAGGTCTGAGGCAAAATTTTGGCCTCAACCCGATTTGCGCCATTTTTTTTTACGCCCAACCCCCATTGAAATGACTCCTGTCTTAGCAAAGACAGGAGTCATGCCCCCTTGCCCAATGGCCATGCCCAGGGGACTTATGTCCCCTGGGCATGGTCATTGGGCATAGTGGCATGTAGAGGGGCACAAATCAGGACCCCCATGCCACAAAAAAAATACGAAAAAAATACTTACCTGAACTTACCTTAAGTTCCCTGGGATGGGTCCCTCCATCCTTGGGTGTCCTCCTGGGGTGGGCAAGAGTGGCAGGGGGTGTCCCTGGGGGCATGGGAGGGCACCTCTGGGCTCCTTCCGAGCCCACAGGTCCCTTAACGCCTGCCCTGACCAGGCGTTAAAAAATGACACAAATGCGGCTGGACGTCATTTTTTAAGGCCCGCCCACTCCCGTGCGTCATTTTTGCACAGGAGTTTAAATAAGGCGCACATGCCTTAGAGTCATTTTTGGCGTGGAAACGCCTACCCTGCATCTCATTAACGCAAGGTAGGTGTCCACGCTAAAAAATGACGCAAACTCCAAGATCTTTGGCGCTAGACGGGTCTAACGCCAAAGTATAAATATGGAGGGCCATATTTATACTTTTTGACGCACAACTGCGGCAACGCAGTTGTGCGTCAAAAATTTTAACGCCGGCTAACGCCATTCCAAAGCGCCATGCGGGCGCCTTATTTATTGAATGACGTTAGCCGGCGCAGCTGACTGGTGTGCGTAAAAAAAAATGACTCACACCAGGCAGCGCCGGCATAGGGGAAAATGGAGCTTGGGCGTCAAAAAAATGGGGCAAGTCAGGTCTGAGGCAAAATTTTGGCCTCAACCCGATTTGCGCCATTTTTTTACGCCCAATCCCCATTGAAATGACTCCTGTCTTAGCAAAGACAGGAGTCATGCCCCCTTGCCCAATAGCCATGCCCAGGGGACTTATGTCCCCTGGGCATGGTCATTGGGCATAGTGGCATGTAGGGCGGCACAAATCAGGCCCCCCTATGCCACAAAAAAAATACGAAAAAAATACTTACCTGAACTTACCTTAAGTTCCCTGGGATGGGTCCCTCCATCCTTGGGTGTCCTCTTGGGGTGGGCAAGGGTGGCAGGGGGTGTCCCTGGGGGCATGGGAAGGCACCTCTGGGCTCCTTCCGAGCCCACAGGTCCCTTAACGCCTGCCCTGACCAGGCGTTAAAAAATGACGCAAATGCGGCTGGACGTCATTTTTTAAGGCCCGCCCACTCCCGTGCGTCATTTTTGCACGGGAGTTTAAATAAGGCGCACATGCCTTAGAGTCATTTTTGGCATGGAAACGCCTACCCTGCATCTCATTAACGCAAGGTAGGTGTCCACGCTAAAAAATGACGCAAACTCCAAGATCTTTGGCGCTAGATGGGTCTAACGCCAAAGTATAAATATGGAGTTAGCTTTGCGTCGGATTTGCGTGAAAAAAAACGACGCAAATCCGGCGCAAACAGGGTATAAATATGCCCCAGAGTTAGCTTTGCGTCGGATTTGCGTAAAAAAAATGACGCAAATCCGGCGCAAACAGAGTATAAATATGCCCCAAAATACGTCATCATATACATAAGGGAATTGTTTTTTGTTCCCTTTTCTAAGTCTTTCATCTGACAAACATTTGTGCAAGCAAGGCATGTAAACAGCATCTATCTATGCCTTCATTTACATTCATTTACTATTAAAGATAAAGCTATTGGTTTGCCGGTGCTTCTTCAAATTATAAACAGAGCAGAAATTATCTGCATGTTTCAAACTGTGAACATTGAACAGTATTGGAGTGAAACTTCATAAGAAAGAAAATTTGACAGAATTAACGTTTTGATATTTAGTTTAATTAGGTGTCAAGTCTTTGTGATAGTGAGCAATACATTGGGCGAGACACGCTTCTAATCAGTACTGTCACTTTCTGACCTGCCCTGGATTTTTTTTATTGTCACAATATTAGATTTCAGATTTTTCTTTTTCAAAAACTTTCACCCTCAGTGAGTCTCTGTAGATAAGAATAGGTCTGTTGTGCCAATTACATTTATATCTCACAGTTACAGAGTCCAGGGTAAGTGATGGTCGAGCCATTGATTTTTTTAACATGGACTTCGTTTCCTGGCATGTTCGTCTCTCCTCAGGTTTTTCTACTCGGATATGTATCCGTTGTATGATTTTCACTGAAGGACTAACCTAGCTAAAATTATTATCTTTATAAGTGTCTACCAGGCATCTTATAAAGTCGTAAATTATGCAGAACTCTGATATTTTCTTCCAACAAACTCATGCACTAGCGATTCCTCTTCCAGCCCTCTATAATCCCGTAGTTCTTAAACTTCGTTTCACCCAATAACAGAAGAGAGAGTAGTTGGAAAACAATGTAAGTACATCAGGGATGTGTCCTTATTTGTTTTGCCAGCTGTATGAACTAACCAGCCTTCGACTCCCAGGGCTCCAGCTTTGTCTGTTGGACAGGAAGTAAGCAACCAGGATGAGGGCTGCCACAACCAGACCGGTGGTGATGAGGGCAATCAGTGTCGTCTGCGGCTTGCTTTCTGGGATGGAGTTGGTCTTCTCGTCTACACGAAGCTAGAATTGAATTGCAAAGAAAGTATAAATGGATGAAACATATTTACACACATATGTAGGATGCAAACCATTTATATGCATATTGTCCTGAAGTTCTTTTTGCTGACCAGTTCTATATCATACTTTTGCTTCATCACTTTCAATATGGAATACTAAATTACGTAAGTGGAGCACTACCTCCGAGCAGCAGAAATCTTGTTGCCTGCCTCCTGTAAACAACTGTATCCTGTAAAGAATTGTATTGTTCCTTGGGCTCTCGATTTCGTTCCTAGCTAAGTTTGTACAATCCAAATGATTGTGTACTTACACATGCATAAGCAAAGCTCTTGAAATGGCTCGAAAGTTGAGGGCTTTTAACAAAAGGCATTGCCAGTACTGTTGGTTGGAATGCAAATACCTTTTTCCTAAAACCACAGCATGTATATTTGTGTCGCTGCTCCTTTAAAGAATAACATCCCAATGTTTTACTGATTCCTGCAATCTACTATATTAAACTGAAATTGTATCGTCAGTGAGGAATCGAAATGTACCTATATTTGCTGTTCTTTTTAAAGTAATTAGCAAGGAAGGCTGTCTTACTAATTAAATACAAATGTGAATACATTTATTGTACACAATAAAACTGAAGTATTAAAGCACTAGGTGGGAAAAGGAACAAAGCGCAAACGGCGTTATTAGGAAAACATATTTAGCTGTATCTATAGTCAGTGTAAGGAAATATTGAGGCTTCCGTTCTGTTATTAGTAAAAATGTATTAAACTGAACACATCGAAACTGAATAGACTCATTAATTTTCCAAAGCGAGTGCTTAATTCAGTGAGGAATTTTCCTCGCTTTTATCCTAGCAGTGCCGTCCCCATTTACCACTTTGATTTATGAGTCTCAGTATGCTCTTCCTAGACACTGGTGCCCTCTACAAATATGTTCAAATCATGGATCTTACTCGCACTACTGAGGTGGCACCAATGAATTACTACAATACTTCTCAGTCTGCCAAAGTACTGATGATACATATTTGATAATATTAGAAAATGATGTATGTGCGTCTACAGACATTGTGTGAGATAAAATGTATACTCAGCAGACACACATCTGTACCACAGAAGATGCAGTGCTGCTCCGACACAGGGTACCCTGCTGAAGAACTAGACATTCATAATCCTATATAAAGACAAATACCCCCTGTGGAAGGACAAAACACTCATGAGGGTGTGTGCCTCTTTAGAACAAGTAAAATGTTGTGCATCAGATATACAAAGGCATTGCTGAAAATGATAGCAAATAGGAAGTTGCAGCTCATCGTGGCGGAAGATAGCTTGCTATGCCAATGTCCTGCTCAGGATGCCACAGCCGCCGCTCATGTTGCTAGTACTAGTGCAGGTTATTTACCATACAAGCTCTGGTCACCATTGCATCACAGATAATGCCATGAAGCCAGTAACCAACCTGCCCTAGTGTGATAAACAATACTACCAGGGCAAATTCTACACCGTACATGTATGTAAAACAACTTTGCTGTGCCATAAACCACCTTGTGTTGTTATAACAAGCACCAGCGTCATTCTAGAATCCAACCTGCCCATTTTTAGAGTCCCATTTTCAAGATAGAACACGTATTATTCCATGCAATGCACAACTATCATGTGAAAATCCATACTGTCCTGGTATGTAAATCTCCATGGACCTGCCAGAATCAACATCTCTCTGGTACATAAAGCATCACTGTACTGCAAACAAACATTGCCCCAGAGTGCACAGCACCATTGTCATGCCAGAATTTAAATTGCCATACTGTGTAAAGCCTCATTGTTTGTTACCACCATTGGCAGCATGCTATCAACCTTATCTTCCAAATCTCCGAACCATCCTCCTTCCTCATAATTACAGAAGTGTGACCTGCAGTGGGTGTTGAGCTGCAGTTACCTGCCCTTGAATCTGCAGGGACAGCCACTGAAGGCCATGATGAATGCCAGCTATTCTGTATGCCACCGCAGATATAGATGGAAACCCATACTTCCTTCTTCCTCTGTGGTTGTTCTATTTGCTCTGATCGCCCATTAATGAAACCTTGTACACACCTAAACCTTTTAGCACTATTTTACCACTTGCTTATTGTTCTGGTCAGGTATATAGGGTTTGTGCTCTCCTGGGATCTTGTCTAGTACCGCAAGGATGCTGTCACATTTCTCAAAATCTACAACACAAGCTTTCAATGGGCCGGCCTTGGAGAATGTGGCAGATTACCTAGTGGCAGCCCTGGAGGTAAGGGAGGGAGGAGTCACAGGGTAATACAGATCAGAACTTCTTGGACAAGGTGAAAAGACCTATGTTAGAAATTGGGTTTTTGATTGGCTGGGGTGTAATCCGTATTCAAGCAGCAACTACAGTCCTAGTTAAGGTAAGTGTCAGACAAGTCACCAATTACCCTGTGCCCACACTCTGGTAGCTTGGCACAGAGCAGTCAGGCTTAACTTAGAGGCAATGTTTAAAGTATTCAAACATTAAAACTGTGAAAACACCACACAAAAATATTCCATACCAGGTTAGAAAAATTGAACTGAGTTTAATAATAAAAAAAAGACCCAAAGAACAAAAATCCAATATGTACAAGTTGAGTCATGGGTTTTTAAAGAATGACTGTAAAACCTAGAAGCAAGAAGCGTCAACCGGGCCTATCTGGTCACGGCAGACCAGGACAAATTTAAAAGTTCAGGCTGACCGTGATGGAGCTTGGGCCAGCTACAGGTACCAAGTGAGGTCCACTTAAATCCTGGCTGTGGAGCATTGCATGAATGGGTCCAAAACAAAAAAGCATCCTGCAGTCAGGGTGATGCGTTGGTTTCGAAATGCAGCGAGGATGCAGTGCCAAATCCTGATGAGTCAACATTGAGCATCGTGTCGCAAGGGATTGTGATGCGAAGACCGGTGTTGAGGATACGTGGTGCAGTTGACACAATGTGCTGGCTCCAATCCATACAGTAGTGGCTATGCAGAGGCCCCGGCGTTGTTGTTGAAGCTGCCGTCGATGAGGGATATGAGGAGCTTGCACCAGGGAAAGCATCATGCAGTAGAGGTTCAGAAGGCAACATGGTGGTGCCAAGATAGGATGCAATAAGAGTCTGTTACGTTGGTTCCAAACCAATGCAGTAGCGGTGATGTACTGCTTGTACTCCATGCAACAGTGGAGATGTGTCGGTTCTGCTCCTGCAGCAGAGGATGCATTGGTTCTGCTGGGGAAAGCATCTTAGGCCCACTTCCAAGGGTCCAGGACTGGGGTGGCACCACTTGGCAAGGAAGACTCACAGATGGAAGAGTACCGGTGCAGAAGAAGTGTAGTTGGAAGTCTTTTATATACCTGAGACTTCAGATCAGGAGGCCAGCCGCCACCTAGCCCTTGGAGTCACTCTGGGTTCTAGGCTGCATGTTCTGTCCTTCTCATCCAGACAGGGGAACAGCAGATAGCAGGGCAGTGCAGCATAACAGGAACCCAGCAAAGCACCAGTCTAGCAGAGTGGCCACCCTTCAACAGCACCGCAGTCCTTCTTCCTGGCAGAGTAGTCACAGATCCAGACTTGTTCTGAGTTTGTTGAATCACAGGTCCAGTACTTACACCCATTTAAGCCTTTGAAGTGGGGATAGACTTTAAAGACTGGCCTTTGAAGTGCACACAGCTCTTGTCCTTCCTGCAGACTCACTACAGGGGGTAGTGGAGCCTTTTGTGTGGGGACAGGACACCTTTTATCCAGGTGAAAGTGAGGCTGTGGCCAGCTCCTCCTTCCTTTCCTCCTAGGATGGCCCATCAAGTCACACTTAAGCTCCCATTGTGTGTGCCTGTCTAAAGGGAATACACAAGGCCCAGCTGTCATTCACCCCAGATAAGTGATCAGAGACAGGCTGCAAGCACCAAATGGCTAAAGTCAGAAAATGCCAACTTGTTTAAAGTGGCATTCTCAGAATTGCAATTTAAAATTTGACTTCACCATAAGTTGTGTTTTAAAATTGTGATTCCAGAGAGCACCAAACTAGAAAAATGAGATCACTTCCAGATTGTGAATTACACTTATAAGATCTAATAAGGTAATCCCAATGTTACCGGAGGGGAGAGACAGACTTTGCTGCAGTGAAAAACAACTTAAATGTAAATGTCCTGCTTTTTAAATACATTACGCCCTGTTCTCTGGGTTGTTCAGGCCTACCTTAGGGGCAAATTATATGTATAAAAAGTCAAAGTTTGGGCCTGCCAAAAGGGTTGCTTTGCCAGGTCGACATGGCAGTGTAAAAATGTACATACACGCTCTGCAAAGGCAGGCCTAAGATATGGTTAAAGGGCTACTTAAGTGGGTGGCACAATCAGTGCTACAGGCCAACAAGTAGCATTTAATTTACAGGCCCTGGGCACATTTAGTGTACTTTACTAAGGACTTATAAGTAAAATAAATATGCCAATTGGGGATGAACCAATGTTACCATGTTTAGGAGAGAGAGCACAAGTACTTTAGCACTGAGTAGCAGTGGTAAAGTGCACATAGTCCTAAAGCCAGCAAAAATGAGGTCAGGAAAGTGGAGGAGGTAGGATAAAAGTTGGGTGGAAGACCACCCAAAGGCTATCTTCGCTAACAAGCTAGAACGTTCAAAAAGAGGTGCAACATTCTGGAAAAACCCAAACATTCAGCAAAGGAAGGTCCTGGGTTATAAGAGCTGGACAAAACACCAGTCACTGCATTACACTTTGCCTGGCAAAAAGCGGTTGATGGGATTCTCTCTTCCGGTCACATAGCATGCCGATTTTGAGCTTCCTGCACCTCTTTTGTTTTGCTATTCAGTTCCCTCAGGTGGTTATGGCACCTCAGGAGCTTATATTTGCTTAGTACCATTTGGGAATTCCTATTCCAATTTTAAACATTCTAAGTCATCTTGGCTACCAATGTTTCTACTTTTGGAGGGTGAGCATCATATTTGGTTCTTAGACAGTATCCTGGTTTTCTAGGGGAAGCCAAGGCCTCCCCACTTACATATCCTGGTAAGCCATTCTACTGATAATCTAAAGACATTGTATCTTGTGGGTATAAAAGTACACTTGGTATAATGGTACCTTGCCTTACAGGACTATGAGGGTTACCAATCAGTCCATTGCAAACTAAAGGTCCCTGCCTTGTGCAATCCGCCAGCCCATACTCTCTACATCAGCAGGCCAAGATGCTTATGGAGTGTTTCTTTTCTCCCTGTTTCCCTTCTCCATTTTGCCCCTGTTGAGTCACCTTACATTCCGGTATTCAATTTAGAATGTATATGACTGAAAAGGGAAAGAGAGAGGTTAGCATCGGAGTCCCTGGCCTGAATTCCAGTGAAATCCTGACAGTTGTGGTCCCAAATACAACTAACATATTTTGGATGTTATTTTGAATTTCCGAAGGTCAATAGGTGTTAAAACATGCAGGATGTTGTGGGTATAATGGGGCATGTGTGTTTTTGAGGGCTGCGTCAGGGCAGCCCTTTCAGTCCTAAAAGCATCCATGTAGCTTGTAGCCTCCACCGAGAAGAGTTGCAGTGTCTGAAAGGCCAATCAGGCACTGGATGAATGAATAAATGAATAGCATTTTTAAAGTATGCTAATACCCCAAGAAAGCATGTCCTGGTGCTATTCTAAACCAGATAGGTATGACATGCATACTACAATTGTTTAAACAGACACGTGTTTAAAGGCTTAGAGTAGAGAAAACAGGAGACAGCCTCAGTTCATGGATTCCAGATGTTGGTCGTACGGTAAAAGAACAAACAACCCCCAGAATGGCAGCGTCTAAATGTAGGGTCCTGAAATAGGCCAGTAGTATACAAACACAAATGTAGTATAAGGGGTGTAGAGGTGAATATTTTTTGAAAGACAGATGGGACCCTTTTCTTTTACTGCTTTGAATGCTAGGCAGAGTGCCTTATAAGTGCATCTTTGCAGCATAGGAAGCCAATGAAGAGAAGGCATAAGAGGCTTCACTGAAATCGTTCTGGAGAAATTTAGGATGACCCATGCAGCAGCATTCTGGACTACTTGGAGCCTGTCCAAAAAAATTAGAGCAGGCACATAGCATTGGCATAGTCTAGCCAAGATGAAATAAGGGCTTAGACCATAGTTTTCTGTGCTGAGGTGGACAGGCAAGGCAAATTCTACTTATTGGATAACAAAACACGTGTTGGCAAGTGATGGGATATGAAATACAAATGAGAGTTTGGATCTGACACAGGAAAGGTTACTCATCCTAGACCAGTTGCTGGTCATCTGCGTGCTTTATATTGGCAGCCGCAACACCACTTTCTACCCTTGCTGAACTATTGGTTCGATCTAGCAGTAACCACAGACTATATTATTGGAACTGGGGGACGAATGTACTGGACATGTGTTGATGGAAGAGGGGTGTCCCTGCAGATGAGACATGCACTTTTGGATATACCTGATCTTAATGGTTTTTAAAGAGCCAATGTGTTGCTCCTGTCATGAGGACAATGTAACGTTCTTAGTATTCGGTGAAACACCAGATTTTAGTCAGATTTAATATGGTTCGCTCACCTTTCCCTTACTGACTCGACAAGTACTCTACCTTTGCAAGAATACTATGTTCGGTGAATTTTTACGTGCATGAACATGAGTGAAATGAAAAATTTCTCCACAAAGATGTAGTAAGTAAACGGTTAAAAACATGTTTCTTCTCTTTCTTTGGAGCTTCTCATTTATACGACCTCTATTGTAGCCTTCAATACATAATTCCTTCCAGACCTCACCGTCACTCCTGGCACTGGGATGTCCTGGGGGACTCTGAATGTGTCTCAAAGAGTGTTCTCGAGTTCTCAGGGAAAAGAGGAAGTTTTTCTTCAGATAAGGTAGTTTGATAGGATAGAGCGCCAGCAGCTGGTTAAACAAGCAGTGCGATCTGTCCTTTGCACGCACTGTTTCATTCCGAGGTGTGCCGTGCAACAGACAGAGTGGTCTGGGCTTGCGGATAAATCCCGGAGTTTACATTAAAAAAAAACAATCGCCATCAACACAGCCTCATTACTAGCTGGGTAGCTGGGTGGAATGGTATATCGGGGGAATACTGCCCCACCCAATTCTGAGTATTACCAATGTGGGACCACACCCTGCATTAGCAAAAACGTTTCAGCAAAGATTTTTCCCTGTATAAAAAGCAGGTAGGAATATTTCTACAGAATAGTGCCTGTAATCATGAATTGCATGTGTTAAAGAGGTACAGTGCCATGTGCAATTCTCGGGTCAAAACTTTTGGGGGAGTATTTATAAGCCCCTAGCGCCACTTTGCGCCACATTAGTGTAATTTTTTTACACTAATGTGGCCCAACGAGGCCAAACTCCTCGCACCACATTTACAAAGTGGCACAATCCATGTATTGTGCCACTTTGAAAGCCTTTGTGCTACATTATGCCTGCACGAGGAATAATGTATGCAAAGGGGGCATCCCCCCTTAGGGGGGCCAAACAAATGGCACAAGCAAATCTAACATATTTCCTAGCATCATTTTGTATGGCACTTTTAACGGCTGCTCAGAGCAAGCATTAAAAGGGGGCTTCCATTGTTCATAATGGGCCCCTATGTACTCTGCAGGAGTAGCACCAATATTTTGGCGCTAGTCCTGCAGAGTACATCAATAGCGTCATGAAAAATTACGCTATTGCCCCCTACCCTGTCCCATGGTGTGCCGTATTTTAAATATTGCGCACACATGGTGGCGGTGGGGGGCGGTAAAGGGTTCAAGAAAAGTGGTGCTGCACACGGTGTAGCGCCACTTTTCTTAAATATTCCCCTCGATGTGTAGTAACTGGGGAGTCAAAACCTGACAGATACACTAATTATGGCCTCTGGTCACTCACACTCCAGTTACTGGGCATCTCAGAATGAGGACCTCATGCTTCTTTCTCTGAACCAAAAAACTGTGAAAGTTATAAGATGAATTTGGGCCAGGATTCACAAGTCTCTCCAAGAATGTATTGGCTTTTCATAACATCACTCAACTGGGTCACTCATGTCAGTGCTTAAGTACATGGCCCTCAGATTTTTTTTTACGTCTAGCCTGCTAGACAGCTCTTAGCTGTCTGTATGCCAAAGCCTCTTCTTGAACATAAAAAATAACTTATAGTGGGCTTAGAGCCCACCCAATCCTTACTGTTGGTTGGCTTTATTGTCACTCTCATTTTCTTGCTTCTTATTCAATGGTTTGAAAAAACTGTGAAAGTTATAAGATGAATTTGGGCCAGGATTCACTAGTCTCTCCAAGAATTTATTGGCTTTTCATAACATCACTCCACTGGGTCACTCAGGTCAGTGCTTAAGTACATGGCCCTCAGATTTTTTTTTACCTCTAGCCTGCTAGACAGCTCTTAGCTGTCTGTATGCCAAAGCCTCTTCTTGAACATAAAAAATAACTTATAGTGGGCTTAGAGCCCACCCAATCCTTACTGTTGGTTGGCTTTATTGTCGCTCTCATTTTCTTGCTTCTTATTCAATGGTTTGCCTTCCTCTTCTTATGCTTGTCCCTCTCATGGATTGTAGTCTCTTTATCATCCCTTTGACTGGATGACTTGTATTATTTCACTTCTCATGTTTACAGAACTACGTTTTCGTTTTCTTTGAGCACTCAAAGAGAGTGCATGTACTTTCTAGCTCGCTCTCTCATGTGCTGCTTTCTCCAAACTCCCATCCACATGTTCTCCATATTGGACTCTCATCCCTATCCCAACCTCTTCTTTGCTTTCTCCGCCCCTCCTTGCCTTTTAAAATAATTTTTTTGTTCTCCTGCAGGCCCAGCCGAAAGCACCATTGTTGCTGTCTAGCACCCGTCTACTCCATGTTGCTTTCCTGCGCTTTCTCCACCACCCAATCCTCAAATTGTACTTGAACCTCTTAAGGTCTGTAACGCTTTAAAAAAAGGTATGTTTTTGGGGGTCCAGAAGCTACCAGTTGCAGCCAGTACACTAACCCATGTACAAAGCAATTTTGCGTGAATGAAATTATTATTTTAAATTCCCTGATCCAAGTGGTTTCCACCATCTTGGATCAGAAAATTAGAAAAATGGCGATTGCATAATTTCCTTGGTGTGCGCATGCATGATGACACATATGCATCTAGGGAATGATGTGGACACCAGCATTTCACCCTTTTTACTCTTTTCTCTTTTTTTGCTGATGCTGCAAAACAGCAGCTAAAAAGCACTGGAAAAGACAATAGATCAAAAAGGCAAGACTACCTGTTCGCTTTGCCCATACTTGTCTTATGAGGCTGCCACTGCCAAATAACAGGCTGTCAAAAAACAAGGCTTACTAGTCTTGATTTCACCTGATATCTCTTTTTTCCACCTTTAGCTCGACTGTAACTTTTCAGTGAAAGGTACTGAATTCTAGGAATGTTCTACAGCACCAAAGCAGTATACTGGTAATTTTTACAGGTCTCCCAAGTTCTACAGGTCCATTGTGAGTGGCTAGCCAGTCCATGCTTTTGCTCCAGAATATGTAGTCATGGGTTTATGTTGGGGTAAACAGGACTACAAGTCCCCAAATGCAAAGGGAAGACCTGGAATGGATGAGCTATTAATGCATGAACATTTATAGTATTATTTGTGTACTGAAAATGAATGTCTGGCTCCTCAAAAGAGAACTACATGAGAATGATGTAATGTCCATATCATATATATCAATGGAATGACTGTACACATACCTGAAAACATCTGAATTCAAACTTTTCGTTCTGTTGGCATTCTGGGGTCTAATTGTCATTGCATTATTCGGTCGATCCAAATACATCTATTTACATGAAAATACACATACAATAAACATAAACATGCCTTTGAAAAAGCCCACTAGGAACATCATTCACACCTCATCCCTGTGTTGACCATGTTACTGTCATATACGCATTCTCCAAAAAAACTCCTTGAGCATGTGCTCAAGATGCTGCTACCCCTGTAGGGGATCCTGCTTGAACTCCTTCCGGTAACAGCACTTGAGAAGCTAAATTGGCTTCCGAAATGGCTGCCCCTCACTATTTTACTCAATGCAGCCATTGAAGGTTTGTAGCTGAACGAATGAAACAAATAACACATCACATATTCTTAATGAAGCAATTCTTTGTAGATATATTTAAAATGCTCTATGTAAATCTAAGGAATGAAAAGCCACCTCTCTGGAGATTTTGTATTAAGAACGAAAGTGGGTAAATAATATCTTGTGCTGGGTGAAATTCAGAGGCCACTTTTTGGAAGAAAGACAGATGTGGTCTTAAAAAATGCATGATCTGGAAAAACTATCTAATACAGTGTTCTGAAATCAATGCCCTCAGCTCCCAATCCTCAGGGTAGATATAATTACCACAAGGAGCAGCAGCTTGCAAGTACAGTCTATAAAGAATGGTAATTACGGTGATCCCAGTAGTCTAAAGGGAGTTGTCTCAAGGGCAGTCAGTACAAACTGTAGATCCTAACAAAGGACAGTCATTGGCATTCTGCCTCACAGAATAATAAGCTGTGTTAAGGGCTTTCAAATTTAGTTCTGCTCATACACAAATCTCTCTGCCAATCTTGTCCAAAGAAGAAGAATGAGTCCACACCCATACGATGATATGGTACCCTGCCACTAGTTTACTGGTTCAGGCTAACACCCTAGGAGGTTAGCAAAGTTTAGCAAAGCCCTGGAAATGGCTGTCAATTCTTTCCAATTGGGAAACAGACATATCACTTCTAGAGGCCAAATATTCTGTATCCCCTGATGTAACTTTGTCACACCATTCCACAAGACTGGTATCAGTTGTTAGAAACCATGGGGAAGTAAGAGCTAGGGAGACTCCCTTTAAGAGGTGTTTTAGGTCTAACTAACCCTAGCAGTTCTTGTTTGATACTGGTCGAGACAAGAATCAGACATATGTAATTTCCTGTCACTAGGGTCCAAAAATCCATCAGGCTGTACAGCAAGGGACTTAAATATACTCTGGCTCACGTTACCACCACTGTTGTTGTTGTCATTTGGCCTTGAAGACAAAGCTATTGACTTGCAGACATCCGTGATGAGTCCATTATCTTTGTCATAAGAGATTTTAGATGGAAAGAGTCCTTTTGAACAAGGTCGATTCAGCACATCAATAAGGACTTGTTCTGATTCAACAAGACACCATGCTTACAGAGTACTTTCATGTCCTCTTCCACCTCTGGAAAGAGGAAGTAGATTTCAGCCAGTCATATAAGTAAGGAAAATATTTAACCCCATACTCATGTAAATATGCTACCAACTGTACTCAGACCATCAGAAAGATTCTTGGAGCTGATGCCCAGCCAAAGTTCAGTGGTAGATTTTTAAAGCAAATCTTGATGGGATGGAGAAATTGGAATGAGCCAATGAGTGTCTTTGAGATCCAGGACCGTCAGAAAATCACCCAGATGAATGAGGATTAGAAAAGATTTAAAGGTGAGCTTTCTGAGTGATTTGGCTAATATTATTCTGCATATTTAATCCTGGTCTGAATGCTCATGAGAGTATTTCAACTAGGAATATAATTCAATAATGACCCCTACACTCTTCCACAGAAGAGACTGGCTGCACAGCTCGCTTAGTTGGCAAAGCCTGCGTGCCCACTAAAACAGCAGTATGTTTCTCTGACTTCATATGACAAAGAGTTTGGAGAAAAACATCTTCATTTGGAATCTCCACAAACTCAACTGACAAACCTTTTTTGCTATATTTTGAATCACCCAACTGTTTTGGAGTGATGACTGACACTGATCCATCAAGTGTCGCAGATGGCTTCTACTGGCATCTCCTTATGCTCACCATAGTCATGACTTTTTTGGAGGATGTGAAGTGATGAATGGAATCGACTGTTGCAGCCCAGAATTCTCGGAGAAAAGTCCCCCCCAGACTACAAGCCCTCCCACGAAAGGGACATCAAGATTCAGCAGGGACATACCTAGATCATTTGAGTCCCACAAAATAGGGGCCTGTTTCCAAAGGTGGACAGAATAGAAGGGCAACATTACAATCTTTTTTTATCCTTTTTGACCATATCGTCTAATTATTCTCCAAATAAATTATTGCCAATAAATTGAAGCTGCACGACTAACTTTTCTGTGCATTATCCATTTTCCATGAACATACCCAAATGTGAAGACAAGCTCCTGCTAAATGTTGTCAAATGTAAGATCTGATGACAAGCACAATTGTTGTTCCATATTTCCCATCAGCTGAAGACTATCATCGCCTTGCTGGTATGTGTCAAACAAACCCTGAAAGTCCTTTATTAAAACTGTGTAGCATAAGTGTTGTAAATAGATGTGTAAATAGACCTATGTGAGTTAAAATTAATTGCTACATAAACCCTCTTCAAAACACCACCCACTTTTCTATCCACCTGGTGAGTAGATTAGTCAGTCAGCCAAAACATATGTTTATTTAGACCATGGTCTTTAAAACAATTCCTAAAACCAAATCACGCACAAATTCAGTATTTAAAGTTAAAATGAACATGGATTTAAAAAAAGAAAATCTGGTACATACAAATGTAAAATCTATATATTCTAAAACATCTTTGTTCCTTAAAAAGAGGGTCCACTCTAATTTATTAGCTTATTGCCATTTGACTGTGGTTGGTTATCAACAGAAAATAAAAATCGCCCCAAGGCACACGTCACATCAAAATATCTCATGTCGGCCAATAATTTAGCAGCTTGTCCCCTATCCCTAATACAATACTTTAAAAAAACAGGCTTTAAAAAGGTCTTCTGTTTGGCTAAAACCCCTGACCATCCACAAGGACATGTGTTGAATTTCCTTTTACGATGAGGCCACATTGACAGATTTCCCTTCCGTTAGTAGGATGCCGTGATTCCATGATATTGATACTTGATTTAATCCATATCTAAATCTGAACAGGCTGCAGCACATCTTAATATTTGGCAGTTCCTCTAAATAGGGAAAGGTCTCACCATTCGTCCATGAACTTAATAGGTGAGAGATTGGTTGTTTTTTTTCTGAAATGAGTGAGATCCACATCCCCTGAAACCTGGTCAGTAAGATGAGTCTCATCTGGACTAATTGATGATTTGTGCATCACATTAGCCAGCAATGCTTCATCTCTAGATACTGGAATCTCAAAATTCTTTAAAGGATAACTCTTTGCCAATATGCATGGGAATGCATCATTTTCAATTTATGTCGTATTGTTTATCATAGTTTTTCATATATCAAAAAGTAAAGACGGTCATTAGCTTCCGCTGCCTGATATTGTCCAACCAAAGCCTCCTCTTGAGAAGGGACAGGAGCTTTGACATCCAGATTAGCTCCAATGTTCTTTAACACTTCATCCATCTGATCAACCCTGGATAAATGTGCCTTTGTGAAAAGTTCCCACCATATCCTAGTCAACTTAAACATCCCCTACCTGATTAGACAGCAATACCTGCACCACTGCTTTATCAATCATTGCCGGCAATTCCTTTGCTGTCAGTACAACTTGTCTATCTCCTTTCCCTTCTATTTCCAAATCATCCTTTGCCAAGGATGCCTGTCACTATATTGCTGAACATTTGAGAGCCTCCATCTTCAGTGATGAAGCCCTGTGAGTGCCAGTTTTATGTCGCCAGATTGAACCACCATGACAAAGTCAGGACACAATGCACTTTTCTCTTCCATTACATTCCTCCTCTTCTCTTTTGGTGCTTGAGGGATCGGATATTCCAAGGGCTGATTGCCTGCTGAAGCATGGCTGCAAGCATATTACTAAAGAGGGAGAGGGGTAGCAATCATTTAAGCGGAATAAGGAAAAGGTACAGGTAATAGAAAAAAAGAAAGGATATACCGGTGAGATTGAGAGTAGTTTTTTTATGGAATAGAAAGAGAGGCAGCAATCATGGAGACCTGTTTAGTGCACCAGGTGCGCTCATTTAGTGAAGAATGTGACAAGGGGGTTGGCAATGAGATAATATGTGCTTTGACAGTTAAAGTACTTCTTTACCATATTTTAATTTTCCAATAGATTGCAAGACCGGTTGTGATGCAATATAATTAGGCAGGGCCACAGGAATTATGTGATTCTGCAACTTCTGCTTTTTCGCATAATTATGGATTTGCTGCATTTGCCACATAAAGCAGCATCTTCTGCATAACCTGCAGATGTTAACAGTATGCAGCATCTCCTGCATAACCTGCAGATTTTAGCAGGAAAGTGTGTTTCGGATCAAACAGATCAAAATTAACTAAAAACATTGTGACGTGTGATTGCATGCAGTAGAAGTCCCTTCACAAAGGTTAACTGATCATCTTTCTGTCACTTATTTCTGTATTTGGTTCTTAAACTGGTACTAATGAGGTGAAATCTTTACCCAGACAATGGTACCATCGGTTAAAAAAATGTATACAATAATGAAGTAATACTATCAAATAAAGTGCTGCATTATGACGCGTTATTTGCCTTTATCTGCCTCATAATTTAGTCAACTCCTGTCGCATAATTTGGTGCTCATCTGCCACAAAACTCCAGCAGCTCTGTTATTAGGGTGTTCATGCACCTTTATGGGTAGGCGCTAGCAGAGTATGTTTTGGTCTTTTTTTTAGGGGTAGTTCCTTGCAGTGGCAGGCTTTACGCTGATCGTACCCTCCCCCAAAGCCCACACCCACCTTGCTGAATCATGTGCGGCCCTCTGGACAGGGATCATGCGGTGCAGCACAACAGCTGGCCAAGGTGAAGTGCGACCAGCAGCTTGCAGCCACATAGCGAGCAGCTCACTGGGCCAATGTGGGAGGTGTCCACCCTGCCTCACTCTTTGTTCTTGCAAAATACGGGACTCAGGCAGTCATAGCACTAGAAGAGAACTTCCACATTTGCCCGTCCTGATCAGGGCTTCAAACAGTATTGCTGGCACTATATACCAATCTCTGGATTGGCAACACGACTAGCAATAAGCAGCTGAACACCCTTAGGGTTGGGGAGAAGCTGCTTGTTGAACGGGACACTGGTGACACGGAGTCGTGCTGGGCAAGGCCCAGCATGCACCCTTCAGACAAATGAAGATAAAATTGCTTCTAGTTTGAAACTCAGGCACACTTGCCACCAGGACCCCCCACGGCAGGTCCCGCTCCTTGGCGTTTCCAAATGTAAAAAGACAGCATCACCCCTCTTCCGGTGAAAAGGAGCTATAAATATTGCACCTCTGCTGAACCATGTTTTATGATGAGCAATGCACCCAGTCGCCAGCCCTTTGCCCCCTCTGTCTCTACCTTCTCTCCACAACCCCTTTTCCAACTTCCTCTGCCCTGATTCCACGATGGGCTGGTGGGTCATTTTCATGGGACAGAAGAAAGGGACAAAAATAAGGAGGTGAACCAATTGGCAGATGTTATGGAAAATTCGAAAGATAAGTGAGGACCGGCTGCGTTATTGCCACCACTCTTCCTCTGCGTGCAACAAGAAGAATCGTGTTTCTGTGGGAATGGACCACAGAAAAGGCTTTTCTGCTTTTCTCTTGAAAAATAGCCCCGGCAGAGGTTGGTGAGTTTCTGCCTCTACTTAAATGTAACTGCTTCAGAACAAGCCAGGACAATCAGCCATGGCTGTAAAAGGATCCCTTTAATAAGAAGGCTCATAGTGCCCTCAGCGATCATATGATGCCATGCTTTTGATATCGCGAGCAAGCGAGTTTGTGGCCTACGTAGGTTGGTGCGCTATAGATTTTATAGCGCGCCCGCGCGCACATATCCATGGAGGTGTCCTGATGCTGCCAGAACATACAAAGGCCCAAATAGAAGTGCTGGGTCTTATACAGCCAGGTTTTTGAAGCCTTCCTGAAGTGCAGAGGAACATCTATTTTAACCACATGCATTCTCATTACGAGGTGATTGTCAGGATCCTTTCGAGATGAATTACAGGGCAGTTTTGTGTCTGATGCTACCTCTAATGGTATATGTTCCAGGGTATCAGAGGCAGTATCTTTCTTCTGTGTTAGACCACATCTTCATAGGTACTGGAAGTAGGTATGTGGGGGGTGCTGCAGCACCCCCATAATAGCTATGGTGAGCTTAGGAAGGTGAATTTCCTATGCGATCAAAAATAGAGGTACAATGTGAGACTATGTATTCTGACCATTTGCTGCTTATTCTTTAAACATGGAGATTGGTGTTTTACTTTTCTTTCTCTGACTGCAAATTGAAAAACTTGTAAAATGAACTATGTGACACTCTTGCTATGGTCCAAGACAGATTGAAAGGATAGACTTTAGGTGTCTTTTTAACACACAACAATATTTAAGTATCTCTAAATAAATTTTACAAATATTAAAAAATATATCAGCTGTTAGAAAAGCACAAATGAAACTTTTTTTGTAATTCTGAAGAGTGATCAAAACAAATGTTATAATAGGATCAAACCAAATCAGGACCCTTTACTTGGTAAATATTTGCTGAAACCCAATTCCCAAACATTATCTCTAGTGACATATATTGTTATCAGTACAACTGCATGTGTGTAAAAATGTAGTGGTCATTTAATTGGAAAATGTGCTGTCTGTAAAGGACAGTGTGCTGCCACACCATGCTTTAGTAATATATTTGCAACTGTGTGCTCCAAAATTCACCACCTGCAACATGCTACACCCTTATAAATCTTCTGCTGAATGGTCATGGCTCGCTTGCTACATTTGTTCTCTGTGTGATACCTGGATTGTTTTTTGGCCCTATGACCTCGGCGATGTAGCATTGATGGCAGCACCCCCACTCTGTAAATTGTTCCAGCACCCCCGCTCTTTGACTCTGATTCTGCAAGACCGATGCTGGCAGAAAAATCAGATCCTCCACCTGCCATATGCAAGATCAAAATGTTTCAGTTTTTTGTTGGGCTAGCCTATTTAATGGGCACTGAACAACCAAAGATTTAACTTTTTCATAGGAAAAATAGGTCATATCTGTCTAGCTGCTCATCTAGCTATGGAACCTTTCAAACATGGGGTTGAAACTTCTTTCTAAGGAGAAGACTAGGTAGTGGGGAAGTCTTCAAACACAAACTGCACCCTTCAGCTTTCTCAATGCAAAGCCTTATCCATGCCAGGTACTTTCTTCAGTTGTCTCAGCAAGTGAGAGGAAATATGCACACTTTAGAATGGAAAGCATAGACATCAGATCAGTGCAGAGCACAGATAGCACCCTAGGCAGATGTAACTTTGGTGCCCTCGCTGCTGCTGAATAAAATTTCCCTGAGATGATTGGTAATCTGGGCCAAGGTGGTCCATGCTAAAAGCCAGCCCTGGACCAGTGAGTCATAGATGTAGTCCGGCTAGGTTACTCCATTATCTTCAAAACGCAGCTACCGGTCTTAGGCATACGTTGTATGGAAGGATTGAAGCACCAGGTGATAATGAATCAAGCAGCAAATTCATCACAAAAGAGAGAGAACATCCATTTTCAAGCAGAAAACGGGAAGGGGACAAGGGTTATTCAAATTGTTTTCTATTTATACATTCTCTGGTTACTAGAGACCTATGATGAACTTGAAGCCGACTGCTTAATGAAATGCTGATCTTTCAGAATGATAATGCTATGGAACATCCTTTTGGTGGTTTCGCCATGAATCTTTCTAACCAACCAGTAACTTCTTGCCACTCACCAATAGTAATTGAAGTTTCCCATGGGTTTACTGCATTTTGATTTCCACACAAGTTTATTTGGTAAAATACCTGATTCAATCAATCAATCAATGAATTTGTAAAGCGCGCTATGTACCCGTTAGGGTTTCGAGGCGCTGGGGGGCAGGGAGAGGGGGGGGGTGGTGGTGTGCTGCTATCGTTCGAAGAGCCAAGTCTTGAGGAGTCTCCTGAAGGTGAGGAGGTCCTGGGTCTGGCGTAGTGAGGTGGGGAGAGAGTTCCAGGTCTTGGCGGCGAGGAAGGAGAAGGATCTGCCGCCAGGAAAAAATCAAACTGGCCATTGCTCCTCTTGTGAGATTCTTGAACTTCAAAAAGGTCGCAATCATTCCTTTCTAGGACAATTGGCTGTTTCAGGTGGGATTCCAGCCACAGCCACCCACGGCCCTGAAACCATATGTGCTGTTCCTCAGGAGCCCTAGTAGGCCACCAACCGCCGGATGTTGCATCTCTTCCCCATTTGTGTTACAGTTCACTGGTACTGAGTTCAACAGCGTTAATAAACAGGTGCTTGTGCCATAGTAAATAAGTGCCAAGCTGCATTACCTTCTGAACCTCTTCTTGTAGAAGTCTCAGCCCACAGATGAAAACTGGCTGTGGGTTCAGAGTGAACATCTAACAGTTGCTATGGCTACATATATTTATCACACCACTGCCTGTGGATTTAACCTTGCACTATGATAAGCCTACCACTGTGTAATACAGTCTGGGGGCTCACAGCACATCAAGTACTTAAAATGTTGTATGTTTGTGATTGAGATATTAATGAGGATATTGGCTTTGCAGCAGGGCAAGTGTTGAGATTAATTCTCAATCTGATAACTGTGTGTATTATGTACCGTGATTTTCTGTTCTGTTCTGATTTTTTGCTAAATAAACTAGAAAGAACTGGTTCAATCAGGCTATTACAGCCCAAATAATGACAGACTGGGAAGGAAAGACCATACTAAGAGATCATGACACTGCTGAATTTAAAGGACTACTATTTAAAGTCCTTAACCTTTAGCTGTTGGGCCTTTCCATGTGCTGAGCTGTTTTTTGGCTATTTGGAGTAGTTTGCGCTTAGGCCTTCATAACTTTTTGTCCACATAAGCTACCCATGCAAACTTTGCGTCTTTTTTTTCCAACATCCTAGGGTTTCTAAAGGTACCCAGAGTTTGTGGGTTCCCCTGGAGGAGGTCAAGAAATTAGCCAAAATAATGATCAAATTCGTTATTGTAAAAGTAGACAAAATTCTGAATTCAGCAAGGGGTAATTTGTGTAGATCCTATGAGGTTTTCCTACAGAAAATAACAGCCGAAATAAAAAATATTGAAATTGAGGTGAAAAAAACAGCCATTTCTGTCCACATTTTCGTCTATAACTTTATCCAGCTATGGCAGATTTTTTAAAGCAATGTATCGTTACGTCTGCTGGACTCTTCTGGTTGCGGGAATATATAGGACTTGTAGGTTCATCAAAAACCCTACGTACACCGAAACAAAAAATGAGCTGCACCTTGCAATGGGTTTTCATTGTATACCGGGTATACAGCAATTCATTTAGTGAAATATAAAGAGTCAAAAATAGGTATCAAAGAAACCTTTGTATTTCCAAAATGGGCACAAGATAAAGTGTTGAGATGTAGTGGTTATTTGCACATCTCGGAATTCCGGGGTTCCCATACTAGCATGTGATTTACAGGGCATTTCTCAAATAGACTTCTCTTTACACACTGTCTTACATTTGGAAGGAAAAAATGTAGAGAAAGACAAGGGGCAGTAACACTTGTTCTTCTGTATGTGTTCCTCCAAGTCCCCTGATAAAAATAGAACAACACTTGTGTGGGTAGGCCTAGTGCCCGCGACAGGAAACGCAACATGGACACATCACATTTTTACATTGAAATAAGACGTGTTTTTTGGAAAGTGCCTAGGTGTGGATTTGGCCTCTAGCTCAGCCGGCAACTAGGGAAACCTACCATACCTGTGCATTTTTGAAAACTAGACACCTAGGGGAATCCAGGATGGGTTGACTTGTGGGACTCTCACCAGGTTCTGTTACCTAGAATCCTTTGTAAACCTCAAAAGTTGGTAAAAACACTTTTCCCTCAGATTTCGGTGCTGCAAAGTTCTGGAATCTGAGAGGAGCCTCAAACTTCCTTCCACCCAGCATTCCCCCTAGTCTCCTGATAAAAATGGTACCTCATTTGTGTGGGTAGGCCTAGTGCCCGCCACAGGAAATGCCCCAAAACACAACGTGGGCACATCACATTTTCCCCCAAAAAAGTAACCTGTTTTTTGCAAAGTGCCTAGCTATGTATTTTGGCCTCTAGCTCAGCTGTCACCTAGGAAAACCTAGCAAACTTGGACATTTCTGAAAACTAGACACATAGGGGAAATCAGAATGGGGTGACTTGTGGGGCTCTGACAAGGTTCTGTGACCTAGAGTCCTTTGCAAACCTCAAATTTTGTCCCCAAAAAACCTTTCCCTCAGATTTCGTTGCTGCAAAGTTCTGGAATCTGAGAGGAGCCACTAACTTCCTTCTACCCACTATTCCCTTGAGTCTCCTGATAAAAATAGTACCTCACTTGTGTGTGTAGGCCTAGTGCCCACGACAGGAAATACCCCCATACACAACATGGACACATCACATTTTCCCAAAGAAAACAGACCTGTTTTTTGCAAAGTGCCTAGCTGTGGATTTTGGCCTCTAGCTCAGCCGGCACTTAGGAAAAACTAGCAAACCTGGACATTTCTGAAAACTAGACACCTAGGGGAATTCAGAAAGGGGTGACTTGTGGGGCTCTCATTGGGTTCTGATAACCAGAATCCTTTGCAAGCCTCAAAATTTGGCAAAAACAATTTTTTTCCTCACATTTAGGTGACAGAAAGTTCTGGAATCTGAGAGGAGCCACAAATGTCCTTCCATTCTGCATTCCCCCAAGTCTCCCGATGAAAAGGGTACCTCACTTTTGTGGGTAGGCCTAGTGCCCGTGTCAGGAATGGATCACACAATGGTCAATGTTATTCCTTACACAAGGGCATCTGTTGACCCTGGGGTGATTCATTCCTGATGCAGACACTAGGTGCAGGCACTCAAGTGGGGTAGCATTTTTATCAGGACAGGTGCGGAAACACTGGGTGGTAGGAATTTTGTGGATCCTGGCATATTCCTGTAGTTTGTGTGACAGAAATACAAGAACAAATAGAGTTTTTATTCAACATTTCAACTTTGCAGGGTATTCTGGGTAAGAAAACATTTGGGAATCCACACAAGTCATGCCTCCTTGGACTACCCTGGGTGTCTAGTTTCCAGACATATCTGGGTTTGGTAGGTTTCCCTATATGACCGCCAAGCCCGGGACCAAAAACACAGGTGCCTGCCTTACCTAACTAGGTTGTTTTGTGATAGATAATTTTGATGTCTCCACAATGCAATTTGGGTGGTTGAATTTGGGGCTGAACTAAATTGGGGAGCTCCAAAGACAGTGATCTCTCTGTGCTTGCCGCCACAAGCACCTGCTCTCTGGGTTGGGCTAACCCGCTAATGTCACACTGCAAAGACTGTGCTTGGAAAGGGACAGCAGGACTGTCCTCATCATCTCCCTCAGAATCACTGGAAGAGGAGATGTAGGAAACATCACTCACAAAGTCTGCACCGTTGTCCTATCCCTCAAATGCTGTCTCAGTATCTGCTGTCTCAGTCTCTGATCCTATGTCAGAGCTCTTCCTCTATAACTCGAGTTATGGCTGGAGCAGCAGTCATCCAACGAAACGCCATCTCTGCTACTGGCTAAACTGTCGCTCTAAAACAGAGATGCGTGCCACAGTAGAGGTCAGTCAACTTACCTTTGCTTCTTCCCTCAATCAGCACGTTCTCTCAAGACACTCCAAAAACAAAAAAGACACACTATTACTTCACCTTGTCACATACCAATCATCACAGTCTTTAGCGCATCTGGCGCCCAGTCCAACAATCATTATTGGTGCTCCCACGACCTCCTCCGATTCCCTCACTACCACCCAGCAAAAGTGCCCTTCGTCTCTCCATAGCCCCTCTTGCACATACATTTCATTTGTATTATAGTGCAGGTAATGGCTGGCTTTACTAATCCACTCAGCTATTTACATAAAATACAGATTTGATCTTTGCAGTAGGCATATAAACCTTCTGCACTACTTAATGGCATCAAAACTGCCACTAGACAAAAGTCATATCTTATTTTGTAGCAGAAACATAATCACAAGAGTTACTTGACTTTTTTATTGCTGCCTCAAAGCTACAGTTGAAACGTGTCAGTTGAAGTATGTGCATTGCTTTGAAGACGCAAGCTGCAAATTCAAGAGAACAGGTGCAAAAAAGAATTGAGAACTCTCTGTAGTTCCCAAGTTTAGGTGGAGAGCAGCTCTAGAAAGGAGCACTCTTCAACAACAGCACACTGTAGATTTGCTCATTTCAAATATCTGTTTATCTAGCAAAGTTTTTAAGAATTGGATCAGCACAGTGCTCTCCACGCCGAGCTAGATAGTGACAAAGTCTTTTGCCATTTACACAGCAAAGTCTTTAAGCATAGGTTTGACACAGTGTCAAACTTTGCCGAGCTGTAAAATGACAAAAGCCATTTACCACTCCAGGTACAGTACTACAGCTTGGGACTGGTAAAATACCGTCCAAGCCATCCTGGAATAAATAAAAGCAACCCCTGACACATGTTTCGCTCTCATTAGAGCTCATCAGAGAGGGTTGGCTTTGTCCAGACACAAGGGAGCATATATATATATATATATATATATATATATATATATATATATATATATATATATGTAGAGAGATCACATATATGGGTGTGGTCTTCCTGGGGGCCGATCGCTGCCCCCAGGAAAACCACACACGCATTGACAAAAGTGACCGATATATATATATATATATATATACATATCTGCACTTTATATTAATATTAGTTACCCTTTCTCTCTACGGGCACTTTATGAACATAAGAGGCAATTACACTTTTGGTAACCACTTGTAGATTTTATAGAAGAATGTGACAAATGTATATTGGTAGGATTGCTTCTTACAGTTATGTTTTCATGATCAACCAGAATAATGTGTTCCTGATTAATTCTGAAGGGTTTGAAAGTACTGAATATGGGTTGAATTAGAATAGGAGTAGGTACTTTACCAGTATAATGATTCTTATTCAGCTATGTTGATGGTCAATTGAAATTCAAATATATGAGTCATTTGGAGAGGCGGGTGATGGGGTGAGAATATAAAATGCGATTATATTTGATATGCTGTTGCATGCCTTGTTGTTAAAAAGTGAGCTCAAAGTACGTTGTCTTTTTCGTCTAAACTATTGAAACTAGGTGTCAAACATGCACATGAGCACTCACTAATGGCTATGATTGTTTCAAATATTCTCACCGCTATCAGAGAGAAAGAGAGAGGAAAAAACTGAAGGGCACCCACACAGTGGAGTAGTTAGCGATCGAATAGTAACTAGATTTTAATTGGTAGAAGGGGGTACAAGGGGGTGGTCACATGGTTTAAATACACTCTGGTTATGTGTAACTCTATGGCCAGTACAAGGCTCAGGCTGAAACGCAATGCCATGGACTTGCACTCAGCACTTTATACTATATGCATAATTGTTCAGGTTCCGAATTGGTGGTGCCATTGTCATTTTTATGAGTGAATCCAGGGAAGACTGGGATGTGACCGTGGAATTACTATTTAGCAAATATATATATATTTATGTATAGATACGTCTATATGTAGATCTATATAAATATGTAGATCTACATTTTTTAATAGCTGTATGGTTTTCCTGGGGGCTGTAGTGGCCCCCAGAGAAACCATACCACTATTAAAAACAATGCCCCCACAGGGGGTCGCTCTGCCCATGGGCGTGTAGCGGGTATGTCATATATAAAATTTTAAAAAACAACAGATTATGGACGGAACACTGAAAATGCAAACATTCCCCCCAGTCACAAATATTTGGGTTTAATCCACCGTTTGTTTGCTCACCACGCACCCCCCCTCACCCCCAGTCTGGACCCAGCCATATGCAAATAAGTCTTGACCCTGTTCCTCCTGGGAACAGTCCAGCCCGAACTGCCAGGCCAGGTACCTCCCTGGACCGGAAACAAGCGTCCTAGGACCGGTTTCACAGTATCACCCTTTCCAAGTGGGAAGGGTATGCCCAGACGTGGGCCCCATGCTTGCTATGTTTCCAGATTCAAGCTAGCTTGGCTGTTGATGGGTGATATCCTGAAGCCGGTCCCAGGATGCTTTTTTCTGGTCCAGGGAGGACCTGGTCTGGCAGGTCGGGGTGGACTGTGCCCATGAGGAAAAGGGTCAAGACTGATTTGCATATGGCTGGATCCAAACTGGAAAGGCATGGCAAGCAAAAAAACTGATGGATTAAACCCACATCTGTGACTGAGGGTGAATGTTTGATTTGCTCTGCATTCCATCTGTTAGACTTTTCTTCCTTGGCGTGGTCTCCCCTGACTTTTTGCCTCTGTTCCCCAGGTTGTTGATGTGTGTTGGACACTGATTTTGCTGTTTTTGTTACTCTGGGCACTTTACCACTCCTAACCAGTGCTAAAATGCAAGTGCTCCTTTACAAAATCTGTATGTAATTGGCTTATCCATGATTGGCATATTTGATTTACTAGTAAGTCCCTGGTAAAGTGCACTGGAGGTGCCAGGGCCTGTAAATCAAATGCTACTAGTGGGCCTGCAGCACTGGTTGTGCCACTCACATAAGTAGCTCTGTAATCATGTCTCAGACCTGCCATCGCAGTGTCTGTGTGTGCAGCTTTAACTGTAAATTTGACTTGGAAAGTGTACCCACTAGCCAGGCCTAAACCTTCCCTTTTCTTACATGTAAGGCAACCCTAAGGTAGGCCCTAGGTAGCCCCAAGGGAAAGCAGTGTAGGGTTAAGGTAGGACATATAGGCCCTCATTATGACCTTGGCAGGCGGCTTCAGCCGCCCGCCAAGATCTGAACGCCGGGTGGCCGCCAATGCGGCCGCACTCCCGCTGCGGTCATTTTGAGATCCCCGCTGGGCCGGCGGGCGGAAACCTGGTTTACGCCCGCCGGCACAGCGGGGATCTCGGCCGCAACACATGAGCCTGCTCCAAATGGAGCCGGTGATGTTGCGGCCGTGCGACGGGTGCAGTTGCACCCGTCGAGCTTTTCACTGTCTGCTATGCAGACAGTGAAAAGCTGAATCGGGCCCAGTGGCATGGGTATTGCAGGGGCCCCCAGGGGCCCCACGACTCCCCGTACCACCAGGAAAAGGCTGGTGGTCGGGGACTCGTAATCCCCTGGGCAGCGCTGTGGTGCTTTCGCCACAGTCAAAATACACAAGATTGCCCTGCCAGCCTGTTGGCGGTGCAATTGCCAAAACAGCCCTGGCGGTCTTTGATCCCCAGGGTTGTAATGACCCCCATAGTAATGTGTTTTATATGTCCTGACAGTGAAATATTGCTAAATTTGTTTTTCACTGTTGCAAGGCCTGCCCCTCTCATAGGTTAACATGGGGGCTACCTTTAAATATCATCAGTGTAGATTCCCTTTGGAAGCGGATGAACATGTGGAGTTTGGGGTCTTTAAGCTCACAATTTAAAAATACATCTTTTAGTAAAGTTGATTTTAAGATAGTGTGTTTGAAAATGCCACTGTTAGAAAGTGAGCGTTTTCTTGTTTATACCATTTCTGTGACTCTGTCTGTTTGTGGATTCCCTGTCTGGGTCAGTTTGACAGTTGGGCTGATTGCACCTCACACTAGACAGTGACACAAAGGGAGCTGGGGTGTAGCCTGCATATCCTGATGAGCCATCTGTGCTAGGAGGGAGGGGTGGAGTGGTCACTCACACCTGAAAGGGCTGTGCCTGCCCTCACACAATGCAGTCTCCAACCCCCATGGAGAGTGTTTGGGGCCTGGCCTGGGCAAGGC
Organism: Pleurodeles waltl; assembly: GCF_031143425.1. Lineage (NCBI taxonomy): Eukaryota > Metazoa > Chordata > Amphibia > Caudata > Salamandridae > Pleurodeles > Pleurodeles waltl. The sequence goes on from NC_090445.1 coordinate 469,360,142, forward strand.
AGGTTTTCAAATTCACAAGAGACTTTGCTTTGAAGTAGGCCTACTTCAAAAGAGAAATTGGGTATAAGAAGGGCACCCAAAACCAACGGCTTTAGAACACTTCTGGAAGCAAGAGGAACATCTGCCTGGAGAAGGAAGAAGAGCTGCCCTGCCTGTGACTGTGCTTTGTGGAGCTATCCTGCAGTTGCTGCTTCTGCCAGAGTAAGAGGGCAAAGACTGGACTTTGTGTACCTTCCATCTTGTAAAGAAATCTCCAAGGGCTTGATTTAGAGCTTGCCTCTGAAGTCTCAGGGACATCAAAGACTTCTCTCTGCCAGCACCCGGAGCCTAGAGTCTCTGGAGAGACCCCTGCTCTGACAAGTGGTACCCTATCTAGTCCCTGGGCCCTTGAAAGGAAAGCTGGTGAAAATCCAAGGAAATCGATTTCGGACAACTTCGGACCCACGCCACTGCTGAATCCGGTGACGCCGCCTGCACCTGACTCTGTGATCTTTGCTGGAACACAACGACCTTTGCAAACCCGACATCGCTGGAGCCCCGCCGAAGTCTGTGACTCCGTGGAAGTTGCCGTACCACTTCGTAACCGACGCCACCTGGAGTGCGCGGATTCAATGTTTCGCACAGACGCTGCGATCCCTGACTTCTCCCCGCGGCTTGTTTTCACTCTTCACCAAAGGTACTGTACCAGGGGGTCTACGCGACTCCATGTCTGGCGCCGCTGGTGTTGGATAGTTGGAAACAACTCTGTTACAACGCCATTTTAACACCTCATCGAAGCATTGGGTGTTTCTAAGCGCTATTTTTTTGTTTAATCTTTAAAAATTCATATCTTACTTGTGTATGTCGGATTTTTTTCATTTTGGTCTTGTTTAGATAAATATTTCCTATTTGTCTAAACTGGTTTTGTGTCATTTTGTAGTGTTTTCATTAAGTTACTGTGTGTGTTGGTACAAATACTTTACACCTAGCACTCTGAAGTTAAGCCTACTGCTCTGCCAAGCTACCAAGGGGGTAAGCAGGGGTTAGCTGAGGGTGATTCTCTTTTACCCTGACTAGAGTGAGGGTCCTTGCTTGAACAGGGGGTAACCTGACTGTCAACCAAAGACCCCATTTCTAACACCATCCATCATCTGTTGTTTTTGTATTTAAAATAAGGCGCACCATGGCGGTAGGCAGGGGTACTATTATCACTATTTTTTACGCTAGTCTAGCACTTTGCAGGATTAGCAACAATCCTGCAAAGCACCCCGAGGCCCACTGAAAACAATGGGAGCCTTCCTTTAATGCCTGCTCTTAGCAGGTGATAAAAATGCTGATAAAAATGATGCAAAGAAATCTCTTAGATTTCTTTGCGCATTTTCTGACCCCCCCAGCGCCGGAACTTCCCCATTGCATACATTATGCATGGTGCTACAAAGTATTGCAATGCATGCACTGTGCCACTTTGTACATTTGGTGCGGGGTTTTTGGCCTTCTAACGCCACATTAGCGTAAAACAAATGTTGCTAATGTGGCGTTGGAATGGCGCTAGGCCCTCTTAAATGTGGGCATTTGTGTTTTCCTCTGTGTAGTATATAAGATGTAGTCTTGTTAGAAAAAGTCATATGAGTCTTGGTTAGTTGTGCGCACTATTTCACTCTGGCTCCAAGACTTTCCTGTGCCCTTGATTCTTCACCCTTGGGTCATGCTGCCATCTTGTATAACCGCTTAACGTATTCCAACACAGCAATGTAGAATAGTGTGAGTGTAGATTTGAAAACACTATATGCAGGTGCCATTGGGAAACGGTCACCATGCAGGGGCTTCAGTTCTTCCTAAACATTTGAACAAACAGAAGGTGACATAATTTTATTGTGATATATATTTGGAGTCCTTGTGAATATCTTTCTCTGACTGGACTCTATGGATGAGAAACAAACCTGCCATTGAGTCCGTTCCACCACATCATGATGGTACTAGTAGGTCTCGCTCTGAAACTGGGTTGACAATGGTATAACAGGGGAACTGGGAATAAATGTGTAATTAGTTTCACGTGGCTTAGACCATAGAGAAGGAATAGAAATTATTCAAATCAAGTTGAGATCTCTTATTGCTACCAGATCGACTGTACATTCAACTGTTCCCAATTAACAATCACAGCCAAAATTTCAGTGAGCCTAGTTGAATTGTATGAATGATGGGGTGGAACAAATAACATTACAAAAAACATTACAAAAAAGAGAGAGATAGTATGACAATGGATTGCACACAGAGTCTGGACAATCATGTGGGCTCAAGCAGCCGCACAGTCTAGTATTAAATCTAAGCGGCGTACCATTAACTGACGTACAGAGATTTGTCCTTGAGAAGGGTTTGGGTTTTGCCCCCCCGGGCCGCCCTGGATTAATTCAGATTATGCATACAAGCTAAGATCCTTTTTTGAAGGTCAACCACCTATAGACAATTCCACACTAGGGGACACAGTTCTATGTAAAAAAAATCATCCTTCACACCCCCACTACATCCATTTCAGTAGAAATCCTCGCCTTTTAAAAAGCAGTTTTGAAAGGCATCAGTGAGATCAGTCCTAACACTTTGAAGATGTTTCTTTCATAATACAACAAAAAATGTGGAAAACGCTTTACAGGAACTAGCTGATAACTCCAACATAGTCATAAAACCAGCAGATAAGGGAGGCGCCATCGTAATCCAAACCACAGAAATTTATCGTAAAGAATGTTTCAGACTATTGAGTGACCCACGCAACTATAAAAAACTCAAGGAGGACTCCACTGATTTCCTTAAAATTAAGATCAATAGTATGGTGGAGCAAGCTCTAGCAGACAACTTGATCCCCCATAAAGAAGGAGACTTCTTAATCAATAAGAATCCAGTAACTCCATACTTCTATACCATTCCAAAAATTCATAAAAATCTGGAGACACCTCCTGGCAGACCCATCCTATCGGGTATCAATTCTATCTTGGAACCTATATCTCATTTTGCTGATGCTTTTTTGAGACCTATTGTAGGAGGCAGGCCTGGCTTGTAGTGGGTACCAGAGGTACTTACACCTTGTGCCAGGTCCAATTATCCCTTATCAGTAGAATAGAGGTGTGTCTAGCAGCTTAGGCTAATAGAAGGTAGCTATGGCAAAGCGGATTAGGCTGAACTAGGAGACATGCAAAGCTCCTACTATACCACTTATATCATATGCACAATATCATAAGAAAACACAATACACAGAGTTACTAAAAATAAAGGTACTGTATTTTTATGACAATATACCACAAGTATCTCAGTGAGTACCCTCAATAAGAAGGAGAGTAATATACACAAGTTATATGTACACAAACCAAGTAAGTAAGAGTCAGAAAAGTAATGCAAACAGTGTAGAATTACAATAGGGTGAACATGGTCTAGGGGCAACACAAACCATATACTCCAAAAGTGGAATGCGAATCACGAATGGACCCCAGACCTATGGGAGCTTGTAGAGCGTGGCTGGGACTGTAAGAAAACAGTCAGAGTGTCCTAGATACCCCACCCCAAGACCCAGAAAAGTAGGAGTAAAGTACACCTACTACCCCAGTAGAGCACAATAGTCGTGATAGGGGGATTCTGCAAGAAAAACAAACACCAGCAGTGCACTGACAATGGATTTCCGGACCTGAAGACCTGCAAGGCAAGGGGCCCAAGTCCAATAGTCGCGACAGTGTCCGGGGGGGCAGAAGCCCAGGAAACCCCGGATGAAGGTGCAAGGAAGCTGCCTCTGAATGGAAGAAGCTTGGAGTTCTGCAAGAAAGAAGAGGACTAGGAACTTCTCCTTTGGAAGACAGTTGTCCCACGTCGCGATGAAGCTTGCAGAGGTGTTCTCACGGAGAAATACCGCAAACAAGCCTTGCTAGCTGCAAGGGTCGTGGTCGAGGTTTTTGGGTGCTGCTGAGGACCAGGAAGGACCAGGATGTCGCCTTTTGGAGGAGGAGACAGAGGGGGCGCTCAGCAACTCAGAGAGCCTTCACAGAAGCAGGCAGCACCCGCAGAAGTACCCCAACAGGCACTTAGAAGATTAGTGAACGCGAAGTTTCAAAAGGGGATCCCACAATGTTGGAGGCCAACTCAGAGGGTTGTGCACTGCAGGACGGAGTGCTGGGGAACCAGGTTAGGCTGTGCATGAAGGTAATCCTGGAAGAGTGCACAAGAGCCGGAGCAGCTGCAAATCACGCAGTACACAGCTTTGCAGTCTAGCGTGGGGAGGCAAGGACTTACCTCCACCAAACTTGTACTGAAGAGTCACTGGACTGTGGGAGTCACTTGGACAGAATTGCTGTGTTCCACAGACCACGCTCGGCAGGATCAGAGGGAACCCAGAAGACCGATGATGCAGTCTTTTGGTGCCTGCGTTAGCAGGGGGAAGATTCCATCGACCCACAGGAGATTTCTTTGGAGCTTCTGGTGCAGGGTGAAGGCAGGCACCACCTGGAAACAGTCGAGAAAGCCAGCAGTATGAGGTGCTACAATGTTGCTGGTAGTCGTCTTGCTACTTTGTTGTGGTTTTGCAGGCGTCCTGGAGCAGTCAGCGGTCGATCCTTGGTAGAAGTCGAAGAAGGAGATGCAGAGGAACTCTGGTGAGCTCTTGCATTTGTTATCTGAAGAATTCCCCAAAGCAGACACCCTAAATAGCCAGAAAAGGAGGATTGGCTACCAAGAGAGGTAAGAGCCTATCAGAGGGGGTCACTAACGTCACCTGCTGGCACTGGCCACTTAGAGCAGTCCAGTGTGCCCCCAACACCTATGTTTCCAAGATGGCAGAGGTCTGGGACACACAGGAGGAGCTCTGGGCACCTCCCCTGGGAGGTACTGGTCAGGGGAGTGGTCACTCCCCTTTCCTTTGTCCAGTTTTGCGCCAGAGCAGGGCTGGAGGATCCCTGAACCGGTGTATACTGGCTTATGCAGAGATGGGCACCATCTGTGCCCATCAAAGCATTTCCAGAGGCTGGGGGAGGCTACTCCTCCCCAGCCCTTCAAACCTATTTCCAAAGGGAGAGGTTGTAACACCCTATCTCAGAGGAAATCCTTTGTTCTGCCTTCCTGGGACAGCGCTGCCTGGACCCCAGGAGGGCAGAAACCTGTCTGAGGGGTTGGCAGCAGCTGCAGTGGAAACCCCGGAAAGGCAGTTTGGCAGTACCCAGGTTCTGTGCTAGAGACCCGGGGGATCATGGAATTGTCCCCCCAACACCAGAATGGTATTGGGGTGACAATTCCATGATCTTAGACATGTGACATGGCCATGTTCAGAGTTACCATTTTGACGCTATACATAGGTAGTGACCTATGTATAGTGAACGCGTGTAATGGTGTCCCCGCACTCACAAGGTCCGGGGAATTTGCCCTGAATGATGTGGGGGCACCTTGGCTAGTGCCATGGTGCCCACACACTAAGTAACTTAGCACCCAACCTTCACTAAGTGAAGGTTAGACATATAGGTGACTTATAAGTTACTTATGTGCAGTGGTAAATGGCTGTGAAATAACGTGGACGTTATTTCACTAAGGCTGCAGTGGCAGGCCTGTGTAAGAAGTGTCAGAGCTCCCTATGGGTGGCAAAAGAAATGCTGCAGCCCATAGGGATCTCCTGGTACCCCAATACCCTGGGTACCTCAGTACCTTATACAAGGGAATTATATGGGTGTACCAGTGTGCCAATGAGAATTGGTAAATTTAGTCACTAGCCTGCGGTGACAAATTTGGAAATCAGAGAGACCATAAACACTGAGGTTCTGGTTAGCAGAGCCTCAGTGACACAGTTAGGCACCACACAGGGAACACATATAGGCCACAAACTTATGAGCACTGGGGTCCTGGTTAGCAGGATCCCAGTGACACATAACAAACACACTGATAACCTAGGGCTTTCACTATGAGCACTGGGCCCTGGCTAGCAGGATCCCAGTGAGACAGTGAAAACACCCTGACAGATACTCACAAACAGGCCAAAAGTGGGGGTAACAAGGCTAGAAAGAGGCTACCTTCCTACACCTATACTGATACCTATCTTAAGGATACTAAAGACGTACTGTGTTCCTTGAAAGACAGACTCTTTGACCCAGGAACTGAGATACTGATAGGACTTGATGTGGAGAGCCTATGTACAAGTCTCTCTCAACCCAACACATTGCATATAGTTGAGGAGGTCATCTTTAACATTGATTTGAACTACCATACACCACGGAATGTGGTTATGGAATGCTGTTTCTGGGCCTTAATGAAACATTTCTTTGAGTTCAAGGGAAATCTGTACCTTCAGAAGCATGGGACGAGCATGGGAAGCACCTTTGCTCTAAGCCTGGCCAGTCTCTGTCCATCATTTTGAGAAACAGAGAATTCTAAACCCCACTAATCCATACAGAGAAAACATTGTGTTGTGGAAAAGATACATTGATGACGGAAAGGAGATGAGTCACAAGTAGAGACTTTTTTAGAGTGGTTACACAAGCAGGACCAGTTCCTGAGATTCACCCACACAATGAGCAAGGAACAACTGGTGTTTTTGGATCTAAACATTATAGCCACCAACGTTGCCCTTAAAACAACCACCCATAAAAATCCAACAGCCAAAAACTGTTTGATAGTGCCCACATTGTCACCTAAGAGAGAATCTTCTGTTTGGACAATGCCTTAGACTTAGGAGGAACTGCTCTGAGATATGAGACTATAAACAACAAGCCCTGAATTTAGCATTGAAATTGGAGGCAAGGAAATATCCCAAAAAAATGATCAATCAGGCTATGAAACAAGCTTGCAATAACAACAGAGAAGCCCTCCTGGAAACCCCTCCTCAAAAAGAGCAAGAGGAAAGACCAATATGTATCACGACATTTAATGCTGCCTTCAATCAAGTAAGCAAGATTATTAACAAACACTGGCACATTCTTAACAGTGGCTCATGGAAGATCCCCAAACACATGTTTTCACTCAAATGAGGGAAAAGACTTCGAGACATGCTGTGCACACCCATCCACGCCATTTTCGCAAGAAACTGGATGGTATCAATTACCTACCATAACCCAAAGGACATTACTGATGCGGTAATTGTAGTGTGTGCCATCTAACAAAGGCTAATAAACGGGTCACCTTTAATGACAATACACCATGGGATATTAGAGACTTCGCTAACTGTAGCACCCAACAAGCAGTATATATGATCATTTGCCCATGCAACCTACATTATGTAGGGATGACCACCCGCAAAGTTAAGACTTGCATCTGTGAACATCGCAGAAACCTGAGATGTGGACGAGCTACTACTAAAATGTCCACTCATTAGCACACACAGTGGAGGATTACCAGTGGGTCATCCTAAAACACCAAAAGGAGATTACCTGCAAGTCCATATTGTTTGAAAGAGAACAATGGTGGGTCTATAATTTACGTACACACCAAGTAGGTCATAATGAAAACATCCCCTGGAGCCAGCTGCTGAAGCATTAACATCACAGTAATCATCACCTGGAGGCATACATCTGATAGTGTCAGGTGCACCATGGTAAAACAATAAAGTTTCTGTCCAATTATTCATGCGTAAACCATTGCGCCTTCATATGAAACATCATTAATAGTACTACGCTCACTCTTGTTTCTACTATTGACAATGAGTAATATTTCATTATATAAAAGATAAGTGGTCTCATTACATAGTCTTATAACTTAAAAGAACCACCTTGGTTTCCTCCCCTTTTACCCCCTGTTTTTCGCAGTCAATCCTCCTTTGTCTCCATGCCTTTACGGGCACTGATAAAGGACACCTATTTTAAGGGTCCTTTCACCCCTCCATCGATCCATTGTAGCTGGCTGTCTTGAAAGCGCAGCAGTCTAGTGCTGCAGGCTGCAGCACACCGGGATGCGAAGGCTGCAGTCCTCTTAAACTCGGCTCTGGTGTGATCTCGAGTGTTTCAGACCCTGGGGAGGTGAGCATTAGGTACACAGCGGAAGTGTTGCTTTGAAGAAGTAAGTGCTATCTATCTTTATTACAGAGAGTCACGGATGGATATTCACAACTACGAAGGGCGTAATTCTCTGACTAATCTTTAGTGTGTGACTACAAGCACACCCCTCTCGAGGCGGATCTATGACATGAGAGTCTGATTAACACTGAGTAGGTTACGCATGCACTAAGTGTGCGTTTGTAGTGTGCTTCACATGTTCAAATGTTTAAATGTTTTACATGTCTGGTATTGTCTAATATGAAGGTACATTGATTTTCACGAGTGCCTCTTCCAACGAGTAGGGTGCAGTTTGCAATTTGGTGACACCTCACTCACAAGCAATATATAAAGCAGCCCGCTATCTATATGAGCTATGACAACTATTGTTTTTTCATTTTTTCATTTCCTCAGGTACTGTGGATGAGCATTGCAAGTACTAGGTATCATCTTTAGTCATCACCTTAGTTAGGTGTATTATACCACACCACATAGTACGTAATATTAATGCTCTCAAAAGTTATAGTCATACTAGGAGTGACATCAGGGAGTCAACTCTGGTTCCAAAGAGGAGCCTAGGGGTAAGGCTCCGAAACATGTAGACCACGAAGCAGTGTACATAACACACCCCACTTCCGATGCCCCCTTTTAAATCATACCGTCTCTAAGATCTATTAAATCATTTGAATCACTAGCAGGCAGGTATTTTTAACTCACCCGAGACCCCACCACTCCTATCCATCTTATGATTCATATTTATGAGACTACAACAGTGCTCCCACGTATTTTGTCGGTCGTAGCATGACTAATGGGAAGAAACCCAATGATGAAGCATGCCACCAAGGGATAACCCTGGTGGGGGAGGGGTTTTCTATCCCTGGCTGCATCAATGACATTTTCCAATGTTTCATATTAAGGTATCCGTGGAAGCAACTCCTCTCTAATGGGTGAGAGGATGAGGAATGGAGGGTCATGTTGTGAGGAAAGTCCTCTGGTAGTGTCCTTTGGTTAAACATTTGAATACCAACAATGGAAGTGTATAATTAGAAATATGAAAAGGCTAGATTTGCCACAGATACTAAACCGGGTGAGGGCACGAAACACTTAAGAACAGGCTGCTTCCTTAATGCACTATTTTATTTTTGAAAATAATTCGAACAATTTTTAATCATGTGAATGATTCTGTAGTCGTGGGTGTATAGACATTCTAAAGACATTGTGCTAAAGGCATGAAACACAGAGATGAAACATTTAAAATGTATTTTGTATTTTATATGCATGAAACAGAGGTTACATATTTCAATAAGTCAAAGTCTCAGCTTTCCTTTAAATGTTAAAACTACTGCCTAACTCTTTTCTACAATACACATATGCAATAACCAGAATGCGTGGCTTTAAGACAATGGAATGGTGGATGTCTGCTTGCCAATTCTTGTGTGGCATAAACCAGTGTGAGGCGCAGGATACAAACTAAAACAGATACTGGATTCGGCCATCATTTGTTGGTGTATGCCATTACTAAAAGGTTTTCTATTGTTCATAATTGATCTCTTGATCAAACTAAGTGAATAAAAATCAAGGATCTTTGACATTTTTCAACAAGAAAGGAAACTCTTCCTCGTCTCCCCTTAGAATACAATTAATTTCTGTACTTTCCAGAAATTGCGTGCCAAGCACTGCTCGAAAATGGAAAGCTCGTGTCTACATTAAGTAAAGCACATATTAATAGCGCACTAACGGCAACAATTGATTATGCAGTGAATCATATTTTCCGTTTGTTCATTATGATAACTTTCACACAAAGAATTTTGATCCAATGGAATTAATTTTGTGTGTAATTTTTCCGAGTTTATTACACATCCATCGTCACATAGACAATATTAGATTACTGAGTCCCATCTCAGTTGTCATCTTGCGATCTTGCTAAAGTAACGTTTACAAAATGTTCCAAACCAACCCAAATATCAGTGTTTATTATTTTCTTGGGTCGTTTAATGCTCCTTACGATTTTTTTTGTTTTCTAGTTTACTATAGTTTGAAAATGTAAATTTTTAACTATAATACTGGAACACATTATTTTCACTGTGACTGCTAGATTATGTTTCATTTCAGAAATTAGCAGGGAACTTGAGCCTCGCGTACTGGACAACCTATTCTGCAATTTCCGAAGCACAAATGTGGGACCTTCTTACAGCTACAACCTCGGCCTCCTCTTTGGAAGCCTGCCTTTTCTAGAATCCAAGAAGGTCTGTAAGGTGGTTACACTTTAAATTAAAAACTATGCAACTCTTCTTTGATAGCAGACTATTCCTTGCTTAAGAAGCCATCCAATTTCTCTGCTTCCCCTTTACACTAAACATACCAGCTGGCATAGCCAATAGGTCTTGCCTTTGGGACCTTATAAGTATTTAGCTATCCAGCACATTATCCTGGGTGCTACAATATCTACTGTTCTTTAATGTGAAATATTTGACACTAATAGGCACATTATAGCACTGCCTTGAGAAATACTTATTTAAAGAAATGTTTTAAAGAAACACTAGTAGTATGCAAAGTAAGGTAGTTAGGTTCTCTGCATGTACCAGCAAAAGGTTTAAAAACTGGATTTGCACAAATTTATTTTGTTTGGACTTGCAGGTTATTGTACCAACGCCAGGTAGTATTACCAGTGTTGGCAATTGGGCTATTAGTTGTGTGGCCAGTACAAGTAATAGTTCCTCAATTGTCCACAATGGGAACCAAATACCCAATTGCAGTGCTTGACTCTCACAGGGTAGCGAGGTGGAGCAGTCTAAGGCCCACTCAAGTGAGGTCGGCTAGGAATCATCAATCACTGGCACATAATAATAACACTTAATAAATGACTGTGCAGTCAATACATTTTCTTCAGAAAAGAAGTACATTTATTACACACACACACACACACACACACATGCACACACACACTACTAAATACTACGCAATCATTAACAAATATACATTGGCAAATGGAACATACTATGGCTGACATTGTGCAGCCACTAGGGCCCCCCTAGAAGGGTCACTATAACATATCAAGAGTGTTCAAACAGTCAAAGTGCAATAAGGATGTTAAGTTGGCATGAATCATGGTCTTAATTACAATAAGGAGAGATCAATAAAACATATACAATCAACATGTAAATCCATTAAAAACCGTTATCAGAAAATAACTTTGTGCATTCCTTTATACACTTGGCATTCGACTGGGATGGTCAGAACAGTCTCTAGAGAGCACTGCAATAAAAATAGCATTTGGAAGAAACACGATCATGTAATTATATAGTCAGCTCCTAGAGGGCATAACCACATGAAAACAAAATGGCAGGGAGCATTGCAGTGTAATCATATATTCAGCCCCTAGAGGGCGTAGTGCATTACACATTTTCAGGCCTAGCAGTCCTGTTAGAATATTATTACAAACGTCCCTTAGAACACAAACTACTCCCAGTTGTGAAACAAAAGCTTCAGCAATGGGAGAGCTTAAAAAGACATTGAATGATAGGAGAGATTATGAAGTTGGTGTCCCCCAACCTAGCGTAGGGACCCATAAGATGACCTGGGCAGAACGAACACATTGTTTTGGTAGAGGTCCCATTGTCCTAGGACCACAACAGGCTGAGCTATGGGCACAAATGTATTGTAAAAAGAATGCCCTGCAAAGCATTATGGGGTGAGTTTCCAGACTGAAGTAAATATTGCAGTATCAGCTCTCCCGCTGTGCTTGGGAGAGCTGCGCTGAGGATTTTCCTTGTGTTTTTTTTTTATTTAAAATGCGCCAGTGTGTATATTTTTCAACTGCTAAACTTGGAAAGAAGTTAGGAAGGGCTGGCAGATTTAAATGACTTCGATTCTCAAATCTGTACCAGTGTAAGTAATGGGCTTGTCAGTGGTACACATGAAACTAGTTGTGTCGGTAAGCACTTCAGCGCCTCACAAAGAGGTATTATGCATGATACATATGCTATACTAACATGGTACAAGCATCACACACACACAGTGCAGCATAATGGAGAGGATGTGGTGTAATGGTCAGAGCTGCCAACTTGGGAGCTAGGGAACCAGGTTCGAGTCTCGGAGTTGGCTCAACATCCTTTGATTCTGGGCAAATCACTTAATCTCCCTGTGCCTACCAAAAATGAATGAGTTCTTGTGTAATGTAACGGTCATTCATGCAAAGCACTCCAAACTTAGGGTCGAGTTTGCACTATAGAAAACTGCAAAAACAAAAAAATATTTAAAAAATAACCTCCTCCAACTTGTAGCCTTTGTTCAGCACAGACACTGCAAAGAAACAGTGAGATGCCAAAAAACAAGGAAGAGGAAGAAACGACGCACCAACGTGAAGCGGGGAGCCAAAAGAAAAATGTATTGTGCCGACTCTAAGGTGTATGGCCGATCGTGCAATAATCCATGTAACAGGGTCTGTCTCCAAGGTGGTAACAAAAGAGCCTCTGGGTGGGACAAATGTAAAGCATTTAGCTAACAAACAAAAGGAACTTTGAAAGGTGGGCCAAGGAATGAATGAAACTGATGGGCGTGGTGAAAGCCCACAGAAGTAAATTACATCATGCCCAGAGACAGCGCATGTATGTTGCCTAGGCTCGACCTAAAGAGGACTGAAAGTTTACAACTTGTAACATTCCCAGAGAAGAACAATTGCATCCATGTAGCCCGGTCTGGTTTCCACAGAGGTCTCTCCAGTGAGACAGTACTGATCAAGGCCACTCAAGATGTCAGAGATATCTGTGACAACAATGGTTTTGTTGCTCTGATTTTATGAGATCCGTCAGCCACTTTGACATCATTTCTTATTTACGTTTGCTTCACAGATTGCATCAGTGGGGATTGGTGGGAATGTCCTGGCCTGGTTTGCATATTTTTAGCTTGATAGAACCCAGGTAGTTAGTCCTCAACACCTATTTCCAGAGGTGTACCACAGGGATTTATCCCTACCTTGTTTAATCTCTACATTTCTACATTAGCTGAACTTCTCAGATCTTTTGGCATCATAATTCCCTTGCACACGAATGATACCCAGCTGATTATTACAATAGAGAATGATTCCAGCATCACAGCAACATTTCAGGAACTTCCTGGAAGAGGTTGCAAACTGGATGGTATCCAATTCTCTCATCCTTAACAAGGGTAAAACAGAGATTAGGGTTTTTGGACCCTTCAATCTTTGGTCGCCCAAATGATGACCAACCTGATTTGGCACTCTTATTTCTCCTGTTGTTTAAGGCTCAGAATCTTGGAATTTGGACTGACCATGATCTATGATTTAAAGAACCCATTAAGATTATATAGTTGACTGGCTTTAAATTCGTGAGCGTTATCAGAAATATTCTGCCATTTTCCTTGAGGAACAATCTGGTTCAGGTTCTGATTCACTCAAGATTAGATTATTGTAACTCTCTGTTTGCTTGGATTCTGGAATATCTCTTGCAGAAATAAAAAGAAGGTTCCCTATCTTTTGACTTCTGAGGACCTCCACTGAATCATTACTGGAAGCTGAGGACCCCCAAACAATTTGTACAATTTAAATTTCAAACATTAAACCATTAAAACAGTAAGTACACACCAAACAAAAACTCAAATTACTAAAGATGCAAAAATCGAAACATTTTAATGAGAAGGTTGGTGCTGCATCTGGGCAACTAACTTTTTAATTTTTGGTTCTATTTTGGAACGTTGAAGCCTCAGGTCAGAGTCTACATTTCCCAAGCAATTAATGATTTTTTTTTTAAGTACATAAGATCCAAGAAAGCTTTTGCACACAAATATGAGATGGGGAAAGGATGTAAAACAGTAAGTGCCTCTCATCTTTTCATAGCCCCTCTCTCACATGTATTTCATTTGTTTTACAGCACCTTTCATACCCTTGTAGGGTGTGGGAGCACTATACATCTCACATACACACATAGGCAATGAATCATAAGTGTGTAAATAAGTATATAGAAATGTTACATGAGGCAAGGGGGACTAGAAGGTGTAGGATTTGCATAGCATCCATACTGGTAGGCATTTTCTAAGACTGCTTGGACAGGATTCAGAACATAACACAGTGGTTGGCGTTGCCTTCAATAATAAGAATTTATTTCGACACAAACACACCTTTTATTTAAGCCTCATCAGGATAATGAAAGATTGTGAAAAAACATAACTATCCAACTTGTACCATGCAGTTTGCATGCAGCTCTTTGATGGCAGTTCATAGCTCACTCTGTTGAATTACGATTGTAATTTATGAACTGCACAGTAACAAAATAATCACTGTGACAAAAGCAGTAACACACTGTACTATGGAAATAAAATACTGCTCTTTGATATCCATGATACACGTTCTTTGCAGCAGGCATATTAATCATCTGCGCTACCTTAGATGAGTCAGAACTGCCACTTGACAAAACTTCCATCTCTCTCTAGCAGGTACATTAATCACCAGAGTTACCTTGATACTTTTATTTTTGCCCCCAAACTGCTCGATTTACATGGAACTTTGCAGTACTTTTAAAACTGCTGCACAAATTAAGTAACTAAATATAAAAACACTCACACGTTTCTGGAGAGGCCCAATGGAGAAGTGCCTTCCTATGAGCCCAGGGCTTGAGATGCGTGAGGACCCCCTGGGAATGTGTCACGGACCCCAGGTTGGAAACAATTGATCGACAGACTGCTGTGGCTATCTGTGTTCATCTCAGGAGTAGTGGTCAGACTACACTGGCTCCTAATCCGCAAGAGATGTCAATTCAAGGCATTATGTCTTTGCCACAAAAATCTATATAAAGACCTGCACCACTTCTACTGTAAGGCTCTTTTTACTTTGTACCTTCCATCTAGGAATATAAGATCTCACCACACCTACTTGGTGAGTGTTCCCAGGTTCAGAAAGACTAAATTGTGGGGCGGATCTATACCAGTTGTTACTACCAAACTTTGTAAAACTCTTTCACTGGAACTTTGTTCCTAATCAAAGTTGGCAGTGTTCAGAAAACATCTTAAAACGTTTTTGGTTCAGAATAAAGCATAAAACATATCTTTCTGACCTCGGCAAGGAGTTTCTAATGTGACTGCACCATAGGGAGAGCTCTTGAAAAATAGTGACCCACATTACAAAAAAACTACTTAGGTCGATAGATGACTCCAGTAGATTATGCAAGCCCAATTACATTGATCTGCTATTATCACCAAAGCAGTGTTGGATATAGCAGTTGTAAATTAAAATGGACAGCCACAATGTAAATAATAACAATATTGCCAATAAACAAAACAAAACTTAGAGGGTCATTCTGACCCTGGCGGCCGGTGGCCGCCAGGGCCACCGACCACGGGAGCACCGCCAACAGGCTGGCGGTGCTCCAACGAGCATTCTGACCGCGGCGGTTCAGCCGCAGTCAGAAGCGGAAAGTCAGCGGTCTCCCGCTGACTTTCCGCTGCTCGTGTAAATCCTCCATGGCTGCGGAGCGCGCTCCGCAGCCATGAGGATTCCGACCCCCCCTACCGCCATCCTGTTCATGGTGGGAAAGCCGCCATGAACAGGATGGCGGTAGGGGGGGTCGCGGGGCCCCTGGGGGCCTCTGCCGTGCCCATGCCAATGGCATGGGCACGGCAGGGGCCCCCGTAAGAGGGCCCCGCAAAGTATTTCAGTGTCTGCCTTGCAGACACTGAAATACGCGACGGGTGCCACTGCACCCGTCGCACCTTCCCACTCCGCCCGCTCAATTATGAGCCGGCATCCTCGTGGGAAGGTCGTTTTCCCCTGGGCTGGCGGGCGGTTTTTCAGCAACCGCCTGCCAGCCCAGGGGAAAACTTGTAATACCCGCTGCGGTCTTTTGACCGCGGCGCGGTATTTTGGAGGGCGGCATCCTGGCGGGCGGCCTCCGCCGCCCGCCAGGGTCGTAATGAGGCCCATAATCTGCTTAATATCGAACGGCTAACACTGGTTTATCAAATGTATCTGGTCTCAGTGATAGGTTCATAATTTGGGTTACGATCTTCAAAAAAGTAGTGAATATGCAAACACATGTAAACTTTGTCCTGGACCCTGTAAAATTATTAATAGCCTCAATAATTTTCTACACCCTACTATAGCAAACTGACTTTTCACCCTAAAATCACCCTAAAATCTTGCCTGAGTACTTACAGAAAGAATTAATGCCCGAGTGTTGCTGAATGGAAATGCCGTGAGTGAGTGATCGCAGACAAATCAATAATGACGGACTGAATAACGGATGGCTCTTGTGACCTTAACATTATGGCCCTCATTATGACATTGGCGGTAAATCCCGCTTTCCGCCGTGCAGAAGACCGCCAACATACCGCCGCGGAATTCCACTACAGGTATTATGACCCACAGTTCGGAATCCGCCATAATACAGACACCCACACAAGTCCGCCACACCAAAGGTCAGTGATAAAGTGGCGATAACAAACCCACCACCGTCACGCAAACAGGAATACGCCCACAGTATCACGACCCACGACAACGCAGCGGTCGTTCAACCGCGGTAATCCATTGGTGGTACACACCGCCACGCTCAAAATACACACACATATCCAAACACAACCACATTGGACAAATCGAAATACACACACCTGATACACATACACACACCACACCCACGCACCCAATCCAATATAAAGCACACACCCACATAACCACAAACCCTTACTACCAGAATTTTGAAAGCACGCCAGAGCGAGACACTACCTAAAACAACACCAGCATCCACAGACACACAACACCATCACTTACACAACATCCACGCACCTCAAACAACACACAACACATACCCTCACACATCACAACCGACAGCACCTCACACATCACCCAAACCACATCATGGCACCTCAACGACACTGCAGGTTCTCTGAGGAGGAGCTCTGGGTCACGGTGGAGGAAATTGTCCGGGTGGAGCCACAGCTATTCGGATCACAGGTGCAGCAGACTTCCATTGCAAGGAAGATGGAGCTGTGGTGCAGAATTGTCGACAGGGTAAACGCAGTGGGACAGCATCCAAGAACTAGGGATGACATCAGGAAGAGGTGGAACGACCTACGGGGGAAGGTGCGTTCCATGGTCTACAGACACCAGATTGCTGTACAGAGGACTGGCAGTGGACCCCCACCTTCTCCCCCACAACTAACAACATGGGAGGAGCAAGTCTTGGTGATCATGCATCCTGAGGGCCTCCCAGGAGTAGCAGAAGGACTGCACTCTGGTAAATCAACTCTTTACTGCTTTATCCCCCCACCCTACCTGCATGCCATCACATACCCCACCCCTACCCTCACACCCATCACCCCAACAACCCACAGATATGCCACCAACACAACCCACACATCCCAAAACCAAGCCCTGCATGTAACACCAATGCATGGACACCCATCACCAAAGCATGTCCACTAAAGATACCCACACAGACCCCAAACCAACTATCACACAAGGCCCAAGCCAAGAATGCAAGCACTGGAGTACAGGGTCACTCACCCTTGCACATGTTGGCACACACAGATGCAATAATCATGCCTTTACACCCCTACAGGACCCCTACCCAACGTCACCGGACAGGAGGTTCCAGACATATCCAGTCCCCCCACAGAAGAGAGCCACAGTGATGACAGCAGCTCTGCACAACTGGATCATGATGACCAGCCCGGCCCATCAGGGACCTCGGGACAGTCGGTTCCCCTGACACAGTCACAAGCCACCACAGAGCCTCCACCCTCAGGAAACACCCTCTGTCCCCAGGACATGTCAATCAGCAGTGCGTCCACCACTACAGGGAACCCAGGCAACCCCACTAACACAGGACGATCAGGACCTGGGGGCAGTGGCAGTGGGCACACGCTTCAGGGGGCAGAGGCACAGGACAACAGGGAAACTGGGAGGACTGCTGTGTGACAGGGGGAGGACAGGCCCAGGGAACCCACTCTCCACGAGGCACTGTCCAACATCATGGGAGCTTACCTTCATTCCCAGGAGACAATGGCAACGGTACTGGCCAAGTTTCAGGAGACCCAGCGGCTGCAGGAGGATCACTACCTTGGGATCAGGGAGGACTTGAAGTCCATTAACAACACCCTGGTCACCATTGCAGGGGTGCTGCAAGACCTTGTCAACACCAGGAGGGACACAGTGGCACAACAAGGGACCCCTGACACTAGCCTGGACAATGAACAGCCCTCCACCTCCGCTGGCGCTAGTGGACAGGAGGCACTGCCACAGGAACACGACACCAGCACCCCACCCCCTGCAGATGGAGAACCACCCCGCAAACAGTCCCTGAGATCCAGGACACTGGACATCTGAGAACATTGCCAAGACCCCCGCCAGGAAATGAGACCCCCCTGAATGTCACCCTTCTGTCCCACTTTTGTCACCTTTTCCATCCTTCAACTGCCATTGCTCCACTTCCTATGCACCTTTGGACAATGCACCTGTGAAACCAATAGACTGGACTCTGCCATGGACATTTCTCCACCATCCCCCCAGCCCATTTTACAACCCCCTCCACTTATTAGCACAGAAATAAACACACTTCATTCACAAAACAATCTGGAGTGAGTCTGTGCTTTCACAATTGTGTAATTGCAATAACCATGGAATATAGCAATGTCAATTTACTTGTGCACATACCGATGTAACACAGCTGTAGGCCTGGAGGAAATATAGCAGAGGGCACAAAGTGGGGCCCACATCTGTGAAATGGAAAGTCAAAGTGACAAGTCAGGGTCCATACACTGAGTTAAAATGACAGACTTATGCTAGCTCCACAAATTGTATGAGATGTGGGAGGCAGTGAAATCTTCTAACCTGTGTCTCACTGGAAGTATTGCATGATTATGTTGTTTCGGTTTTTGATATCCTCTTCTTCTGCCTCCTCTTCTTCACTGTTCACAGGCTCCACAGCTGCCACAAGACCACCAGCTGGCCCATCCACCTGCAGAAAAGGCACCTGGCGTCGCAAAGCCAGGTTGTGCAGCATACAGCAGGCCACAATTATCTGGCACACCTTCTTTGGTGAGTAGTAGAGGGAACCACCTGTCATATGGAAGCACCGGAATCTGGCCTTCAGGAGGCCGAAGGTTCGTTCGATCACCCTCCTAGTTCGCCCATGTGCCTCAGTGTAGCGTTCCTCTGCCCTTGTCCTGGGATTCCTCACTGGGGTCAGTAGCCTTGACAGGTTGGGGTAACCAGAGAAACCTGCAAATATTGAGGGATAAGTGTTAGACACACACTAACCCGTAGGGACAACCCCATACCCAGACACCTATTCACACTGTATTGGGTCCTTGGCCTCATCTATTAGCCACACACAGTGCCTCTGGAGTTGCCCCATCACATAAGGGATGCTGCTATTCCTCCAAATGTAAGCGTCATGCACTGAGCCTGGAAACTTGGCATTCACATGGGAGATGTACTGGTAGGCCAAACACACCATTTGCACATTCATTGAATGGTAGCTTTTTCTGTTTCTGTACACCTGTTCACTCCTGTGGAGGGGTACTAATGCCACATGTGTCCCATCAATGGCACCAACAATGTTGGGGATGTGTCCCAGGGCATAGAAGTCACATTTCACTGTGGGCAAATCCTCCACCTGAGGGAACACGATGTAGCTGCGCATGTGTTTCAGCAGGGCAGACAACACTCTGGACAACACGTTAGAGAACATTGGCTGGGACATCCCTGATGCAATGGCCACTGTTGTTTGAAAGGAACCACTTGCCAGGAAATGGAGTACTGACAGGACCTGCACTAGATGGGGTATCCCTGTGGGATGGCGGATAGCTGACATCAGGTCTGGCTCCAACTGGACACACAGTTCCTGGATTTTTGCACAATCAAGTCTGTATGTGACTATTATGTGTCTCTCTTCCATTGTCGACAGGTCCACCAGTGGTCTGTACACCGGAGGATGCCGCCATCTCATCACCTGCCCCAGCAGACGTGCCATATGGAGGAGAACAGCGAGCAGAGAGTCAGCCAACACTGAGGTATCCCAAAATGTCATTTGCACCAATGTATTAATCCGCAATGTGCCTGTAACTGTGTGTATTCCAGGCCTACATAGGTGTGATGCAGTTATTATTATGCCATGTGGCCCCCTGAAATGGGGTCTGCCTGACCTGTAGGGTGGGACAAGGGGATATGAGGTAACTGCGCTGGCATTGTACACCGTCGCGGTGGGCAGATGAAGACCGCAGCGCAATTCTGCATTGATTAACATTGGGCCCTATGGGTCCGAGGACCCAATGACGATGTACGCCGGCGGTGGCGGTACGTACCGCCGCGGATGTGACCGCCATTTTCTGTCTGTTCGCTCACTTGATACCTGACCTTCAACAGGAGAGGACCTACACTGCAAGTGCTGCTGTGACCTGTGTCTGGAAGTGACAATGGCTCATGTGTCTGGGGAAAGGGCCCCTGCCTTCACTTTGGAGGAGTTGGAGAAACTAGTGGATGGGGTCCTCCCCCAGTACACACAACTGTACGGTCCTCCAGACAAACAGGTGAGCACACTGTAAGCATGCTAAATGGGCAATGCCTGCTTTGAGTGGTGTGGATGGAAGATACATGGGGGGGCTGAGGCCTACATGTGCGGACAGGGAGTTTGTGAGCATCCTGGCATTGGTGGGAACTGGTGGGCAATGTAAGACGTCCGGACAGGTGAGTAATGTCCTTTCCCCCTATACCATTCCTCTAAGTCAGCGCCCACCAGAAGAAGGCTATTTGGCGTGCCATAGACAAGGACGTCCGGACCCTGGGGATCTACCACAGACGGAGCACCCACTGCCGTAAAAGATGGGAGGATCTGCATTGCTGGAGCAAGAAGATGGCGGAAGCCCAGCTGGGGATGGCCTCCCGACGTGGGAGGGGTGCCCGTCGCACCATGACCCCCATGATGTTCCAGATCCTGGCGGTGGCCTATCCGGAGTTGGATGGGTGCATGAGGGCATCACAGCAGCCACAAGGGTGTGAGTACACTCTCATTCAGCTGACTTTGCGCTCATTACGAAGTGTCTGGGCGGGGGAGGTGGGCTGTGGGTTCCCCTAGGCCAGGGCAATCTTGGTAGGCAAGGTCCCTTGTGAGGCAGGCTATGTGGCACCCCAAACCCACTAATGGTTAGAACCATCTACACCTAGTCAGGCTCCTGTGACTTCCAGGTGTGCAGCAATTGGGCTTAGGCCTCATACCCCATGGGCATGTGATAAATCCAGGAACTACAAGTGCATGGCGTAGCACAGAGGGCTGCTCACTGTCTGTTGTGTCCGCCATTGGTAGTGGTGTTGCATGCACTGAAGATGTTTTTATTCTTTCTTCCCCCCCCTTTTTGTGGTCTCCCTGTTCTTGTGTGCAATAGCATCATCAGGCGGAGGAGCATTGGTACCGGAGCATGAGGAAGCTGCATCCCACTTGGCCCTGGAGGGTGAAGCAACGGAGTCTGAAGGCACCAGTGGTACGGAGGGCGAGGCGAGCTCCAAGGCGAGGACAGGAGAAGAGACCAGCAACAGAGACTCCTCCTCTGATGGGAGCTCTCTTGCGGTGGCAGGACCCTCTGTTCCCACCGCATCAGCAGGTACAGCCGCCACCCCCCTACCAGCACTGCCCTCCCAGCAGCCCCTCAGCATCTGTCCTGTGTCCCCTTACCCGGGAGGGTGGACATCACCTCAGGCCCTGCCCCAGTCAGCCCTGCTGCCCTCAGTGAGGAGGCTATTGAACTCCTGAGATCCTTCACTGTTGGGCAGTCTACCATTCTGAATGCCATCCAGGCTGTTGAGAGGCATTTGCAACAAACAAATGCATACCTGGAGGGCATTCATTCTGGCCGGGCAGCCCAACAGAGAGCATTTCAGGCTCTGGCCTCAGCACTGATGGCAGCCATTGTCCCTGTGTCCAGCCTCCCCCCTCCAACCTCCTCCACCAAGACCCAAAACCCTGAACCTCACCCTTTCCCAAGCACACCATCAGACCAGCATGCACACACATCAACATACAAGAGAGGCTCTGGCAAACATAAGCACCACACATCCCACAGGCTTCACACAAGCAACATACCCATGCACACATACCAACATCCACTTCCTCCACTGTGTCCCCCTCCTCCACGTCTCCCTCCTCCCTCCCAGTCTCGTCTCCACTCACACCTGCATGCACTACATCCTCAGCTACTACCTCCATCACCAGCACGCCCATCACCACACACCGCTCACATGCACTCACCACCCCCACTAACATTCACACATCCCCAGTGCCCTCTACCAGTGTGTCTGTGAGCCCTCCTCCCAAAGTACACAAACGCAGGCACACACCCACCCAACAGCCATCCACCTCACAACAGCCTCCAGCCCATGCACCTTCACCCAAATTCAGCAGACGTACACCTCCTACAACCACTACCTCTTCATCCACTTCCAAACCCCTTCCATCTACCCGTCCCAGTGTGTCTAAAAAACTTTTCCTGTCAAACCTTGACCTCTTCCCTTCACCTCCCACCCCCCCTCCCTCCCCTAGGGCCAGGATTTCCAGGTCCCAGCCCAGCACCTCAGCCACCACATCCCCAGGCACAGTGGTGCCAGCAACTGCGGGGTCATGGAGTGCGCCAACCATCAGGGCTGCCAGTGTGCCACGTAGCGAGGGCAAGGACATTCCGCCACCTGCCAAGGTGAAAAAGGTGCCCACATCTCGGAGGGAGAAGCCGAAAACACCAGCCACCAAGGGGTCAGCGAAAACGAAAGGGGATAGTGGCAAAACAACTGCACCACCATCAAAGGTGGGGAAGGGCCAAAAACTGAAGGTCAGGTCAGGAGAGGGCATGGTGGCACAGACTGAGGGACCAGTGTCACACCTTCTGTCCACGTCCACACCAACCTGTATGGCGGCGAACACCGCCACCTGCACCGCCTCCAACACATCTACAGTCACTGTGACTGTCCCCAGCCTCTTCCCCGGTGGGCAGCCGTCCAAGGCTGCAGGAGACATCCTGCTTTCTCCCTCAGCAGGTGCCAACACATGCCCCGCCGCCACAGACCCCGCCACTAGCAGCCGACACAGACCCCACCGCCAGCACCGCCGCCACAGACCCCGCAGCCAGCACTGCCACCACAGACCCCACAGCCAGCACCGCCACCACAGACCCGCAGCCAGCACCGCCACCACAGACCCTGCAGCCAGCACCGCCACCACAGACCCCGCAGCCAGCACCACCGCCACAGAGCCTGCAGCCAGCACCGCCACGACAGACCCGGCCTCCAACACCGCCACAACAGACACCGGCGCAAGCACAGCCAGCGGCCCCGCAAAGTCCTCAGACAGTGGCACCACCGCTGACATGCCTACCATTCCCAGTGGTCAGTTGTCCGAGGCTGGTGGTGAGTTCCAGGACCCTTCCATGAAGCATTACTGTCATCACTGTTGTCACCTGCAGGTGGAATGTGAAGCCGCAGCAGTGTGGGGTATGTCGCTGCCTCCATGGCGTATCATGCCACCTGTACCTCGGCAATCTCGTGACACACACACCCAGGTGAGGGAATTGTACCAGCCACACTGCACGTGGAGCACTCTGGGCACCAGGCCCCCTCCCGAACCAGTGTAAATTGACATCCACTACCTCAGTCCTTGGCAGGATGAAGCACTCTGGGCACCAGGCCCCCCAGAACCAGTGGAGATTGACATCCACTACCTCAGTCCTTGGCAGGATGAAGCACACTGGGCACCAGGCCCCCTCCAGAACCAGTGGAGATTGACATCCACTACCTCAGTCCTTGGCAGGATGAAGCCACTTGAGAGATTGTGGCGTTGCACTCCCCAGAATAAAGCAGTGGGCACAATACCCACTGGAGAGACTTGAGAGACTGTGGCTTTGCACTCCCCAGGATAAAGCAGTGGTCAAACCACCCACTTGAGAGACTTGAGAGACTGTGGCTTTGCACTCCCCAGGATAAAGCAGTGGGCAAAACACCCACTTGAGAGACTAGAGAGACTGTGGCTTTGCACTCCCCAGAATAAAGCAGTGGGCAAACCACCCACTTGAGAGACTTGAGAGACTGTGGCTTTGCACTCCCCAGGATACATCAATGGGCATGGAGCCCCCAAGTCCAGCAGTGGCGTTGTGCGTTCATCTGGCTGAGGTGCCCCCGCTTCCTCCCCCTGAGCTGCCAGTTTCATTTCGATCTGATGCCCCAGCAGTGTTCTCTTCATGTGTGGGCTTCGCCCATGCATTTTGGGCCCAGTGGTCCATGGACAATGATTGGTGCACTATCCGGACTTGTCTAGTTGGTGTACATAATTGTTTTTACTGGATTTTGAACTTTGATAATGAGATTTCACATGATTACATTTGTTCAAATCAATTCCTTTTGTCCTTGTGTTCTTCCAGGGTGTGATGGGGTGTATATGTAATGTTGCTGCATGTATTTGTGTGTATGGTGTTGTGGGTGTGGGTGGGGGTGTTCCGTGTGTGTGTTACTCTCTTTTCCCTCCCCCCTCCCTTGTGTTGTAGGGGCAGTACTCACTGTGGCCGTCGCTGCCATAGTTGGTGCTCCTGATAGAAGAGAAGGAAGACCAGCATCGGCAGTATCTGCAATTCGGGCTCCATGGCGTCCTGGTTCCTCGTGGGTTGTGGAGTGTTTTCCCTTCTGTGTACTGTTTCCGACGTGTTTTTGGTTGTGTTGGTTCCGCCCCGGAAAAGGTGGCAGATAGGCATCTTGTGATAGGGTGGGAGGTACACTGTATTTCGCCTGCCTGTTGACGGTTACCGCCGCGCTGTTTGTTTGTACCGCCGTGGCGGTCGGAGTGTTAAACTGGCTGTCTATGTTGGCGGTTTCCGCCATGGTTGTAATCCCATTTTTTTTCCCGCCGGCCTATTTGCAGTACTACCGCCGCTTTAACACTGACCGCCAGGATTGTAATGAGGGTCTATGTCTCATCAGGCCACAAGGAATATAGGGGGTCATTACGACCTTGGCGCCGCCCGCCAGGCGGTAACCGCCATGTGGCCACCGATGCGGCCGCACTCACGCGGCCCCCATTATGACATTCCCGCTGGGCCGGCGGGCGCAAACCAAGTTTGCACCCACCAGCCCAGCGGGAATGAGGCCGCAACATAGGAGCCGGCTCCTAATGGAGCCGGCGATGTTGCGGCCGTGCGACGGGAGCAGTTGCACCCGTCGCGCTTTTCAGACAGTGAAAAGCTGGCCAGGGACCTGTTACGGGGCCCCTGCACTGCCCATGCCAGCGGCATGGGCAGTGCAGGGGCACCCAGGGGCCCCAGGACACCCCTTACTGCCAGCCTCTTCCTGGCGGTGCAAACCGCCAGAAACAGGCTGGCGGTAAGGGGGTCGTAATCCCCAGGGCAGCGATACAAGCAGCGCTGCCCTGGCGGATTACATCCGCCGGGCCATTGTGGCGGTAAACCGCCAGCCATTGTGGCGGTAAACCGCCGGCCCCGGCGGTGCGACCGCGGCGTTACCGCCGCAGTCAAAATACGCCAGGAGGCACCGCCAGCCTGTTGGCAGTGCTCCCGTCGTTTTGGCCCTGGCGGTCATAATACCGCCAGGGTCATAATGACCACCAAAGACCCTGACAGATGAGGAAAGGGATTCTTCAGGTGTAAGTAAAGAAAGGAGAAGAAGTGGAAGTCCTATCACTTTCCAATGGGTGGGTCACGGACATTGTCTCTATTAGGGAGCCCTACCTCACATATTATATATACTAACACACATTGGTTGCGCATTTCTGTTGCACCAGCCATCACCATCTAGGAGTGTATAAGCAGTTTTAAATATGGAGCTTCTCTACGCTACTACAGAATGAGTAGAAACCTTTGTAGTTACAAGCCCATACAATATGAGGACTGTGAAAACGGTAAAGGTACACCCAATATCATCAAAAGTACCACAACTGCACACTGAATGGGGCCCTATTTGATGAACGTGGTAACACCTGTTCTAAAAGCATTTTTGTTTCTTTCTTAGTGACTATACCAGAGGTGATTAAAACTAGGAAACTCACTTCCTACAGTATGAAGAGGTAAATGCTGAAGCTATCAAAAAAGTACAGCTTACTGCTGTGGCCTAACTATGGTGGCCTAAGGTGACTAAGTGCAAACATGGCTCCCTTGCTCACTGTATCATGGGACACAGGACATAAGCTATACTTTAGTGATGAAGTCTAAGTGGGCCAAAACAAGTCTGGAGCTTGTAGTTCTGGTTGGATGATTCCTACTGGAGTAGGATCATGGCTGATTTGGATACGGTAAGTCTTTATCTACAGTGGCACAGTCTTTATCTACAGTGGCATAGGAAGTGAAAAATAATGGTCAGTAATGGAGTTGTGAGAGACCGCAACTGGCTGAGATTAATTCAAGCATTTCTTCCCTGGCTTTGTTGGTGGTGCTGTAGATTCCCTAATTGTAACAAGTATGCCCAAGAAAATGGTACAGTACTAACTGTGCAACCGGATTAAAGCTATTCCGAACTGGCAAGGCAAAAAAAGGTCTGGGGTTGCTTGTGATCTCACCTGAAGGGGAACTAGTGTGGTAGTTGAGCTGGTCTGTTCATACTGGAGCAGCCCTTAAACTGATTGGATATGGCAGGATTCTGCCTGGAGTGGCACAGTGAGCAAAGAACAATGGTCTGAAATGCAGCCCAGAGTAATCACCTGTGGCTGAGATAAATTCAAATATTGCTTAAGTTATTTTCTTGTTTAAGGTTGGTAAACGCCTTAAGGTGTAAGAATATTACAAATATCAATTGTTACAGTTTAGAAAAATGTCCCGGAAAAGAGAGAGGGAAATCCAGCAGGAATATTTGTAAAGATTGAAAACAATATTATGCAAATGTTATGAGTAACCCTGAAAGCCATATTTGTAATTAACATAGTGATTTTCTGCTTGGTGCACTCTTGGTAAATGGTCTGAAATGAACATTGTTTCAAACCTAGCATCCAGAAGGCCCTTTATTTGCAAGCCTTGGCAGGGCTTAAAGGCTGTGCACTGAAGAAATAAGATTATACAATGTTTGTGCTGGGGCTGAGAGACCCTATGACCATACATGACAGTGCTGAAGTTGAAAACCCTTTCTGAAGAGAGTCTGTATGGGTCCTGCACACTCCTACTTCATTTTCTGTTAGACCCTACAATGGATTAATCACAAATTGCACTCTGAACCTCTGTGGTATTCTTTTATTGGTGTTTTTCATAAGCCTCACTTTTCTAGGTAATGGTCAGATAAGCCTTGCTTACCTTTATTCAAAATGTTGGCATATCTTTAAGAGTTTCCTGTGCTCTTGTTTTCAACGCAGCTTGTATTATCCTGATATCTGGCATGGTCTCTTAACTTAGGGCCTGATTACGAGTTTGGCGGACCTAAGATCGCCAAAGTCAAGGTGGCGGTTCGACTCCTGCAATCCTGGTGGTCTGACTGCCAAATTCAGAGCACCAGGAGACCACTGCCTCCACCAGGATCGGAGATCCTGATGGGTTAGCAGCAGTGAAAGTCATGGTCAGCCACGATGGTGGTGAGTTCAGCATCACCATGCTGATCACGAGTTTCCTTTCCTTCAGCCTTTTCAGCCCTGACCCTGTTACCCATGGGAATAGTACAGCCGTCCTCGCCATGAAAAGGCTGTTGGAAAGGTAGAGGTGGGGCAACAGGGGAGCCCCTACACTGCCCACGACTATGTTATGGACAGTGCAGGGCCCCCCGACAGCACACTCGGAAAGGCACACTGTGTGCCAAGGCAGACACTGCGCATTCCGAGTGTGCTGGCTGGCGCAGGCAGTGCAGCCTGCATTGGCCTCAACTCCCTCTGAGCCAAGGCCAATGCAGACTGCACCACCTGCAGCGCCAGCCACGCAGGGAACTCGTAATTCGATGGGGGCTGCCGGCTTGGAGATGGCCTCCTCCCCGTGACTTTGGCAGTCCGACGGTCAGACCACCAAAGTTGTAATCAAGGCCTTAATTCAGCACAGTTATGGAGAGCAGTGCGAACTTAGGTTGCAAAATGCTACATGGAGATAGCCTCCAACATTTGCTGCTGGGAAATTGCCACAATGAAGGGGCAACTTTAGCAACCCAAAAGGAGGATGGACGAAGTGCTGAAACATTTCAAACGCTCACCTCCAGTCACAGATCTGTATTTATTCCATTGTTCTTTTGCTCCTTATGCCACCCCAGTTTGGACCCAGCCATATACAAATCAGTCTTGACCCTGTTATCCATGTGAAGAGTCCAGCCGTAACAACCAGTCCAAGCCTTCACTGGACCGGAAACATGCACCCTGAACCCAGTTTCAGGGTATCACCTTTCATTAGCCAAGCAAACTTGAATCCAGTGGCACAGTGAGCACAGGACCAACTTCTGAGCATACCCTTCCCACTTAGGGCAACTTTAGCAACACAAAAAGATGATAGACAGAGTGCTGCAACTTTTCAAACACTCACCCACAGTCACACATCTGGGTTTAATCCACTGTTCTTTTGCTCACCATGCCACCCTAGTTTGGACCCAGCCGTATGCAAATCAGTCTTGACCCTGTTCCCCATGGGAACAATCCAGCCCAAACTGCTGGGCCAGGTCCTCCCTGGATCCAAAAGAAGCATTCTAGGACCGGTTTCAGGGTATCACCCTTCCTCAGCCAGGCTACCTTCAATCCGGTGGCACAGTGAGCACGGGACCCACATCTGGGTATTCCCTTCCCACTCAGGGCAATTTTAGAAACACAAAAAAGGCTCCATTCATTCGTAAGTGGTCAGCTCACCTCCATTTAATGAGTCAATAATTAGTGATGGGGAAGTACATGTCTGAAACCATGCAAAAGGAAGGTCTAAACCAGGATGAATGTCCTCTGGGTCAGCATTGCCCTAAATGCGGTAGACATGTTTCCACTAATTTGGATCCATAGCAGACTGCCCCTACCTAAGTGGAAACTATGTTGGTTTGGACTAATAAAGTGGAAATTTAGCAGCCAGTGAAATTGCAATTGTGCTGATTTGTTCACATGTGAACATAAACATTGCCAGGTTTTCTCCATGCTAGGTAGATGAGTTAACATGGATGTTAAAATGTTTGCACCTGGGCTACTGTTTTGTCCTCTTCTAATGGACACATTACTTAGCCACAGTCATTCAAACTATTTTATATTCTAATTCTTTTTTTCAGCTGCATGATGACTTACTGGGGTATTCCTGTGCATGGTCATCTGCTTCTGGTGACATCGAAGACATCAACAATATCTAGCATTTGATCTGCAAAGTATTTTTGCAGTTTTTTTATAACACAAACCTAACCCAAGAGCATTGGATTGCCTTAAAAGAAAACCAGACTATGTTGCACATTTTTTTTAGGCACAGGAATATCCAGATTATGACATTGGCGGTATAAAAAGCCTATTGCTGTGGTGATGGCTGCCAAAAGACCGTCATCACAGCTACCATCCGTCTGCCAGATTAGGATCACAGCCGGACTTCCGCCACAAGAAGGGTGGAAATCCAGCCATGGCCATACTGGCGGATGGTGGTAAGGTGGCGCTGCTACCACCAGCACTGGCACAGCAGTAGACCGCTGCCAGCCATAAAGTGACCTGTGATTCTGCCTGGCAGTATTCTGCTGGCGGCCGCTGCTCGCGGTAGCAGCGCCCCATCCCGTTCCCTGACGGAAGACCACCTGGGTGAAGGTAAGTTGGGCTTCCGACAGGGGATGGGGGTGGGGTGTGTTTTGTGTGTGTGTGGGTTTGTGTGCAGGAATGTGTGAGTGTGTGTGTGAATGCGTCTGTGTGTGTAGTGGTGTTTGCATGGGTGTATGCATGTGTGTGAGTGCGTGTAAGAATGGAAATGTGAATGCATGTCTGCATGTCAGTGTGAATGTGTGTACAAATGTGTGCAAGCATGACTGGATGTATGCGTATATGAAAGCGTGTATGCTAGTGTGCGTGTGTAGGTGTATGCGTGGTGCGTGTCTGCGGGTGTGTGCATGTATGGGGGTTGAAGGATCGGAAGGGGGGAAGCGTGGATAGAGGATGGGGTTGTCTGGGAAGTATTTGGGGGGTGGGTGAGCCTCCTACCAGCGACAGGGAAAGAATTCCCTGTCAATGGTAGGGCCTACTGCCACAGTTTTCATGTCATTGCTAACTCCACAAAATCCATGGCAGTAGGCTGGCTCATAATGCCGCCTGTGGTACTATAGCAGACGCCAGGCTGGAGATTGATATCTCCGGCCTGGCAGCTGCTACCGCCATAGCGGTCTGAGTGGAGAAGTGGCGGGTTGGCTGTAGCCAAACCGCCATTCTCATAATGTGGCAGTATGTACCACCAGCCTGTTGGTGGTACTACCGCCACATTACCACTCACCACCGGGGTCATAATGACCCCCTAAGTGATTTGCCCAGAATCACAGGCTGCTGAACCAACGGTGAGAATCAAGCCGGGTTTTCTATGTTTCAAAGTTGGCAGCTGTAGCAACTAATCCATATCTCCCCCTAACTACTCCTAGTCTATTGTGACATGCTTTGGAATTGTAAGGCCTGTGATTTTGTGACTCTCAGTTTTTGTGACAGCAAAAGTACTTTGTACATTGGGGACTGTCTATTTTTATGTTAAAAGCAACACAGTTGGCCTAAGAATACAAACACGTTTCAAAGCTGAACTACGCAAGGATGTATGGTGTTTATCAGAAAAAAAGGAGCTGGGGAGCCAAATAACAAAGAACATTGACAAAATGAGATAGTGGCTCAAGGTAGTGAGCTGATAGGGCAAAGTGGATGCAGAGGGATAGCAAAGGAGAACACACCTTAAATTAAATGAATGTAGATCCCAAATAACAGGAAAAAACTATTTTAAATGTTAAGGTTGCTTATTTTTGACATTTATATTTTTAATTTGAATTATCACGTAAAAAACATTTGAACATGCCCTGGTTCTAATGCCACACTTCCTTTCAATACTAACAAGACTCTTGAGCTCATTGTTTGTAAATGTGTACCCTGAGTAAACTCCTGAATGGAAAGGTCAAGTGGCAGACTAATCTAGTAGTCAGAGAAAGGAAGTAAGGCCAAATACTGGGCTGGTACTAGTAATATCACATTGTTAGACCTGTCAGCCCCAAGGTGGTATTCCCTCAAACCTTCTACCTCCATCCTTCTATTTTTCTGAATTCCATTTTTGCTGGCCTGAGGACTATGTGCACTTTACCACTGCTAACCACTACTACAATGCCTATGCTTTCTCTGTAAAACATGCTATAATTGCCTTACACCTAATTGACATATTTAATGTACTTATACTTCTCTAGTAAAGTGGGATACCATATATGTAGTGTAAATGCTACCAGTGGGCCTGCAGGACTAATTGTACCACCCACATAATTAGCCCCTTAAACATGTCCCAGGTCTCCAATTGCAGCCTGCATGCAGTTTCAAACTGCCAATTCAACTTGGCAATATAACACCCTTGTCAAGCCTAACACTCCCTTTTTATTGCCTTTACATCACGCCTAAGGTAGGCCCTAGACAGCCCACAGGGCAGGCTGTATTGCATTTGAAAAGCTGGACATATACCTTTAGGTTTTATATGTCCTGGTAGTGAAAAATTCCTAAACTCGTTTTTCTCAACGGTGTGGCCTACGTCTCCCATGGGATAACACTGAGTCACCTTATTACATTTAATAAGTGCTAACCTTTGATTGGGAGCAAGTAAGAATTGGTGTCTAAGAAAGTGCATTTTAAAATCCTTTTCACTGGTAAAGTCAGATTTGAATCCACAATTTTTAAAATATCACTTTTGGAAAGTTGACATCACGCCTAAGGTAGGCCCTAGACAGCCCACAGGGCAGGCTGTATTGCAATTGAAAAGCTGGACATGTACCTTTAGGTTTTATATGTCCTGGTAGTGAAAAATTCCTAAA
The DNA here is from genome assembly GCF_031143425.1 of Pleurodeles waltl. Classification (NCBI taxonomy): domain Eukaryota; kingdom Metazoa; phylum Chordata; class Amphibia; order Caudata; family Salamandridae; genus Pleurodeles; species Pleurodeles waltl. The sequence continues at coordinate 469,392,029 of NC_090445.1, forward strand.
CTCGTTTTTCTCAACGGTGTGGCCTACGTCTCCCATGGGATAACACTGGGTCACCTTATTACATTTAATAAGTGCTAACCTTTGATTGGGAGCAAGTAAGAATTGGTGTCTAAGAAAGTGCATTTTAAAATCCTTTTCACTGGTAAAGTCAGATTTGAATCCACAATTTTTAAAATATCACTTTTGGAAAGTTGGCATTTTCCAGCCCCAATTATTTGGTGCCTGTAGCCTGCCCCAGGGTCACATGACTGGCTGTAGTTGGCAGCTGGACTTTGTTATATTCTTCCCAGACAGCCACACAATAGAGGGATTAGATGTGCCTGGGTGGGCCGTCACTGGCAGGATGGGCGGGGCAGAGCTGCATAAATACTTTACACATTGGCTCTAATTAAAGCCTTACTGCTTTTATGCAAAGCTACCACAGGGTTAAGCAGAGGTTAATTTAGTGACTCTAGTGGTTCACCCTAACACGGATTGTGACTGTTGCTTGAGCAGGGTTTTCACCCATTCTACTAACAACTCAATTTCCTGTACATGTACTCCAGAGCTCAATAATCTACACCATAAAATTACTCTCTTCCCGGTAATGTATCACACACACCCACACACCGCACTGATCCTCACATAGTATTTGTTTGGTTCTATCAAGATTAACCCACACTGCGAGGTCTGATCCGGTCCTCACAGCATGATACACACATGTGTGCAGGCATACACACACACACACACACGCATACACATTTGTAATGGTCTTCCTAAAAAAAAGATAGTCTCTTACGCAAAAAGCCATGTGTTTAGGCCCTTGCATGGTTAGCCTCAGATTAAGGGGAGTAAGTGAGCGAGTTCTACAGATTAGGAACCAGGTAGGAAGAGGCCCAGCTTCCCAATCAGGGTTGTAGAATCCAAGAGTTGGCCAATAAACTAGCATTTTGGGATATTAATACTCACTTTGGAACACATGGAATTAATGCTAATTATTCGATATATATATACATATATGTGAAAAAAGAAACTAAGGAGACACTAGCACGCCTCAAAGGAGTGACTACACAAATCAGTTTATTAAGCACATCAAATGATTCCAATGTGTTTCGGCTCTCACAGTAGAGCCTTTGGGCCTGATTACGAATGTGGCGGTCCTTGGACCGCCACACTCGTGGTGGCTGTCGGACCGCTGTGCCAGCCTTTTCCTGGTGATTTCACATCCATAAAAAGGCTGGTGGAGAACAGGTGCAGGGGATCCCGGGGGGCCGCCACACCTGCACCGTCAAAAAGCTCCCTGTCTGCTGTGTGCAGACAGTGAGCATTGCAAGGGTGATGGTGCACCCTGAGGGCAGCAGCGTTGCCGTCGGCTTGATTATGAGCCGGCGACAATGCTGCTGCCACTTTCCCGCTGCCTAGTGGGAAAGTCATAATAGGTCTGATGGGGAGGTTGCCAGTAAGGCAGCAACCTCCTTGTTGGAAGTTCGGCGGACGAGTCTTCCCATCTGCCGAACACGTAATCAGGCCCTATGTCAAAAAATCACAGTATGAATCTGTTATATTGCAAAACAGCAAAATACTTCTGTCACAGAATGTGCTGTATTCTGCTGCATAATCTGCCTTTTTTGCTACATAATTTAGTAGTTCAAAGCTTTGGTGGATTATGAACACTTTGTCCTAAAGATGATCTCTTGTGCTGATGCCAGAGACTGAAACGTCAATCCACTACAACTATTCTTAGACACACCAAATGGAAAATACTATCAAGCCAATTGAATATTGATTATAAAGATCTATTTTGGAACTGGTCTAGTGGTTTTAAAAGCTGACCACAGTTACCACCATGTAGTAAATTGAATCAGTGGTCAGTTGACGTGTGTCTCTCATTTCATCTATTCTCTAGTTTTGGTTGTATAAACTACTCTCTACTTTTGGTTGTATAAAATGTTGTGTAATTAATTAAATACCTATAAATATATATCATCAATTGTATTCTGAGTGTGCCTTATTATTATCAAAAAATCCAAAAATTGTACAGCAGAATATTTCATCAACAGTCTAATTCAATGTTGTGAATGGACACTTGGTCGGAAGCTAGGGGTACCACTCATTACAAATAACCAGATTTATTGTTAAATAATGACTTATCTTATAACATTAGCATCACATTTCAAACATCTGTGCCTATCTAGAGCTTTTTAAGGAGCTATCGTCCTTTTCATTTAATCGGATTTAGTCTATTTGCATAGCTATTGCTTAGAAGACAAGATTTCATGTAGATGTTGAAAAGGAGGGGTGAAAGGAGAGAGCTTTGAGGTACTCCTGATTTTATACTGTAGCGTCTGGATGAGAAAGGAGAAGTATGGACCACATTCATCCTATTGTGTAGATGAGAAGTGGGAGAGATACCCTCTCACCACCTTCCTCAAGTTTTAGAATTGGTGTATCAATTTGATTGTGTCCAAGGAAGCTGAAAGGTCCAAACAAAGTAGTGCAACTAACAAGAAAGTGTACAGGGGGGATAAATATATAACTGTATCTCTCATAAGTGAAAAAATGTATTAATCACTAGAGGTTATTTATTTCTTAACAAATTCTATCTCTTTATTTTTTGTGTCTCCTTGTCTCGCTCTCATGGACTACATACAACATTTAACATATAACAATGACACAATATATGTGTATTATATACAAAGAACAATTATTCATACGACCCAAAGAAAAACACATCTAACATGTAATATTAAAAAACAATATTTAAGAATCCTTTTTGCGCTGAAATCATTCAATATATAAGCTGTAAGCTTTTTTGCGGCAAACAGTATTGTAATATGAGGTCATTTAACTTATGTATCGTCCATCAAAAAGTCCTTTCTTGCTGATGTTTATATGCGATACATTCCTGTTTTCATAATCCCATTTATTCCAAAATTCCAACAAACATTCCTCCAAAAATTGTAGTGGACTCATTTCGGCTTTTCTATTTCTGGCCTCCTCAGGACATCAAAGACAGTGCCTATCTGTACAATATTTACAATATTTTACACACTGGTCAAAATCATGTAACATTCATTGCCACCAGGGATACTCAGGAACCCTGTTCACCAAAATATACAACATGTGTTAGCTTGATTAGATCATATATCCAGCCACACGAGTGTATAGTAAAGTGCAGGTATACACAGAAGCAACCAAAAGTGAAACGAAGAGTGAAACGTGCACAAACCATTTCCTCTCCATTTAACATTATTAGGGTATATTTTATTTTATGGTTATCCCAGAGTGAGTCCATATATATTCAGCCAACAACTAAGGCTTTCCAAATCAAGGTCCACCACATATGTGCATCATGTTATATTTAAATTGTGGTTATGTCACCCACACATGCAGAAAAAACTGACCTTAACATCACGGTGTCAATATCATTATGGCAAAACTATGCAGCTCTAAACGCGGCGTCTGCAGCAGATGCGCTTAACTAATACCCGAGCTGGCAGACCTTTGAGCTAAAATATAAAACAAATCGGTAAGTGGTTTAGAGGTAATGCTGATTTAGTCGACATAGTAGAAATACAGGGCTTTTCTCAACTCTTCTAATGATGTTTGCAGGAAGAGATAACTTTACTCTGTGGGGCCGAGGCTGAGTCAGACGAAGGGTTACTTAACCTGAGCAATAGTTTTGCCATAATGATATTGACACCGTGATGTTGCGGTCAGTTTTTTCTGCGTGTATGTTAATTTCTTCTAATTCTGTGAATTTGCAGAGATATTAGCCTAGAAGTCAAGATTGAAAGCATGGACAATTATTTAATAAGCACCAACTTTGATTTTATCTTTTTTTTTTAAATATATATATCCCTGTAAAGTCCGTACCAGGCGATGGACTACGTCAACAGTTTGGGATTTTCCTCTCTCATCTGCATAAGCTACCTGAGAGGCCTGTGTTTGGTCTGAACTCTGCAATGGGTTCCAAACAGGGATGGTCTCAGCTTTTTCAGAGATCAAACCACAGCAAAAGCTTCCCTCTCAATGGGACTCCAACACTGCTCTCAGGGGAGGAGTCGCCTGCTAATAAAGGCAACTGTTCAATTCTGGCCCTCATCATTTACCTGTGCCAATACTACCCAAAACCCATCTTTTGAAGTATCTGTCTAGACAATGAACTTTCAGCTGTAGTGTGGTTCTTTTAGGACAGTTACTCAGTCCGTTGTTTTTTTCAGGTTTTGAAAGGCCTTCTGACACTCTGCGGTCTAAATAACTTTCTTTTGGCTGTTTCCTAGAGGTGTCTTCTGTCATGGGTGCTACAATAGCACCGTATCCTTTTACAAATCATCTGTAGTACCCAGCTAGGCCTAGAAAGGCTGTGACCTAGGTTTGGGCAGTGGGAAGTTTCCAAGCCAGAATTGGCTGGATCTTGGCCTGAATAAGATGTACATGTCCTTTGTCTACAAGGTGGCTTCGGTACACAACAGTCCGTCATCTGCCCTATTTGGCACTTATTTGCCTTAACAGTCTCCTACAGGGCCTAAAACACTTCCTTTAGGTGGGTGAGATGATCCTGCTCAGTGAAAGCTAAATACAGCAATTTCATCCAGATATGGTGCACTAAATTCCTCCAGTCCAGACAGTACTCGGCTCGCCAGTCTTTGGAAGGTGGCACGGGCTTTCTTGAAACAAAAGGGCATCACTTTAAACTTAAAATGGGCCTCTGATTTGGTGAATTCAGACCTCTCCTGGGATTACTTTGTTAAGGCAAACTGCCAGTACACTAAAGTGAGATCAACGATGCTCAAATATTTTGTAGTCCCAAGTTTATCTATGAGCACATCAGCTCTTGAGATGTGATGAGCACCAGTTTTGGTTATTACATTGAGGCCCCTGTAATCCACACAAGATCTCACCTCAGGCTTCCCACCTTTTGTGCTGGGTTTGACTACCAGCACCAGTGTGCTGGTCCAAGAACTAATGTGGGGCTGACCCCACCTCCAGTATGTTGGCAAGCTCACGTTTGATGCTGGCCATTACCTGATCCGATAATGATTAAACTGTCACCTATGTCCACACCATGGAGACACTGATAGGTTTGACCTTGTGTTGCAGACAACACACTGCGTTAATAGCAACCAGTCTTAACAAGCTGTGACAATGCCTCTGCTGCTGTTTTGTCAGTGTGGAGGAGAGCACTACTCCTTCCACTGAGCCATCCTTGCCATTATGTGACGGGAGGTCTGGGAGAGGTTCACTTTCATCTTCCTCTCCTCCACTTTCATCTTCCTCTCCTCCATCTGTCACCATGAGCATTGCTGTGTCAGGCCTGTCATGATGCTGTTGATATCCCTCTTGGGTTCCCTGGCTCTACTCAGGACTACCAAGTAGGTGACCTCCCCATTCTTTTCCAGTATCTGTCCTGGGGACCACTGGGAGCTAGAGTGAAGTGGTGGTGGTGCGCTGCTGGTTTGAATCAGAGGGCGCCAAGAGTGACAGAAGGGATAAAATGAAGCTGGCAAGCTGGTGCTCAGGCAGCATGAGTCAAAGAAAGCTGTGGGTTTGAATTCAGGAATGAAATTGAAGCAGAAGCGCACCTTTCTGGTGTATTCCTCATTCCTTGTTGCAATTCTGCATTTCTTTTGGTAATCTTGGGCATGAAATTACTCCATGGGGAATACCACAAGCAGTTAAATGGGGGCCCTTCTCTGTAACACTCACCAAACCCTTCCTCAACTACAAAGCAGCAATAAGATGTAAATAGGCACATCATTTGAAACAAAATTAGGTGTGTTGTATGCTGAGATTTGTACTGTTACCAGACTTTTGTTTCGCTATGCTGTTTTCTTTCATCGAAAGGCATTCTTAACACTAACAGTATTTAAACTGTTGTATGTAATCAACTATGTTGATTGTAGTACCACTTGACTGTCTTATACAGCGTTTCTGATGCAAATGACACCCCCAACATGCTAGAAATAAATACATTCTAAAATATGCTCCAAATTGAACTTCTTTATCGGGCACAAAATGGAGCAAACTGATTTGCTACAGTTCTAGCTGAGTGAAAAGAAAGTGGTAAAATTGACTTTTTCCCATTTTCCATTTTAAAAGATGAGTTTATGATAAAGGTGAAATCAGTTTTGATTTGGTTACAGAGGTAGCTAAATAGTACATCATTTGCCTTTTCTTTTTTTTAAATATATTCATGGAGCAGGATTTCTGTATTAAACACTCTCCATACAGGTAAAATAATTTATGAGGAATAATGAGTCTATGAATGGTTCCAGAATCAATTTATGTCCAAGTGCAAAATGTGTTTGTGACATTTATGGAGAACATTTGTTTGTTCCGTTCCTGATGTATTTCTTTTATTTTAATAGTTATATAGCACAAGCAAGAACCTGAAGGTAGCTTGGATCTAAAATCTAAAGGGAACACACAGCCAATAGCGAATGCTAGATTTCATCAATAATTAAGAAGACGGAAAAAAACATATTTTCAGTGATTTCCTGAATTTCAATACGGATTGTTCTGAACGCAGAGAAATCAGTAACGAGTTCCATAGTTTTACTGGTGCGATAGGGAAACCTCTGCCTCACAAGCTAAGTCACCGAAGCTTGGGAACAATCACAATTGCACAAACAACATAGTGCAAAATTGAGTTAATCTGGTTCTTGAATTTGTGTACAGTTTATGTAACATGGTCAGAAGTGCCCTCTATTGCTTGTGGTCGATCTACATGCAGAGCTGTTCAACGCTGCCAGCACATTGAAAACCATAAAACTACTCGTCTGTCTCTCGCACCTCATCATCCGCCACATTGCTATGCGCTCTGTCTCATAACACGATAACCGCACGTTTGCGATCCTCCCTTCCAACATGGAAGCACTTTCCACGTAGGATCACAAAAGAAAGACAACGCCCTTCCAACCGCACACCCATGGTGCAGCCTCTGCACATGTAGGTAAGCGCTTCAGTGTCCCACGTAGGGGTAACGGTATTGTATACAATATATGCAGCCTCCACCAGGTCCCGTCTCAGCACTGAACCCTTCTCTGCAGAATCCACTCATCAAAGAGAGTGGATTCTTCAGAAAGTGGCAGTCTTGCTTCTACTGGAACAATACCAAAACAAGAAGCCTACAACCTATTGTTTTGTCTAGGTCTTAAACACCCACTAGGAGAAAAACTTCCTGTTTTCAAAATGACTGCTTGCAGTTTATTGTGCGCAACGGTTCTCATGAAAGACCGAACAGGAAAACACATTGAACTAACTGGAAATAAGAAATGATCCCGCAATTGCAAACAATTCACAACCGTGCCAGGGCAGCTTTTCCTTTGTCCTTCGTTGACATTCTTTTTACACACTTAAACAGGATGTCACATCCCTGGATGTGACTGCTTTAAACATTTCACTGGCCGGGGCGGACGTGGAGTCATTTTCAACCTAAGAGCTGTACTACAATAGGCGCTGATGGGCGTGGGGTCAGAGCGGCATTTTCTTGCCGTGTCTAGTTCAGACAGGGCGGTGTGGGAAGATGCCATGTTTATTTTGTGAGTAAACCCGCTGCTTGTGGAGGGTGCTGCAATGAGGATGATGAAAAATGAACCAATTTATTCATAGATTGGTGGAGCATTTCTACCATAGGACATAGAGGAAATAACGCCTGAAACGGGGAATTAAAAAACAGGGTCCTGCACACTGCAACTCCAGAAAATAAATGCTACTTTGGGGGTCCTGAATTTTCCCTGACTACTCGGTTCTGAGCAAGCAACGAGCCCCGGGATTGGAGGAAATAAAATGGGCGGAATAGAGCACCCGCAGGTTAGCAGTGAAGAAAACATGAGCCTCACCATCCTTTTTGTCTGTCCAGCACCTACAGAAAACACCATTTGCAGCCTCTCCTGCTTCATCATGCTGTGGGTGGCCCACTGCGGAGTGTTGGAACTGGGCAGCTTTGGTCTAAGGAGGTGGAGATGCTAGTGACTGCCTGAAGTGACCGCCAGTGATGTAACAACACAGCAGGGTAAAATACACGTTGCATGTGTGATCACAAGTAAAGCGAGAGGAAGAAGCCTGGACGGAAGAAACAGTCCTCACCTGTAGCATCTCATGCCATCTGAACTGCGGTGCCCTTACATGAAAGGGCTGAGGTTCCTGCCTCCCATGAATGTCTACACCAGCAAGATGAGTCCATCGATCCTTCTAGTCATGAGAAAAGTTTATTTTATTGGAGCTGTTGTTAAATGCGGCAACTATCTTGGGTTTGCAGGCTGACTTTGAAGAAGGGTGAATACAAACAAGAGGCACTCTGAATCAGAGTTTTTCAAGCCCCACAGTACAATGCCTCAGAACAGAGAAAAGGAGCCCTGTGGAGACAAGAGGCCAGAGATGAAGAAAATGCAACATACTAATTTGAGGAGAGATCATTGATCCAAATGATCCAGCAGAAAGAAGCCTTTTACATGGTACCCGCACAATGAAGTTTCCTGATCGAGCCCTGGGATGCTTTCAAGCAAAACAAATTCTGGCTGTCAAAAAAAGATTTAGAAACATTGGTCATTAAAGTAGTGATTAACTTCCCTGCCAGTATCAATTTTGATTACCAGTAACAAAAAAGATTTTTAGATGGGAAGGAGGAGGCAGAACCTTTGCAGTCAATTTAAGAAGAGAAACTACAAAATTCATATAATTTGCTTTCATGTAATTACGTGAAATTAAATGTACTTGAAATTATGTGTAATTATGTGAAATGTAAATCTGTCATTTAGTGCTACATTTTAGCATGAAATGTGTCCTTCGTCGATTTTGGATGCGCGGATCCATTTTGCGCTAAAAATAGCCTTAAAAACACAAGCACCGCAAACAATAGGTGCTCATATTCTCTTTGTTTCTGCATTCCAACCGTATTATTTTGCTGTGAGAGTGGCATAATTGTGTAATGTAGTGTAATTTAAGGAATTTCACGTAACAAGCATAACGCAAAATTCCTGAAATTACAAATTTCATTGGCATAATTTAAATTTAGCCCAGGCACAAGGGGCATCACATGAAAATAGGGCATTCTGATGTTGCCTGTTTTGCTTTGGACTATTTTATGGGAGCCAATCGCCATGCTGATTATTAACCAGTGATTTGAATTTTATTTTTTTATTTATTCTCTTTTTTGTACGTGATGACTTGCAATGTTGTTAATAAACTAAGCAATAAAGAATTTAATTAATTCAGAGTCAGGGTTAGAAGCCCTTAATGGAGAAGACTTGTGAGTACTTGATCCTACCGATATAACATTCAGAGTATTCGTCCATTATCGCTCTACATTCATCTGCTTGCTTACCTCTCTTACCATTTGTTGTGATTTCGTTACCAGGAGATATACTTAACATTATGTTGAAAGCGGTTATCTTTTTTCCCTACACTACACTCCTGTGTTTGGCATTCTTAGTTAAAACATATGAAAAAGGTCCATGATAATGTGAGAGGGAAAAAAAAGGTTTAAAGTCAAACTTGAGGCTACACAAGGGGTGGAGCCTGAAATTCCAAATACGGTGCAATTTCCATTACAATTTTTAACTTTTCGTTGAAGAAGGGATGTTGATTTCATGGCGGACAGATAGGGCATGAGTCCGGGGGAAGGCGGCTGGAGGTGTACTAGACCCTACATGGAGTGGCAGTTTTGAAACTGTTTCAGCTTGTATAATTAGGTACTTTTTTGTACATCTTGATTTTTTGAACTTCGAAATGATTTTTGGGGTATTTAATTCTCTATCAAGTATCAGACATTTTTGGGCTACCATTCCCACCATGTACTACAGCTTTTCACAACCGCAGGTTTGTGTGCCTTTCCAAAGTAGGAAACGACACTGAAATTATTCTTGGGAATGCTCACATTTACTAATTTGTGAGCGTTCATGAGATTGTGGAGGGCCACCTCTGAGAACTCTGCCGTACAGGTGTATTTCCCATATGCAGAAGGGCAGTTTACAAGAGTAGAATTCCATTCTTGTAAGATACTGTCTTGTGTGCGACCTAAATGGGCATGCAAGGCACTACCGTCTAGTCACAGATTCGACCAATGCAGCATATTAACTTTAAAATAAAAATACGATTTCTATTCCACCAGTTAGGTTCCCAGTTGAAGGAAAGTGAGTTTGCGAAGAATATGGAGTTTTGGTGAGATAGTGAAGCTGAGGCTAAGTAAAAGTCAGATGTCATTCTCATGCACTAAGGAAGCCATCAGGCAACCTCTCATCCAACATTTTATGAGGTAATGTATGCCTGTACGTACCACAAAGTCACGGTGACTCCCCGATTTCTCGTCACGTGATCGTGTGCCTTTTCTGTGGCACAAGGAATCCAAATTAGAACCTCCTTCTAGTTACAGAATTGCGTGTTCAAGTTTCAGGATTCATTCAGGTGTATTTCATGACTGTCACATAAGCCTCTCGAACAAAATCAAGAACATGCTTCCATGATAACGAGTATGCATTTCTTAAAAATTATGTTAAAAAGGGTACAGCAAAGGACTGCCTGTGCTGTAAAGAGGACCATAGATGCATCAACTGTCCTCACACCCCATTAAAGGAGCATTAGCAATGCCAATTGCTCTGGCATTGGCAAGCATACCATTCTTATCAAGCATATGCAAAAGTTGGCAAAATGTAAATATAAAGGAGTGGCCCAGCAGGCCGTGCACAGCAGCCCTTTCACTGAAGTTCACTTTTAATTCTGTCAGCTGTGCATATGTGATGAAGCAAAATGCTGTCATTCACAGTGGATTTAGATATCTGATCTAGTGCCCCATATTGTAAGCTGGCTTTGGTGGGCAGACGAATGAAGGGAGCTGACCGAAAGCCCCTCTATGTATGCATAGCTTTTTGCTGGTTTTTTTTTTTAAACATGAGCCCGGTGGGGCTGCAAAAGCTGTTACTAAGCAAGACGTAAACAACAGCCTCGCCAGAGGTAGTACGTGCTATATAAATGCAATGTAAAGAGCACAGGGTCACCTTGGGTTACCAACAAGTCAAAACGTATTTTATACGAACAGGATTTGCCTGTTGGACAAATTGCGGGAATGGCAGGTAATTCTTTTTCAGTACACCAAGAAAGAAGCGACTGTGAAACCTAACACTGAGTGACACTGTTGAGCTGAGGTTAATTGGGGCGCCATGAATGCAAACCGAGTGCAGTGACCCCAACAGTGGCCATTCCTTCCCCCTTGACCTTGCACTTTGGAGCTGGTCATTTAACACCAGGTTGCAATGATGAAAACTCCTTAGCATGGCTATGTTAAAATGGATGAACACATAGTTGCCTCTGGAATCTTAATATCCTCACAGTTGTTCACGTCGAGACGCCCCAAGTAAACGTTTTATCAACGTCAGAAGGTTATACTCCTAAAAGCATTTCTCCAGTTTGTGATTTCAGGGAAAACATAAAGACTATATAGGGATCTAGTTAACTACTAACTTTGAAACGGTAGAGGTAAAATTATTTTTTAGAGGTTAAATAGGCAATTCTAACTTCCACTTTTTTTTTGCCGAGTAAAACACAATTTGAATACCAAAACATGCATACTTTTATTGTAAGACATCTCGGCTTGCAATAAAAATGTGCATGCAACTACCGTGACCTTGTATAGCATAGAGGAAAAGATATACGTTTGTTATTAGCATCAGATAAAAAAGTTCAAAGAAATTGAAAAGTAAGTGGGTGCAAATGGCTTGTTTTCTCATTTTCTAAAACACCTCATGCTCCTCATGCCATGTTGGAAGCACGTCTTTGACCCTCGCTCATGATTTTGGTACTAACACAAAAACATTGCACTTGACAGGACTGTATTTTCCTGTGTTCAGTGAAACTAGGTCTAACTTAGATCTTGGATTCTAAGGCTACCATGAAATTTTAATTTGTCATCCTGACATCGCACACAACCCAAATGTGCTTATTTTGTCCTATACGTCTGTAATGGAGAAGCGACATAGCACTCAGCCGTACTAACTTATCACAGTTGAGTTCTGGTGTCACAATGCAGTACACTCTATTTGTCATCAAAATGATTTAGTGAATCAGTGAATGATTTTATCATTTCTTTTCTCAAATTAACTTTGGTCCTGCAGCTGTAGGACAGAATGTCAACAGCAAACATACTGGAGGACACGAATATTGTGTGAAAATATTATTGTCACAGATTGACTTCCTACACTTATAATGTAAAATATCAAAATATTTTGTCAAAAATATCTTTGTACACAATACTGTTAGAATGAACATAACGTTTTTTTAACAATAAATATGTATTTAAAAGTAATATATTTAAAATATAAAGTTAATGACATATAATATAACTTAAAATAAATTGTACATACAGTTATACACATATATATATATATATATATGTATTTATATGTGTATATATATTCAAATAGGTGAAAATATTTATTTTAAAACATTGAATGATACTTATATACAAAAACTTTTAAGTAAAAAAAAAAAACATACTTCAGTAAAATAATAAACTTACCTAAAAATGTATTTTAAATTAAATCTACAAAAAGAGTAACACATAATCTTCACTAAAAACAAGAGAAGAATAGCACTACAAGAGAAGGATTGTTATAATCTAGTCCAGGCAGCGGCTACACAAGATACGACTCTATTCTAGAAAACAATTAGTCAGCCGTTTCTTAAGGACCAGACATCCCCTAGGGTGCAGGCCTTAGTTCAACAGTCAAGTTGGCTGAAACATTATGGTGGGATATTAAGGATGTAATTACGAGTCTGACAGATCTGCGGTGGCGGTCCGACCACTGCTGGCCGCAGTGGTGGTCAAACCGCCACATTACGACCCTGTAGGCCCGACCGCCAGGGGACCGGCGTCTCCGCCGGGAACACAGCGGGTGCAGGTTGCAATCAACCAGGGCTGATCCCTGTTCAAGAAGCAGTCACAGAAAACATCAGGCTGTATGCAATACAGTTTTTCCCAACATTTGGAGTTTGACCAGTGCTGATAATGTATAAGTGGTGAGCTCTGTGGTTTAGTGACCCATTTTAAGTAAATGCAAGCCTGACTAGCACGTCACAGGTACAAATATTTGGAGGAGATGTGTAGGAAGTTGGCTCTGTATGTACTATTTCAAAGTAAGAAATAGCATGCACAGAGTCCAAGGGTTCCCTTTAGAGGTAAGATAGTGGCAAAAAGAGATAATTCTAATGGTCTATTTTGTGGTAGTGTGGTCGAGCAGTAGGCTTATCAGAGGGTAGTGTTAAGCATTTGTTGTACACACACAGGCAATAAATGAGGAACACACACTCAAAGACAATTCTAGGCCAATAGGCTTTTATATCGAAAAATATATTTTCTTAGTTTATTTTAAGAACCACAGGTTCAAGATTTACAAACAATACTATAAATGAAAGGTACTTCACTCAGGTATCTTAGGAACTTTGAATTATCACAATAGCATGTACAGTTTTGGCAAAAATGGCAATAAGCTATTTTAAAAGTGGACACTGCGAAAATCAACAGTTCCTGGGGGAGGTAAGTAAATGTTAAGTTCACAGGTAAGTACAACACTTACAGGGTTCAAAGTTGGGTCCAAGGTAGCCCACCGTTGGGGGCTCAAGGCAACCCCACAGTTACCACACCAGCAGCTCAGGGCCGGTAAGGTGCAGAGGTCAAAGTGGTGCCCAAAACACATAGGCTTCAATGGAAATAGGGGTGTCTGCCAGCAGGTAAGTACCCGTGACTTCGGAGGGCAGACCAGGGGGGTTTTGTAGGGCACCGGGGGGGGGGACTAGTAGGCACAGAAAGTACACCCTCAGCAGCACTGGGGCAGCTGGGTGCAGAGTGCAAACAGGTGTCGGGTTTTCAATAGGATTCAATGGGGAGACCCGGGGGTCTCTTCAACGATGCAGGCAGGCACAGGAGGGGGCTCCTCGGGGTAGCTACCACCTGGGCTAGGCAGAGGGTCGCCTGGGGGTCGCTCCTGCACTGGAGTTCGGTTCCTTCAGGTCCTGGGGGCTGCGGGTGCAGTGTGGTTTCCAGGCGTCGGGTTCCTTGAAGCAGGCAATCGCGGTCAGGGGGAGCCTCTGGATTTCCTCTGCAGGCGTCGCTGTGGGGGCTCAGGGGGGTCAACTCTGGCTACTCACAGGCTCGCAGTCGCCGGGGAGTCCTCCCTGTAGAGTTAGTTTTCCGCAGGTCGAGCCAGGGGCGCCGGGTGCAGAGTGGAAAGTCTCACGCTTCCGGCGGGAAACGTGTGGTCTTTAAAAGTTGCTTCTTTGTTGCAAAGTTGCAGGTTTGTTGAACAGGGCCGCTGTTCTCTGGAGCTTCTTGGTCCTTTTAGATGCAGGGTAGTCCTCTGAGGCTTCAGAGGTCGCTGGACCCTGTGGGATACGTCGCTGTTGCAGTTTTTCTCGAAGTGGGGAGACAGGCCGGTAGGGCTGGGGCCAAAGTAGTTGGTGTCTCCGTCTTCTCTGCAGGGCTTCAGGTCAGCAGTCCTTCTTCATCTTCAGGTTGCAGGAATCTAGTTTCCTAGGTTCTGGGGAGCCCCTAAATACTGAATTTAGGGGTGTGTTTAGGTCTGGGAGGGCAGTAGCCAATGGCTACTGTCCTTGAGGGTGGCTACACCCTCTTTGTGCCTCCTCCCTGAGGGGAGGGGTGCACATCCCTATTCCTATCGGAGGAATCCTCCAAAATCAAGATGGAGGATTTCTAAAGGCAGGGTTCACCTCAGCTCAGGACACCTTAGGGGCTGTCCTGATGGGTGGGTGACTCTTCCTTGTTTTTCTCATTATCTCCCCTGGACTTGCCGCCAAAAGTGGGGGCTGTGTCCAGGGGGCGGGCCTCTCCACTAGCTGGAGTGCCCTGGGGCATTGTAACATGAAGCCTGAGCCTTTGAGGATCACTGCTAGGTGTTACAGTTCCTGCAGGGGGAAGGTGTGAAGCACCTCCACCCAGACCAGGCTTTTGTTTCTGTCCTCAGAGAGCACAAAGGCCCTCACCACATGGGGTCAGAAACTCGTCTCTCAGGAGCAGGCTGGCACAGACCAGTCAGTCCTGCACTGAACAATTGGGTAAAATACAGGGGGCATCTCTAAGATGCCCTCTGTGTGCATTTTTTAATAAATCCAACACTGGCATCAGTGTGGGTTTATTATTCTGAGAAGTTTGATACCAAACTTCCCAGTATTCAGTGTAGCCATTATGGAGCTCTGGAGTTCTTTTTTGACAAACTCCCAGACCATATACTTAATATGGCCACAACTGTACTTACAATGTCTAAGAATAGACTTAGACACTGTAGGGGCATATTGCTCATGCAGCTATGCCCTCACCCATGGTATAGTGCACCCTGCCTTAGGGCTGTAAGGCCTGCTAGAGGGGTAACTTACCTATGCCACAGGCAGTATTTTGTGTGCATGGCATCCTGAGGGGGATGCCATGTCGACTTTGCCTTTTTCTTCCCACCAACACACACAATCTGCAATGTGCATGGGCATGTGTTAGGTGAGGGGTCCCTTAGGGTGGCACAACATATGCTGCAGCCCTTAGGGACCTTCCCTGGTCACAGGGCCATTGGTACCACTTTTACCTTTTACAAGGGACTTATCTGTGTGCCAGGGGTGTGCCAATTGTGGAAAAAATGGTACATTTTAGGTGAAAGAACACTGGTGCTGGGGCCTGGTTAGCAGGGTCCCAGCACACTTCTCAGTCAAGTCAGCATCAGTATCAGGCAAAAAGTGGGGGGTAACTGCAACAGGGAGCCATTTCCTTACAAGATGGTGTAAATGTTACATCAAAATCATTTACAGTTCGATTTCATACATGCAGTCCTATGAAACGATTACTTTCCACAGTTTTACAAACATTTCCAGGGCAAGCAACTCACTTTTTCTGACACTGCACTAATACCTTGTGAAGCATAAACTTTTTCCAGGATGGCAAACACACAGGACAGAATTCTTGAAAGGTTACCACTCTAGCCTTTTCTATTGGTTGAAGATCATAATGCAGTAACACCATGCAAATAAGCCTTAGACGTGGACTGCAGTACAGGGCCTCTCCAGGGTAGGGGGATATTACCTCAGTTTAGAATGTAGAATCAAATTAAAATTAAACAACCAGACCAATAAATGAAAGATTTACAAACACCTACTAGTTTCTGTCTTTTACTGAAGTCAATTAGATAAATCTTTACTCTCAAAAAGGTTTGCTTGGCTATTAGGAGAATAAACTTGCACCCATAATTATAATGTGTGATTATGGACAGTACTTCTTCCTAACTAGGCAAACACTAGGCAAGCATCAGGTACGTCTGATTTCATATAAAATATGACCCACACTAAAATGAGCACATACAGACCAACTGATATGTCACAGGTGGCATCTGTTGTTACCTACAGTATTGCCCCCAACTGGGTGTAAGAACGGAATTCAAACATTAATGTATTTTGAGAAGGTTTGTGACCGGCCTTTTATGTAACATGAGAATTAAGTTCAGTAGACTGGCATCTCTCTATATCATAAAGTTCCATGAGGCCTATTGACAGTTAGGAGGACAGTTCCATTCTACACTGGTAATGTAGGGTTGATCGAAAGGTATTAGATTAGCTAAGCAGTTATAACAGGGTCAGGTTTTAAGTATTACTGTAACTGGATTATCAAGGGATTTTGAGGGAGCGTAAAACAATGCCGTTTTGCATGGTCACTAACCCGCTTTTTGCTACATTTTATTGCTGGTGTATGGACTCTAAATGTTGTGGTGATGCCACCCAGTGCCCAGTAAATATGCTTTGACTCTTAAAAACTTGTAATCTTGGCTAATACCAGGCTGACATATTTAACTTATCTATAAGTCCCTAGTATGTGGTACTCTGTGTATCCAGAGTCTGTAAGTTAAAAGTCATTGGTGGACTGTGTCACTACTAAAGTGACAAAAAGCCTGACTGCTGAATTAAACTGCAAATTCGATTTGGGCAAATGAAGCTTTTGACATGCCTAAGCCTTCCTTTCTAATACTTATAAGGCACCCGACAGGTAGGCCCTAAATGCCCATAGGGCAGAGTGCATAGTAGTTAAAAAGTAGGACATGTGTGCTTAAGTTTTACAAATGCTGGCAGTGAAAAATCTCCATAGTTGCTTTTCACTGTTATAAGGCTGGTTCTTCCATAGAAAAGCACTAGGTTACATCTTAAAATGCATAACTTCAGTTTAAAAATAGGAATAGCTAGAACCATGATTCATGGACTCAATTAATAGAATTTAAAAATCCAATGTAAGGTCAAATTGGATTGTACATATCTATTATGAAAATATCAGTTTTAAAAAAGTTGGGATTTTTCTACCCAAAAAAACTAGTAGCTCTCTCAGAGTTAATCCTCAACTGTTACCTGGCAGCCTGCTGGACTCCTGTAAGGAGACGTGAATGGCTCCCAGAAAAGGGAACAAAAGGGCCTTGGCGGGAGGCGGTGTGGGCTCCTCCGACAGTATGGTCTGGGGGATGTGCCTACCAAATGCACAAGCTTCAGAGGCATCCCCTGTCACAGGCAGATGTAACTTACACCTGGACCTGACCATGCCATTGTCCAAGTAGACAGAGTGGTTCCAATCCCAATGGCAGAGAAACTTGTTTCAGAACTGGTTTGCAAGGAGGAGTTTCTCATTTCTCTGGACACACCTCAGGAGTATGCCCGAGCTCTGTCCAGGGTAAGAAAGGTTGTACCATATTAGGTTTTGCCAGGGCAGTTGGATTGTTTAGGGCTAAAACCCCATAAAGTGTTATCAAATTGGGTCTGTAAGTTAAATGTCACTGGTGGATTGGGAACTTTTTCTACATTTGTCATGGGGCCTGCCCAAGAACAAGCTAATGTCAGGCATAAAAGTGCCACCCTTGAGTACCTTTTTCACAACACTGCTGGACCTGTGCAAGACAGAAGAAGGTTTGCACCTGCTGTTGAACCTGTGGAGAGAAACCCCAAGGGCTGAACCTGATCCCCAATTGTACCAAGAACAGAAGAGTAGTCCTAATGGCTAGTTACCTAGCCTCCTGTACAGGACCTGCAAGACAAAAGCTGCCAAAAGTCCACATTTCTTCTGAGCTCAGCTGACATGCTTCAA